>NC_083585.1:7289088-7889088 GCF_027579695.1 Neoarius graeffei
GTTAAAACACGCAGCGTGTTGATTTATTTTGTTCTATGTTCTCTCAATTGTTTTTAATAGATAGGCTGTGCATGCTTTTCTTTACTACTAACATATTTAGTTCTCTTTATTATACATCTTGACCGCATCAAGATTTCAGTGAATTTGATAGTTATAAAGTAGGTGGAATTCCTTTGTCTCAAGGCAAAACACGAGGGGACTCACCTTCCCCCCAACACCTCAGATAACATTCCAAACTTTATAGCCCCCCTCACACACACACACACACACACACCCTGGCTCTCCCTTTCACAGATAACATTCCAAACTTTATAGTCTCTCTCACACACACATGTATATGTGTGTGTGTGTGTATATATATATATATACACACACACACACACCTCCCTGTATATATTTAATCTGCTATTATTAATTTATCATCTTTGTTATAGTAAATTCATTTATTGAACAAACTGTTTTATTTGTGTTCCAATAAATATCTGAAGTCCCCAATCTCTCAAAGAATTCAAAAAGGTGCATATAAGTTATGTAATATGGTAAGTGGTCAATAATAATTTGGAATATACCATAATTTAGCTGTTTGGTAATTTATTATTAAGCACCAGGATTAATGGTATGATTCACTTTGAATGATTCACTGATTCGATTCACCTGAGTGATTCACTTCAAACAATTCAAATGAGACTGATTCATTTTAATTATTAACCTTCAAATTTAATGAGACTGATTTTATGAGATCACTTCATAATTACCAAATGCACCTACAGTAAATTGGTGCCCTGTGTGAGGCGATTGGTTTGTTGACTTCTTGAATATTGTTGCAACAACAAATAAACTATCAGTTGATTCAGCAACTGCTAAGGTTTATCCCCAGGTGTGTTAAAACGGTTAACAGTAGCGTGATAACCATATCACAAATACTCATAACCTATTCAACTTAGGATAAGAGAGCATTTCCAAACAAACCTTTCTAATTAATTACATAGTTAGTTAATTAATAACAATTAATTAATAAATTAACTCACTGATTAATTATCTAGTATCCAGCCTAAGTAAAATGGCATCCCCTCGTGTCTCAGAAATTGAAGACAACGCTCAAGACGTGTCTCTCTTTGAGGTCATCGCAGACCTCATTCACTGCTCTGCCTCCAAAAAGGCAAACATTAGGAACACGAGTAAGAGTGAATGCCAAAACAACATAGATAACTCGAACAAACATATGAGAGATCCAAAAAGAACAACTTTTATTGTCCAAGCGGCACTAGGTAAGCTATTCCTGTCATACTTCCGAGATACTGATTCAGAAATCAGATGCCTCCGCGGAGAGGTTGAAAGGCTGACCACCAGCAACGCCGAGCTGGCAGCCGATAATAATTTACATAGGGAGCGTGAGCTCTTGAAGACCTCCCTTGATGATTGCGCCGAACGGCTAGAGAAAGCCAAGAGGGCTGCTGAGGAGCAGACCCCCCAAGAAGAGCACGAGGGGCATGAAAGACCCCCAACAATGCGCCAAAGCTCAGAGCGGGAAGAGGCGTCTGAACCGGACACCATAGATTATCTGGTCGAGAACCAGACACCCCGCCAAACTCCAACTTGCTACACGACTTTATCGTTTAGCCAGGGTGGAGTCGAACTGTGCTCATCCCGAGCCCAGGACCATAGCACACCCAAGTCAGTGTGCTACAGTACCCCTGATCCATCGTCGGATGAATCAGGCTATGAATCTAGTGCGAAACGGGAACAACACCAGAGTAGTTTAGATAGTGAGTGCTCAGAAGAGCCAAGAAGGTCACACAAGGATGTGCACCAAACTCTTCGCTTATGGCAAATTGACCTACTTGCCAAAGATGTCGAACAATTCGATCCCGACAATCAAAGAACAAATGTAAATGATTATTTGCGAGAAATTGACCGATGCCTGATGGACCTGCCGAACGCCACAAAGCGAGAGAAACTCAAACTAATCTGGAAAACCTCCAGTCGCAGCGTTCGCGCCTTTTTAGAGACTCTACCCCCAAACATTCGCGATAGTTACTCGAAACTTTGCAATTACATGAGGGAAGAATATGCGCCATACACGGATGAAACCTCTGCGACATTGTGTGCTATACAAATCAAACAAAAACGGTCTGAGGTGCCTCATGAATATTATAGACAGCTACGTACTGCCTATTTCCAGGGTAGTAGCGCACCAGGCTTGGAAGAAGATAGAGGTTTCAAATATCTCTTCTTACATAACCTCCACCTAAGCATGCGGACTCAAGTCACACTGACGTGTCGACGAGGTCGCTATTCGATGAGGGAAATTAGGCGACTAGCCCAAATGACCTGGGAGACCATTGTCAAAACCGCAAATGGAAACAATGATGAACCCAGAGTCCTTAGGCTCCAGGATGCAGACAAGCCCCCGCTAGCCTTAGAAGGAGGCGAAGTTCCAAAAGGGGGACCCCCCCGGAGAAATCCCGGTCCAAACCGCCCCTTGCCGAGCCATCACAAGGGTGAGTGGAGAAATCGGCAAGGTAAGGCCAGGAGGGACCGAAGGCAAGTCCACAGTGACTATGGTAACCGCCCATCACATGAAAAGGGTCGTAGGGAACAAGGCGGTTGGCAGCAAGACCGTCATCCCCGCTCTGGCCAGAAACGGCAGGAGCGTTCCGACCGTAGCTCTAAACGTAAGGGTAGAGACGACCGACACAGTGACTCAGACCAACCTGGTAAGATCCGCTCAGAGCTGGACTCTTTGAAAGCCCAGTTGGTTGAGATTGAAGAACTGTTACAAAAGAGGTCAGACCCCTCAACAGATAAGATAAAAGAGCCCAAGAAAAATGACAAGCTATTCACTGGCATGACTAGGCCAGGAACCATGGGTATATCTCGTAAAAGGGGGAAGGAGATCCCTCTGAAACAGCAGGCGAGGGTCAGGATGTAGGGCCCCCCCTGGTGGCGAAGGCAAACCCACAAAATGCTCCTCTCACGTGCGCTAAAGTCTTCACCACCATCTCTCAGACACGGCTCTCACAGGGCGACCCAATCCCAACCAAGCCCTGCAACATAAACTTAGTCAGCTTCACACAAAACAAAACCCCACAGTCATTGGACCCCACAAAACATGCACAAACCCGTTGCGACGAGATTAGTGCGAACACCGATCAACCAAGCGCCACGCGAGATCAAATTTCTGATGAACTTCAGTTCATGTCTTTGCACACCGAGTCCAGTGTCAAAACACCCGACATTGCGACTCCCCCTAGTGGCCACAATTTTTTGAAAAACCTCCCTCTATCCATCGACTCAGACACAGGCACCCATTTCACCACTGGCGTAATGGCTGCGCTGTGGAACGTGTTAGGCGTCGAGGCGAAATTCCATATCGCGTACCACCCTCAATTCTCTGGTCAGGCTGAATGAGCCATTCAAACCATTGTGAGCATGCTGCGAAAGTATATCACAAACCATGGTAAAATTTGGGATGTGAAACTTCCCTTGGTGCTAAGGGCCATTCGGTCCACCCCTCATTGCGCCACTGAAGTCACACCCTTTGGGATGATGACTGGGCGAGAGACGGTTCTTCCCCCGCACCTCCTACACAAACCAGAGGCCATGACCGTCGCAATTGCATACACCGCACATCAATATGTCGTCGACCTACGATGCCACAGTCAACCTTTACAGGTGCCCAAAAGAATCTCGATTCGAGAGTAGAAGGACACAAAGCCTACTACGCCCGAATCTCAGAGAAGTTCCTACCACCCTGGTCGAGACCTTTCAATCGTGGGAAAACCGTTCCCCGTCGCGTATCGCATTAGGACATCCAGACCTAATCAAACGCTCTCATATCGATGGGTCCATAGTAATTGAATCAAACCTTTTGAACAGTCCTCACTCCAAAAGGGGGTGGACGATAGCTAGGCCCATCCTGTCCACCTAGCTTGTACGCATCACTCAACCATAAGCGTACACTAATATTCCCAGTCAGACTTACCAACCCAATAAAGTAATAACCCTTCGGTATAACATGGTAGATAAAATACTAAAATCCGCTATTATTACTACTGTGTATTCATCGCAAATACACCTGGCATATAGTCTTGGCAGTGCTATCCTCATTTTTGTGAATCCACAAGACTTAGAGATGTGCACCTCCACTAAAGACATCCACTGGGTCTGCCCAGGCAACCCATACATGACACTACGCCAAGCTGGATAAGATGGTCTGCGTCCCTGACAGCTTTAGCCGCAGTAGCACACGCTTTCTAGCCAGACCACCCACGGCTATCACCTTCCCAGAAGATTAGGTTTGCCAACCCAAACACTAATACTTCTTTCCTTCCTTCATTTCTTCTCTTCTTTTATGCATAAGAAATTAAACACTACATGTTTAATGTTTTTTTTTTATGTGATTTTGATCTAGTTAGCTAGAGTGATTATATGCTCACAATGCCTATAGTGATTATATGCCCAAAATGCCTCTGCCTCCAACTGTCTTACTGGAACTCACAAGTTTACACAGTTTTCGCAGGACACCATGGACTGTGCAGAGCAAGGCTACCTCAAGGACTATGGACATGCAGACTGTACGGTACCGTGCTCTCAGTGCTACGACTCCATCATACCCCTGAGACCAAAAGGGGGATTGTAGGTACAGTCCTTTTAGAAACTACATCTCCCATCAGCCCACTTCCACGTTGACCTACGTCACGCCGGGGCGGGAGCACCAACGAGGGCATAAGACAAAGAGAAACGCCCAGTTCTTTCTCTCTGGTGTCCGGATTCCAAGCGGTCTGGACGCATAAAGAGACCAGAAAACCAGATAAAGACGTCTTTTCTTTCTTGCAAGAATCAGAGTTTCGCACTTCGTTTACCTTTGGCCACGGTAGACTCTAAGATCACGCGATTTAAAACTCAGTGAGTTATAACCGGTTTTTCATTCATTCATTAACTACTACAGCTCAAAGTAGTTAATTTGTAATTAGGAGTGACCAGAATTCCTCCTGATTGAAGCGCTGTGCACATTAATTTTAATCAGAGACTTTCCTTCTCATCACGAGCCACGACGCGTCGGATCAAGAGAAGTTCTCTGTCCACGGAATCGACTCACGGAATTGACTCATGCTCCACAACGGCGAGACTCAGAAGTTTTAGAACATCTCCCTAATCTTGCATATAAGCGAGATACTGGAAGTAAGACTGTGTCAAAATTTTGGGCATAAATAAAGATCAGTCTTAGGAATTTAGCTTTTATTGAAATAGTGTGAATTTAAACCCAGGTTTATTGTTACACTGTTAAAACACGCAGCGTGTTGATTTATTTTGTTCTATGTTCTCTCAATTGTTTTTTAATAGATAGGCTGTGCATGCTTTTCTTTACTACTAACATATTTAGTTCTCTTATTATACATCTTGACCGCATCAAGATTTCAGTGAATTTGATAATGTTATAAAGTAGGTGGAATTCCTTTGTCTCAAGGCAAAACACGAGGGGACTCACCTTCCCCCCAACACCTCAGATAACATTCCAAACTTTATAGGCCCCCCTCACACACACACCCTGGCTCTCCCTTTCACAAATAACATTCCAAACTTTATAGTCTCTCTCTCTCTCACACACACACACACACACACACACACACACATTTTATTTATATATATATATATATATATATATATATATATATATATATAATGATAAATAACATTCCAAACTTTATCGTCTCTCTCACACACACATGTATATGTGTGTGTGTATATATATATATATATATATATATATATATATATATATATACACACACGCACACCTCCCTGTATATATTTAATCTGCTATTATTCACTTTTTATCTTTGTTATAATAAATTCATTTATTGAACAAACTGTTTTATTTGTGTTCCAATAAATATCTGAAGTCCCCAATCTCTCAAAGAATTCAAAAAGGTGCATATAAGTTATGTAATATGGTAAGTGGTCAATAATAATTTGGAATATACCATAATTTAGCTGTTTGGTAATTTATTATTAAGCACCAGGATTAATGGTATGATTCACTTTGAATGATTCACTGATTCAAAATTGATAGTATTCCAATTATCATTGGAATGAGAGCAACTGGAACTCCAGAGACAAGCTTCTAATGCTGTTTGTTCAATGTTTCTCTCCACCATAATAGAAGATAACAAAAATAATCTTAAATTTTTATGGAATACTTTAGCAAAATTAACTAGGAATAAGACCACCACAGAAACATGCAAACCTTCATTATGTAGTAGCGATGGCTTCATGAAGTTTTTTCAGTGGCAAAATTGAAAATATCAGGCAAAAATATCAAACTATTAATTTGAAACTAGACAATTTGATAAGTATCCAACACTATGACTATGAGCAATTATTTGTGTTTTACACTCCTTAAAGATACCGAACTACTTTGACTTATTCAGTCAAAATCTTCAACTTGGGTACTTTTGCCTATATGATTTTTTTTCACCCCTTACCTATATGATTCTTTAAACAGAACACCAGAAGCAATCAAACCTCTTTTTTGAAAAACAATCAGTTATTCTTTTAGCAATGGCTATGTACCTAAATCCTTTTACCTAGCAGTTGTCAGACTCTTGATTAAAGAACCTAACCTCAACCCTTGTCAGCTGTCCCATTATAGGCCAATATCAAACCTCCCTTTTATCTCCAAAATCCTAGGAAAAACTGTGGCATAACAGTTATGCTCATATCTACCTGGGAATAACATCCATAAAAGGTATCAATCAGGATTTAGATCTCGTCATAGCAGAGCCACAGCACTGGTTAAAGTCATAAATGACCAACTACTGGCTCCTGATCAGGGGTGTGTCAACTTATTTGTGCTGGTTAACCTTAGTGCAGCTTTTGACACCACTGATCATTCCATTCTGCTGGATAGACAAGAAAATGTCATTGGAGGTAAAGGAATGGTCCTCTGTTGGCTCAGGTCTTATTTAACTGATCATTGTCAGTTTGTATATGTAAATGGCGACTTTCGTATGCATGCTAAAGTAAAGTTTGGTGTTCCAGAAGGTTCTATATTTGGCCCACTCCCCAAAATAGGCTACCTCTAGGTAATATTATTGATAAGCATAGTATTACTTTCCACTGTTATGCTGGGGGGGACAGCTGTATCTTTCAGCAAAACCAGATGAGAAACACCAGCTTAATAAAACTGAGGAATGTGTAAAGGACATTAGACGCTGGATGCTTATTAACTTCCTTCTACTTAATTCTGACAAGACATTGCTAGTACTAGTATGTGTACTAGGACCATATGTTGCTAGAAGCAAGTTCTTTCATTAAATAGTAATTCTAGATGACTCCTCTGTTTCTTCATGGGCAGCAGTAAAAGACTGGTGTGATGATTGGCTCCAGTCTTTACATGAGCTTCAAATGAGATATTACTTGGATAGCCTTCTTTCAGCTCAGAAATATTGCAAACATAAATATTGTAACTACATGATGCAGAAAGACTAGTTCATGCTTTTATTACCTCTAGGTTGGATTATTGTAATGCCTTACTGTCTGGATGTTCCAGGAGGAGCATAAACATGCTCCAGTTAGTTCAAAATGCAGCAGCAAGAGTCCTTACAAGAACTAGATGTAACCACATCACTCCTGTCTAATCCACACTGCACTGGCTTCCAATCAATTTTGTATTGATTATAAAATACTACCACTTTAAATCACTGAATGGTCTCGAGCCACAGCACCTGAGTGAACACCTGCCATGCCTACTAAGATCAATAGATAGAGGCTATTTTTTGGCACCTCAAATAGTAAAGGCTACATCAGGGGCAGAGCTTTCACTTACAAAGCCCCACGTTTATGGATCAGCCTTCCAAGTCGTGTTCATGACTCAGACATGGTCTCAGTGTTTAAGACTAGGGTTAAGGGGTTAAGGTTCGGTTTCATGGAGGCCATGTTATGCACTGTCCTTCCTAGGACCTTTCCTTGACATTCCACCAATGCCAGGCAGTCATCCCCATGTTGCATTTGGGTTTTCTTGGGGAAGGGTTTAAAATTAGCAGTGGGGGTAAGACTTATTTTAAGATTGTGGTTAGGGAAAGAGTGAAGGTTAGGTGCTGAGGTGATGGTAAGGTTTTAATGGTGAGGGTTAATTTCGGGATTAGGTATAGAGTTAACGTAGGGTAGGGTTAGTGGAATAACTATGTTCAGGCCTATTGGAGTTTGGGGGTGGAAAGAGAGGACCTGGTGAGGTGAAGGCCTGGCATGAAACCCATGACCTTCTGGTGGATGGGCTACCATTTAGCCTGTTGAGCTAAAGATCCTCTCTTGAGATACATGCTTACTAAGTGATAAAAGAGAGAGGTTAGGGTTATGGTTGGGAGGTAATGCAAATTCTGTTTCATAATAATAACTTCAATTTATATAGTGCCTTTCACAAACCCAAGGACGCTTTACACAGGAGTTACACACACCAACAAAAAAACAAAACAAAAACACACTAGTAGTGTGAGGTAAAGAGGAAAGTTTTCAGGTTAGCTTTGAAGGAAGAGAGAGTGGAACAGTCACGAAGCGATTGTGGTAAGGAATTCCAAAGTTTAGGAGCAGCAACACTGAATAATGAGTGGGGCGCTGTGTGAGACGGCTGCCTCTCCAGTAGCTCTGTATTTTTTTAGCTCTAAACCTCTTTTTTCCACTTATTTTTTTTTATTTTTCTCAGAGCCTAATCTAGGGCGCGTAATATGCGATAATACACGTTTTTTATCTGTCTGTCGCACATCCACTTTTTGGGCACGAGAGTGATATCGCATATCTATTCATTTTGTCACGCATTTATAAGTAGAGAGTGTGTAGTCGCGTTTTACTGAATCTTGTGCGTATCAATTTGTCAGCACCAGCTAGCAAGCACTGCGGTAAATATAGCGTTGTTTACACACCAATCGGAAAATATCGGAAAGGACTGAAGTATTCTGAATGGTTTATTTAGCGGATAAAACAGTTTTGTGAACTATTATATCATTGGTCACTGAACCGGAAGACAGTGTATCTCAACCAATCGTGTGAAGTGTTTTCAAAATACCCCAAAGCACATGGCATATCGTTCTGTCTCATCCAAACATAACAATGTCAAAATGCGTGGTCACGTTGAAAGACCTTTGAAAGAAAAAAGGAAACAAAACGAAGACACAGAAGTGACAGATACTGATCCAGCCGATATTACACAACCCGATGCAAGTACTACTGATGAACCAACCAAGAAGAAAATGAAATATGAAACCGAAGTCGACGATGTTACCACCGAAGTGACAGTCCAGGCAGATACGAGTTCAGCTGTCGTTAGCGTCAATGAACCTGAGGCAACGGGGATGAAATCGAAACGCGATGACACTAAAGACAATGCAATGTAGAAAAAAATGAAGTATGAACACACATTTCAAAAGAAATGGCTAACCACATGGCCGTGGCTTGAATTTGAAACGAGTGATGGCGCGATGAAATGCACGCTATATTTGAAGCACCGTAAAGACAATGTTTTCACACAGGGGTGTACAAATTACAGAACAACAACATTAGAACGACATGCCCAGTTGGTAGACCACGTGAATTCTGTTGGGGCCGAGTCTCTCAGCAAAGATTACCAAAAGGTATGTGCCTTTACTAATATTTAATATATTTTGTGTATATTTATATTCAAAAATTACAATTTAAATAATAAATGACACATAAGTGACATATTTGGGATACTGAATAGATCAACATAACTATTTGTTCTATTAATTATGCTCTTGCATAACTTTTAGGACAAACAGTTTGTGTTGTGCTGTTCGTTTATTGAGGGAAGGCGGGCTAAAAATTTCTGGGCTTGGCCCTAGGGGAAGTTCTGGCCAATTTTTTTTAGGTCAGGACTTAGAATATTTTTACGATTTTTTTTTTTATTCCTATGATTTCTAGATATTATTCAATTTTATTGTAATGTGAATGCTACATTGTTATTATTTGTGATACTGAATAGATCTACTTGTTCTATTAGTTATGCTTTTGCATACATTTTTGAATAAATAGTTTGTAGTAATGCTATTCTTTTATTGAGGTAAGGGGGTTTAAAATTTAAAAATTTCTGGTCTTGGCCCTAGGGGAAGTTCTGGCCAATTTTTTTTTTTTGGTCAGGATTAAGAATATTTTATTATTTTGTAAATTTCCACAACCTCGAGCGCACGCACACACACACACACACACACACACACACGCATGCATGCGTGTTACCATTTTTTTATTTTATTTGTATTTCAGGCTGCTAAGAATGCTTATGTGAATTCTGCTGATGATGCCCCATTGCGAGCAGTCATGTGCACAGTCTTTTGGATGGCAAAAGAAGACTTGCCAATGCAAAAATATTCAAGCTTGATGAACTTCCAGCAGTTACAGGAAGTGCCACATTTGAAACATCTCTCCGTCGGTGGTAATGCTACCTATACATCAAGAATCTCTGGAGAAGATTTGCAAGAATGTGTCGCAGAATCTATCCAACAGGACATCAAAGATAACATACGCAAAGCAGGCATGTACAGCACCTTCACTGATGAGACCACTGATATTTCAGTATCAAAAATGATGGTGGTATTTGTCAGGATTGTAGACCAGCAATTCATACCACGCACATACTTTGTGAGGGACATATGTATCAAAGATCCTAAATCTGATACAGAAGTATTGTTCAGTGCGCTTACTGGATTCCTCGATGCACACAGATTAAAGTTAAAGGATATGAGGGGATTTGGCAGTGATGGAGCGTCAGTGATGGTTGGCCACCACAGAGGTGTTTCAGCGAAGTTAAGAGGACACTCGCCACACCTCATCAACATTCACTGCATGGCTCATCGCTTTAACTTGAGCACCTCGCAGGCGTCAAAGAATGTTATCTACTTGGAGGACTTTGAGAAAATTCTGAGAGATCTATACTACCATTTTGGGGGCAGCAAATCCGGCAATCGCAAATGCGAACTAGAATCAATGCAGAAGGTATTAGATGAGCCACACATCCAGCTGAAGGAATGCCACAAAATCCGGTGGATAGCATTTTACAAAGCTGTTTATGCTATCTACCATTCATGGGCACCTCTTGTGACATACTTCACAGCTCATGACAAAGTTTCAACCAAGTCTGGAACCCCATTCATCAAAGCGCTGTGTGACTTCAGATTTGTTTCTGTAGTTCATTTACTGATGGATATTCTACCACCCATCGTAAATATGTCAACCATACTACAGAAACAAGACCTGGATATTGCAGCTGTTCGTCCGGCATTGACAAACATCATGCACAAGATAACTCAGGCTAAGAAGGGGAAGACACATTATCAGACTGAGTTGACAGAGAAGATCACCAAAATCAAAGACAGTGAAGGCAACACATGTCAAATACAAAGGCCATAAACTTTCTCTAATAGATGGCGATGCTAAGAAAACAGCCAAAGAAGTTGAAGAAACGCGTGGACAGTTTTGTGATAATCTCACAAAAAACATCAACAACAGGTTTCCAAAGGAGTCGACTGACGTAGCCACCAGTTTCCATGTTCTTGGCATGAGAGGTCTGTTGTTGATGTCTCAAGAAGAACAGGCTGCATTTGGTAACAAAGAGATTGGAATTCTTGTTCACCATTATGGTAAAGATGTTAGTCAGGATGCAGTTGTCAGTGAAAAACTGATTGATGGACCCCAGTGTAGAGATGAATGGGAAACTGCAAAACAGCTGGTAATACAACAAAAGTACCCAACGAACAGCACACAAGCTCTATGGAAATTGATTCATCAATACCATGCAGATTCGCTTCCAAACATGATGGTTCTAGCTCAGCTAGCACTTATAATGCCGTACCAGACTGCCGACTGTGAGAGAGGCTTTAGTGCACAGAATCTGATCAAGACTGCACGAAGATCAACCATCAGTGAACATCGCTTGAATGTCGCCATGACAATCAAATATGAAGGTGGACCAGTAGATAACTTTGACTTTACTAATGCCATCAACATCTGGAAACTTAAGAAGAACAGAAGATATGATAGGAAGTAGATGTTATATGGCAGTTAGACACTTTTTCTGTACTGAAAGTGTTTATTGTTATAAAATCTATCTATGCCATATTTTGTGGTTATGTAATACAGCTAAAGCTGTAGCTAGTTGCTATAAATCAGTCTGAATATATTACTATTAATACTCTATATGCCTACACATTCTACATGATTGCTAGTTTGGTTTTTTTGAGTAATTTGTTTAACTTTTCTTGTTGAAAGTTCAATTTAGTATTATGTTGTTAATGATATTCTAAAAGTAAAGATTAATAAAACTGTTCTGTTTATAGATGTACTCTTGAAAATATCTACCAATGTATTACTTATTTTTCTGTCCCCACTAACTGGAACAAATGAAGGATATTTTTCTCATCTCATTATCTCTAGCCGCTTTATCCTTCTACAGGGTCGCAGGCAAGCTGGAGCCTATCCCAGCTGACTACGGGCGAAAGGCGGGGTACACCCTGGACAAGTCGCCAGGTCATCACAGGGCTGACACATAGACACAGACAACCATTCACACTCACATTCACACCTACGGTCAATTTAGAGTCACCAGTTAACCTAACCTGCATGTCTTTGGACTGTGGGGGAAACCGGAGCACCCGGAGGAAACCCACGCGGACACGGGGAGAACATGCAAACTCCACACAGAAAGGCCCTCGCCAGCCACGGGGCTCGAACCTGGACCTTCTTGCTGTGAGGCGACAGTGCTAACCACTACACCACCGTGCCGCCCAGGGATATTTTTACCCATGTTAATATTTTCTGTCCCCTGTTTCTACAACTAGTGAGGGATCTGTCCCCTATTTTCAAATTCCTAGATTAGGCTCTGTTTTCTGCTCTTCTAATGAAGACATAGTGTATTTTACTTGTATCACTTGGATATTTTTAACTTTAACATGCAACCAGTTTTCTCGCTTATTCGAGAGAGGAGCTGCTGGCCCTGAAAACAATGGGACGAGCCGGGATATGACACCCCATCCCGGCCGAGCTGAGTAGGAAACCCAGGGGCTGCAAAGCCGGAGCTAAGCTAAAGGACAACTAGTGGACAACTGGTGGCGCTACAAACCATCCATTCCCTCTGTTATCATGGGGAATGTGAACTCGCTGCCGAATAAAGTCGACGATCTATCCACACTGAACAATCAGCGGATTTATCGGGAGAGCAGCTTATTCATCTTTACGGAGACCTGGCTAACACACCTTGTACTGGATGCTAACGTGGACCTGTGGGGATTCACTGCTGTGAGAGCCGACAGAGATACTAACACATGCGGGAAAAGCAAAGGTGGGGGACTCATCATTTATGTTAACAACTGCTGGTGTAACCCAGGACATATCTCCGTAAGGACAGTTTTATGTTGCCCGGACTTGGAGCTGCTAGCTGTTAGCCTGCGGCCATATCTGCTGAAGCAGTTCAGTCACGTGATCACCATCGGTGTTTACATCCCTCCGAGGGCAGACGCAGCCACTGCATGTGAGAGGATTCACTGTCACAGCAAGGCTGCAGACACAGCACCCTGAGGCATTTATGATCATTTCTGGGGACTTTAATCATGCTACTTTGGACTCTACTTTGGCTGCTTTTTACCAGGTTGTGGACTGTCCAACAAGGAACAACAGGACAATTGACTTGCTGTATGCTAATGTGAGGGATGCATACAGAGTCGCACCCCTCCCCCCACTTGGTTTGTTTACAGCCGAAGTACACCCTCCTGGTTCAAAGGCAGTCTGCAACAACTAGCTCCATCAGGAGGTGGTCCCGTGAAATGGAAGATGCCCTCAGAGACTGCTATGACATCATGGACTGGGATGTGCTGCTTAGCCCACACTGTGAGGACATAGAGGGGCTGTCACACTGTCTGACAGATTACCTCAACTTCTGTGCAGACGTGGTCTCCCCCGCTAAGACTGTAGGGTGTTACCCTAATAACAAGCCATGGGTAACACAGTAAGTCAAAGCTGTCCTCAACAGGAAGAAGGCTGCCTTCAGGAGCAGGGACAGGGAGGCGATGAAAGCAGCACAGCAGGAGGTGAAACGTTGCGTAAGGGAAGCTAAGAACAGGTACAGGAGAAAGGTGGAGCAGAAGCTGAAGGAGAACAGCATGAGGGAGGTCTGCGAAGGTGTGAAAACCATCACAGGCCACAAAACAAAGACCAGAGTTGTTGAGGGGACAGTGGAGAGGGCAAATGAGTTGAATGACTTCTTCAACCGGTTCAACTAGCCCACGTCCCCCCCACCCTCCCCCTCACTGCAGCCATCCCTCCTTGGGTGGCATGGTGGTGTAGTGGTTAGCACAATTGCCTCACAGTAAGAAGGTTCCAGGTTCAAACCCAGCGGCTGGCGAGGGCCTTTCTGTGTGGAGTTTGCATGTTCTCCCCGTGTCTGCGTGGGTTTCCTCCGGGTGCTCCGGTTTCCCCCACAATCCAAAGGCATGCAGTTAGGTTGACGTGGGATGGCCTTGGGCTGAGGTGCCCTTGAGCAAGCTACCTGACCCCTGACTGCTACCTGGGTGCTCTGGTGTGGCTGCCCACTTCTCTGAGTGTGTGCGTGTGTTCACTGCTTCAGATGGGTTAAATGCAGAGGATGAATTTCACTGTGCTTGAAGTGTGCATGTGATGAATAAAGGTTTCTTCTTCTTCTTCCCTCAACACACCTCCCCCCAGTCAGTCATTGCAGCAGCCCCCTCCTCCCCCACCTCAACACAGACTCCTCCATGCATTACTGCAGACCAGGTCAGAGGTCAACTGAGGAAGCTTCACCCCAGGAAAGCAGCAGGCCCAGACAAGGTGTGTCCCTGACTACTGAAGACCTGCGCTGCCATCATTGGGTGCATCAGTGATGACAGAGAGGAGGAGTAAAGGAACCTGGTGAGGGACTTTGCTGTGTGGTGCAACAGGAACCATCTGCAGCTCAACACCTCAAAGACCAAGGAGCTGGTCATTGACTTTGGGAGGTCCAGACCAAGGTCACGACCAGTTCTGATCGAGGGAGTCGAGGTGGAGGCTGTGGATTCCTACAACTACCTCGGGCTGTGGCTGGACAGCAAACTGGACTGGACTTGCAAAACCAATCACTTATACAGGAAGGGATAGAGCAGACTATACTTTCTTAGGAGGCTGCAGTCCTTTAACATCTGCAGGAAACTCCTGTGGATGTTCTATCAGTCTGTGGTCGCCAGTGACCTGTTTTACACTGTGGTGTGCTGGGGGGGCAGCACATCCAAGAAGGATACATCCAGGCTGGACAAACTGATCAGGCAGGCTGGCTCTGTGGTCGGCATGAAGCTGGACTCTCTGGTGATGGTGGCAGAGAAGAGGTCTATGGACAAACTATTGAACATCATGGACGATGCCAGTCACCCTCTGCACACCGTCATCAGCAACCAGAGGAGCCTGTTCAGTGACAGAATGCTCCTTCCCAAGTGCAGGATGAACAGACTTAAAAACTCCTTTGTCCCTCATGCCATCAGACTGTACAACTCCTCTCTGGGGGGGAGGAGGGGTAACAGGAGGACAGAGGATGGGAAGGAGCAGTAGCCTAGCCTAACAATAAGCAATACTGGACAATGTGCAATATAATGTGCAATATAAAGTGCAATATCTCTCCTGCTGCCCCCCTTCCCCCTTTCTCTCTTCCCCATACCTTATTCTTTTTATACAACCCCAATTCCAAAAAAGTTGGGACACTGTGTAAACTATAAATAAAAACAAAAATGTGATAATTTGCAAATCATGGAAACCCTATATTTCTTTGAAAATAGTACAAAGACAATAGATCACATGTTGAAACTGAGAAATTGTATTGTTTTTTTGAAAAATATGTGCTCATTTTGAATTTTGATGTCAGCAACACATTTCAAAAAAGTTGGGACAGGGGCATGTCTACCACTGTGTTGCATCACCTCTACTTTTAACAACACTCTGTAAATGTTTGGGAACTGAGGAGAGCAATTGCTGTAGTTTTGAAAGAGAAATGTTGTCCCATGTGGCAGCGGGGGCGTGGTCAAGTGTCTGTCTGTGAACGGAGGGTGGAGTCAGGGAAGGTAAGTGGCAGAATCACTGCACCTGATGTCAGTTAACCTGTGTTTGTGTGTCTTCCCCAGTGACTGCACCCTATATAAGGAGAGAGAGAGCAGAGGAAGGGAGCTCTGTCCCCAACCAGATGACTTATGAGTGTGGGCGTGTATGTGTGGCGGGGAGATTGTGAAGACACTGAAAAGTGCAAAAACAAAGAATTTTGAAAACTCAGTTCTGGCCTGCCGTACTTCTGTGCTCCACCCACCCGCTCAAAGTTCTACAGTGGTGCTGAAACCCAGGACTTGGAGCACAGACGAGAACAGCCCCATGGAGTCCTCCCCCTTCGCGGACCTGATCCATGCCCTCGCCATGGCCCAACAGAGCCAGCACCAGCACCTAACGAAGATGGGCCCGCACAACGACCCCAAGGCCTTCCTCGTGCTCTTCAAGCAAGCAGCAGAGGCCTGGGGCTGGCTGGTGGAACAGCGCGCGGTGCGCCTCCTCCCCCTACTAACGGGCGAGGCGCAGCTGGCCATGCTACAGCTCCCCACCGACAGCCGGCTGTCTACACAGACCTGCGCCGGGCCATCCTCCAGCGTGTGGGGCGCACCCCAGAACAACACCACCAGCTCTTCTGCACTCTGTGCCTAGAGGAGGTTGGCCGGCCGTTCGCGTTTGGCCAGCAACTCCGGGATGCCTGCCGGCGGTGGCTGAGGGCTGACAACCACGACGCCGAGGGAATCGTCGATCTGGTGGTACTGAAGCAGTTCATCGCCCGACTTCCCGAAGGGACCACGGAGTGGGTCCAGTGCCATCACCTGGCGTCACTGGATCAGGCCATTGAGCTGGCGGAGGACCACTTGGTGACTGTTCCAGCGGCAGGACAGCAGATCTCTGCTTCTCCTCTCTCTCTCTCTGTCTCCCCCTCCCCTTCTGTTCCTCGTCCTTGCCCCATTCCCCCACCGTGGAGGCGGGGGCCAGCTCCACCCCAGCCGGCCCGCCGCACCCGCGGTGCCCTCCCATCTCCCACTTCCATGTCTGTCTCTCCCCTCCCTCAGGTGAGTGAGCCCCAGAACGCCGGTGCAGAGAGAGAGCTCGGGACAGTCTGCTGGTGCTGCGGGGAGCTGGGGCATCTCCAGCATCAGTGCTCAGTAATGGAGGTGGCTGCGGTGGTCCGGATCCCCGATGCGCCATGGACCGCCCTCGATTGGGCCGGAGCATAGTCAGTGTGTAATCAGACCTCAATCCACTAAAGCTTGGTGCAAGATGAGGCATTGGGGAGAGCACAATTGGTGAAGGTGTTGTGTGTGCATGGGGATGTTCACAACTATCCTTTAGTGTCGATCCACATTCAATTTTGGGAGGAGAAATTTAGTGTAAAGGCGGCGGTTAATCCTCGCCTTACCCAGTCGATAATTTTAGGGACTGATTGGCTGGGATTTTTGGAATTAATGACTCATTTAGTGAAGAGTGGGGCCTGCCATAGTTCAGCAGGGGGAGGTCCCGGTGTGGCATTGGCAAGAGGAGCTGTCACAGAGCCATCTATGTCATCACCGCGTCAGAGTGAGGAGCAGCCGGCTCCTCCTCCTTCTCTCAGGATTTCCCGTTAGAACAGTCGTGAGATGAGACTCTGCGGCATGCGTTTGACCAAGTGAGAGTAATCGATGGTCAAACGCTCCAGCCAAACACCACCCCATCCTTCCCCTATTTTTCCATTATGAAGGATAGATTATACCGAGTGATGCAGGACACTCAGACTTAAGAACCGATCACACAACTTTTGATCCCAAAGAGCCGCCGGGAATTGGTATTCCAGGCGGCTCACTTTAATCCCATGGCTGGACACTTGGGGCAAGATAGGACACTAGCCCGAATAATGGCCCGGTTTTATTGGCCAGGGATTTGCACCGATGTCCGTAGGTGGTGTACGGCGTGCCGCGAATGCCAGTTAGTAAATCCAGTGGCCATCCCAAAAGCGCCTTTGCACCCTCTACCATTAATCGAGATCCCATTCGAAAGAATTGGGATGGATCTCGTTGGGCCATTAGATCGGTCAACACGAGGGTATTGCTTTATTTTAGTTCTGGTGGACTATGCAACGCAATACCCGGAAGCAGTGCCTCTTCGCAATATCTCTGCACGTAGTGTTGCGGAAGCACTCTTCCACGTCATCTCCTGAGTTGGAATCCCCAAAGAGATTCTGACTGATCAAGGCACTCCGTTTATGTCACACACACACTGCGTGAACTGTATGGGTTACTGGGAATTAAGCCAATCCACACCAGCGTTTATCACCCACAAACGGACGGTTTAGTCAAACGGTTCAATCGCACCCTCAAGAACATAATTATAAAGTTTGTACATGAGGACGCACGTAACTGGGATAAATGGCTCGAACTTCTGTTATTCGCAGTGTGAGAGGTACCACAAGCCTCCACGGGGTTCTCCCCGTTCGAATTATTATCTGGGCGTAAGCTGCGTGGCATCCTAGATGTACTGCGGGAAAATTGGGAGGAGGGACCATCAAGAAGTAAAAATGAAATTCAATACATTATCGACCTGCACGCAAAACTCCACACACTCACAGACCTAACCCAGGAGAATTTGCGGCAGGTCCAAGAATGGCAAATCCGCCTGTATGACAGGGGTACGTGCCTTAGGGAGTTTGCACCGGGAGATAAAGTACTCGTGCTGTTGCCCAAGTCGAGCTCCAAATTGATCGCCAAGTGGCAAGGACCCTTTGAGGTCACACGGCAAGTCAGGGATGTCGACTATGAGGTGAGGCGAATAGACAGGGGTGGGGCATTACAGATTTACCATCTCAATCTGCTCAAACTCTGGAATGAGGAGGTCCCCATGGCGTTGGTGTCGTTGGTTCTGGAGAAGGTGGAGCTGGGGCTGGAGATTCAAAAGGGAACACTGACATCGCTTACCTCTCCGGTCCCCTGTGAAGACCACCTCTCCCCGACCCAACTCATGGAGGTTGCCCAGTTGCAGACCGAATTTTCGGACGTGTTCTCGCCCCTGCCCGGCCACACCCGCCTCATAGAACACCACATTGAGATGCCCCCGGGGGTGGTAGTGCGTAGCCGCCCTTACAGGCTGCCCGAACACAAAAAAAAAGGTGGTTCGGGAAGAACTCGAGGCCATGCTCGTCATGGGCATCGTCGAGGAGTCCCACAGTGACCGGAGCAGCCCGGTGGTCTTGGTTCCCAAGGCCGACGGGTCGGTCCAGTTCTGTGTAGACTATAGAAAAGTCAACGCAGTGTCTAAATTCGATGCGTACCCAATGCCTCGTATTGACAAGTTGCTGGATCAACTAGGCACGGCTCGCTTTTATTCGACACTGGATTTGACAAAGGGTTATTGGCAGATCCCCTTGACTCCATTATCCCGAGAAAAAACGGCCTTTTCCACACCATTTGGCTTACACCAATTTGTCACACTTTCTTTTGGGCTGTTTGGGGTGCCCGCTACTTTCTAGTGGCTTATGGACAGGGTCCTCCGCCCCCACGCTACCTATGCGGCCGCATACTTAGATGACATAAATAAATGAATGAATGAATGAAATCTTCATTGCCCCAAGGGGAATTTGTCTTGCACTTAGGAGCCATAAATTACATAAAACAAAACAACACTTAAACATGCAGACTTGCACAATAATACATAGAATAACAAACAAATCTAAAATAAACAAAACAAAAAAACAATATGTATATAAAAGGTGCATACTTTAGAATGGTGTCAACCTGTCTGAATTCAGCCTGTTTAGCAGCTGAATGCTCCTTGGCACAAAAGATGTTATAGCTCTGTTTGTTTTTACATGTGGCATTCTATAACGGAGTCCTGAGGGGAGAGGGGAGTACTCAGGGAAGAGGGGTGGGATGGATCATCCAGTATCTTCAAGGCCAAATTAATGGTGTATTCATCAGAAATCTGCATGATACTTTTCTGATCCAGTTATTTTCCTACCAAGTTTTGTAATCTTATCCAACATATTCCTGTTTTGAACAGATAACCCCCCCAACACTGAATTACAAAGGTCACAACACTCTGTATAAAAGTTAAATAAAACAATCTCAAAATCACTGTATCAGCCTTAAAGCTACGCAGTTTCCTTAAAAAATAAAGTATTTGTTGTGCCTTTGTATATCTTGCAAGAGTATTTGCCCTCCATGTGAGCTTATTGTATATAATAGTACCTAAGTACTTGTACTCTTCCACTATGTCAATATCACTCCCGTGTACAGAAACTGGTTTAAGAGCGGACCTTTTCCTAAAGTTGATAACCATTTCTTTGGTTTTCAAAATATTTAAAATCAAGGAATGTTCATTACACCATTTATAGAACTGGTCTATTTCCTGTCTGTAGCCAGTCTCATCACCTGTTAAGAAACCCACTATGGCAGTATCATCAGCAAACTTAAAAAGAGAACATTCAGGGGTGTGGCTCACACAGTCATTTGTGTACAGTATATATAATAGGGGTGACAGGACACTCCCCTGGGGGACACCCCTATTTATACTAATGACAGATGACTGACCATTACCTGCCTTAACATATTGAACTCTGTCAGTTAAAAAGTCAAAAATCCATTTCAAAAGTGAATGGTTAACTCCCATTGTTCTCAACTTCTCAATAAGGGTGTGTGACTGAATAGTGTTAAAAGCTGATGAGAAATCAGCAAACAGGATGCGTACATATGATGAAGGTAATTCCAAGTGCTTGTATATTCCATTTAACATGGTAGCAATTGCATTTTCCACACCCCTTTTCTGTCTATATGCAAGCTGAAGTGTGTCCATTTGAGTTACTGTTTGTTTTTTTAAGTGGGTCAAAATGATCCACTCCAAACACTTCATTGCTACGGAGGTAAGAGCTACAGGCCTAAAATCATTTAAAATTTTCGGTTTCGTTTTTTTTGGCAGAGGCAGAATTTCAGCTGTTTTCCAAATTTTAGGTACCATGTGTGTGTCCAATGACTTTTGGAACAAGTCACAGAAAACATGGCTGAGTTGTTCATGACATGTCCTGAGAACCATACTCAGCAGCTTGTCAGGGCCAGCTGCTTTACGGGGTTTGACTTGCGAGAACACCCGCTCGACTTCCCTGCTATAGACACTGATTGATGTGCTTTCTGTTGCATTGTCCGGCCAGTTTGGAAAAGGCCACAGACCGCTCTCCCACCTAGCAAAATGTTTATTCAAGGCATTTGCCTCTTCGACTGAGTGCTCAGGAATTTTTGGCTGATTACTTTGTCCAATCATAGTTTTAATTCCTCTCCACGCCATCCGTGAGTCGTTATTCATCAACAGTTGTTCCATGTTTGATTTATATATTCCCTTGCTATGATTAATTTCCACCTGTATCTCCCTTTGAATCAACTTCTCCCTGTGCCGATCATTTGCTTTAAACGCCCGCTCTTTTTCCACCAACAGTTTCTTAATATCACTTGTGATCCATGGTTTTGAGTTGGCAAACATTTTTTTTTTCGTAGGGATCAGACTATCCACGCAGAAGTTGATGTAGGCTGTAACTGTCTCAACGTGATTGTCCAAGTCCTCACAGTCAAAGACCTCCCAGTCTGTACAGCAGTGGCGGCTGGTAGTCTTTCAAACAGGGGAGGCTGGTCGGTTACGATATTTCCAGATTTTAAAAGAAAAAAGAAAAAACACATCAATTTTGCCCATACTCTTGCCTCTGATCTAGCTGATTGTTGGCAGGGTCACAAACTGTGAAATAACAGGTTCTTTTGGCCCATTAGCCTACTGTCCAATATACATGATGGTGGTGTTGGGGGGGTATATTTTAACATTTTATATTTTAAAATTGTGGCATGTTGTTTAAAAATTGATCATTATTGAAAGCAGCTCTTTGTCAGGAACCTCAGCAGTAACAGTAGAGTGTTCTGGAATAGGCACAAGCACTGACCTTGGGGAGCCAAACATAGAGCTGGGTGCCACAGATTTCATTCAATGACACTTTCCCTATATTTTACTTATTTTGACTGGGAAATGTTTTATTGACAATTTTGATAACCCTTCACTTTTAATCCAGGTCTGTAGTGTGAAATGTTCTCGGCTGTGTTTTTGTTTAAAAATGTTTTCCAAATTGTAGCTGTGTTTAATTCATATCCAGAAAAATATATATTCCAATATAATATACTCAGCATAAACATTTTAAATAGATTCTATATTTTTGGTCCATCCATGACATATTACTAAAGTAGCCTATTTACTGTTGTTGATGTGGGTCACTTGCTGTTAGCCAATTCACTTTCTCATACCAGGAGAGCTGAAAGGAACGAGTATTATTCCCTACCTTTTTCACCAAGTCAATTTGAGGCGTTGGTCTACCCTGCTCTTTAATGTTAATTTTTTCCTCAAAAGGAAGACTGGCAAATGGCTTCGCCAAAATTAAATCAGCAATGCTTGGCATCCATGCGCAGCTTTCTTGCTAGCTGACTAGCCCCCTCAAGTTCAAGTTCAGTCACTCAAATAAACGAAATTTCTGGAACTAAGATAGCAAACTTGACAACACTATATTTACAATGAAAATATATACAAACTAAAAAAGCTGGTAGAAACCGTATGTAATGAATGAAATCGAAATGTAAGCTGATCTCTTACAATACACTACAGCACTTGTGAATCTGCATGGGACTGAACTGAAATTCTCCGCTGCCTGTCTATAGTTGAAACGAGCTGTCAATCAAAGAAAATATCTGGCCGCTTTCACCAATCAACAGTCTCCTCGCGGAAACTGCCATGTCCCTCCCATGTGAGGCTGGGAGTCCATAGGCGGGCATTTTCACAGTATTTGTCCAATAACCGTCTTGCATTTTGAGACTGAAAAGCGCATAGCTCCCAAATGCCATTGAAGTCCACTGAGGCTGGGCTGCATCGCTCTGTCACAAGGGGGAAAAACTCACGCACACATTAAAGTTATAAGGGAATGATTTCGCACTGTAGTGGGTTGAGCACATATATTTCTATGATTCTGGATCTGAAATAGCAATGTTATAAGGTCGGCTATAACATAAGCCTAGCGCAATTCATCCTACATGATGTTCGTCATTTTTAGAGGAGGCTGAGCCTCCCTCGTTGTCTTAGAGCAATTGCCCGTGTTATATGTATATGTACTGATATGTATTGTGTGTGTGTCATGGGCAATTGCTCTAAGACAACGAGGGAGGCTCAGCTGCCCACGAGAGGTAGAGGGCAAAGTACTCTGACCTACTGGTAGAGTGCAGGGAAGCCGGATGGAGTACGAGGCTATACCCTGTGGAGGTAGGAGTAAGAGGCTTTGTGGCAGACTCGACAACCCGGCTGCTGAGAGACTTAGGCCTGCATGGCACCAGTCTGCAGAGGGCCATCAGAGGGCTATCTGAGGAGGCAGAGAAGGCAAGTTTTTGGCTCTGGCTGAGACGGAGGGATGTAGCGTGGGGAGCAGGCACGATTTAAGAATGCTAGCTGCAGGGGGTAGCAGGGAGACGTCCCTGTTCACTGCCCCACCACCAGGAGATGTTCTGGGTTAAGGGGTGAAACATCTATGAGCGGTGGTCCCCAGCTGATGACCCTGCAGCTAGCAAACAAGGCACCAGTGGAGGTGCTGCATGCCAACAGGCAGTGCAGGAGAACACCTACCTGTATAAAGAAATGCACTTCTGGAGACAGTGACTACTGTGAATAGGGCAGTTGGTGTCCAGGGAAGACTGGAGGGCAACCAGGAAAGACTGGTGACAGCAGGAAAGACTGCACAGGGAGAAGGCGGTTGGTAACCCTACCTTCTAGTTTTCCCGAAGGGAAGACACCCAAACCAAACCATGAAAATAAGACAGAAGAAACAGCCCGAAGGCCCTCTGAGAGGCGGGATGGAAGAAGGGCCTACCAGGATGGATCACACGGTTACGGACATTAGTATGACGACAAACGAGACTAAGATTCTTAGAAAGTGCGGGTGCGGATGGGAAAGAATGACAACACTTAGGGGTCTTCATGTCCATATGGGGAAGAAAAAGTGTGGAGAGAGCTTCAAGCGACATTGCACTACTCAGGCAGGTCAGACAAGTGGGATCCAAGGCCAGGTTGAAAACCACAGTGCCATCGGGCCCAGTGTCGTAGAGGAAGAACAGGACGAGAGGAGGGAGGAGGAAGAGAGGGAATGTAACGATCCCCAAGAATCCATCCCAGCAGCACCCCCAAGCAACCCAGGAACAAGGCCATCCCCACAAACCAGAAGCCTGAAAACATTAGTGCAGAGGAACAGAATCAAATGGCCAAAGTCCAATGAGACGGAGGAGTGGAGAAGGCTGGATGAACATCTGAGTGGACTCCTCCAGAATGCTCTGCGTGGATCAGTAGAATCGAGGCTGAACCTGTTTGGCGAGATTTTGTATGAAGAATGTAACAGCAGGCTTGGCGAAGTTGTCAGCCGGAAAGCTGGCAAAAGGGCCAAGGGAAGGAGGGAGAAGGAAATTGAGGACCTGGTGGTAGATAGAAGGCGTCTCCAGAAGCATTGGAGGAAAGCAGAAGATGCAGAGAAAGAGGGTCTAAAGGCCCTCTGGAGAGACATCAGAAGAAAGCTGGCTGCCCTACAAAGGGCCGAGCGCATCCGACTATGGAGGAAAAGGAAGGAGAAGGAGAGGGCGAACTTCTTCAAGAATCCATTCCGGCATGCACGAGGCCTTCTGGAGGAAAAAAAAACAGTGGAGTGTTGGAGGTATCCAAGGAGGACCTAGAGAAACACATCCAGGCCCAGTATAGCGACCCAGCTAGGAGCGAACAGCTGAGCTCACCAGGCTATGTGCCAAAGCCAGCTGAACCAACAACAGAATTCGACGTGTCTCCCCCTAAACTCAGCGAAGTAAGGCAAGTTGTCCACAAGGCAAGGTCATCATCAGCACCAGGGCCAAATGGAGTCCCATATAAACTTTACAAGAACTGCCCACAAGTGCTGAAACTCCTGTGGACACTGATGAAAACTGCCTGGACTAAACAGACCATCCCCGCTGAGTGGCAGAGGGCGGTAGCAGTCCCAATTCCTAAAGAGCAAAACTCTAGAACCCTCTATCAGTTTAGAAGCATAGCCTTGCTGAATGTTGAGGGGAAGATGATCTTTTCAGTAATGGTGAGAAGAATGACCGCATACCTCATGGCCAATGGATATATAGACATCAGCTGTCAGAAGGCAGGGATTCCCGGTTTCCCAGGGTGTGTGGAACACGCCTCAATGATATGGGATCAAATCCAGACAGCAAAGAGGGAGAAGAAGGACCTGCATGTAGTGTGGCTAGACATAGCGAATGCATATAATAATAATAATAATAATAATAAGTTAAATTTATATAGTGCCTTTCAAAAAACCCAAGGACGCTTTACAATTATAGGCAAGGAAAGAAAAAATTAAAAAATAAATAAATAAAAATATAATAAGTAAAAAGTCCACCAAGTAGGGGTCAGGATGTAATTCCCGTGGTGTAGCAGCCACAGTCCCACCAAAAGGTGCATGAAAACAAGTCCCACATCTCCAGCACCGCCGCCGTGACGCCGTCAGCAACATCGCTCGAACACGACGCCGTGGATCCACACAGCGAGCAGAGAAGCTCTGCCACGCAGAGCGCTGGTGTGTCCCAAACCGCCTGCACAGCCGCCGCGACGCCACCGAGCAACATCGCTCAGAACATCACGCCAAGCATTAAAGCACAGAGCGCTGGACAACCACGATGTAAATTGAGCAACAGGCTCACTGCAGTCCACAGCTGGGAGTGCAGGCATCACCCACAGCGAACCAAGGCCTGGAGGGAACCGACGCCCCAAACTGGGTCCGGAGCTACACCACAACTGGCGGACAAAACACTCAAACACCAAACTACACAAACACACAGGAAAGAAAAAAAATAGAAAAAGAAATAAAATAAGAGCTCCGGTGAGAAGCAGCAGCCAGAATGCGCACGACGTACTCTCAACCGGAAACAAAAAAAAAAAACATATGGCTCAGTGCCCCATCAACTCATCGCATTTGCATTGGACTTCTTCTATATCCCCACTAACATCAAGGCCATGATAGCAAGCTACTTTCAAGACATGCACATGTGCTTCAGGCTGCAAAACTTTACCACCAAGTGGCAGCAACTGGAGGTAGGCATTGCCATGGGGTGTTCCATCTCCCCCACCCTCTTTGTGGCTGCGTTTGAGGTCATTCTAACTGGAGCAAGGCAGGTGGTGGGGGGAGTCAGACTGCCGCAGGGCCGACGGCTTCCCCCATTATGAAGTTACATGGACGGCATCACATGCCTTCTACAAACGGCTCCATGCATGTCGAGGCTGCTCAGATGCTTGGACGAGCTGATTAGCTGGGCCAGAATGAAGTTTAAACTCGGCAAGTCTAGGAGCCTCTCTATGCGCAAGGGAGAATGTAATGACAGGGCCGCGTTCACCATAGGAGGAGAAAACATCCCCCTCATTGCTGACCAGCCAATCCGCAGTCTGGGAAGACAATATACATCCAGTCTCTCAGACAAGTCGATGGGGAGGACCATTCTGCAGCAGCTATCAGCAGGCCTGGAGAAGATCGATGCCAGCCAGTTGCCCGGAAAGTACAAGGTGTGGTGTTACCACTTTACCTTGTACCCAAGAGTAATGTGGCCGCTGAAGCTCTGTGAGGTCACCTCCTCAGCTGTAACTCGGATGGAGACAAAAGCCAATGCCTTCATCCGTAAATGGCTGGGGCTCCCAAAGTGCTTTTCAGCAACAGGCCTGTATGGATGGAATGCACTCCAACTGCCCCTAAAGTCCATCACCCTTGGGTATAGGCAGGAGAAAGCAAGGCTTGTAATGGAGTTGAGGGAGTCTTCCGATACAGCGGTGAAGGACCAGTGGGTACGGGTTAAGACAGGGAGGAAGTGGAAGGTGGAGGAGGAGGTGCAGAGGGTAGTAAGCAGGATACAACACCAGGAAGTGTTGGCATGGTCCAGCTAGGGAGGGCAGGCCTTGGATGGAGGGAGCCACCCCGTATGTGGTCCAGAGCAAGTGAGAAGGAGAGGAAGGACCTGGTGGCTGCTGAGATGGCCAGGATGGAGCAGGAGGAGCTCAAAGTCAAAGCCATCGCTCTGGGCCAGCAGGGCCATTGGACAACATGGGAGGGGATGACGAGAAAAACTGTCAGCTGGGCGGATCTCTGGAAGACTCCACAGGCCCGCCTCAGTTTCCTAATCCGAGCAACGTATGACACCTTACCCTGCCCTCGTAACTTACATCAGTGGCTGGGGACAGAACAAGCCTGCGACCTATGCGGTATCAACAACGCCTCGTTACAACATGTCCTGTTAGGATGCAGGATAGCTCTGACACAGGGGAGGTTGAGAGGGCGTCATGATCAGATCCTCCGAAAGCTGGCCGAGATCGTGGAAACAGCAAGGCATGAGGTGAGCAGAGGAGAGACAGCGGGAGCCCAACATCACATCCACTTCCTCAGGCAGGGAGAACTGCCAGCCGGATTAGGAAGGATACTATCATCAAAGCTCCTCAATCAAGGTGCAGAGTGGAGGCTGGCAGTGGACGTGGGCAGGCAACTTCAATTTCCCCAAGAGATCTGCAGTACCTCCCTGCGACCTGACATGGTATTGTGGACCACAGTGGAGAGAAAAGCACTGTTGGTAGAGTTGACTGTGCCATGGGAAGAGGGGTTGGCAGCTGCCCACGAGAGGAAGAGGGCAAAGTACTCTGACCTACTGGTAGAGTGCAGGGAAGCCGGATGGAGTACGAGGCTATACCCTGTGGAGGTAGGGGTAAGAGGCTTTGTGGCAGACTCGACAACCCGGCTGCTGAGAGACTTAGGCCTGCGTGGCACCAGTCTGCAGAGGGCCATCAGGGGGCTATCTGAGGAGGCAGAGAAGGCAAGTTTTTGGCTCTGGCTGAGACGCCAAAAACCTGTATAAAGAAATTATAATGTAAATATACAACCCCAATTCCAAAAAAGTTGGGACAAAGTACAAATTGTAAATAAAAACGGAATGCAATAATTTACAAATTTCAAAAACTGATATTGTATTCACAATAGAACATAGACAACATATCAAATGTCAAAAGTGAGACATTTTGAAATTTCATGCCAAATATTGGCTCATTTGAAATTTCATGACAGCAACATATCTCACAAAAGTTGGGAAAGGGGCAATAAGAGGCTGGAAAAGTTAAAGGTACAAAAAAGGAACAGCTGAAGGACCAAATTGCAACTCATTAGGTCAATTGGCAATAGGTCATTAACATGACTGGGTATAAAAAGAGCATCTTGGAGTGGCAGCGGCTCTCAGAAGTAAAGATGGGAAGAGGATCACCAATCCCCCTAATTCTGCGCCGACAAATAGTGGAGCAATATCAGAAAGGAGTTCGACAGTGTAAAATTGCAAAGAGTTTGAACATATCATCTACAGTGCATAATATCATCAAAAGATTCAGAGAATCTGGAAGAATCTCTGTGCATAAGGGTCAAGGCCGGAAAACCATACTGGCCCTTAGGCGGCACTACATCACATTCAGGCATGCTTCTGTATTGGAAATCACAAAATGGGCTCAGGAATATTTCCAGAGAACATTATCTGTGAACACAATTCACCGTGCCATCCGCCGTTGCCAGCTAAAACTCTATAGTTCAAAGAAGAAGCCATATCAAAACATGATCCAGAAGCGCAGACGTCTTCTCTGGGCCAAGGCTCATTTAAAATGGACTGTGGCAAAGTGGAAAACTGTTTTGTGGTCAGATGAATCAAAATTTGAAGTTCATTATGGAAATCAGGGACGCCGTGTCATTCGGACTAAAGAGGAGAAGGACGACCCAAGTTGTCATCAGCGCTCAGTTCAGAAGCCTGCATCTCTGATGGTATGGGGTTGCATTAGTGCATGTGGCATGGGCAGCTTACACATCTGGAAAGACACCATCAATGCTGAAAGGTATATCCAGGTTCTAGAGCAACATATGCTCCCATCCAGACGACGTCTCTTTCAGGGAAGACCTTGCATTTTCCAACATGACAATGCCAAACCACATACTGCATCAATTATAGCATCATGGCTGCATAGAAGAAGCGTCCGGGTACTGAACTGGCCAGCCTGCAGTCCAGATCTTTCACTCATAGAAAACATTTGGCGCATCATAAAACGGAAGATACTAAAAAAAAAGACCTAAGTCAGTTGAGCAACTAGAATCCTACATTAGACAAGAATGGGTTAACATTCCTATCCCTAAACTTGAGCAACTTGTCTCCTCAGTCCCCAGACGTTTACAGACTGTTGTAAAGAGAAAAGGGGATGTCTCACAGTGGTAAACATGGCCTTTTCCCAACTTTTTTGAAATGTGTTGTTGTCATGAAATTTAAAATCACCTAATTTTTCTCTTTAAATGATACATTTTCTCAGTTTAAACATTTGATATGTCATCTATGTTCTATTCTGAATAAAATATGGAATTTTGAAACTTCCACATCATTGCATTCCGTTTTTATTTACAATTTGTACTTTGTCCCAACTTTTTTGGAATCGGGGTTGTATATCCGTACGTACCCATACACACACACACACACACACACACACACACACACACACACACACATTATCAATAGAATGTTATTGTAATTTCTCCTTCCTATACCTCATAAAGATCTGTTCCTTATACCTTTTTTTGAACTGGTTTATAGTTGTACATTTCATGAGCTCCACATTCAAACAATTAGGACAAAGGGGGTTAGTACGGGGTCACTGGTAAAAAAAAAAAATCATTCAAGGAGGATATATTGTGAGATTAAGTTATGGACAATGCCATGTGCAAGCTTGGAACTTTGGGTTAAAGGACAGCCATTCTAACCACTGAGCTAAATCTCTAAAGGTATAAGGTTACTCATAAGTGGCAAAAAAAGAATGGATGAGAGAGGTGTCCAACTCTATAGTAAAAAGCGGTTATACTTTGTAATTAATTTTTAATTTTCTTTCTCGTTCAGTCCATTTTGAAAAATTGTATTTAATTTTAATATCCAAGATCTTTTTGCTCTTTTTCTTTGCAGGTGTGTCCAGCCTGAATTCACTTCAAGACCTGAACTCTGGAGTTTGGAGACAACATATTTTTGGAAGTGAGTGACCAAGTAAGTGTTTTGGTTTTGGGTATCTTGTGTAGGTGTTGCTTTGAGATGTGTGCATAGTGTGTTCTCAGTTTCTTCTATGTAAATCATTTGGCAGAGTGAACAGGTGATGGCATAGACCAGGTTGGGGGTATCCAGACTGATGGATTTGGAGGGGACCAAAAGTTGAACAGAAGGATGGTGAGAGTTGAGAATGTCTAAAAAGTTATCGAAACCCGGTAGGGAATATGGCCTAGCTCCAATCATGTCATCTAGGAAATGGAAGAAGAAAGTGGGTTGTAGTGGGCATTTGGATAAGGCAGCTTGTTCCCACTCACTCACGTACAGTATATGTTGGCAAATGAAGCTGCAAGACTCTGACCCATGGCAGTCCTGTGAATTTGTAAGGAATATTTATTGTCAAACAGGAAGTAATTGTGTGTGAGACATATTTCTATTAATTAAAAGAGTATGTGATCTGGTGTGGTGGGGTCTGGATATTTATGGAATGTGTTGTATAGGGCTTGTAGGCCCATGGGTGTATGGATGTTGGTGTATAAGCTGTCTACATCAAGGGTGAAGTGGAGAGTGTGGTTGGGGGCTGCCATGGGTCAGATTCTGTCCAGGAAGTTGTAGGTGCCTTTAATGTAGGAAGGGTGTTTGGTGGAGGGGGGGGGGGGGGGGGGATTTGATAGTGGTCAATGAATATTGATACATTGTCGGTGGTACTATCACATTCAGAAACAATAGGTCTTCCAGGGAGAACTACAAAGGGAACAGTATGTTTCTGGGAGTTTATGAATTTTAGGAAGGAGGTCAAACTGGCATGGGTAGGGTTGATGTGGGCTGAATAGGAATATTTTCTGTTTTGAATTCAAGGTTCTAACTAGGCCTTTTCAGCATATCGGGCCAATATGCAATGTTTCTTTACCGCTATGCCCACAATATTGCTGAGACACCTGAAAAGTTGCCACTACACTAATAAAAAGACTGTGGCTACCTCCGCTGATAGATGGCTCAAAAACTGATGTCAAAAGCGGTGTTTATTACAAAATTCAGTCCAAAGGTAAATACGGTTACAAAATGTGTCTTTGGAGAACTGTAAACCTTTTACTGTAACCTTAAACTGTAGAAATACGTTACATTTTGGCACCATAAACACTGGGACACCCTTCAAACACCGTAAGAGCTTGGTGACCCTATCAGCAACGTGCGCTATCATTTGAACATTAAATGCTAATGCGCAGCTTTCCCCTGACAAGTCTCGTTTTTCTTCCTCTGAAGTGCACATATCAAAATAAGAGTCTCTGTTGCAATACATGTTAAATCAATAAAAGTCCTTCTTGAAAGTGCATTAATGTTCTTCAATACATCAATAAAAGTCCTTTTCTATATCTTATAGATTCAAATGAACAAACTCAAAAGTGTGATTGACAGGGTCATCTACACTCCCACCAAATCAGGAGTTCATGTCACAACAGGAATGAATGATTTCAATCTAAAATGACCCTGGATAAGCATTCCATAACAATGTAACTTCAAACAACCCATTTAAAGTATGCACCATACATACATCTTAAATCATAAATTGTTCAAACACATTTTTAACACAGTGCAGATTAAATACCTTTGGATCATCAATTAGCCTCTTTTAAATCATGAAATGACCTATTTTTAACATATTAAATGACCTTATAAATCATAAAGTGACCTTTTAAACCATGGGTCCATTTTACGTCATGAGTCTTCAAACCTACACATTTAGGTAAAGAGAATTAGTGGCAGATACTAAGCTAATTTTTAGGTCTCCATTAAAAGGACTAGTTTCTGTATGGGGCATTCCACTATTGATTGTTTGCATACAAGCTCACCTTTGTGATTCAGGTTTCTGTCCCCCAACCTAATTTTAACTTTTATGACAAGCCCATCCTTATTTGCGTTAGTCTCTAACACTCGTCTGGGCTGCCACTCATTTCTTGGTAAGTCCTCATCTTTAACCATCACTATGTCACCTATTTGTAGGTTTCTTCTAGGTACATGGCAGCGTTGTCTAAATGACAATATTGGCGAGATACTCTTTGTGCCAGCGACTCCAAAACTGCTCAGTTAGAAACTGCACATGATGCCACCTCTTGCGTGTATATAGGTCTTCCCTGGTAAACTTGCCTGGTGGGGGCAATGCTACTGTGGACTTAAGGGTAAGTACAGTGCTGCCTAGTAGTATTGGCACCCTTGAAGTTTATGTACTTAAAGTTAAGCATCTCCTGAACAAAAGTGATGTAGTGATGCAGAATTTTTCTACAGATAGCTCATGGTTAATATAAAAGAGCAAAGTATCAACAAAATAAAAAAATAAACAATTAGAGTGAAAAAAATTAAAAAGGTAAATCTTGCTATATCACTAGTATTGGCACTCTTTGCTGTTAGTCCTAAAACCTAACCTAACTAAACCTAATTTGACTCACCTATGGTAAATTACAAATGGAAATCACCTGTGAAGACCTGTCTGTGCCCATGTGACATGAAATGGCCAATGAATGATGAGATTTGTGTTTTGAAAAACCAACTGTTTCACTCAGTCCCTTTTTCACAATGGTGAAGACAAAAGAGCTGTCTGAAGAAACAAGAAATGCAGTTGTTGACAAACACAAGAGCTCCAAAGGATATAAAGCCATCTCCAAAGAGCTTGGTATCCCTGTGTCAACAGTGCGTAATGTTATTAAGAAATATTTGAAGCATGGAACTGTCAAGAACCTCCCTGGGCGTGGGGGTAAGAGAAAAATCAATGATAGAAGTCGTCGAAGGTTGGTGCGATTGGTGGCAGAATCACCTCAGTTAACATCTACGGACCTGCAGGCCCACCTGGAACAGTCTGGGGTAACTGTTTCAAGAAGCACCATAAGGCGCACACTCAACACAGCAGGGCTACATGGGCGGAGGCCAAGGAAGACCCCATTATTGAAAAAGACACAAAAAGGACCGTCTGGAGTTTGCGAAAGAGAACCTGGACAAGCCACAGTCCTTCTGGGAAAATGTCCTGTGGACAGATGAGACAAAAGTAGAGCTTTTTGGGAATTCTCACAGGCAGTATGTTTACAGGTGCTGCAATGAAGCATTCAAAGAAAAGAACACCCTACTAACAGTCAAGCATGGTGGAGGATCAATGGTGGGGCTGCTTTGCTGCATCTGGGACTGGAGGCCTTACCCGTGTCATAGGGATTATGAAATCTGAAGATTATCAACAGATTTTGGAGCAAAATGTCCTGCCCAGTGTAAGAAAGCTCGGTTTGAGGCGAAGATCTTGGGTACTCCAGCAGGACAAAGACCCCAAACACACATCTAAAAGCACACAAAAATGGTTAGAAAAGAAAAAAATGGACTGTTTTGAAATGGCCAGCAATGAGTCCTGACCTCAATCCAATTGAGAATCTTTGGGGGGAGTTGAAATCTGCCATTGGCAGAAGGAATCTTTCAAATATCCAAGACCTAGAGCGCATAGCGAAGGACGAGTGGGAGAAAATACCACAAGACAAATGCAAGAAGCTCATTGATGGCTACAGGAAACATTTGGAGGCCGTCATCACTGCCAAAGGGTGTGCAACCAAATACTAAGGAGGGGTGCTAATATTCCTGCACCTGCTGTATTTCTGTTTTTTGTTGTCTTAGAAATTAAAATGCCTATTTTGAATGAAAACAACTTTTCAGTTCCTTTGGACCTTCAATTAAAAGATCTTGGTATTGCAAATTGTGTCCATTTCCATTTATTTCTGGAGATATTACAAAAGTTGTGAATAAAATTAAGGGGTGCCAATACTGCTAGGCGGGGCTGTAAGTGGTTTGGCGTAAGGGGCTCTAGGCTATTTGGATCACTTAAATTTGTGACCGTGAGGGGCCTGTTGTTCACTATTGCCATTGCTTCATAAAAGAAAGCACAGAGTGAAGAATCATCCATCCTTCCTGGTGAGAGCGAGAGTGTGGTGTTCAATACAGCCTTTAATGTCCTTATTTGTCACTACCACACTCCTCCAGCGTGACTTGAATGAGGAGCATTCATGATGAAGTTGCACTGTTTGTCAGACAGGAAAGCAGCTATTCATTCTTGATCAAGTTCCTTTAGTGACTCTCGCAATTCATTTCGGGCTCCAATGAAGTTACTCCCTTGATCTGACTTTATTTGCCTAACTGTACCGCGTATAGCAATAAAGCAGCGCAGCCCGTTGATAAAGGCATCTGTCGACAAGTCAGTCAGCATCTCAATGTGGATTGCCCGAGAACAGAAACACGTGAAAAGAAGGCCATATCTTTTGTGAGTGTTGCACCCTTGTTTAACAAGATAAGGGCCAAAACAGTCTATTCCACAATAGCTAAATGGCGGTGAGCGGTCTACTCTTTCTGACAACAGGTCAGCCAATCTCTGTTCCTTGGTGGGTCTCCTGTGTTTTCGGCAGATGATGCATTGTCGAATGTAAGATGCCACGACCTTATTCATGCTTGGTATCCAAAATCCGTTTGCTCTTATCACATTCATTGTGAATCCTTTGCCTTGGTGTTTGACCTTTTCATGACAGTCTGCAATGATCATTCTGGTTATGGGGTGGCTCTTAGGTATGACTATAGGGTGTCTGAAGGCATAAGGCAATGCAGAGTTGCCGAGCCTCCCTCCCACCTTAAGCACTCCATCTTCTCCTATGAGGGGGTCAAGAGCAAACAACTTGTTCTGTGGTACATTTTTGTCTGTTTATTGTGTTCATTTTACCCTTATATGTCTCCCTTTGTATACCCTTGACAATGACATGTTCTGCTTTCTTTCTTTCAGTGACAGTGGCAAGGTGGTTTGATTTGTCTTTCTTTACCCATCTCAGGAGACGGGCGACAGTTCTGGTAGCATGGGACCAAGAAGAAAAGATGGACAAATGGTCTATTAGACCCGGCTGATCTGTACTCTCTGTGTTAAGGACTTGAGCTACTTTTACTTCTCGATCTCCTACTGACAGCTCTGGTGAAATCGCCATAGAGAGATCAATCTGCTTTTCCGATAAAAACTTGGGTCCAGTGAACCAGTTAGAGGCCGACATCTCATCAACCGTCAACCCTCTCGACGCATGATCTGCTGGATTTTCTTCTGTGAGGATGTATTTCCATTGATGTGGCTCTGAGCTAAGGTGTATTCTCTGTACTCTGTTCACAACGAACACATGGAAGCGGCGCGCGTCATTATTGACATATCCAAAGTATGACTTTGGAGTCTGTCCAGAAAAATTCACCTGCAATTTCATATTCTAACTCAGCCTTAAGCATGCTGCTTGCTTTGATAGAGGTGACAGCAGCTGTCAGCTCTAATCTGGGAACTGTGGTCACTTTCAGGGGGGCCACTCTTGATTTTGCCATGACTAGTGCGCAGTGTATGTTTCCCCTATTGTTACAGAGTCTTAAATATGAGCATTGGCCATATCCTACAGTACTTGCATCGGAGAAATGGTGCAATTCTACTCTGACAACTTCTCCAAAACTAGTGGGCATATAGCAGCGGGATATACTTAGATCTTTCAGGTTGTCAAGATCCCTTTTCCAGTGCTCCCACCATGGTGTAAGTGCAGGAGGCAAGGGGTCATTCCAATTCATGCCGTGTTTACACATTTCTTGCAGGATTCGTTTGCCACTAAGCAGCACAGGTGCGATGAACCCGAGGGGGTCGTATACAGAAGCTACTGTGGACAGTATGTTACGTCTTGTGGCAGACTGCTCTTGAACATGGATTCTGAACTTGAAGCAGTCAGATTCTCTTTGCCACTGGATGCCTAGAGTTCGTTCTAATAGGACATCATCGAAGGCAAATTCAACATCCTTCACCTCAGCTCGTTCTGATGTGGGGAGGCTTTCCATAACAGCACTGTCATTGGACATGAATTTATGCAGCCAAAGACCACCCTTTGCACAGAGCATTCTCGCCTCTGTCACTAGTCTGATTGCATCTTCTGAGTTGACTACATTAGTAACGCCATCATCAACATAAAAATTCTTCATCACAAACTGTGCACCAAGAGGGTAGTCATTGCTGTATTCTTGAGCGAGGTGTTTCAATCTGTAACTATGACCCAGCTAATCAGACAAACATTACCAAAGTATTTTGCTACATCAATAAACGAAGACTAGAAAGAATAAAAAAGAAAGATTTAATAAATAGCCTGATCTTACCTGTGATGAAGTGGGCGTTGCAAACCCACACATTTTTGAGAGTGCTTTCATCCCAGTCTACATGTTTGATGGCTTGTAGCCATAGACGTCAGCGATTTTTTTGGAATGGGTGAGATCCTGATGGAATTCTGTACATTTTAACCCCACCACTGCTACGATTCTGACACCCGACAACACAACAACTAGGCATTTCTTCCAAATATTTCTTCTCGTCTCTATCGTCGCCGAGTCTTTTTTGGGTCCAGGCTGCACACGCAATTTCCTCTTACGTATGAATGACGTTTACTGCGAAGGGGTCTATAGACGTTTTTACCACACTGCCATAAGAGAAGCTACGCTCTGATCAGAGTAGGCTGCGACGACAACATATACACACACACACACACACACGTATATATGTACATACATACATACATACATACATACATACATACAGTGGGGCAAAAAAGTATTTAGTCAGTCACCAATTGTGCAAGTTCTCCCACTTAAAAAGATGAGAGAGGCCTGTAATTTTCATCATAGGTATACCTCAACTATGAGAGACAAAATGAGAAAAAAAAAATCCAGAAAATCACATTGTCTGATTTTTAAAGAATTTATTTTCAAATTTTGGTGGAAAATAAGTATTTGGTCAATAACAAAAGTTCATCTCAATACTTTGTTATATACCCTTTGTTGGTAATGACAGAGGTCAAACATTTTCTGTAAGTCTTCACAAGGTTTTCACACACTGTTGCTGGTATTTTGGCCCATTCCTCCATGCAGATCTCCTCTAGAGCAGTGATGTTTTGGGGCTGTCACTGGGCAACACGGACTTTCAACTCCCTCCAAAGATTTTCTATGGGGTTGAGATCTGGAGACTGGCTAGGCCACTCCAGGACCTTGAAATGCTTCTTACGAAGCCACTCCTTCGTTGTCCGGGTGGTGTGTTTGGGATCATTGTCATGCTGAAAGACCCAGCCACGTTTCATCTTCAATGCCTTTGCTGATGGAAGGAGGTTTTCACTCAAAATCTCACAAAACATGGGCCCATTCATTCTTTCCTTTACACGGATCAGTTGTCCTGGTCCCTTTGCAGAAAAACGGCCCCAAAACATGATGTTTCCACCCCCATGCTTCACAGTAGGTATGGTGTTCTTTGGATGCAACTCAGCATTCTTTCTCCTCCAAACACAACAAGCTGAGTTTTTACCAAAAAGTTCTATTTTGGTTTCATCTGACCATATAACATTCTCCCAATCCTCTTCTGGATCATCCAAATGCTCTCTAGCAAACTTCAGATGGGCCTGGACATGTACTGGCTTAAGCAGGGGGACACGTCTGGCACTGCAGGATTTGAGTCCCCGGCAGCATAGTGTGTTACTGATGGTAGCCTTTGTTACTTTGGTCCCAGCTCTCTGCAGGTCATTCACTAGGTCCCCCCATGTGGTTCTGGGATTTTTGCTCACCATTCTTGTGATCATTTTGACTCCAGGGGTGAGATTGTGCATGGAGCCCCAGATCGAGGGAGATTATCAGTGGTCTTGTATGTCTTCCATTTTCTAATAATTGCTCCCACAGTTGATTTCTTCACACCAAGCTGCTTACCTGTTGCAGATTCAGTCTTCCCAGCCTGGTGCAGGTCTACAATTTTGTTTCTGGTGTCCTTTGACAGCTCTTTGGTCTTGGCCATAGTGGAGTTTGGAGTGTGACTGTTTGAGGTTGTGGACAGGTGTCTTTTATACTGATAATGAGTTCAAACAGGTGCCATTAATACAGGTAATGAGTGGAGGACAGAGGAGCCTCTTAAAGAAGTTGTTACAGGTCTGTGAGAGCCAGAAATCTTGCTTGTTTGTAGGTGATCAAATACTTATTTTACCGAGGAATTTACCTATTAATTCATTAAAAATCCTACAATGTGATTTCCTGGATTCTTTCCCCCCATTGTGTCTGTTGAAGTGTGCCTATGATGAAAATTACAGGCCTCTCTCATCTTTTTAAGTGGGAGAACTTGCACAATTGGTGGCTGACTAAATACTTTTTTGCCCCACTTAGTGGAGAAAGAATGCTGAGTTGCATCCAAAGAACACCATACCTACTGTGAAGCATGGGGGTGGAAACATCATGCTTTGGGGCTGTTTTTCTGCAAAGGGACCAGGACAACTGATCCATGTAAAGGAAAGAATGAATGGGGCCATGTATCGTGAGATTTTGAGTGAAAACCTCCTTCCATCAGCAACGGCATTGAAGATGAAACATGGCTGGGTCTTTCAGCATAACAATGATCCCAAACACACCACCCGGGCAACGAAGGAGTGGCTTCGTAAGAAGCATTTCAAGGTCCTGGAGTGGCCTAGCCAGTCTCCAGATCTCAACCCCATAAATCTTTGGAGGGAGTTGAAAGTCCGTGTTGCCCAGTGACAGCTCCAAAACATCACTGCTCTAGAGGAGATCTGCATGGAGGAATGGGCCAAAATACCAGCAACAGTGTGTGAAAACCTTGTGAAGACTTACAGAAAACGTTTGACCTCTGTCATTGCCAACAAAGGGTATATAACAAAGTATTGAGATGAACTTTTGTTATTGACCAAATACTTATTTTCCACCATAATTTGCAAATAAATTCTTTAAAAATCAATGTGATTTTCTGGATTTTTTTTTCTCATTTTGTCTCTCATAGTTGAGGTATGCCTATGATGAAAATTACAGGCCTCTCTCATCTTTTTAAGTGGGAGAACTTGCACAATTGGTGACTGACTAAATACTTTTTTGCCCCACTGTACACACATATACAGTGGGGCAAAAAAGTATTTAGTCAGTCACCAATTGTGCAAGTTCTCCCACTTAAAAAGATGAGAGAGGCCTGTAATTTTCATCATAGGTATACCTCAACTATGAGAGACAGAATGAGAAAAAAAATCCAGAAAATCACATTGTCTGATTTTTAAAGAATTTATTTGCAAATTATGGTGGAAAATAAGTATTTGGTCAGTAACAAAAGTTCATCTCAATACTTTGTTATATACCCTTTGTTGGCAATGACAGAGGTCAAACATTTTCTGTAAGTCTTCACAAGGTTTTCACACACTGTTGCTGGTATTTTGGCCCATTCCTCCATGCAGATCTCCTCTAGAGCAGTGATGTTTTGGGGCATTATTTGGTATGTGTCATTGTGATGACTCTGAGCGCTGCTACTGCTGCTCTTTCTGTGAGCACTCATAGACGTGGCTTTGGCGTTTGTTAAGGCCACACCTGATTTGCTACCTTTAAAAGGCCGGACTTGGAGATGTCCGCTGTCATTGTTGACGCTGCTTCTCTGTTCGGCTGCTCGTGTCTTTGGGTGCACGTCCGCCATTTTGCTTTGTTTTTCGTTATGGTTTTGTTTTGTATTTGTTTCCTTTCATGCATTTAGTTTTACCATACTAATACTGCATGTCTGAAATTTTAAAATTATTGATTTACTGATTAACAGGTTTTGTATATATATGTTGTATCCAGTTTTTCTGTTTTTAAGTAAATTCTTTTTGTATTTGGTAATCTTGTGTCCTGTGTCCTCCTTGGTTTTGTTATGGTTTTGAGCCAGATCATAACAAAATGGGGGCTCATCTATTTGTGATTAGTAATTGTTGGTAATCATTTGGTTGATTGCTCTTAAATGAGTAATATTCGTTGTAGGACATCGGTTTTTCTGCAGCATTTTGTGATCCATTGTTTCAGCATTTGGGTAAGTAAGTTGTGCGCAAATTAAGGGTGATTTTCCCTGAATAGGTAAAGCGCCCAGTTTCTTTTGAGACACGACGGGTTGTTGTTTTTTTTGTAGTGTTGTGGTGAACGCGAGTAGTAGCTCTGCTCGGGAGCACCTCCGCTGAGTGTAGGTCGTTGCTGATTGCCAGTCGCGGCCTGCACTCCGCTGGAATCAGTGCATAAATACCCCTCGCTGGTAACTGCATGAAGAGTAGGATTGAGTGTAATTAGGGCCTCGCTTGTTTAGTTAGCTAGGGGGAATCATCTTTTTATTTGTGCACACTTTGTTTGTTTTTTGCTCTAAATATGGAAAGTTGTTGGGAATGGTGAAGTGCGTCATATTTGTAAAAAAAAAAAAAATTGTGGCCATTCAACAGTATCTGCCTCCAGTTCCAAAAAAAAGACCTGTGCCGATTTATGGGTTTGGTTGGTTTTTATCAGTGTTTCTGCTGAAACTTCTCAACTGTTGTGGCTTCTTTGACTACTCTTTTAAGGGATGGGGAGAAGTATGTGTGGACATCAAATTGTCAACGAGCGTTTGAAAATGTGAAGTCCATTTTTTGTTCTGCTCCTGTTTTGGCCGCTCCGCGGTTTGATGAATGTTTTTCGTTACAGGTGGATGCCAGTAACGTCTGGGCTGCCGGTGTTCTAATCCAAGCTGATGATCACGGAGTTTTTTTCATCCCATTTGTTTCTTTTCGAAGAAATTTTGTTCTTATCAGCTGCATTATTCAGTGGTGGAAAAGGAAGCATTGACTTTAATTTGGGCTTTACAACATTTCACAGTATACATAAATTGTGGTGTAGCATTGACAATTTTTACAGATCATAATCCTTTGACCTTTTTGAATTTTTTGAAGTGTCCAAATCAGTGTTTAGTTCACTGGTTATTGTTTTCACAGTCATATTGCTTTGCATGCTTCATATTACATATTAAAGGGTCCGATAATGTCGTGGCCAATGATCTGTCCCGTGCTTGACTGTCATGCTCTGCTTGTCCTTTCTCTTTGGCTCTTGTCTTTCTCCATTCTTAATTTGCTCCTAGGTGTTATGGTTGCTGGGTGGTTGGGGAGATGGACAGTTGTGGAGAGGGAATGCCTGCTGTGGATGACATGGTTTTGCACAGGATGGGCCTGTTTTTGATCTATGTGCCGGATGGGTGTGGATTGTTCTCGCTTTGAAAACTACAATCCCATGAGGCTCTTCGTTTTCTTTTGAGGAGGGGGCGTGTGACGACTCTGAGCGCTGCTGCTCTTTCTGTGAGCGCTCATAGGCGTGGCTTTGGCGTTTGTTAAGGCCACACCTGATTTGCTCCCTTTAAAAGGCCGGACTTGGAGAAGATGTCCGCTGTCATTGTTGACGCTGCTTCTCTGTTCGGCTGCTCGTGTCTTTGGGTGCACGTCCGCCGTTTTGCTTTGTTTGTCGTTATGGTTTTGTTTTGTATTTATTTTCTTTTCATGCATTTAGTTTTATCATACTAATACTGCATGTCTGAAATGTTAATATTATTGATTTACTGATTAACAGGTTTTGTACAGATATGTTGTATATAGTTTTCCTGTTCTTAAGTAAATTCTTTTAGTATTTGGTAATCTTGTGTCCCGTGTCCTCCTTGGTTTTGTTATGGTTTTGAGCCAGATTGTAATCTTGTGTCCCTTTTTTAGACCGGAGTGATGGTCAGAGCGAGGTTGAACCAGATCGTAAGTTGCGAAGGTAACGATGGATCTGTGAGACTGAGGGATGACCGTCACTATCCTTGTCGCTCGGACCATCCTGAGGCGCTCAAGGTAGGAGACTCAACCGGGAGCAATCTCTGCTATTTATAGTGCGAGTCATTCTGCTTCCGGAGGTCATGGACATGACTTTGTTGACATATGGTCTCGGTGATGGGCAGAACGAAAGTGATCATTCCTTTTTTAGACTGTAGTGACGGTCATCCCTCAGTCTCACAGATCCATAGTTACCTTCATAACTAATGATATATATGTGTGTGTGTGTGTGTGTGTGTGTGTATATATATATATATATATATATATATATATATATATATATATATATATATATATATATATATACACACACATACATATAAATTGGAACAAAAGGACATAAAATAAATAGTCAAGGGCACTTGAGGTATAGCAGGTAAACATGAAATAAGCAGTATAAACAATAAACTAATAGCTGTTAAGGTGAAGTAGTGCAGAATAGTGCAAATGAGCGAGGTAAAGTGTAATGTGCAGTCCCTGAGTTCAGTGTGTGAATGAATGTTGAGAGTATGTGTGTGTGTGTGCGCGTGTGTGTGTTGGGGGGGGACTGTGAGGGTGACATGATGTCAGATGCTGAAGGGGGGGCAGGGGGGTGTATGGGCAGAATCTGTGGCAAGGGGCAGAGGGGGGCGGAGGGGCAGAACAGGGAGGGAGTTGAGCCTCCTGACCGCCTGGTGAAAGAAACCGTCCTTGAGCTTGCTGGTTTTGGCCCAGAGACTCCACAGTCTCCTCCCCAACGGCAGCAGGCTGAAACGCTTCTAAAAATAATAAATTCTTCTCTTACGATTGGCTATGTACCCAAATCCTTTAAACTAGCAGTTATCAAACCCCTGATTAAAAAACCTGACCTTGATCCCTGTCAGCTGTCCAGTTATCGGCCAATATCAAACCTCCCCTTTATCTCCAAGATTCTTGAAAAAGCTGTGGCACAGCAGTTATGCTCATATTTACACAGGAATAACATCCATGAAATGTATCAGTCAGTTGCTTAACCTTAGTGCAGCATTTGATACCATTGATCATTCCATTCTTCTGGATAGACTGGAAGATGTTGTGGGAGTTAAGGGAATGGCCCTCTCCTGGCTCAGCTCTTATTTAACTGATCGCTATCAGTATGTTGATATAAATGGTGATATTTCTAGATGTACTGAGGTAAAGTTTGGTGTTCCACAAGGTTCTGTCTTGGGTCCACTGCTTTTTTTTTCTTTATATATGTTCATGAACATGAATCATTCACTGGTAGAGGTAGTGGACTGTACCTCAGTCCTGAACACCCCTATATGAGACAACCTCAGATGTAGTAGTTCACTGTACATGTTGTGGAGAGAGTGTGTGAAATAAAGGTAAATATTGTCACTGGGGAGTGTGTCATTGTAACTAACGAGTAAATGTGACAGCATCATATAGGAAACTTTTGTAACTAATTTTTATTCATTTTCACTGATGCAAGGTGAAAAAAAATTGGGAGGTAATTTGAAAATAACACGGGGCTGTATTTCAGCTTTTAATTTTCCCTCATCAGGTTAATATTTTCCTTTCAGTGTCCTGACAGTTTCAAGGACCAAACAATTGAAGAGACAGCCAAGTATCCCAAATCTTGTATTGACCAGACTGGAAATGGCATCCAACTTCATTGGAAACATGCCTATTATTATCAGGTACTAGCATGGAAATAAAAATGTTTCAAATATTTTCTTTAGAAAGCAAACAAAAGAACATGTACACAGATATAGTGTCATATCTTGATGCAGTATTTGAAAACATTGTTCTGATGTTAATTTGTACTTAAACTATATGCAAGGCTAAAATGCATAATATTACAGCAAATGAAGCATTAAGATCATGTCATCCTTTTGTTTTACAGATCCAGTGTCCAATGTTAATTTGCAATGCCAGATATAGGGACTTTGTCCTCTTTACCAAAGAAATATTTATAGAATGGTGTGGCAGCAGGGGCGTGGTCAAGCGCCGGTCTGTGACAGGAGGGCGGAGTTGGGGAAGGTAAGTGGCAGAATCGCTTCACCTGAGTGTGATTAACCTATGTTTTGTGTGTGTTCTCCCCAGTAAACCGCGCCCTATTTAAGGAGGGAGAGTGAGAGCAGAGGCAAGCTCATCCCCGGACGAGACGCTGTGTGTGTGTGTGTGTGTGTGTGTGTGTGTGTGTGTGTGTGTGTGTGTGTGTGTGTGTGTGTCTGTCTCTCTCTCTATTGGGAAAATTATTGTTAGACTGAAAAGTGTGGCAATAAAGCCTATACACAAACCTGATCTCTGTCCTGCCGTCCTCTGTGCTCCACCCACTCGTAAGGAACTGCCACAGTGTTGCCGAAACCCGGGAAAGTGGAGCACCTGTCCTGCAGCCCCATGGAATCCTCCCCATTCGCGGACTTGGTCCACGTCCTCGCCACGGCTCAGCAGAGCCAGCACCAGGCACTCGTCACGCTCCGGAAGGAGCAGGAGCGCCGCTTCGAAGCCCTGGTGCTGGCTCAACAGGAAGACCGAGAGGCGTTCCGGCGCCTCCTCGCGTCAGCGGGGTCCACCAGCGCCCCGGCCGCGGGCCCATCTCCCATCACCTTGACTAAGATGGGCCCGCAGGACGACCCCGAGGCGTTCATCGTGTTGTTCGAACAGGTCGCCGAAGCCTCGGGGTGGCCGATGGAGCAGCGCGCGGCGCGCCTCCTCCCCCTCCTGACGGGAGAGGCGCAGTTAGCCGCACTACAGCTCCCCGCCGACCACCGGCTGGCCTACGCCGACCTTTGCCGGGCTGTCCTCCAGCGCGTGGGGCGCACACCGGAGCAGCAGCGCCAGCGCTTCCGCGTGCTGCGAATGGAGGAAGTCGGCAGCCCATTCGCGTTCAGCCAGCAGCTCCGGGACGCCTGCTGGCGGTGGCTGAGGGCCGAAGATCGCGACGCTGAGGGGATCATCGACCAGGTGGCGCTGGAACAGTTCATCGCCCGCCTACCCGCCGGAACCACGGAGTGGGTCCAGTGCCACCGCCCAGCGTCGCTGGATCAGGCCGTAGGACTGGCGGAGGATCATCTGGCGGCTGTCCCGGCGGCAGGACAACGGATGTCATCATCTTCTCTCTCCTCTTCTCTCTCTCTCTCTCTCTTCCCCCTCCTCCCGTGTCCCGTCCTCGCCCCATTCCCCCACCACGGAGGTGGGGGCCGGCTCTACCCCAGCCGGCCTGCCGCACCCGTGGTGCCCTCCCGTTTCTCCCTTCTGTGTCTGTCTCTCCCCCCCCTCAGGTGAGTGACCCTCAAACCACAGCTGCAGAGGGGAGGCCCAGGCCAGTTTGCTGGCGCTGCAGGGAACCGGGCCACCTGCAGCTACAGTGTGCCGCGATGGAGGTGGGGGCGGTGGTGCGGATCCCCGACGCGCCAGAGGCTGCCATCGATCAGGCCGGACCGTATTGCATACCGGTAAGTGTACAAGGGGCGACATATCAGGCGTTGGTGGATTTGGGTTGCAACCAGACCTCGATCCGCCAAAGCCTGGTGCAAGACGAGGCATTGGGGGGAGCACAAGGGGTGAAGGTGTTGTGTGTGCATGGGGATGTTCACTGCTACCCGTTGGTGTCGGTCCAGATACATTTCAGAGGGGACAAATCCATAGTAAAGGCGGCGGTTAATCCTCGCCTTACCCACTCTTTAATCTTGGGGACTGATTGGCCGGGATTCCGGGGGCTGATGGCACACCTAGTAAAGAGTGGGTCCTGCCGGTTAGCAGGGGGGGTCCCGGTGTCGTTTTGGCTGGAGCTGCGGTCGCAGAGCTGTCTACGTCATCTCCGCGACAGAGTGAGGTGCCCCCGGCCCCTCCTCTTTCTATTGGGGAATCCCTCGCGGATTTCCCACTGGAACAATCGCGAGACGAAACTCTGCGACATGCGTTTGACCAAGTGAGAGTAATTGATGGTCAAACGCTCCAGCCGAACGCCACCCCGACCTTCCCCTATTTTTCCATTTTAAAGGATAGGTTATACCAAGTGACGCAGGACACTCAGACGAAGGAGCGTGTCACCCAGTTGTTAATTCCAAAGAGCCGCCGGGAATTGGTATTCCAGGCGGCTCACTTTAATCCCATGGCGGGACACCTCGGGCAGGATAAAACACTCGCCCGGATAATGGCCCGATTCTATTGGCCGGGGATTCGCGGCGACGTCCGTAAGTGGTGTACGGCGTGCCGCGAATGCCAGTTAGTAAATCCAGCGGCCATTCCAAAAGTGCCCTTGCGCCCCCTACCATTAATCGAGACCCCGTTTGAAAGAATTGGGATGGATCTCGTCGGGCCATTAGATCGGTCAACACAAGGGTACCGCTTTATATTGGTTCTGGTGGACTATGCAACGCGATACCCGGAAGCGGTGCCTCTTCGCAATATCTCCGCACGTGGTATTGCAGAGGCCCTCTTCCACGTCATCTCCCGGGTCGGAATCCCGAAAGAGATTCTGACTGACCAAGGCACCTCGTTTATGTCACGAACACTGGCCGAACTGTATGGGCTACTGGGTATTAAGCCGATCCGCACCAGCATGTATCACCCACAGATGGACGGTTTAGTCGAACGGTTCAACTGCACCCTCAAGAATATTATCAAAAAATTCGTAAGTGAGGACGCATGTAACTGGGATAAGTGGCTCGAACCCTTGTTGTTTGCAGTGCGAGAGGTCCCCCAAGCCTCCACGGGGTTCTCCCCGTTTGAATTATTGTATGGGCGTAAGCCACGCGGCATCTTAGATGCACTGCGGGAAAATTGGGAGGAGGGACCTTCGCAGAGCAAAAATGAAATTCAATACATTATGGATCTGCGCGCAAAACTCCACACGCTCACCCACTTAACTCAGGAGAATTTGCGGCAGGCCCAGGAACGGCAAACCCGCCTGTACAACAAGGGCACGCGCCTTAGAGAGTTCACTCCGGGAGATAAGGTACTTGTCCTGTTGCCCACGTCGAGCTCCAAATTAATCGCCAAGTGGCAAGGGCCCTTCGAGGTCACACGGCGAGTCGGGGACGTCGACTATGAGGTTAGGCGAACGGACAGGGAGGGGGCGCTACAGATCTACCACCTCAATCTGCTGAAGCTCTGGAACGAGGAGGTCCCCGTGGCGTTGGTGTCGGTAGTTCCGGAGAAGGCGGAGCTGGGGCCAGAGGTCCAAAAAGGGTCATTGGCATCTCGCATCTCTCCGGTCCCCTGTGGAGACCACCTCTCCCCGACCCAACTCACGGAAGTCGCCCAGTTGCAGGCCGAGTTTTCGGATGTGTTCTCGCCCCTGCCCGGTCGCACCAACCTCATAGAACACCACATAGAGACGCCCCCGGGGGTGGTAGTGCGTAGCCGTCCTTATAGATTACCCGAACACAAAAAAAAGGTGGTTCGGGAAGAACTTCAGGCCATGCTCGAAATGGGCATCGTCGAGGAGTCCCACAGTGACTGGAGCAGCCCGGTGGTCTTGGTTCCCAAGGCCGACGGCTCGGTCTGGTTCTGTGTGGACTATAGAAAAGTCAACGTGGTGTCTAAATTCGACGCGTACCCAATGCCTCGTATTGATGAGCTGCTCGATCGACTAGGCACGGCTCGCTTTTACTCGACACTGGATTTGACGAAGGGATATTGGCAGATCTCCTTGACTCCATTATCCCGGGAAAAAAACGGCCTTTTCCACACCGTTCGGCTTACACCAGTTCGTCACACTTCCGTTTGGGCTGTTTGGGGCGCCCGCTACGTTTCAGCGGCTGATGGACCGGATCCTCCGGCCCCACGCCACCTATGCGGCCGCTTACTTAGATGACATCATTTATAGTAATGACTGGCAGCGGCACCTGCAACACCTGAGGGCCGTCCTTAGGTCGCTGAGGCGGGCGGGGCTCACTGCCAACCCGAAGAAGTGTGCGATTGGGCGGGTGGAAGTACGGTATCTGGGCTTCCACTTTGGTAACGGGCAGGTGCGTCCCCAAATTAACAAGACAGCAGCGATTGCGGCCTGCCCGAGGCCCAAGACCAAAAAGGGGGTGAGACAGTTCCTGGGGCTGGCTGGCTATTATCGTAGGTTTATACCTAATTATTCGGACGTCACCAGCCCGCTGACTGACCTCACTAAAAAGGGGGCGCCAGATCCGGTCCAGTGGACGGAGCAGTGCCAGCGGGCTTTCTCTGAGGTAAAGGCTGCACTGTGTGGGGGGCCACTTTTGCACTCCCCTGACTTCTCTCTCCCTTTTTTGTTACAGACGGATGCGTCGGACAGAGGGCTGGGGGCCGTTTTGTCCCAGCAGGTGGGGGGAGAGGATCGCCCAGTATTATACATCAGCCGAAAGCTGTCGGTGCGTGAGGGGCGCTACAGCACCATCGAGAAAGTGTGTCTGGCGATCAAGCGGGTGGTCCTCGCCCTCCGTTACTACCTGCTGGGGCGCTCTTTCACCCTCTGTTCGGACCACGCGCCCCTCCAGTGGCTCCACCGCATGAAGGATGCCAACGCGCGGATCACCCGTTGGTATCTAGCGCTCCAACCTTTCAACTTCAAGGTGGTCCACAGGCCGGGGGCGCAGATGGTCGTGGCGGACTTCCTCTCCCGTCAAGGGGGGGGGAGTCGGCTGCGGGCCGGACGGGCGCCTGGCCTGAGTCGGGCGGTGGGGGTATGTGGCAGCGGGGGCGTGGTCAAGCGCCGGTCTGTGACAGGAGGGCAGAGTTGGGGAAGGTAAGTGGCAGAATCGCTTCACCTGAGTGTGATTAACCTATGTTTTGTGTGTGTTCTCCCCAGTAAACCGCGCCCTATTTAAGGAGGGAGAGTGAGAGCAGAGGCAAGCTCATCCCCGGACGAGACGCTGTGTGTGTGTGTGTGTGTGTGTGTGTGTGTGTGTGTGTGTGTGTCTCTCTCTCTATTGGGAAAATTATTGTTAGACTGAAAAGTGTGGCAATAAAGCCTATACACAAACCTGATCTCTGTCCTGCCGTCCTCTGTGCTCCACCCACTCGTAAGGAACTGCCACAAATGGATACTACCAGACAAGGAGTTGTGGCAGGAAATGGCTGAAAAGTCAAAGCTTTTTTTTCCAGGTTGGTTGAAACGTATGTAGGTCTCCCAGCCACTTTTGGGAGAGCCCTTTCACACACACACACACACACACACACACACACACACACACCTTTCCCATCTTCAGTAAAACAAAATATGGTACCAAAAATAAGGCACACGTATACAGCCTCAAAAACTATGGTCAGTGTTTATTTTGAAATTTAAGTGGGAAGGTCGCCAGCAACGTGTGAAACGTCGAGGCTTTCCGCCCACAGTGATGCTGGCACCGCCGTTAAATAAGTGAAATAATCTTGAGTATAAAACCCTAAACAAATAAATAAATATATATTTTGAAATACATGTAAGAATACATTATCAGAAATTTTGCACTGTAGAAACTGAATGATTTGCTTGAACCTAACAACTCAACTTTACATATCTTTGCAGGTTGCCATCTTGGCAGAGCTGGGCAACTGGTACTCATCCAAAGTGTTGAAGGCACAAGAAAAAGAATACATCGTGAACCAGGAGCTGTTTTGCTACTGTCAAAAGGAGGACAGTGGAAGCTTAATGGGTGGGTGTGACAACAGTGACTGCCCATGGAAATGGTTTCATATTACCTGCCTTGGACTAAAGAAAGCCCCAAATGTTGAGACTTGGCTGTGCCCAACATGTCACAAATTACCAGGGCTGAGAAAAAGGAGAAGACATGCAACCAAATACACTCCTTTAAAACAGGTCAACCTTTCCAATGTACAATGGTGTTTGAAAGTTTGTGAACCCTTTAGAATTTTCTATATTTCTGCATAAATATGACCTAAAACATCATCAGATTTCCACACAAGTCCTAAAAGTATATAAAGAGAACCCAGTTAAAGAAATGAGACAAAAATATTATACTTGGTCATTTATTTATTGAGGAAAATGATCCAATATTACATATCTGTGAGTGGCAAAAGTATGTGAACCTTTGCTTTCAGTATCTGGTGTGACCCCCTCGTGCAGCAATAACTGCAACTAAACGTTTCCGGTAACTGTTGATCAATCCTGCACACTGGCTTGGAGGAATTTTAGCCCATTCCTCCGTACAGAACAGCTTCAACTCTAGGATGTTGGTGGGTTTCCTCACATGAACTGCTCGCTTCAGGTCCTTCCACAACATTTCGATTGGATTAAAGTGCATATCATGGGTAAATTCAGGAGCAAGAGCAATATAGTACTCCTATTTTAAATTAAACTTTGGTCAAATATCTGTCACATTTTGCATTTTGTGCAATTTTTTTACCTTGTGCAATACCAGAAAAATTCAGTTGAAATCAAGCCATTTGAGGTGAATTTGTCCACCTCTGAAAAAACTTGCCATTTGAATTTCCCGGCAAACATTGATTTTCGTGACGTCGCGTGTGGGATGCCTCCTTCTGAATCCTACGTCAGCGCTGGTTTGTTTATGCGAAAATGACCTGGTGGTTTTCTGCAAATTTCTTCAACGTTATCACGTAATTATTAAAATGGTTAACAGATGTATTGTAGGAGGGTGTAGCAACACCCATCTTGATGGGATAAGTACTCCTTGTTTTCCAAAAGACCGGACAATGAAAGAGAAATGGGAGCGCTTCGTGTGAGGCACCCGGAAGCCAAGGACCAAGCAGAGCCGAAAAAAAGACTAAGAAAATCAACAATTCACAAGTTGACTGTTGCCAGGGTAAGAAATAATTGACATCTCATTATATTCTTCATCCAACGGTGAAATAACATTGCGCTCAGGTGACAATTTCATATTTCAATGCAAAATCACTAGCTGCTAAACTTGGTCTACACAGGCTGTGCACTGAAACCGTGCAAGCGCTCTCAGCCTGCTGGCGGTTCCTCAGGTAATGTCACTAATCTGGCTCCAGACTCCATTGGGATTTTTCCAGACATGTTTTGTTATTTTATTTTTTTCTGCTGTAGACAGATGTCCTGGCGGCATCGAGATGTAGTGGTTAGCGCTGTTGCCTCACAGCAAGAAGGTCCGGGTTTGAGCCCCGTGGCCGGCGAGGGCCTTTCTGTGCGGAGTTTGCATGTTCTCCCCGTGTCCGCGTGGGTTTCCTCCGGGTGCTCCGGTTTCCCCCACAGTCCAAAGACATGCAGGTTAGGTTAACTAGTAACTCTAAATTGACCATAGGTGTGAGTGTGAATCGTTGTCTGTGTCTATGTGTCAGCCCTGTGATGACCTGGCGACTTGTCCAGGGTGTACCCTGCCTTTCACCCGTAGTCAGCTGGGATAGGCTCCAGCTTGCCTGCGGCCCTGTGGAACAGGATAAAGCGGCTAGAGATGATGAGATGAGATGAGATGTGACAGATGTCCTTGTGCAAAATTACCTTTCTGGATGAGTGTGTAAAGGGACATACTTTCATATATATATAAAAAAAACGAAATTGATCCAGGATATGCACTTTAAGGTCAGGACTTTGACTTGGCCATTCCAAAACATTAACTTTATTCTTCATTAGCCAATCTTTGGTAGAATGACTTGTGTGATTAGGGTCGTTGCCTTGCTCTATGACCCACCTTCTCTTGAGATTCAGTTCATGGACAGATGTCCTGACATTTTCCTTTAGAATTCACTGGTTAAAAATAAATAAATAAATGCTAATCCTAGAGGTTCACATACTTTTGCCACTCACAGATATGTAATCTTGGACCATTTTCCTCCATAAATAAATGACCAAGTATAATATTTTTGTCTCATTTGTTTAACTGGGTTCTCTTTATCTACTTTTAGGACTTGTGTGCAAATCTGATGATATTTTAAGTCATATGCAGAAATATAGAAAATTCTAAAGGGTTCACAAACTTTCAAGCGCCACTGTGTGTGCGTGTGTGTGTAGATACACACACACACACACACACACACACACACACACACACACACACACACACATATATATATATATATATATATATATATATATATATAATGTGTGTGTGTGTGTGTGTGTGTGTGTATATATACTGTATATGGGGGCATCGTGGCTCAGTTGGCTAAGGCGCCATACCATAAATCCGGGGACCCAGGTTCAATTCTGACCTGAGGTCATTTCTCGACCCCTCCCTGTCTCTCTCCTGCTCATTTCCTGTCTCTGCACTGTCCTATCCAATAAAGGTGAAAAAAGCCCAGAAAAAATCTTTCAAAAGAAGACCCTCCCGGCGACCAAGTATTGACGCTGTCCCCAGACAGCGTGAGGAGAGCTCTCAGGACGACAAATGCATGAAAAGCCCCGGGTCCTGATAACATGCCTGGTTGTGTCCTGAGAGACTGTGCCCAGGAGCTCACAGATGTCTTTACAGACATCTTCAACATCTCGTTGAGCCAGGCTGTTCTCCAGGCTGTTGTCCCCACATGCCTCAAAACCACCACCATCATCCCGGTCCCGAAGAAGCCGTCTCCCTCCTGCTTCAATGACTACCGCCCTGTCGCACTCGCTCCCATCCTCATGAAGTGCTTCGTGCGGCTAGTCATGAGGCATATCAAGTCTGCCCTCCCCCCCACCCTGGATCCTTTCTACTGCCCTCCACTCAGCCCTCACCCACCTGGAGACAAAAGACTCGTATGTCAGAATGCTGTTCATAGACTTTAGCTCAGCATTCAACACAGTCATTCCTCAGCAGCTCATTCACAAACTGCTGGACTTCCTGATGGGGAGACCACAGACTGTACGGGTTGGCAGCAACTCCTCCAGCACCATCACACTGAACACGGGGCCCCCCCCAAGGATGTGTGCTAAGCCCCCTCCTCTTCACTCTGCTGACCCACGACTGCACACCAACATACAGCTCAAATCTCTTCATTAAGTTTGCAGATGACACGACTGTGGTGGGTCTCATCAACAATGGCAATAAGACAATCTACAGGAGTGAGGTGAGCCGCTTGGCCATGTGGTGCAAGGACAACAATCTCCGTCTGAACGTGGAGAAGACGAAGGAGATTTTTGTGGACTTCAGGAGAGTGCACACCCAGCATGCTCCACTATCTATCAATGCTGCTGCAGTGGAGAGGGTGAGCAGCACCAAGTTTCTGGGTGTGCACATTTCTGAAGACCTGTCCTGGAGCAACAACACTGCATCACTGGCCAAAAAAGCCCAACAGCATCTGTACTTCCTCCGCAAACTGAGGAGAGCAAGAGCCCCAGCCCCCATCATGCACACTTTCTACAGAGGCACCATCGAGAACATCCTGACCAGCTGCATCACCATGTGGTACGGCGCCTGCACCGTGTCCTGCTGCAAGTCTCTGCAGCGCATCGTGAGGGCAGCTGAGAGGATCATTGGTGTCTCTCTCCCTTCTCTAATGGATATTTATTACTCCTGCCTCACCCGCAAAGCCATCAGGATTGCAGGTGACCCCACCCACCCATCTCACAGCCTCTTCAGTCTGCTGCCGTCGGGGAGGAGACTGTGGAGTCCCCGGGCCAAAACCAGCAGGCTCAAGAACAATTTCTTTCACCAGGCAGTCAGGAGGCTCAACTCTCTCCCTGTTCTGCCCCTCCTCCCCCCTCTGCCCCCTGCCACAGATTCTGTTCGCACACCCCCCTTCAGCATCTGACATGTCATCCTCACAGTTTCCCCCCTCCCCAACACACACACACACACACACGCACACACACACACACACACACACACACACACACACACACATACATCTCATCGTTCATTAACACACTGAACTCAGGGACCGCACATCTCACTTTACTGCACATCTCACTTTACCTCACTCATTTGCACTATTCCGCACTACCTCATCTTAACAGCTGCTAGTTTGTTTATACTGCTTGTTTCATGTTTACCTGCTATACCTCAAGTGCCCTTGACTGTTTGGTTATTTGAACCAATTTTTTTGTGTGTGTGTGTGTGTGTGTGTGTGTGTGTGTGTGTGTGTGTGTGTGTGTGTTTAGTCTACGTCTAGTTCATATCTAGAGTGTTTATACTGTTTATATTGTCTGAGTGTTTAGTCTGTGTGTAGTTCTTATCTAGTGTTTACACTGTTTATATTGACTGAGTGTTGAGTCTGTCTTGTTCTTATCTAGTGTTTATACTGTTTATTTATACTGTTTATATTGTTTAAGTGTTTAGTCTGTCTAGTTCCTATCTAGAGTGTTTTATACTGTTTATATTGTTTGTTTTTTTCAATTATTCTATTTTTATTTATTGCATTGCCTGTTTGCACCGTGGATCAGAGAGGACTGATATGTCATCTGTGCTGTATGTTGAGCATGTATAGCATATTTGACAATAAAGTTAACTTGACTTTTTTTTAATATATATATATATATATATATATATATATATATATATATATATATATATTTATTTTTATTTATATATATATATATATATTGTGTGTGTATATAATTTTTTTTTTTCAAACCTGTCATTTTTATGGGCTGTGTACACTTTTTATATCCATTGTAGCTCAATGTTCGGGTTGCAAATACAGTGTTTAACTGAAATGTGTACCAAGTTACACCACCTGGAGTTCATGAGAATGGCAAGTCCCCCATCTGTCCTCTTACTGGTCGCCGCAGTGTCTCTGTCGACTCAAACTGTAAAAAAAAGCCAGGGATGGTTATGTTCGAGTCCGGTATCTGTTCGTATAATCATGTTTCAGTGAAAACACATGATACTGCACTCCTTGGTACTCCCTCTGGGCCCTCGCTAACGCGGCCAGTTCATCCACTTTATTAGCCAGGGACCTTACATTTCTCATAATAACAGCTGGGATACAGGGTTTAAACCTCCTTCTCTTAATCCTTTGTTTAACACCAGCTCTGCATCCCCTCCGTCTTCTGCATAGTTCCTTGGGAATTGGGGGTCTTTCCCTGGCCGATAAACTTGGATGCTTCAGGGTGATCAACTGGTCATGGGTGTATACAATGATGGCAGGATTGCAGGCATGACTTTGAGCCATCAGAAGTGATCCAAGGATAATGTAGATCGATAAAAAGTTTAAAAGCTGCTACAGACACATTCTTGACATTGTACGCAATCAATAAACTCAAAGATTTAAAGATGTACACAAACACACACACAACACTGGGAGTTGCTCTGGCAGGCGCACGGTGCCATCTCGGAATATCTATATATAATGACAGTATTCAGATTTTTGCAGATGGATCAAAAGATTTGCAAACAGATGCAACACCTTCTGCAGTTGCTGTGCCCAGTTAGCAGGTGGAAATGAGTAAGAGAACTTCTGATTGAGTGTATATCCAGTGGAATGGTTTGCCATACTGTTAGCATTAGAATGGACTGATCAGGTAGACTGCAGAAATATATTAATATGTAGTGATTCCATGTCAGCACTTACAAGCATTAAGACAGGTTCAGCCAGGTGTCATCAAGATCTGCTTCATGAAATCTTGTTTACCAATTCAAGAATGACTAATCAAGGGGAAAATATCACATTCATTCCAGTCCCAGCACATTCAGGCATCCAGGAGAATGAGAGAGTGGACAAACTAGCAAAAGAAGCAATAAAAAAAAACTGTTGAAGTTGGCATCAAATTATCAAAATCATAGGGGAAAGCACAGTGAGGAGAAAGGTAAACCAACAGTGTCAACAGTTATGGGATAATGAAACAAAATGGAGACATTTGCACTCAATCCAAAATAAAGTAGATATGTTGAAAAGTAGGGGATCAAACCAGAAAGAGCAAATAATAATAAGCAGGTTGTGAATTGGACACAGTAATCTTAACAGTAGATTTAACATAATGGGAAAACATCTAATGAGTCTCTGTGATCAATGCCATGAAGTTGAGATAGTTGAGCATAATTTAGGTACGAGAGGCAATAAGTGATGACAGAGCTCCAGAAAATAGGCCAGGTAGAGGACAGTATTAAAAGTATATTGAAATATGGAGACACTGTGAAAGGGAAGAAATGGTTATTTACATTTTCAAGAACAACTGGACTCGAAAGATGGCTTGAAAATGAAGTGATAAGAATTTTGAAAAAATCTGTAGATGGCAGTCATGCAACATTGTGGATGCCAGCTGCCGTAAAACCTCAAAGAAGTAGTTGTTGTAGACTTTGTGGGCCACTATAGTAGGCTGTGGGTATTCATGGGAAGTGGAGTCCATTGTGGATTCTGGTGCAGCTCTAACAGAGCTCCCCCCTGAGGTGCTCAGATTCTGACATTTTTTTCCCTCAACATTGAGAGATTCCATAATTTCCCCCTCTACTTTATCTGGGGGAAAATGCCATTCATTTCATTTCATTTCATGATTTTGAATTATGTTCCATGAAGCCAGAAAGTTCAGCTATTAAAAACTGGTTTTGTGTCATATCTATGATTTATTTGCTAGAAAATAAAAAAAAAACTGGGTGAACAGCTGGGTGGGCATGAAGGTGATGGAAATATTGGCCTTTCAAGGATTTATTCTGTGGAATAATGATGTTACAACATACATCTTTTACAGAGAAAAAAAAACAATAATTTGGTGCACAGGTTTTAATTTATTTTGGGTTTTGAAGTCAACTGCTGAACCTGATCCAGGTTTCAGCCAAGCCATGTTTGGTTGACTTGGCTAAAATTGTAGCAGTTCAGTGGCCAGTTCCTTTCTGTAGACTCATGCACACCTATGAGCAATTTAGAGTAGCCAGTTAACCTTTGGAGGAAACCAGAACACCCAGAAGAGACCCACACAGACACAAAGAGAACATGCGAACTTCACACAGAAAGGCCCCTCCCACCAGCCACTGGGCTTGAACCCAAAACCTTCTTGCTGTGAGGCAACAGCACTAACCACCACACTGCCCTAAAAGTATACCTACAGGGTAATACATATACATACAGCATACCTATTTATTTCATGAAATATCACCTTGGACAGACATTTTTCTTGTAGACATCAACAAGGTTTTGACAAAAAGCTGATTGGGCAGGTGTGCTTAATTAGTGCAGCAGAAAAGCATTCACCTTGTCATCTGGAGATGGAGTTCAAATCCTGATGTAGTCAAAAGTCAGGAAGGGAGGGGTGTTAGGGTGTTTTCACACTTGGTCCCTTTCAGCCATCTAACCGAACTCAGATCGATAACTCAGCATTTTTTGCGCATATGTGAACACTCCAACCGTACCCAGACCCCTTTAAAGCGAACCGAACTGAGACCACCTCAGGAGGTGGTCTCAGTACGGTTCGCTAAAAATCAACGGTACGGTTCACCTAATCTGCGCATTGTGAACAAAAAGCGCACCGGGTTCACTTCGCCTTTTTTCACTGTAGTTTAACATTCTTTGTTTGCCATAGTTGGCCACGTGACTGTAGCAGGGAAACTCGACTTCCTTTTGGAACTTACCACAGCCGCTTTACAGTTCTCTGAACTTACTGACTGAGTCGGCCACAATAATATAACTATATTATAAATATATAATATAATATAATATAATATAATATAATATAATATAATATAATACATTTATTTTCCTTAATCCGCACTATTTTGATCAAAGAATACAGCAGGGAAAGCATGGCAGCAGACATTTTGATTCAAGAGAAAATTACCCAGAATTCCGTGCAATGGGGATAGATTAGGGATAAAATTAGCTCATGTTTTAAGTCGTTCAAATTCTGTAAAGCTGCTTTGCGACAATGTTTATTGTTAAAAGCGCTGTACAAATAAACTTGATTTGATTTGATTTGATTTGACTGGGGGTCTGAGGGCTCTAGAGGACCTGGTGTGAACAGAAAGAGGACTGAGGCCCCATTAAAGCTTAACTGGACCAGAAAGAGAACCCAGTCCTCTTTGTAATAAATTCACAGTGTGAACACAAAAAGAACTGAGTTCTTTTTCTGTTGGTCCACTTTTTGGTCCACTTAAAGAGGACTGAGTCTGGTTCCTTTAAAGGGGACCAGGTGTGAAAACACCCTTAATCACAAGTTACACTAGCCAAATGTCTGTGAGCTCATACATATGGAAGTAGGTAGACAGCAGGGGTGCTATGCTGCATGAGCAGCAGTTCAAATAGATGCTGGCAGTGTTGCCAGATTGGGCGGTTTTGAATTCTACTTTGCAGGCAAAAATGGCTTGGGCTGATTGACAAAAATTGGGCGGGTTTTTATCAGATGTTTATATAGTTTCACTACCACTAGAAAGCAGAGATGGGAGAGAATGTAAACACCTAAGCCGAATGATGTTCTTGAATATGCGAAGGAAATCAGGAAAAACAGCTATCTTTGGTCAACTGAGGCAAGTCATAGACCTAGTTTACCCAGTACCCCTTAGGTATTTTAAACAACCAAAAACGAGCATTGGCCTAAATTAATCATTAACAATAAACATTAATCTCATTAAGTATTATTTAAACAAAAAAAGTCGATGTAACAGTAAGACTAATATGAATGTGTAGTGCAGAAACTGAACTCATAAACTAGTAAATAAGAATGACGCAATCCATTCTCCATTTTCTCTTCTCATGTTACATTCATTCAGCCATGCATCGTAGCCTAACTTTTTTTTAAATGAAGTATATAAAACAGGTACAATCTAACAAATCCACAAAAATCAGGATAACAGATGAAGAAAATACATGGATGTAGACAAAAATAAATTAAGCAGAATAACTAGGCCTATAAAATTAATAAAACAAACAGGATAAATAAAAAGATAAATAAATAAAAGACAAATAAAAAATAAATAACCTCAGCAATGCAGATGTTAGATATGCATCGTAGCCTAACATAGCCTACAGAATATTATGTGTGTGCGCCACCTACTGGTGCATGTAGGATTCAGAACACAGCAGATGATTGCAGAGTTATGGCCCTTTTCCACTACCCTTTTTCAGCTCACTTCAGCTCACTTCAGCCCGACACGGCTCGCGTTTCGACTACCAAAGAACAGCACGACTCAGCTCGCTTCAGCCCTGCTTAGCCCCTAAAACTCGCACCGTTTTGGAGTGGGGCTGAAGCGAGCCAAACTGAGCCGAGTGAGGCTGGGGGCGTGAGCAGACACTCCCCTGTGCACTGATTGGTGAGGAGGAGTGTCCTCACATGCCCACACACGCCCCGCGAGCACGCTGGGATCTGTAAACACCGTAAACCCAGAAGAAGAAGAATTACGAATTACGAGAATTTCTGAAGCCTTATGCGCCTCGCCTCATCTATACGCTCTTGCCAGTATCTGTTGGCGTTGTCGGTGACAACAAGCCACAGCACCAAGACCAGCAACACTAACGACTCCATGTCCTCCATGTTTATTGTTTACTATTCGGGTCGTGAGACTACCACTTAAAAGCTCACTGATGTCACTGTTTGCGCTGCTTAACGACATCACGTGACGTCCACCCACTTTCGCTAACTCCACCCAATGTGTCCACCCACTTCCAGCCAGCACGGTTCAGCATGGTTGTAGTCGAAATGCAACTCCAATCGCCCCCGCTCAGCTCGACTCAGCCCAACTCAGCACGGCACGGCTCAGCTGCGTTTGTAGTGGAAAAGCGGCAATATAATCTGATTCAACCACACGGAGCCGAGTACCAGACAGCAGATTTTTCACCTCCAGCACTGACGGGCTCATGCTGCCATTTAGAAGTTGTTTGCATTGTTGTTCGATTTACAAACAGTATACTGGTCTTTAGCTGCATATTTTTACTTTACAAGATAGGCATCAAGTGCATTTTGGCGGGTTTTGAACATATTTTGGGCTGGAAAATGTCAGTAGTATCTGGCAACACTGGATGCTGGCTTTCTGTGCCTCAGAGGAGTCTTTATTATTCTGCCCACTTTGTGCTATGCACCAGTTCCACTGGAAGCAAACCAGCCACAGAGAATTTTAACTTCCAGCGGGAAAAAAGCAGCACAGACATGTTCATTACAATCAAACGGGTCCAGGCATGTAATATTACACTTTTTTAAAATGACATTTTAATTGTTATGAGTAGAAGTGTGTGAGGGTTGGGATAGGCGTCCTCCACCCTGAAACTCCACTCCAGTCCAGGTGGTGGCGGTAACGCGTCCTGTAGCTGCTTCTCCAACCGCTAGGAAACACTGGAGAAGAAAAAACCGCTGCTCGTCTGAGTCGCTTTAGTCCCTCGATTTATAAAAATAAAAACACGTTATTGTGTCTGGCTCTGAGGATTTAAAACCCTGAGGTAAGTTAAACTGAATGTGTGTGGTCGAATCCCAAATATATCTCCACTTTGTTATTTTAGGAACTATGTTCAGTATGAAATAATGCCATGTGCACCCTAGATAGTGCACTATTTATCCAAGGAGAGATTTGTAGTTTGGCTAACCTGTTTACTTGTATGTTTAAAGTATTTAAATAATCTTCACTTCAAGTTAATTTCCATCACGGGTGGTTGTTTTTTTTCTTTCTCTAAATTGCGACTTCCTCGCAATTCCAACTTTATTTCTCGAAATTCTGACTTGATTTCTCACAGACCCCCCAAAAATGCTATAATAATAATAATAATAATAATAATAATAATAATAATTTATTATTATTATTATTATTAAGCTAATCAGGCAGAATCACCCCCTCTGCAGTGTGTTAAGCAGAAAGCTTTCCACACGGAAAATAAAAATGGATGAAATCATAGGGGACTGTTTTAGGCATGGTTTCCCGAACCAGGAGGTCTTGTTGGAAGAATCGTATGGTGTTGAGCTCGAAGCCTCTGATCCCTGGAGAGAGAGAGAGAGAGAGAGAGAACTGTGTCTAACAATTAGCTCTGGCAGCAATGAAACCTCTTATTTTAACTCGGGGCTAAAGGCCCAACTCACACAGCTCTGCATCCTGTTTTCGCTCTGGCTTTATTCTTAAAGTTGTGACCAGAAGTGATTTGTATCTCCACTGCTTTGATGCTTCTTTCAGGATGTTGGTCTGCTCCCTGCTATTCTTCATCTGCCATGCTGTCTTCTGTTCACAAAAAAAGTTACACCTCTAAGAAGTGTAGATTGTTCTCTGAGGGTCATCCTAATCGTGTCATAACTGATCATGATTTAGCTGAGTTCATGTGGAGTTTGGGCAGCATTGTTACTACCTCTGCATAGGAAGTTGTGAATTTAGTGCAGGGTTTTTTAGGCCAATTTGTATAATGCTTTTAACAGTAGGCATTGTCGCAAACCAGCTTGACAGAAAAATACAGCTTTTAAATATATGACTTAATGATGAATGAACCCTTTATTATCACTAGTCACAAGTACCAGCGAAATTGACCATCAACCTGTCCTTACACACACACAAAATCGACAGAGGGGGAGTAGACAGGACTGGAAGGCAGGGATGAAAAGAAAAAAATACAGAGTAACATGAGGAGAGGGGAGGAGAAAAAAAGCAACCCCCACACTATGCTCCTGTGAGGATTACAGTGTAGGAACATAAAAAAAATCCTCAGCACATAAACACAAAATAACACAAGTACACTTTACAACATGAAAACTCAGGACTTGGGGGAGGGGGGCGATCGGGGGGGAGGAGGTAGAGGTAACCCAGCACAAGCAAGCAGCCGTCCGCTCCTGCAGCCATGATGACGCTGGTCACGCACCCACTTGTCACACTGGGGGTGAAGCAGCGACCGCGGGAAGAGGGGGGAGGAATACGAGAGAGTCTAACAGCAGTGACCTCCGGGGGGAATTGTTGTCCCAGCAACGGCCTTGGCCAAGGCCAGTGCTGTCTGAGGGAGCCGAAAGCAGATAAGATTGGGCTTGTTTGGTCTTGGGTCGAGCAGACGCATTCCTTTACACGACTACTCTGATTGTCCATTCTGGTCTCTCGAATCCATTTTCCTCTGCAAAGCCGAAAGCTTCTCCATGATGTATGTAGTGGAAGTTCATTATGTCTGACTAAGTATTTTTAAGTTCGTTTCTTAGACAAGGATTTTAAGCTCGTTACCTTGTTGACAGTTTCGGCGTGAAACTTCCGCCTTCCTCAGAATTGTCACCAGATGTCAGGTGGTGACGTGCCTTATCAGCTGATGTTACGTTACGGAGGCGTGAACGTCCTGTCCGATTTGACAGGTAGTCCACGCCTCCTGCTGTCAGGTCGCTCCCCCAGGATGGTGCTCCAGGTGTGTGACAGCGTGCGCTCCCTCATCCCGGTTTATCGTCCTTTCTGCCCGCTTGCGTATCTCCACTGCCTCTAAAATCCAACGCTGGTATCTATTTTCTTCAGCGCGAATGACTCTGGCCTCTTCCCAATTCATTATGTGATTTTGTCATTTGCAGTGGTCTGAAATGGCTGATTTTAGGTTTTCTTGGTATGCTTTTTCTTTTTCATATCTTGTGTCTTTTTGTTGTTTCTTTTTCACATTCTATTTGGTGTTCTTCATGTATGGAAGCATCTGCCCGTTTCACCAATGTAGACTTTGTTACATGAACGGCAAGGGATTTCATAGATGACATTGCATTTGTTGTCCGGTTGTATTTTGTCTTTGGGGTGAACTAGCAACTGTCGGAGGTTCTTGTATGGTTTGACCGGGGTGTTGATATGATATTCATAAACCCGGAGCACCACTAAGACCCATTGTAGACAGCATAGGATCAGTAAACCTACAACCTTTCCAAGACACTTGCAGACATAATCAAACAACTCCTAGGACTTACGGAATACCACTGCAAAAACTCAAAACAACTGGCGAAATAATTAAAGGAAATCAAGATAGAAAAGGATGAAATCTTCGTATCACATGACGTCATATCCCTCTTTACAAAAACACCGGTCACAAACACACTAAACATAGTAGAAAACCAGTTAAAAGCAGACGTAACTCTGAAAAAACGCACAAAACTTACAGCACAGGACATAACAAAACTGTTGCATTTCATTTCGACTTCCACATATTTCCAATTCAGAGGTACAATTTACAGACAAAAAGAGGGATTTGCAATGGGGGACCCGCTATCTGCCAGTCTATGCAACTTTTTCATGGAGGATCTGGAAACCCAAGCCATAGAAACAGCACCGGACGACTGCAAACCCATTTTCTGGAAATGATACGTTGATTACATCCTTGAAATAATCAAAACAGGCCACACACAACAACTCACCGATCACCTAAACTCCATAGACAAGACAGGCAACATAAAATTCACACACGAAGAGGAAATGGACAAGACAATAGCTTTTTTGGACCTAAAAATACACTATACAGAAGAAGGGAACATTAAAATTACAACATACAGAAAACCTACACACACCGACCAGTATCTTCTCTGGACATCTGAACATCCCATCGCACATAAAATGTCAGTAATCAGAACACTATACGACCGAACACAGAACATCACGGAGGAGAAAGATGGACAGGAGGAGGACCAACACATTCAACAGGCATTAAAAAACTGCCAATATCCACCGTGGGCAATCCAAAAAGGGAAATTACAGACACAAACAAAGGAAACAAACAAACAAGAAAAAACACCGAAAAAACAAACCGGGGCTTTGTCACACTACCATACATAAAAGGAGTCACAGAATGCATTCAACGATCCATGACGAAATATCATAACACCCCGGTCAAACCATACAAGAACCTCCGACAGTTGCTAGTTCACCCCAAAGACAAAATACAACCGGACAACAAATGCAATGTCATCTATGAAATCCTTTGCCGTTCATGTAACAAAGTCTACATTGGTGAAACGGGCAGATGCTTCCATACACGAAGGAAAGAACACCAAATTGAATGTGAAAAAGAAACAACAAAAAGACACACAAGATCTGAAAAAGAAAAAGCGTACCAAGAAAACCTAAAATCAGCCATTTCAGACCACTGCAAATGACAAAATCACATAATGAATTGGGAAGAGGCCAGAGTCATTCGCGCTGAAGAAAATAGATACCAGCATTGGATTTTAGAGGCAGTGGAGATACGCAAGCGGGCAGAAAGGACGATAAACCGGGATGAGGGAGCGTACACGCTGTCACACACCTGGAGCGCCGTCCTGGGGGAGCGACCTGACAGCAGGAGGTGTGGACTACCTGTCAAATCGGACAGGATGTTCACGCCTCCGTAACGTAACATCAGCTGATAAGGCACGTCACCACCTGACATCTGGTGACAATTCTGAGGAAGGCGGAAGTTTCACGCCAAAACTGTCAACAAGGTAACGAGCTTAAAATCCTTGTCTAAGAAACGAACTTAAAAATGCTTCTCCATGATGTTATCCATGTTGCGGTTCAAGTTCTGAATAGCCACAGGATAAATGTATCCCTAATGAGCAAGCCTGAGGTGATGGTGGCAAGGAAAAACTGCCTGAGATGACATGAAGAAACCTCAAAAAAGAACCCATCCTTATTTGGGTGATGACAGATTGTATGATTATAAATAACTTGCTTCTATAAGTGTGTCCTATATGGTCAAAAAATGCAATTGTATAACCAGGAAATTCATTAGTTTTAACATTAGGTCTATTTTGTTGACATTATCAGCTGTTCATTGATGGAGACTTGAGTGCAAAGCTGTTCATGACAACTGCAGTCCTAAAGTCTATGTTTAGACTGTCCATATTGGGGCCATCCTCCACAGGAGAGAAGTGATAACCTCATCCAGGAGTAGGGCATCAGGATGGATCAGGCAGGTCCAAAGAGCAGGAGAGGTCAGCATCACTGGTATCTCAGGAGTGACCTGTAACTCAACAGAAAGAAAGTGAGAAGCTCAGATTGTTAGGTTTGCCCATTGTCACCTAATGGTTAAGAAAAGCATGTACATTGTGCAGACCCTCCAAGATTTCGCGATGTTGCGATTTGCAACATCAACGCAAATTCAACCAATCCCCGCGAATTCAGGGCGGTGTTGGATATAATTGCAATCACCGCAACTTTCCCACAAATTTGACCAATCGTTGGCATCGTCTTGAGGTGACGTTGACAAACTACCTTCCGCCTTACTTCCAGTGTTGCCAGATTGGGCGGTTTCAAGTGCATTTTGGCGGGTTTTGAACATATTTTGGACTGGAAAACGTCAGCAGTATCTGGCAACTCTGCTTACTTCCGTGTTTCCATTCAAGAGAAGCAGCATGTGCGAGTCAGTGTTTATATAGGCTTAAATTCTGTTACTGAAAGTGTGTTATGTTTACAGTGAAGGACTGTGTGCACTTTACATTATTTTTTTTACTTAATACAAGAAATTAATGGATGCCAACATTTTTGCCAAAATGGTATTTTATTTTCCATCGTTAGGCAGCTTCAGCATCATACTGTGAGATTCTGTTCAAATTGTTTTTTTTTCCTTCTATGAAGCCTGAGCCATTTATTTTATTAGTTTATAATTATTGTTTAATTTAGTCTTCAGGAGAGACTGCCTGCACACAGTACTAGTATTAAGTTTTTTTTTTTTTTTACATGAAAGCTGAGGCATTTATATTCTATTTTAAGGTAACTTCATGTTGTGCTGTGAGGTTCTATGCACTTTAACTTTTGAACCAACAGGTGCATTTGGAGGGGCGGCACGGTGGTGTAGTGGTTAGCACTGTCGCCTCACAGCAAGAAGGTTCGGGTTCGAGCCCCGTGGCCGGCGAGGGCCTTTCTGTGTGGAGTTTGCATGTTCTCTCCGTGTCCGCGTGGGTTTCCTCCGGGTGCTCCGGTTTCCCCCACAGTCCAAAGACATGCAGGTTAGGTTAACTGGTGACTCTAAATTGACCGTAGGTGTGAATGTGAGTGTGAATGGTTGTCTGTGTCTATGTGTCAGCCCTGTGATGACCTGGCGACTTGTCCGGGGTGTACCCCGCCTTTCGCCCGTAGTCAGCTGGGATAGGCTCCAGCTTGCCTGCGACCCTGTAGAAGGATAAAGCGGCTAGAGATGATATGAGATGAGGTGCATTTGGATAAGTAAAGCCTATTTTTCTGCATTTTTGTAGTCCTGGTAATCTTTTATATTTGTAAAGTTGTTTATAGGGCCATCTCTCAGTGTCTCTTGTTTTTTTTTTTAATCAATAGTTTTTCAGTAATAACTTAATATTTAACATATCACTCAATTTTAATCATAAAAAGAGAAAATCGCAACAATTTCTTGCAACTTTCACTTCCTCCCGCAATGTAATCGCAACAAAAACCTAAAAAAACACTGCAACTTTCATCGCAATTTTTTGGAACACCCCCCCCCGGCAACATCAGACATTTTAGCCTGCAACAATCACAAAAAAGGCCCGCAAAATCCTGGGGGGACTGATTGTGTTCCGAGTGTGAGCAGGGACTCCATCAAGACCAACTATAACAGCATAACTAAAAGGGAGAGCCAGTAACATGGACACCAGGGAGCCCTGGGACATAGTGCAGCAGCCATTAACCCGTCAACAAACCCGAGTGAACGTGTGAGAGTGGGGTGACAGCATCCGTACATCTCAGTTTACCAAAACACACTATGCCTGAGGACCCTCCAGATCTATTCCTTTATCTCATCATAACTGTTAACAAAAGGCTTGACTAATCAGATATGTTTTCAGCCGAGACTTAAACACTGAGACTGTCTGATTCCCGAACACTACTTGGAAGGCTGTTCCATAACTGTAGCCTTTTGTAAGAAAAGTCTCTGCCCCCTGATGTAGCCTTCACTATTGGGTAATTCCACCCCAAATCACCAGATTTAGAAAAATGTGCGCCACTGACCATCTCAGATTTGCTTCATACTTTCTGTAAATATTGTCAGTGTGCCCAGTAAATAGTGTACAACATTTTAGGCTTGTACCTTCATTAGTTTCTGAGATATAGGGGCTTGAAAAAAGGGCGTGGCCCCAATTTCACTGTTGAAACGCGTGCTACAGAAAACGGACCTAACTTCCATAAGTCATTGCTTTTAAAGTCTCGTCTCGTCTCATCGTCTTCCGCTTTATCCGGGACCGGGTCGTGGAGGCAGCAGTCTAAGCAGGGAAGCCCAAACTTCCCTTTCCCCAGACACCTCGGCCAGCTCCTCGGGAAGAACACCGAGGCGTTCCCAGGCCAGCCGAGATACATAGTCCCTCCAGCGTGTCCTGGGTCTTCCCCGGGGCCTCCCCCCGGGGGGACATGCCTGGAACACCTCCCCAGGGAGGCGTCCAGGAGGCATCCGAAAAAGATGCCCGAGCCACCTCAGCTGATTCCTCTCGATGTGGAGCAGCAGCGGCTCTACTCCGAGCTCCTCCCGAGTGACTGTGCTTCTCACCCTATCTCTAAGGGAGCGCCCAGCCACCCTGCGAAGGAAACTCATTTCGGCCGCTTGTATCCGCGATCTTGTCCTTTCGGTCATTACCCAAAGCTCATGACCATAGGTGAGAGTCGGAACGTAGATCGACCGGTAAATTGAGAGCTTCGCCTTTTGGCTCAGCTCCTTCTTCACCATGACGGACCGGTAAAGCGACCGCATCACTGCGGAGGCTGCACCGATCCGCCTGTCGATCTCACGCTCCATCCTTCCCTCACTCGTGAACAAGATCCCGAGATACTTAAACTCCTCCACTTGAGGCAGAACTTCTCCACCAACCTGTAGAGGGCAAGCCACCCTTTTCCGGTCGAGAACCATGGCCTCGGACTTGGAGGTGCTGATTCTCATCCCAGCCGCTTCACACTCGACTGCAAACCGCCCCAGTGCATGCTGAAGGTCCTGGTTCACCAAAACCCCTATGGAGAAAAATCCGAGGACCGTGACGTCGCCCGGGATGACGCAGCCAGGGCCCCACCCTGGAGCCAGGCCCGGGGTTGGGGCTCGTATGCGAGCGCTTGGTGGCTGGGCCTTTGCCCATGGGGCCCGGCCGGGCTCAGCCCGAAGAGGTGACGTGGGCCCGACCTCCTGTGGGTTCACCACCCACAGAGGTAGCAGTAGGGGACTGGTGCAATGTGGATTGGGTGGCAGTCGAAGGCAGGGGCCTCGACGACCTGATCCCCGGACACAGCGGCTGGCTGTTGGGACATGGAATGTCACTACTTTTAAAGTATTCATGCAAAATACATGAACTTTTCAAGGATTGTTCTTCAATGCCAGACGCCTTTAAATACTAAAATACAGTTCAATATTTGCCAAGTTATGGCTTGCTGAAAATCATAAAAAAAATGTGCTTTGGAGCAACTTTGACGCCCCATATCTCCACATTAAAGCACACCAGATCTTTCAAATTTTCTTATTTATTACTCATGTTATAGTACTCTTTAGGCAACTAGGTATGTGTTCAAAAGAAATCAAACTTTCTGATTTTATTAGGCTTTAAAAAAAAAAAAAATTGCGCCTATAATTCAAATGCATATTACAAATGTATGACAAGGTCTACCATAAAAACAATTATACCACTGGAAAGATCTTGTTTTGATTAGCAAAGGCACAAAATATGAAGTTGGTACTATTACGGGTCCCAAAAGTGGTACCACAATAATATAGTACCTGTTAACAGGTGAATAAAATAAGGAAATGGCACAGGCTACTGCTGTCCAGTTCTTCATCCAAAGCGCATCTCTTTATTTATTTGTGATCATATCAAAAGTATCTATGTGCCATAATTCTCATCTGTGCGTTTCGGCAGTAAACATGTTCATTAAAATTGTCATTCCATAACACCACACACACACACACACACACACACACACACACACTCCTGTATCCCAAAACCATTCATACATTCACATTTTCACCTTTACACCAGTGAAAATAGGCCACTATGACTGAATAGTGCAAGAACATAAAAATTCCAGTATATTTAAGTAAGGGCTACCTGTAGCTGGCTAACAAACCACCTCACTAAACATTCATGCTGAATAGAATTCCACAAAATAGCAAAAATCTAAGAATAGCGCACATAAAGATTCAGTTCATTACTAAAATAACTGTTATATCAAAACTGTATTTCTTATACTCAAACATCATAAAATATCCATTTCACAACAACAGTGGGTGAACTTATTTATACACATTAAACTTTGTGAAATAACTGTATCTAAAAATAGTGTCTGGGAGCTCACAACGCTATGTTAGCAGTTAGCTATGTGAATGTCAATAGGACCTCAAAGGATCCAATTAGCTAAAAGACGGCAGCTAGCCATCTGAAGTGCTTCAGTTTGCCGCCACAGATAGCTCGTGAGACGGCAGCTGAACGTTTACCTCAGCTAGCCACTTCATACGATGGCAAACTTTTTTTTTTTAACTAAAAAAGTAATAACTTTTTATACTTGTTTTTGTGTTATTTTTGAATTTTTATCAATTACAAACACCATAACATAGGCAGGAGGGATTTACCCAGTACAAACCTGTAAACAGGTGAATAAAATAAGGAAATGACAGGCTGCTGCTCTCCAGTTCTTCATCCAAAGTGCATCTGAGGGGAGAGCGGTGGTCCGCCCCTTTTAACACCCCGGACGCAACTGCTCCTCCTGTGTCATGCACTTATGTTCCTACTAGGCACTAGGCTGTTCTAGAGTAATAATTGAAAATAAAAATCCTACTGGGCATAGTGCCGTTCTAGATGAATAAAGACAAAAATACAAACGTAGTAAATAAACAAATATGTAAAACCTGTGGTCACCTACAACTCCGATTCCAAAAAAGTTGGGACAAAGTACAAATTGTAAATAAAAACGGAATGCAATGGTGTGGAAGTTTCAAAATTCCATATTTTGTTCAGAATAGAACATAGATGATATATCAAATGTTTAAACTGAGAAAATGTATCATTTAAAGAGAAAAATTAGGTGATTTTAAATTTCATGACAACAACACATCTCAAAAAAGTTGGGACAAGGCCATATATATTTTTTTTTTTTTCACTTTAATTTTTATTGAAAATTTTCTTTACAAAGGAGGAACAACTCAATAATAAATTACAACAAGTAAGAACACGTTCAGAAATATAACAAATGGGAGTCTCTTTACGTATAATCTGTCCATATTCTTTTTTCTTTTCCTTAATCAAGTTTTTTAGTTTTGTCGTTGTTCAGTGATAAATATTGTCCATCTCTTCCATTTCTCTTTGAATTGGGCTTCCTGTAGCCTCAGGCGGTGTATCATTTTTTCCATTGTGTATATTTCCTCAACCAGGTGAGTCCATTGATCTTGAGTGGGGGTGTCTTCCCTTCCCCATTTCTTCGTGATGGCTTTCTTAGCTGCTGTTAGTAATATTTTTACCAGGTATCTATCTTTCGGTCTAATATTTTCTTCACATAGATTACACAAATACAATACTGTACAAGTCATTGGAATCTTATATCCAAGAATTTGCAACAATGCATCGTGTACCATTTTCCAAAACAATCTGATTTTATCACATTTCCAGAAAACGTGCGAGTGATCCACATTCATTACTCCACAGCCTCTCCAACAAGGCATATTTTTGTTCACCTGTTTACTCTTGACTTTGGGTGAGATAAAAAAACGTACCAGATTTTTCCAGGAGAACTCCCTCCAGATCCGTGAATTGGTGGATGTGTGGTGTATCTTCCACATCTTTAACCACTCTTCTTCTGTGATTTTTATCTTAAATTCTGATTCCCATTTTTCTTTTATGTATTTGGTTGAGTGCTTATTTGATATTAACTTTTTATATAACCTGGAAACAATTCTAATTTTGTTTTCTTTGTATATATTGATTACGAGTTGGATCACACCATGCACTTCTCCGGAGGGGTCCATCCTGATCTCTTTCAGAAAGTAATCTCTAAGTTGTAGGTACCTATAGAATTCCTGTTTATCCAAATCAAATTTTTCCTTCATATTTTGGAAACTCTCCAGCTGCCCGTTCTTCACTAGCACACACCACGCTGTGATTCCCTTGGTTGTCCACCACTTAAACCCTTTATCATATCTAGCTGGTTTGAATTTGCTATCATATGCTATCCATTTTAATGAATTAGCATCTTTTTGAATCTTGTATTTTTTTATTATGCTGAACCATAATTTTAGTGTAAACTTCGTTATTGGGTTTATTTGGTTTTTAATCACCTTGTATGTGTCTTCATCTCCTATAATACTCTGTACTGGGTATTCTCCAAGCTGTGTTTCCAACTCTTTCCACTTTGCAGTGTAATCTGGTTTGCACCATCCAACCATATACCTCAGCTGGGCTGCATAGTAGTATGCTTTCAGATTGGGAAGTCCCATCCTACCTTCTTCTTTTGGCAGCTGGAGAGTCTCCAATCTTATTCTAGGCCTTTTTCCACCCCAAACAAACCTTGAAATTATTCTATTCCAGCTCATAAACTGAGACTGTGGGACCTCTACTGGTAAGGATTGGAACAGGTATAAAAGCCTTGGCAAAACATTCGTCTTGATTATCTGGATTCGTGAGCTTAGATCCAGTGTTAATGTGGACCATCTTTCAATATCTTTTTGTATTTCCTGATTTATCTTACCATAGTTTGATTTATATAGTTTAGATAATCCTTTCATGATTGTGACCCCCAAATATTCAATTCCCTTACGTTTCCAGTCAAGTTTAAATAATTCTTGGATCTCTTTAGGTGGGCTATAGTTAAGTGCTAATATCTGTGTCTTTGCAACATTTATTTTATATCCTGATAGGTGTCCAAATGTTTCTAAAAGTTTCATCAATTGAGGTAATGATTCATTCGGGCGTTCGAGGTAGGTTATGACGTCATCTGCGAAAAGTCCTATTTTTTGTTCTACGCCATTCACCACCACTCCTTTAATCTCTTGTTCCTGTCTTATAGCCTGTGCTAGCGGCTCTATAAAAATGGCAAATAGAGTGGGTGATAGACAGCATCCTTGTCTTGTTGATCTCTGTAGTCTAATTTTGTCTGTCAGGCTCCCATTGACTTTAATTCTTGCAGTTGGTTGTTGATAGAGTGTCTTTATGCACTGTATTGATTTATTATTAAAGCCAAATCTCCCTAACACTTTATATAGAAAATTCCAGTTGACCGAATCGAAAGCTTTCTCTGCATCAATACTTACTAATACAGTGCTCTTTTTGTCTTTTCTTGCTTGTTCCACTACGTGTAGTGTTCTTCTAATGTTGTCATGGGTCTGGCGCCCTCTTATAAATCCTGTTTGATCTTCCTCTATTATTTCTGATATAAAGGAGTTCAGCCGTTTAGAGATTATAGTTGTATATATTTTATAGTCAACATTTAATATTGAGATTGGTCTATAGCTTGCACAGTGTTCTTTGTCTTTTCCTTGTTTCGGTATGACTGTAATTATTGCCTCAGACCATGATGGGGGTATTTTATTGTTTTGGAGAGTCCAATTGAAAGAGGCAAGGAGTAGTGGTGACAGCTCTTCTCCAAACATCCTATACCACTCTGCTGGGTATCCATCGCTCCCTGGTGATTTATTGTTTTTCAATGTATTTATTGCTTCTTTTACTTCCTCCAGTGTAATCTCTGCTGTTAATTTATCATTTTGTATAAGTCCAATTGAGGGTAAGTCTAACGTTTCTAGGAATGCAATCATATCATTCTCATCTGCAGATGCAGGTTGTGTATATAGGTCTTGATAATATCTTTGGAAGATATCCTCAATACCATCCGGGGTAGACACTGTCTCACCTGTATGAGGATCTTTAATTTTGCATATACAGTTCATATCACTTAATTGCATATCGGTTAATCGCATAAATCGCTTATTTGCATAAGAAGTAGAAAACCACAAACCATTCCCCATTATTCATATACAAATTTGATCAGTTAATTGCATATCGGTTAATTGCATATATCGCTTATATGCATAAAAATTCATGGTAAAAACCTTCCAACTGATCAGTTTATCGCATAACAATACAGGGTATTTTCCCATCAATCATCTTCTGCACATGCGCAGAGCACATGAGATTCCATGGAATCTCTGGTTATGACGTCAGTGTAGCGTCATCACCTACTTTCGTGAATACTGAGTGGACGACCTAATTTCCGACGAATCAGCGCATTGTTTACCTGGAAGCAGGTGCACGAAGCAAGATGGGAAAATCACTTTAGTTTTAAGTAGTAACAATGTTGAAACAACGTAGTAGGACTGACTTGGATATTTCCAAACAATATGAAGTTATCAGTGAGTTGGACAAGGGTATTTCACAAAGCAAAGTGGCTGAAAAATTCGGGATATCTCAGTCACAAGTCTCACGGATAAAAGCAAAATGAAATGATGTTATTGCAAAATTCAAATCGAATGACAGTACATCACAAAAACGGAATAGAGTTTCGACACGTGATAATTTGGATGCGGCTCTTATGCGATGGTACACTCAAGCCAGAGCCATGAATGTGCCTGTGTCTGGACCTCTTCTGCTCAGTAAATCACAGAGTCTTGCAAAAGAACTCCAGCTGGAAGGAGAAATTGTTAGGTCATGGGTCCAGAGATGGTGTAGACGGCATAAAATTCAGTTCAAAAAGGCACATGGTGAGAAACAAAGCCATGACCAAGAGGCAGCTGACCACTGGGTGAAGAACGTCAAGTCAAGTTTATTTGTATAGCGCTTTTAACAATAAACATTGTCGCAAAGCGGCTTTACAGAATTTTAACGACTTAAAACATGAGCTAATTTTATCCCTAATCTATCCCCAATGAGCAAGCCTGTGGCGATGGTGGCAAGGAAAAACTCCCTCAGACGACATGAGGAAGAAACCTTGAGAGGAACCAGACTCAAAAGGGAACCCATCCTCATTTGGGCAACAACAGACAGCCTGACTATAATATTAACAGTTTTAACATGAGGACAGTTTCGTTGCTGTTCTAGCTCTTCACTGATTGAAACTTGAGTGCAAAACTGTTCATGATAACTGCAGTCCTAAAGTTAGCAAGACAACTGTAGTCCTCAGCCATAAAAGCATTACTGTCAGAGTCCAGAGCATCCTCCAGGTTTAACCCTCAACTATCCTCATGGGGCTGTCCTTCACAGGAGCAATGCGATAAAACTCCGACCAGACACAGGGCACCAGGATGGACCAAGCAGGCCCGAGGGGCAGAAGAGGCCAGCATCTCAATCCCAAGACCAACATGTAACTCAGAGGGACAGAACGTGTGGCCTGAAATCTTTCAATGTTATAGTGCTGAGGACATTTATAACTGTGACGAAACTGGGGTCTTTTTTCGAGCACTCCCCAGTAGTGGAATGGTTTATGAACATGAAAAACCTGCTGGAAATAAAATCAGTAAAGAGCGAATTACTGCATTGGTTTGCTGCAGTTACACTGGGTCAGATAAAAGGAAACTGTTTGTTATTGGAAAGTCCTCGTCTCCTCGATGTTTCCATGGTGTTCGGAAGCTTCCCGTAAAATATGCAGCAAACAAGAATTCCTGGATGACGTCTGTTTTATTTAAGGAATGGCTCCAGGAATTCAATAGAGACATGGGGAGCAAAAATAGAAAAGTATGTCTCCTGATGGATAATTGTACGGCTCACAATGTTGATGTACACTTGAACAATGTAGAAATTGTCCTCTTACCCCCAAACACAACATCGAGCGTTCAACCTTTGGATCAGGGGATAATTAGAACAATGAAACATTATTATAGATCGGAGTTGCTACAGAGGACGGTGGCAGCAATTGACTCGGGTGCACTGGATAATGCCCTCAAAGTATCGAAATCAGTGACATTACTGGATGCAGTACACATGCTGGATAATGCATGGAAAAAAGTGAAACCAGAGACCATAGCAAACTGTTTCATGTCCGGCCTGACGGAGGATGTAGAAGATGACTTTGTAGGATTTTCTCCTCATGAAATTCCTCAGATGCTAAACAGGGAACAATATGAGGACTACATTGACATTGATGAGGAAGTAGAAACTGAAGGAGCATTGAGTGATGCGGATCTCTGTGATGGTCTCCGACAAAAGGAGCAAGTGCAGGAGGATGAGGATGATGATGATGATGAGGAGGACAAGTCTCCACCACAACAACCTCCTTCTAATGTTGAAGTTGTTCAAGCCCTGGATATCATTAAAAGGAGGTTATATCACCATGGACTCTCAACTGAGGCTTTTCAAGAAACTGAAAAGATAATCAATAAGGACATGATAAACAATGTTAAACAGAAGACAATTAATGATTATTTTAAGTAAATTTATAATGTTAAATAAACATTGTAACAATCATGTTTGTTAATAGTTGATTATTTTAAGTAAATTTCTAATGTTACACAAACATTTATTGTATACCATGCAGAAATGTATCAAGCAAAACACATTACACGACAATGCAAATCACACAACTGGGCTTAAACTATCCTCGAAGTAGCCTAATCTTTTAATTGCATACATCACTTAATTGCATAAAATGATCTTGCACCAAGCTTATGCATTTAAGCAATCACGTCTGTATTACTAATTGCTTGCTGTTTTCTTATACGCTTTGCCAGTATTTTTGTGGCCTTTGAGCCTACTTCATGGTAGCCCAGTTTAAAATATTTATTCTTTTTTTCAATTTCGTCCAGAAGTATGTCATTAATTTTTGTTTTTGTATCTTTAATTTGTTGACTTATCTTGGGGTCATTAGTATATTGATATTCCTGTTCCAATACTCTTAACCTTTCATTGTACATTTTATAAGCCTCCATTTTAGCTCTTTTTGCATGTGCAGTTTCAGCTATCAGTTTTCCTCTGATGACTGCCTTCATGGCATCCCAGAAAATCGTTGGGTCTACAGTGCCATTGTTATTTTCCTCTATATATCTTTCAATTTCTGTTTTTACCTTCTTCTTTGTTTGGTCATTATTCAGAATTCCCAGATTAAGTCTCCATACTGTCTGCCGTCTTCTATTGTTTAAGTTTATTGTTAAATAGAGTGGGTTATGGTCTGACACGTCTGCGCCCCCTATCCTGCATTCTCGGACCATATGGTTGTCCTCTACATTCATAAAAAAATAATCTATCCTTGAGTGGACTTTATGTGCTGCGGAATAATGCGTGAAGTCTTTTTCCAGGGGGTGTAGATTCCTCCAAACATCAATCATTCCCATCTCCTTCAAGGATATGTTTATGAATCTTGTCAGATGCATTCTATTCTTTTTGAGACTAGTTGTATCTATTCTGTGGTCTCTAATAACATTTAGGTCTCCCCCACAAACCAGAATACCTCCTGTTTCTGCTGTGATATCATCAAATAGACATCTAAAAAAGGATTTGTCACTTTCTGGAGGTGCATATATGTTTACTAGTGTTAGCAGTTCATTCTCCACTCTTCCTTTTACTATAATGTATCTTCCTTCCTTATCCCTGCATTCCTTCTCAAGGTCAAATTTAGTTGAATTTGGTATTAGTATCACTACTCCTCTTCTACATCCCCCTTTAAATGAACTATAGTATAAGTTCCTGTAGCCAAATTTTTTAAGTTTATCATGTTCTGATTGTGACAAGTGGGTCTCCTGAAGAAAAATTATTTGTGCTTTTTCTTTTTTAAGTTTTGTCATGACCTTTTGTCTTTTAATTGGATTATTTAGACCATTTACATTCAACGACATTATTTTAATATTATTAGTCGTCATTAGGGCCCGAGCCCTATAGGGCGAAGGCCCTATTGTTCTTGTAAGAGTTCACTATTATTAGGGCCCGAGCCCTATAGGGCGAAGGCCCTATTGTTCTTGTAAGAGTTCACTATTATTATTCTTCCGTCTTCTTCTTCTTCTTCTTCTTCTTCTTTATTTTTCTCCGCTGTTGGGCCATTTTCGGGGCACTTGCCATGGGCGAAAACGCACGAAATTTGGCGCCAGTTCCGAGAATTGCCACCGCTACTCAGAACCAAAAGCCCAAACTTGGCCGGGGCTCAGGGCCTCTATAGCGCCCCCTAAGTCGTTGTGATTTTGGTCTCCCGCATTAAGGTGCCTGGTTGCCATGTAGTTTGTAGTAGTGGCATTCCATTTGGTACGCATATGTATCTCACTAAGCCGGACAAAAATGTAATGCCAATGCATTAGCCACGCCCAACAGGAAGTGAGGTAATTTCACTTTTGTGCGAAATGCATGGCCACGAAGACGGCGCAACTCCTCCTAGACCGTTCATAGGAATGTCACCAAAATTGATACACATCATCTACATACATGGCTGACAAAAGTTACTAAATACGTTTCACGTAGCTTAAACCGTTCAGAAGTTATACGTCAATAAATTTTCGATGCAAAATTTTACATGCTTAAAAATTCATAAATCTTCTAGTTGCTCAAAACTGCTCATACTTCACACGCACATCACTCATTGGGCTTCTGACATGTTACCCAATGTCTGTGATATTTCGCCACTGGGGGCGCTATTTTTGGGCAAAAAATCCAATCTTTCCTCAAATTTGGTCAAACTTCACGGCCACCCTCTTACTACCTCCGATGTCATGTATACCACATTTTGGGAATTTTCGTCCATGGGGGGCGCTGTTTTTGGCCGACGCAATTGCTCCAAAACGGGTTTTTGGTAAATTATTCCATAATGCTTTCCCTTCACACCACTACCTTGTGACAGTACGTTGCTGTTGTAGACACTTATTTTTCCAACTCATAATCGCTCATGTACAGCATAGCGCCACCTACTGACATGGGAAAAACCAAAAAATTTATTCTTCAAAAATCTATATCTCATCTTCTATTTACTCAATTGTCATCAAACTTCATACGCAAACTCTTCATAGCTCGCCTGACATATACGCCAAATTTTGTGCACTTTCGCCCCTGGGGGTGCTGGTTATGGCAAAAATGATATTGCAGCTTCTGATTTGTCAAACTTGGCAAGCAAACTCTTTACAAGACCCTTTTTGGGGCACTTGCCATGGTCGACAACGCACAAAATTTGGCTCCTTTTTCTTAGACTGCCACCGCTACTGAGAACCAGAAGCCCAGCTCCAGGCGGGCCTCAGGGCCTCTTTAGCGCCCCCTAAGTCATTGTGATTTTGGCCTCCCGCATAAAGGTGCCTGGTTGCCATGCAGTTTGTAGTAGTGGCATGCCATTTGGTACGCATATGTATCTCACTAATCCGGACAAAAATGTAATGCCAATGCATTAGCCACGCCCAACAGGAAGTGAGGTAATTTCACTTTTGTGCGAAATGCATGGCCACGAAGACGGCGCAACTCCTCCTAGGCCGTTCATAGGAATGTCACCAAAATTGATAGACATCATCTACAGCCATGGCTGACAAAAGTTCCTAAATACGTTTCACGTAGGATAAGCCGTTCAGAAGTTATACGTCAATCAATTTTCAATGCAAAATTTTACATGCTTAAAAATTCATAAATCTTCTAATTGCTCAAAACTGCTCATACTTCACAGGCAAATCACTCATTGGGCTTCTGACATGCTACCCAAATTCTGTGATATTTCGCCACTGGGGGCGCTATTTTTGGGCAAAAAATCCAATCTTTCCTCAAATTTGGTCAAACTTCTCGGTCACCCTCTTACTACCTCCGATGTCATGTATACCCCATTTTGGGAATTTTCGTCCATGGGGGGCGCTGTTTTTGGCCGACGCAATTGCTCCAAAACGGGTTTTTGGTAAATAATTCCTTAATGCTTTTCCTTCACACCACTACCTTGTGAAAGTACGTTGCTGTTGTAGACACTTATTTTTCCAACTCATAATCGCTCATGTACAGCATAGCGCCACGTACTGACATGGGAAAAACCAAAACATTTTTTCTTCAAAAATCAATATCTCATCTTCTATTTACTCAATCTTGATCAAACTTGATACGCACACTCTTAACAGGTCACCTGACAGATCTCCCAAATTTTGTAAACTTTTGCCACTGGGGGCGCTGTTTTCAGGCAACATTTTATATCTCGGCTTCTGATTGGTCAAACTTGATCAAACTTGACACAACAACTCTTCATAGGTCCCTTGACATGTATACCAAATTTGGTGAACTTTCACCACTGGGGGCGCTCATTGCGCTGTATCAGTTGCAGGAGAGGTGTTTACAATCATGAGGCACCAGGAGTATGTTGTTTTGGTTGCCTTAAACACACATGACTTGTGGCGAATGGGTAGGCAGTCGGGAGCAAGTGTTGTAGCGTTACATACAGACTAATAGATGTCTAACAGAAGACAATCCTATGTAGCTATAGCTTGGTGACTGATGAGGTAAATACATTAATTTGGTTGGGAAGCCATGGCATAAAATGTTCTGTCCATGACAACATCTCAGCGCACCGTGTACTCTGTGTCCGATTCTGTGCTTTGTCGCCATTGTGGGAGTAATGTCTCTTGCCGAAGAAGCTGTGGAAGGTATTTCGCGGGGACGCATGCCCCCGCCCCCCTTGGCCGCTGGCGCGAGGGCCCGTCGAGGCCGCTTGCAGCTTTAATTAGGGCCCGAGCCCTATGGGCGAAGGCCCTATTGTTCTTGTAAGAGTTCACTATTATTATTCTTCCGTCTTCTTTATTTTTCTCCGCTGTTGGGCCATTTTCGGGGTGCTTGCCATGGGCGAAAACGCACGAAATTTGGCAACAGTTCCGAGAATTGCCACCGCTACTCAGAACCAAAAGCCCAAACTTGGACGGGACTCAGGGCCTCTATAGCGCCCCCTAAGTCGTTGTGATTTTGGCCTCCCGCATTAAGGTGCCTGGGTGCCATGTAGTTTGTAGTAGTGGCATGCCATTTGGTACGCATATGTATCTCACTAAGCCGGACAAAAATGTAATGCCAATGCATTAGCCACGCCCAACAGGAAGTGAGGTAATTTCACTTTTGTGCGAAATGCATGGCCACGAAGACGGCGCAACTCCTCCTAGACCGTTCATAGGAATGTCACCAAAATTGATACACCACATCTACAGACATGGCTGACAAAAGTTACTAAATACGTTTCACGTAGGATAAACCGTTCAGAAGTTATACGTCAATCAATTTTCGATGCAAAATTTTACATGCTTAAAAATTCATAACAAATCTTCTGATTGCTCAAAACGGCTCATACTTCACACGCAAATCACTCATTGGGCTTCTGACATGTTACCCAATTTCTGTGATATTTCGCCACTGGGGGCGCTATTTTTGGGCAAAAATTCCAATCTTTCCTCAAATTTGGTCAAACTTCACGGCCACCCTCTTACTACCTCCCATGTCATGTATACCACGTTTTGGGAATTTTCGTCCATGGGGGGCGCTGTTTTTGGCCGACGCAATTGCTCCAAAACGGGTTTTTGGTGAATAATTCCATCATGCTTTTCCTTCACACCACTACCTTGTGATAGTACGTTGCTGTTGTAGACACTTATTTTTCCAACTCATAATCGCTCATGTACAGCATAGCGCCACCTACTGACATGGGAAAAACCAAAAGATTTATTCTTCAAAAATCTATATCTCATCTTCTATTTACTCAATTGTCATCAAACTTCATACGCAAACTCTTCATAGCTCACCTGACGTCTACGCCAAATTTTGTCCACTTTCGCCCCTGGGGGTGCTGGTTATGGCAAAAATGATATTGCAGCTTCTGATTTGTCAAACTTGCCAAGCAAACTCTTTACAAGACCCTTATTGGGGCGCTTGCCATGGTCGACAACGCACGAAATTTGGCTCCTTTCTCTTAGACTGCCACCGCTACTGAGAACCAGAAGCCCAGCTCCAGGCGGGCCTCAGGGCCTCTACAGCGCCCCCTAACTCGTTGTGATTTTGGCCTCCCGCATTAAGGTGCCTGGTTGCCATGTACTTTGTAGTAGTGGTATGCCATTTGGTACGCATATGTATCTCACTAAGCCGGACAAAAATGTAATGCCAATGCATTAGCCACGCCCAACAGGAAGTGAGGTAATTTCACTTTTGTGCGAAATGCATGGCCGCGAAGACGGCGCAACTCCTCCTAGACCGTTTATAGGAATGTCACCAAAATTGATACACATCATCTACAGACATGCCTGACAAAAGATCCTAAATACGTTTCACGTAGCATAAACCGTTCAGAAGTTATACGTCAATCAATTTTCAATGCAAAATTTTACATGCTTAAAAATTCATAAATCTTCTACTTGCTCAAAACTGCTCATACTTCACACGCAGATCACTCATTGGGCTTCTGACATGTTACCCACTTTCTGTGATATTTCGCCACTGGGGGCGCTATTTTTGGGCAAAAATTCCAATCATTCCTCAAATTTGGTCAAACTTCACGGCCACCCTCTTACTACCTCCCATGTCATGTATACCACATTTTGGGAATTTTTGTCCATGGGGGGCGCTGTTTTTGGCCGACGCAATTGCTCCAAAACGGGTTTTTGGTAAATAATTCCATAATGCTTTTCCTTCACACCACTACCTTGTGATAGTGCGTTGCTGTTGTAGACACTTATTTTTCCAACTCATAATCGCTCATGTACAGCATAGCGCCACCTACTGACATGGGAAAAACCAAAAATTTTATTCTTCAATAATCTATATCTCATCTTCTATTTACTCAATTGTCATCAAACTTCATACGCAAACTCTTCATAGCTCACCTGACATGTACGCCAAATTTTGTGCACTTTCGCCCCTGGGGGTGCTGGTTATGGCAGAAATGATATTGCAGCTTCTGATTTGTCAAACTTGGCAAGCAAACTCTTTACAAGACCCTTATTGGGGCGCTATTATTATTAGGGCCCGAGCACCATGCAGTGCGAGACCCTATCGTTGCCATGTGTCCAATTCTGTGCTTTGTCGCCATTGCGGGAGTAATGTCTCTTGCCGAAGAAGCTGTGGAAGGTGTTTCGCGGGGACGCATGCCCCCGCCCCCCCTTGGCCGCTGGCGCGAGGGCCCGTCGAGGCCGCTTGCGGCTTTAATTAGGGCCCGAGCCCTATGGGCGAAGGCCCTATTGTTCTTCTAAGAGTTCACTATTATTATTCTTCCGTCTTCTTCTTCTTCTTCTTCTTTATTTTTCTCCGCTGTTGGGCCATTTTCGGGGCGCTTGCCATGGGCGAAAACGCGCGAAATTTGGCACCACTTCCGAGAATTGCCACCGCTACTCAGAACCAAAAGCCCAAACTTGGCCGGGGCTCAGGGCCTCTATAGCGCCCCCTAAGTCGTTGTGATTTTGGCCTCCCGCATTAAGGTGCCTGGTTGCCATATAGTTTGTAGTGCTGGCATGCCATTTGGTACGCATATGGATCTCACTAAGCCGGACAAAAATGTAATGCCAATGCATTAGCCACGCCCAACAGGAAGTGAGGTAATTTCACTTTTGTGCGAAATGCATGGCCACGAAGACGGCGCAACTCCTCCTAGACCGTTCATAGGAATGTCACCAAAATTGATACACATCATCTACAGACATGGCTGACAAAAGTTACTAAATACGTTTCACGTAGTATCAACCGTTCAGAAGTTATACGTCAATCAATTTTCACTTCAAAATTTTAAATGCTAAAAAATTCATAAATCTTCTAATTGCTCAAAACTGCTCATACTTCACACGCTAATCACTCATTGGGCTTCTGACATGTTACCCAATTTCTGTGATATTTCGCCACTGGGGGCGCTATTTTTGGGCAAAAAACCCAATCTTTCCTCAAATTTGGTCAAACTTCACGGCCACCCTCTTACTACCTCCCATGTCATGTATACCACATTTTAGGAATTTTCGTCCATGGGGGGCGCTGTTTTTGGCCGACGCAATTTCTCCAAAATGGGTTTTTGGTTAATAATTCCATAATGCTTTTCCTTCACACCACTTCCTTGTGATTGTATGTTGCTGTTGTAGACACTTATTTTTCCAACTCATAATCGCTCATGTACAGCATAGCGCCACCTACTGACATGGGAAAAACCAAAAAATTTATTCTTCAAAAATCTATATCTCATCTTCTATTTACTCAATTGTCATCAATCTTCATACGCAAACTCTTCATAGCTCACCTGACATATACGCCAAATTTTGTGCACTTTCGCCCCTGGGGGTGCTGATTATGGCAAAAATGATATTGCAGCTTCTGATTTGTCAAACTTGGCAAGCAAACTCTTTTCAAGACCCTTATTGAGGCGCTTGCCGTGGTCGACAACGCACGAAGTGCGAGACCCTATTATTGCCATGTGTCCAATTCTGTGCTTTGTCGCCATTGTGGGAGTAATGTCTCTTGCCGCAGAAGCTGTGGAAGGTTTTTCGCAGGGACGCATGCCCCCGCCCCCCTTGGCCGCTGGCGCGAGGGCCCGTCGAGGCCGCTTGCGGCTTTAATTTTGTTTTGCTATTATTTGTAGGTATACTCCCAAACATTTCTGAACAAAACACTCATGAACAATAAATATAACACCATGAACCAAAACAATGGTGACTTCAAACAGTGGGGGTGAACTGTGCCCCGAGTCCCTGTTGGAGGGTGAAGGGGAAATCCTCATCTCTCATGGGGGCCCCTTCCTAGACTTGATTAGTTCCTAATTGAACTCTATAAGGTCTAGATGTGTCCAACTATTGAAAAGAAAACTGAACATCTCCTGGTCGGATATGATTATTATCAGTGTTGAAGTCTATGTTTTACTGCTACCTGTCTCCAGTGCATGTTCATGTTTTCCTGAGGTAGTCCTGTAGCTTCTCTCTGGCACGGTGCGCTGCTTCACGTGTCGTATCCTTTCCTCTGGCGCGCTGCCATTCCGGTGCTACGCGTGTCTTCTCCCTCGCCGCCGGTGTGCTGTCATCGCCCGGTGGGTCTGTGATGAATCCCCTTTCTCTCATAGCCTGCGCGGCTTCCACGGCGGTGTCGTATGTTTTCACTCCGTTGCTCCAGTGTATCCGTATTTTGGTCAGCGGCGTCTGGAAACGTATTTTGTTTTCTTTAAGCACCTTTTTAATGCCCACATATGACCTCCGTTTCTGGACGACTTCTGCAGGATAATCATGATCAAAAAAGATCTGCTTGTCTCCTACTTGTATTTTTCTCTTCCATGCCGTCTTCAAGATCATTTCTTTCGTCTCAAACTTGAGAAAGTTGATTATGATGGACCTGGGTGGTGCATTCGGGCTTGGTTTCTGTGCGAGCGCGCGGTGCGCTCTCTGGACGTGGAGCTCCGTTCCTTCAGGTAGCTGTAGCTCTGTTTTTAGCATCTGGTCTACATACTTGCTAGTGGAGTTTCCCTCCGTCTCCTCTGGAACGCCGAAAATGCGGATATTATTCCTTCTTGATCTCCCCTCGAGGTCGGTTACCTTTTCTTGCATCTGGCGTGTCCGTTCCAGCATTTCCATCATCACTTGTCCCGCGTCTACTTTCCACTCCTCCAGCTCTGCTATGCGCTCCTGAGCCTCGGCCATTTCCGCCTTCTGTGTCCGTAGCTCGGTTATGTTGTCTGCTAGCTTGCGCTCAATTTCTTGTTGAAGAGTCGTGATTTCTTCTTTCATTTCTTTTTTCAACTCGTCTTTTAGCGTGATCAGTTCGTGTCGTATCTCTTGTTTAAGGTCTTTTATATCCTTGCTGATTGTAGCCAGCCCGACTCGCAGTGTCTCGTTGTGGTCTTGTCCCTCCATTTTCTCTGCTGCGTCGTCCTCGTGTTCGCTTTCTGAGGTCTCGGGTAGCTTTTCAGTTTCGGGTAGTTTCTCAACTTTTTCTTGTCTCTGATTAGTGTTTCCTGTTCTTCGGTTGCCTCTCCCACCCATAATATAACTTTCGGTCATCGAGTTTAAGCCTTAGGGTGGTTTTTTTATGTCCGACTTGGGAGAGCAGTTAACTATACGTCTGTTCACTCGGCCATCTTCCCGGAAGTCCTGGGACAAGGCCATATTTACCACTGTGAGATATCCCCCTTTCTCTTTACAACAGTCTGTAAACGCCTGGGGACTGAGGAGACAAGTTGCTCAAGTTTAGGGATAGGAATGTTAACCCATTCTTGTCTAATATAGGATTCTAGTTGCTCAACTGTCTTAGGTCTTTTTTGTCATGTCTTCCGTTTTATGATGCACCAAACGTTTTCTATGAGTGAAAGATCTGGACTGCAGGCTGGCCAGTAGAGTACCTGGACCCTTCTTCTACGCAGCCATGATGCTGTAATTGATGCAGTATGTGGTTTGGCATTGTCATGTTGGAAAATGCAAGGACTTCCCTGAAAGAGACATCGTCTGGATGGGAGCATATGCTGCTCTAGAACCTGGATATACCTTTCAGCATTGATGGTGTCTTTCCAGATGTGTAAGCTGCCCATGCCACACGCACTAATGCAACCCCATACCATCAGAGATGCAGGCTTCTGAACTGAGCGCTGATAACAACTTGGGTCGTCCTTCTCCTCTTTAGTCCGGATGACACGGCGTCCCTGATTTCCATAAAGAACTTCAAATTTTGATTTGTCTGACCACAGAACAGTTTTCCACTTTGCCACAGTCCATTTTAAATGAGACTTGGCCCAGAGAAGACGTCTGCGCTTCTGGATCATGTTTAGATACGGCTTCTTCTTTGAACTATAGAGTTTTAGCTGGCAACGGCGGATGGCACGGTGAATTGTGTTCACGGATAATGTTCTCTGGAAATATTCCTGAGCCCATTTTGTGATTTCCAATACAGAAGCATGCCTGTATGTGATGCAGTGCCGTCTAAGGGCCCGGAGATCACGGGCACCCAGTATGGTTTTCCGGCCTTGACCCTTACGCACAGAGGTTCTTCCAGATTCTCTGAATCTTTTGATATTATGCACTGTAGATGATGATGTGTTCAAACTCTTTGCAATTTTACACTGTCGAACTCGCTCCTTTCTGATATTGCTCCACTATTTGTCGGCGCAGAATTAGGGGGATTGGTGATCCTCTTCCCATCTTTACTTCTGAGAGCCGCTGCCACTCCAAGATGCTCTTTTTATACCCAGTCATGTTAATGACCTATTGGCAATTGACCTAATGAGTTGCAATTTGGTCCTCCAGCTGTTCCTTTTTTGTACCTTTAACTTTTCCAGCCTCTTATTGCCCGTCCCAACTTTTGTGAGATGTGTTGCTGTCATGAAATTTCAAATGAGCCAATATTTGGCATGAAATTTCAAAATGTCTCACTTTCGACATTTGATATGTTGTCTATGTTCTATCGTGAATACAATATCAGTTTTTGAGATTTGTAAATTATTGCATTCCATTTTTAATTACAATTTGTACTTTGTCCCAACTTTTTTGGAATCGGGGTTGTACTTGTGTGCGCCACAGTACCCTAAACCAAACTATAAATATTAAGGTATCAAGTACGGCATGTTTTACAATAGACGGAAATGCTGTTTTAAGGCATATAATCTACTAGCAGTAGGCTTGGCACGGTTATGGGAAAAAAACCGAACCGTACGATACGCCTGTTGCGGTGCAATACGCGTATAAACCGCGGTACCCCTATTTAAGACGTTCGCCAAAAAAAAAAAAAAAGCCGAATGCCCGTATGAAACCACGTGGTTCTCTTTCGCGCGAACAGGGGTGATAGCGTTCAATTCCCTTTACTGTCTATCTGCGCATCTCAGAATGACACAGGATAATGGGTGAACTAGATTTTTTTTTTTCCGGCGCCGCGGTACGCCGGAAATCCGGCGCGGCACCGGAACGCTATCACCCCTGCGCGAAAGAATTGAAGTGACAGCGGAGTGTGGATGGCAAGTGCAAAAATGGCAAGTGGGAGTGGAGAAGGCAGGTCGTCGTACATAGAGGATGCCCCCGCGGCATTCAAATCAGGTGTGTGGGAACATTTTGGTTTTCCCATTGCATGCGATGACGCCGGCAAAAAATCAATTGACAAAAACGTCACAATATGCAAGCTTTGTAAAGTAAGTTCATTTTTATTTCTTCCAATTATGAAAACTCTGTATGTGACAAAAGACACCTGGTTCCTCTAGATGCCACAACATGACAGCAAACACTCCTGACACTTTGTATAAATACTGTAGTAAATAAAAAAGCTGTTGAAATCATCCATGTCTTCCCTCTTGCTGTTTCAAAATACTACCTGGCTTTTCATCAGAGATTGTTCATAAAATGTGCTTATGTCAACTCAAACTCAGTTTGTGCATGATTATTTCATTGTAACTATAATTTTAACCTCTCTTAAATGCTGTATCCTAAACTATGTTTACTTAAGGTAAATAGTAGGCTATATGCCCAAATACAGAGTACTTAAGATTTAAAAAAAAAAAAGCAATACGTACCGAACCGCAGACCTCAAACCGCAATACGTACCGAACCGCGACTTTTGTGAACCGTGCCACCCCTAACTAGCAGACAAACTAGCAAAACATTTCATTGCCAAACACCAGAGTGGATATTTGAAGGAAAATCTGTCAGCGGATGAATGTATTATGCTTTTGGATTTTGCCGAAAACTATTCATTCTGTGTACAGGATTCTGCCCAGGGATACCACTGGGACAACAGCCAATGCACTCTTCATCCATTTGCAGTGTACATTAGAGCAAAGAATGAAAATGGTACAAAATTTAATGAAATGCATCTCTAGCTGCATAATAAGTGACTGCCTTAAGCATGATACAGTGGCCGTGCATGTGTTCTTAAAAAAGGTTTTACCATATGTATGCCATTTACATCCCCAGCTGAAAAAGGTCATTTACTTCAGTGACCGATCAGCAGCCCAATACAAAAACTATAAAAATTTCACAAATCTAATAAAGCATGCAGACGATTTTGGACTTTTGGCAGAATGGCATTTCTTTGCCACTTCTCATGGTAAATCACCCTGTGATGGTATTGGAGGCACTGTAAAGCGGTCAGCAGCTCGAGCTAGCTTACAGGCAGTCACGAGTGATCACATACTAACCCCATCTGTGCTCACTCTTGGACCCAAATTGTTTTAGCGAAAAGTGCTAAAGACTCAATTTTTTCTTTAGCAATTTGCAATTTCGCTTAGCAAGAAATGCTAAAAGAACAATTTTCTTTTTAGCAAAGTAATTTTTTTAGCAAGATATGTCTAAATGTTTCTTGCACTTACATAATATTGAAAAATGAATTGTTATTGTAGTTTGTTGGTGTTTCAATAGTGTTTGCAAGCTTGTTTCCTGCCTTTGTCTTTCCATGTTCTTGATTTATGTTCATAGCATGCTTATTTATTCTTGAATCCTCTTATTTTGATCATTTCATCAACTGTATATATGTAATGAAATTGTGTGTTTAATTTAACCCGCTTAATCTGGTTTACGGAGTCCATATTTTTCATTATAATTATATCTAATGTCTGGTGTGATGTGCTTTGCATTCTTTGCTATCTATGCACCTTTTAGCCGTTAGTCACCCTCTATTGAGGTATTTCACTCACGTGACCAAGTCATGTGACGCTGCCATTTTGGACGGCACGGCTCGAATCAGTTTGAATGCGAGGAAGGCGACAAACGAAAAACATAAAAGAAAAAGGAGCGAGATGCAGAAAACACCTTCACTATCCAGCGACGTAGGGCATTTACAGGGCGAGCAGAGGGAGAGGTATTTGCAAAAATTGAGGTTAGCAGGCTTAGAGAACGACGTTTACCTGCTTCCACCAGGATTGTTCACTGACGTACGGAAGTACACGAAGCCCTCGTCTTTACCTGACTTCGGCCCACATGATCTGTATACCTATGTCGTTAAAAACCCATCGCCATACACAGGTATTGATCTGAAAGCGTATACGAGTTTGGATGCCTACAAATATTTTGTGTCAGGCTGGGTAACATGCCTACATCAGCGGGTCGTCCCTGGAGCCGGTGGTCGCCATCTGATTACAGCTAAGGTTTGTTCGCATTTTCATTTACTTTCGGTCCTCAGGATAAACAAAATGTTATTAAATGTCATTGAAATAACTTCTTAGTCTGTTGAGACATGGCCCGTTATAAATTTGCTGTTACCAGGCAATGACCAAGAACTGTATTATTAGGGTCGGTGTAGTTGTAGCAGTGTATTAGCAACTAGCTGTTAGCACTAGCTAATGTCAACAACAGTAACTAGTATGTTACTGTAGCAATATTTACGTTCAGTCATTTGGATGACTGTTAAAACCTTTCAGTCTCAAGTTTTTCCTTTACTGGATTTACTAGTTTACTGAGCTAGCGCGCTCGGCCGAGCCGGGAGCCATCGCGCGCTCGGCGGCCGAGCCGGGAGCCATCGCGCGCTCGGCGGCCGAGCCGGGCGCCATCGCGCGCTCGGCGGCCGAGCCGGGCGCCATCGCGCGCTCGGCGGCCGAGCCGGGCGCCATCGCGCGCTCGGCGGCCGAGCCGGGAGCCATCGCGCGCTCGGCGGCCGAGCCGGGAGCCATCGCGCGCTCGGCGGCCGAGCCGGGAGCCATCGCGCGCTCGGCGGCCGAGCCGGGAGCCATCGCGCGCTCGGCGGCCGAGCCGGGAGCCATCGCGCGCTAGCTCAGTAAACTAGTAAATCCAGTAAAGGAAAAACTTGAGACTGAAAGGTTTTAACAGTCATCCAAATGACTGAACGTAAATATTGCTACAGTAGCATACTAGCTACTGTTGTTGACATTAGCTAGCTTGCCGTCCAAAATGGTGGACACCGGGGCGTCACGTGACCCTGTGACGTCAGGTGAAATACCTCAATAGTATGCTGACTGGCCTGTGTGTGTGTGTGTGTGTGTGTGTGTGTGTGTATGTATAATTGGGATCCATGTGTGTGTTTAGGGGGAGGGGGGTGTCTTTATGGGTAGGATGAAGGGAGCTCAGGGAGTTAAAATCAATGGTTGTTTCTTATAAATTAATCTCATAACCCAAATATAACGATATTCACCATTAATTTCTCAAGTGAAACTTGCAGTCAAAACTTTGAACCATGTGCGTCAAAACGCTCTGAAAACAAGGTACACTTGGTCGATATATCCTGGTTCATCTGTGAGTTCTTCCAAAGTTCTGTCAGGGTTGATATGTAGAAAATACATCTTTAGAATGGTTATATCGTGTTTTTATCCCTAACCGAGAAAGCTAACAGAATATTCTATTATCTCACTTTTTAGATAAGTTTTTGTCATACGTAAAGTCGGATAATTTATTTTAAACAAACCTCGCTATAATCTTGTTCACTAATGAGCGAGAATTGGCGACATTATCAGCGCAACTCAGAAATTGATCATTTTATATGTAAGGTCCGATGCTATTGGAAGATGTAATTTGCGGTCAACCAATAAAAAGCTTCGAAACTCGGGGGCGTTGGTTATAAATCAAAACATCAAAGATGGACACGAAAGGCAGGGCCTGAATTTCATTTTTCAGAATGGGGGGGGAATTCCCCCCTCAGTGACTCAAATGGGGGGGATTTACACAGTTTGGGGGGGGATTTATACAGTTTGTGGGGAACGCTACTTGTGGGCTTAAATGGAGCACTTGCATGTGACGTCACATCCGCTCCAGATTGTAGACAAACGCCATCTTGGCGGTCAAGCACCATATTTCCGCCGCCTTTCCGACGCTGACTTTCATTTTTTTTTTTTTTTGCCGAAATATTCAAAAATTACCATGCCACAATGCCGGATACTTGCATGGCATATAAATGCCACAACAGGAGAGGTCAGAAAACAGGAAGAAAGTTTCATAGGCTGCCACGGGACCCTGACAGGCGCGCAATATTGATTGCTGCTATCGGCCGGGCTGATCCAAAGAACAAGGCATGGGTACCGACTGGAAGGAGCGATCACTGGCGCCTGTGCAGTGACCATTTCATCTCAGGTTCGTCATGTATTTATTTCAGTATATCCATGTGGTTATTTGCAGCATAAGTTTATGACTTAAAAAAATTCCGGGAAGTGGGAGCCTGAGAAAAGAGGGTTGGGGCGGGGGGGGTGTGGATTGGGTCTTTAGCGGTGTGGTACTTAAGGTAAAAACTAAGGAAATTAAACTGGACAAATACGTTTTTATTTCATTAAGCAGGTTTACCATATATACAGTAATAGTGATAGACTACTGATACTTGATCTAACTGATAATATAAAATATTTAACCATAATCGGCTGGTCAGTGCTATGCTAGATACTACTGATATAGCATCAGTTAAGTGACTTACCCGGCCAATAACGATAGTTTTTTTTCTTCTTTACAAGATGCCACATCTTAGGGGGGCTGACAAATCCTGAATTTCTGTAGAGATAACTCTCCAGAGATTTATAAGCACGCAGTGCTTCACCACTGAACAGCGAAGGAAAGTTGATTAGGTAATTATACACGTCTGGGTATTCCACCTCTGGCAGTTCAAGATCCACTGACACGGTCGTGAAAACTCCGTCCGGTAAGCCATAAGGGTCACAAATCTGTAGACCGTTTATTTTAGACATATATCTAATTATCTGTGCATTAGAAAAATGAGCCGTGTAGTCCATCGGTTGAAAGTGATCCATTCTGTACACGAGTGCAGCAGTATTCAGCTGTGTTGTTGCCCGACAAGATGGCGTCTGTGTACTTTCCGGTCACGTGACTGCAAGATCTCTATAGCTTAGGTCTTACCTTCTGCCATTACTCAGATTGAAGATCTCTACAGTATGTAACCTTTTGTCACCATTTGAGGTAGGGATTGACCGATATGTTTTTTTCAGGGCCGATTACCGATTATTATGGAATTGGGATGCCGATAACCGATATGTGCAACCGATAAATGTAAACATTATAATTCACATGAAATTAAACATAGCACACACTGACACAGACCTTCATATCCATGAAATGTATGTTTAATTGTAAAATTGAACATGACATTTTGTGCAGGGAGATGCCAGCAGCATTTGTACAATAAAGTCAAACATTAGTTAGAATAAAATGAGAAATAAAATAATAAAATAAATATTCACCAATAAAAAAATAAATCACTCCCTACTATATTACAGCTCACCATTTTCAGTGGAAAATAAATGAAAATACACTCTGGATTCTTTTACACTAAGAACTAAGTGAGACCAACTTCAAGTAGTTTTTAAATAACAAATCAAGTGTAGGGAGCTGCCTGCAGCATTTTTTAAAAAGTAAAATCAAACATACAGCAAAGTAGGCTATCACTCCCTATTAGGAGCGGCTGCTCCTTTAAGAGTATATCGCTTTCCGAATCAGAAGCGCTAGCGAGGAGAATCACTTGCGCAAGAATTATAAATACTAGTCACACCTGGCTTGTTTAAATGTTCAAATAGCGCTTTATAAAGTTACCTAACATACAAGTGCAGTGCGCTTTCTGAGCATGAGTCACGTCATGAAGTTTACTCATCACCATAACAAATAGCCAGTAGGCTTGCGCTAGCCTACAGAACACACACACTACGTTTTATTTCGTCTTCCCTTGACCACCTCTCTGTATGGCTGTCATTCTACTGTTCGAGTAGAACTACTGACACATTCACAACGTTTCCAGACGGGGATTTAAAAATGACTGCAGCCTACGTTATGCTGTTTCAGCGAGACTAGTTGGTTGTAGGCTAATTCAAGTGCTTCCTTCCGTAAGCTAAGTTTGCCTGGCTACACAGATGCAAATGGACAATTTTAACGAGTAGTAGATGAAGAATGTAAACATATAATGATGTTGTGCTTTTGCAACTTGTGTGTTTGTGACTTATTGCGGGAAAAGCAGCGTGCCCTTACCTTGATACGGGCGCCTTGAAACAGTTCAGAGTGTTTAGCTGCGCGTGTCGATTGGCTATATCTCTTGTGCCAAACAAATCAGATGTTGTGGTGGGCGGGACCGTGTTCTTGAACTCAGAGAGGCGAGTGCAGGAAAGGACGTGCAGTGACAGTCGCATTAGGAACGAAATGGCTGCAAAAAGGCATGTAATCGGCATATCGGTGGAAATTATGGCCGATACCGATAACCCTAAAAATGCAGAATATCGGCCCGATATATCAGCCAGGCCGATTATCGGTCGACCCCTAATTTGAGGTATCCTTTTAAGTAGATTTTTCATTTTGATATCTCCAAATTTGGATAGCATTGTCAGACAAAGGGTGGATAAATGCAAGTATTATTCCCACCAGCTGTCTAAGGCCAAGTTTACATTAGACCGTATCTGTCTCGTTTTCTTCGCGGATGCACTGTCCGTTTACATTAAAACGCCGGGAAACGGGAATCCGCCAGGGTCCACGTATTCAATCCAGATCGTGTCTGATCCGGTGCTGTGTAAACATTGAGAATACGCGGATACACTGTGCTGAGCTCTAGCTGGCGTCGTCATTGGACAACGTCACTGTGACATCCACCTTCCTGATTCGCTGGCGTTGGTCATGTGACGCGACTGCTGAAAAACGGCGCGGACTTCCGCCTTGTATCACCCTTCATTAAAGAGTATAAAAGTATGAAAATACTGCAAATACTGATGCAAATACTGCCCATTGTGTAGTTATGATGGTCTTTAGGCTTGCCATCCTTCCACTTGCAAGTGGTAAGTGACTTGCGCACAGCGGCTCAGTCCCGAATCACTGCTCGTGCACTACACTCGCATGCTCTATGAGCTGCGCAGGGCCGGAGTGCGCACCCTCCAGAGGGCACTCGCTGTTCAGGGCGGAGTGATTTGGAGCGCAGCTGCTGAGGAGGAAGCGATGAGCCGCACTGACGCATTTCAACTTGCGTGCCGAATTAGTCATGTGATTAGCGTATCCGTGTATTGGCGTTGCTGTGTGCACGCTAATCGTTTTTAAAAACGTTAATCTGATGATCCGCTGATATGGTCTAATGTAAACCTCACCTAAGATATGGACTGTTCAGTTTCGGGTGGAGGGTAGAAAACCACCACAAAATGAAAGAGATCCTTTACAGCATGACATTGCTGACTGACTGTTATGCCATCAAACACCAATAGCCTTTTTCTAGCAGTGCGAGTAAGGCTCTAGGAAGAGTTTGGAAGGTTGTGTGCCTTTTAGTTAAGCTAATTTTACAACCTCCTTAGTGTTGCTTTACACAGCTGCTTCTTCCTCATCTTCATGCACTATTCTTTAAGTGTCACTGCTTTGTTTAATTATAAAAAAAGAAAAAAATCAGTCTGTTCTTAATAGCACTCAATTAATTTATTGACACAAGAAGTCTAACTTAAACCAGTCTGCTGACTTTTCAGGATTCTCTTAACTATGTTTATTTGTCTCTTCTTTTAGTGGCCATCTCTTTAATCAGTGACCTTTGCTTTTTCCTTTTATAACATTTTTATATCATCTTTTTTATCAACTTTTATATCATTTTTCTATTCTCATGTCTGATCTGATCATCCCTGTCCTCTGTTTAATGTCTACAATTAAAATAAGAAAACACTATCAAACTGTTCTTAACACTGAATGAATTTACAAACTTTGTTTCAGTCCACATATAGAATGTTAACATGACAACAGTCTTTGTTGACTTTTCAGGATTCTCTTATACCATATAGCCCTGTCTCCTGTGTCATATGCCATCTTTAATTTAAAAAAAAAATCAAATTGTTCTCAACACTGAACAATTCATCTTTGCTGAGTGCAGGATTCTTGTACATATGTAGTCTTTCCTACTCTTTCTCCTAGTGGTCATCCCTTTTGTCAGCATCAGTGTCCTTTGCTTTTCCTTGTAAATACTTTTTTCTTATAGCCATACTCTGATCTAATCCCCTTTGCAACGTCGACGTTAATGTTAGCTGTCTCGTCCTGTGTATTCTCAGCAGTATTCTCAACAGTATCACTCACACTGCTATTACCACCATCGGATTCAGGAGTTTTCCTCTTAGCAGGGGAAACTTCTGCCACTGCACTTGTACGTTTTAGCCAGCGGTCCATGTGTTTTACAGCGAAAGTCTGAGAGAGGAAGAGTGCGCGCACTGTATCTCTGTGTGTGTGTGTGTGTGTGTGTGTGTGGACTGTCTGTGTCTGCTGTTTTTTTTTTTTTTTTTTTCTGAGTAGGCTACAGGGGGAGAGGGGGATTAGTCAGTAAAAGGAGGGTTAAATTCAAATAACCTTGAGAACAGAAGGTAGTCGCGCATTCACACTGATCCATTATTAGATTGACGTTGTCAGGCAATGCAGTAATGTGTGCGGGAATCTCTCGCATTGGAATCGTTAAAGGTGTGGGAATTAAAAAAAAATATGCGCGATACCCGCAATCCCGCGCCCAAATTCAGGCCCTGAAAGGTACTGTTTATCTTGAGAAATCGCAATTGTTTGATGGATTTTGCTTAAACTTTAAATGACTTTTGCATAAAATGCGAATACAGATGGTTTTCTTTTCACAAATTGGAATAAAACTTCGCAATTTGCGGATGTGCGAGCGGCTAGTGTGAGCCCAGCCCATCTGATCTGTTTTTGTGGGCAGAAAAGCATATCAAGAACATCCATTTAATCTGGGTTGGTACAGGGGAAGTTATGGAGAGTGGAAAAGCATTGGAGACTAGATTTTTAAGGTCGGCTACTATTCCTGGAACAGGAGACAACCACTCATTCGTTCCAATCATGTCCAACCAGCTGCAGGTCAGCAGGGTGTCTGGTGGTCCTAGCTTCATTGTGGATATGAGTGGGAATTGGCCACAAGTAATGCATAAAACCCCTGTTTAAATCAGCAGTCTCTCTGGCAGATACAATTCCTGGTAAATATGTTGTATGTTTGTATGACAGACAGTGGTGGATAGGCAACATTCGTGCATTATCAGAGGAGGAACAAGATTTGGGCAATTCCATGTAAATGTCAACCTCACAGGAGATCCCAAATTTCAAACTAAACAAACTAAATAAGTAAACAAATAAATAAATACATACATAAATAAATATTTTGATCACCTAATATGTCACTGTCAGTCTTTCTTTCTTATAATGTAAACCCCAAGCTAAAATCAACTTTGATCATGTACAATTCTATATTATTGCCACAAGCCACAGAAATGTATGCTAAAATCCACAAAACAGCAAAACAATAGCCATCCTAAATATTATTTAAGAACTTTGATAGTTTTAGCTGATATTTACAGAGTTTTTCAAAGGGTTATGGTGGTTAAATTGCTGATTTTCTAAACATATGCCATGTCTATTTCAGACGCGTCACATCCATAACGGAATTTCGTCACATCCATAACGCTGACTTTTCCTTCCGAAACTCTGCATGAAATACAAAATATTTTAAACAGAGATTTTTTTAATATTCACCTTGGACCCCTCTGTCAAATGGATATCTCCATTTCGACATTAGGTTTACAATTTCACAGAGTTTGATAAAAATGTACAGTCACCCAAGAAAAGTGATACTTTTTCTGTCACATCCATAACGCATCTTTTATTGGCGTTTTCTGGCATGCCCTAGATGTACTATGGGAATTGTTCTTGTTCTATCACTTCTCCAGTATGGTACAGCCTTAAAATATGCAACACCTGTTTAAATACTGGGAGACGATAAAACATGCACTGGGTCATTTGTTGCCATTTTGAGTTCAAGTGTCACGTCCATAACGCTGGAATTGCTCATGTACAAGTAACATTTGCATCCTCATGGTCCCTCTCAGACTTGCAGCTGGCCCAGGAGAGAGGATAACTGTTGGGTCCCTCTGGTGCATGTCATGAAAATCATTGATGCCCCACTTAAATCAACTGGCAGGCAGTATAAACTTCCATCTGATGTGGAAAAGCAAATCAATACACTGTTTAAGCTCTTCAAATAAAGTATTTTTAAGGTTATTTTTCCTACAATGTAGGTCTGTAATTTTATTGTAATATGCCTTAAAACAGTATTTCCGTCTATCGTGAAACATGCTGTACTTGAAACCTTAATATTTATAGTTTGGTTTAGAGTACCAACTTCATATTTTGTGCCTTTGCTAATCAAAACAATCTCTTTCCAGTCATATAATTGTTTTTATGGTAGACCTTGTCATAAATTTGTAATATGCATTTGAATTATAGGCGCAGGATGTTTTGTTTTATTTATTTTTTAAGCCTAATAAATCAGAAAGTTTGATTTCTTTTGAACACGTACCTAGTTGCCTGAAGAGTACTATAACATGAGTAATAAACAAGAAAATTTGAAAAATCTGGTGTGCTTTAATGTGGAGATATGGGGCGTCAAAGTTGCTCCAAAGCACATTTTTTTAATGATTTTCAGCAAGTCATAACTTGGCAAATATTGAACTGTGAACATTCTATTTTAGTATTTAAAGGCATCTGGCATTGAAGAACAATCCTTGAAGAATTCATGTATCTTGCATTAATAGTTTAAAAGTAATGACTTATGGAATTTAGGTCTGTTTTCTGTAGCACATGTTTTAACAGTGAAATTGGGGCCATGCCCTTTTTTAAAAGCCCCTATATCTCAGAAACTAATGAAGGTACAAGCCTAAAATGTTGTACACTATTTGCCACACTGACAATATTTCCAGAAAGTATGAAGCAAATCTGAGCTGGTCAGTGGCGAGGCCTCTGGTGATTTCACATGGATTGACCCTATATGAGGTACCAGGAGATAGCCTGCACGTTTTGATCTAAGTAGGAATGGTGGGTCATAAAGGACCAGAAGTTTGCTCAGGTACTGTGGTGCGAGACCACTTGGTAAATAGTAGCATTTTATAATCAATACGAAATTTGATTGGGAGCCAATGCAGTGTGGATAAGACAGGAGAGATGTGGTCATACCTTCTAGTTCTAGTAAGCTCATCCTGCACATGACCACTCGATGTTCTCTAGCTACACTCTGCCCTGCCATCACAGTCTCCAATCAGAAGGTTACCCCTTCTGCAGACTATGTAGTCCACCTGTGTAGATCTTCCTCCACTCTTAAATGTCATCCTGTGCTGCTCTTTCTTCTCGAAGTATGTATTGACTATTGCCAAATTCATCCTCTTTGAAAAATCAACCACCATTTGCCCTTCCTCATTTCTCTCTCTCACACCATATCTGCCCATCACGTCCTCATCTCCTCTGTTTCCCTTGTCAACATGTCTGTTGAAATCTGCTCCTATCAGCACGTGCTCCTCCTTCTGTATACTTTCTACCACTTCATCTGTCTTTTCCCAGAAAGAGACTCTCCATTCTCACATCCAACCTGTGGGGCGTACGCATACACAACATTGATTGCCACTCCTTGAATCTCCAACTTCATGCCTATCACTCTGTCTTCACATCAATCACACTGTTGACCAACTCTCCCCTCAAAACAATACCAACACCATTTCTCTTTTCCCCTAACTCCATAATAAAACAACTTCCATCCACCAAGTCAAGTTTATTTGTATAGTGCTTTTAACAATAAACATTGTCGCAAAGCAGCTTTACAGAATTTGAATGACTTGAAATATGAGCTAATTTTATCCCTAATCTATCCCCAACAAGCACACCTGTGGCAAGGAAAAACTCCTTCAGACGACATGGGGAAGAAACCTTGAGAGGAACCAAACTCAAAAGGGAACCCATCCGGGCAGCAACAGACAACATGACTATAACAGTCCTAACAAAGTCAGCTTCGTTGATGCGATAAACCCCTCACTGACGGAAACCTGAGCGCAAAACCATTCACGACAACCGCAGTTCCAAAGTCAGCAAGTCAACTGCAATCCCTAGCCACAAAAGCACCACTGCAAGAGTCCAGAGCGTCCTCCAGATGTGACACCCGACTGTCCACATGGGGCCACCCTCCACAGGAGCGATGCGATGAGACTCCAACCAGACACAGGGCTCAGGCAGGTCCGAGGAGCAGAAGAGGTCAGCATCTCGATCCCAGGACCGACGTGTAACTCAGAGGGACAGATTTGGGGGGGGGGGAGAAGAGGGAGAAAGGACAGGTTGTTAGGTATGCCCAATGTCACCTAAATAAATAGGAACAGTATACATATTGCACCGAGTACAAGCAGGGACTCTGGCAACTAACTATGACAGCATAACTAAAAGGGGAGAGCCAGAAGGTAACACAGGCATAAGGGAGCCCCAGGACATAAAGCAGCAGCCACTACACCGTCAACAAACTCGAGTGAGCAAGCGAGTGGGGGCTGACAGCATCCATACAGCCCAGTTTACCAAAACACTCTGTCTGAGGACCCTCCAGATCTACACCTTTACCTCATAAACACCATTAACAAAAGGCTTGACTAAACAGATATTTTCAGCCTAGACTTAAACACTGAGACTGTGTCTGATTCCTGAATACTACTTGGAAGGCTGTTCCATAACTGTGGGGCTTTGTAAGAAAAGGCTCTGCCCCTTGATGTAGCCTTCACTATACGAGGTACCAGCAGATAGCCTGCACCTTTTGATCTAAGTAGGCGTGGCAGGTCATAGAGGAGCAGAAGTTCACTCAGGTACTGTGGTGCGAGACCATTCAGTGCTTTAAAGGTCAATAGTAGTATTTTATAATCAATACGAAACTTGATTGGGAGCCAATGCAGTGTGGATAAGACAGGGGTGATGGGGTCATATTTTCTAGTTCTAGTAAGGACTCTTGCTGCTGCATTTTGAACTAACTGGAGCTTGTTTATGCACTTATTGGAACATCCAGACAGTAAGGCATTACAATAATCCAATCTGGAGGTAACGAAAGCATGAACTAGTTTTTCTGAACGTAGTGACATTAAATTTCTTATCTTAGCAGTATTTCTGAGATGAAAGAAAGCTATCCAGGTAATATCAATGTGAGTTTCGAATGAAAGACTGGGGTCAGTAATCACTCCGAGGTCTTTTACTGCTGCACGTGAAGAAACAGGAAGGCCATCCAGAGTTACTGTGTAATCAGAAAACTTGCTTCTAGCTGCATGTGGTCTGAATACAAGTACTTCAGTCTTGTCAGAGTTAAGCAGAAGGAAATTAATAAGCATCCAGTGTCTAATGTCCTTTACACATTCCTCAATTCTCTTAAGTTGGTGTCTCTTATCAGGTTTTGCAGAAACATACAATTGTGTGTTATCAGCATAATAGTGGAAACTAATACAATGTTTACGAATAATATCACCCAGAGGAAACATTTATATAAAGAAAAAAGCAGTGGACCCAAGACAGAACCTTGTGGAACACCAAACTTTACCTCAGTATGTCTAGAAAAATCACGATTTATATCAACACACTGATAGCGATCAGTTAAATAAGAGCTGAGCCAGGAGAGGGCCGTTCCCTTAACTCCCACAACATTTTCTAGTCTATCCAGAAGAATGGAATGATCAATGGTATCAAATGCTGCACTAAGGTCAAGCAACACAAGCAGCGAGACACAGCCCTGATCAGACGCCAACAGTAGGTCATTTACTAACCAAAGCTGTCTCTGTGCTATGATTAGGTCTAAATCCCCACTGATGCATTTCATTGGATGTTATTCCTGTGTAAATATGAGCATAACTGCTGTGCCACAGCTTTTTCAAGGATCTTGGAGATAAAGGGGAGGTTTGGTATTGGCCGATAATTGGACGGCTGACGGGGATCAAGGTCAGGTTTTTTTAATCAGGGGTTTGATAACTGCTAGTTTAAAGGATTTGGATACATAGCCAACCGTAAGAGAAGAATTTATTATTTTTAGAAGTGGTTCAATTACTTCAGGTATTATCTGTTTGAATAGACGTGTAGGTAAGGGATCTAGTACACAAGTTGAGGCTTTTGATGCTGAGATTAATGAAAGTAATTCAGTTTCTTTTACAGGAATAAAACATTCTAATTGCTGATCTGATAGTTATATTGTTAACTACAGGGTCACTTACATTGTCTGACCTTAAATTAGTAGTTTGAATTTTTTGTTGGATATTCTCAATTTTGTCATTAAAAAAATTAATGAAATCGTTGCTACTACATACTACAGGTGTGCATGTGTCTGTAGTGGACTTATTCCTGGTTAATTTTGCTACAGTATTAAAATATGAATCTAGGATTATTTTTGTTATCTTCTCTTAGGGAGGAGAGAGATGTTGATCTCGCAGCACTAAGAGCTTTTCTATGGACCCTTTTCACGTGACATCACGACAAACACGGCCACCATTTTGGACATGTACTACCAGTAGTTTACCACAGCCAACATTGAGGAACGGCAACAAAGAAAGTTTTTACTTTCAGCAAGACTTCCATCATGCCACTATATTGTTGTGCAGCTGGATGTAGTAACCATCAACAAACAAGGCAAGGTTTATCATTTTATCAGATCCCGACGGAGAAGATGGATAGCGGCCATTAACAGATTGGCAGCCCTCGGCATACCAACGCTTGTGTAGTGACCACTTTGTTGGAGGTAAGACGAATAAAATTAGCCAGAAAAGGCATTACATTGCTGTTAACATTCTGTGGCGGCGAGTGTGTAACCAAATAGGTTAAAATAACCCATTGTGACCTCTTTGTTCTTCTGTAGTAGCCAGGGATGTGATTTTTCCGCGAATTCGCGGAATTCCGCTTTTTTCACCTCAAAACTTGAAAAAAAAAATGCTTCCGATTTTTCCCTCAAATCCACATTCGTATCCTATTCGTTCCGACTTTGTTTGAAAGATGGCAGCCTCGGATTTGCATCTTTACGCCTCGATCACGGAGGCAGCCATCTTTCAACTCTTTGTTTGAAGCAAGCGCGTTCATTGGTTGTTACAGAGCGATGGGCCAATCATGTACCTCGTTTCATCTCATTGACGTAATTACGTCATTTATGCAATTCTGTCATTGAGATGAAACGAGGTACGTGATTGGCCCATCGCTCTGTAACAACCAATGAACGCGCTTGTTAGATAGCTGTACGTAAGCTCGCTTCAGAGTTGAAAGATGGCAGCCTCCGTGATCGAGCGTAAAGATGCAAAGCGAGTGTGAGAGAGAGAGAGCGAGTGTGAGAGAGAGAGAGCGAGCGAGCGAGAGAGAGAGCGAGAGAGAGAGCGAGAGAGAGAGCGAGAGAGAGAGCGAGTGTGAGAGCGAGTGTGAGAAAGAGAGCGAGCGAGTGTGAGAGAGCGAGCGAGTGTGAGAGAGCGTGCGTGCGTGCGCGCGCGAGTGAGAGAGAGAGAGCGAGAGAGAGAGAGTGCATGCGCGCGCGAGTGAGAGAGTGTGAGCGAGTGTGTGTGTGTGTGTGTGTGTGTGTCAGAGTTGCATGTTGACCATTAAATTGGCTTGAATTTGTTAATCATGACAAGTTTTTTCTTGTGTGTTTGCTTGCCATTTTAGTACAATTTTTAAGTCAGAAATCCCCAAAACCCAGGAGCTTCGGGGGGCTTCCCCCCTTTGTCCCCTCACCAGGGTGCTGCCCTGGACCAGCTGGGGGCCTGCGGCCCCCAGACCCCCGGCTAAAATTTTCAGATAATTTCACCAGCCCCAAATCACATCCCTGAGTAGCTATTGTTGACTAGCTAATGTCAACAACATAGTAGCTGGTATGTTACTGTAGCAATGTTTACGTTCAGTCATTTGGATGACTGTTAAAACCTTTCAGTCTCAAGTTTTTCCTTTACTGTATTTACTAGTTTACTGTAATTATGATCCGGCAGCTATTTACACCGGATCCAGTGTAAATAGCTGCCGGAGCCAACGTCCGAGGTTCCGGAGCACGCTCCGGCTTGCTCCCCCTCAAATTAAGCAGCGCGCTCCGGCTTGCTCCCGGAGTGCTCCGGCCGAGGTTCAGAGCAAGCCGGAGCGCGCTGCTTAATTTGAGGGGGAGCAAGCCGGAGCGCGCTCCGGAACCTCGGACGTTGGCGTGTATGTGTATGGCGATGGGTTTTTAACGACATAGGTATACAGATCATGTGGGCCGAAGTCAGGTAAAGACGAGGGCTTTGTGTACTTCCGTACGTCAGTGAACAATCCTGGTGGAAGCAGGTAAACGTCGTTCTCTAAGCCTGCTAACCTCAATTTTTGCAAATACCTCTCCCTCTGCTCGCCCTGTAAATGCCTTACGTCGCTGGATAGTGAAGGTGTTTTCTGCATCTCGCTCCTTTTTCTTTTATGTTTTTCGTTTGTCGCCTTCCTCGCATTCAAACTGATTCGAACCGAAGTCCACTACATGTCCAAAATGGCGGTCGCGTTTACGAAGGTCACGTGACTGAAAAGGGTCTATACTTCAGGAAGCTCTCCTTCCACGCTAATTTAAACACTACCAATTTTGTTTGACGCCATTTACGTTCCAATTTTCGAGTGGTCTGTTTTAATGTGCGAGTGTCATCATTATACCATGGTGCTAATTTTTTTGTCTCTGACTATTTTCCTTTTAAGAGGAGCTACATTATCCAAGGTATGGCAGAATGTTGACTCTAAGCATTCAGTTGCCTGATCAAGTCCACCTCCAATGTTCTTGGCCTTGCTTCCTTTCCACCTCATCTCCTGCACACACAAAATATCCGACTTCCTTGTATCCATCATACCTGCTAACTCTCTTGCTCTGCCAGTCAATGTTCCCACATTCAGTGTTCCTATCCTCAATTCTAAGCTCCTTCCCTTCCATCTTTCACGCTCTCTCCTAATATGCCTCCCCCCCCTTCTCCATTTTGACGCAACGGTAGCATACTTTCCGCCAGCACCCTGTTGACCAACAGTACCGGGGGCGGTCATTGTTAACCCCAGGCCCTGACCGATCCGGTGTGGTATTTCTCTTTTCAATCCTCATGTTAGATTTGGCGCAGTTTTACGCCGGATGCCCTTCCTGACGCAACCCTCTCCAATTTATCTGGGCTTGAGACCAGCACCAAGAGTACGCTTATGCACCCCCAGTGGCTGGATTTCTCAGTCAAAAGGAATTAATGATCCAAAAGTGGAGTCTGATCGATTAACCCAGAAACTTATTGCCATGTTTGTGTTCAGCAAACATGCAGGTTATTAAAACCAAGAAGTACACTCAAAAGAAGGGGATATAAGCCCTGTTCACACGGCACATATTTGCATCGATGCTGCACCGATGTATTTTGTTGCGATATATCTTACACCGGTGTAAATTTTGTGGAGCGTTCACACGTCACAACCCTGCTTACTAGAGAGAAGCGTGTTAGCACCGGTGCAGCCCCACTTGCGGTCACACGGCAGTTTCTGCGACCGTGCTATAGTAGCAAAAACTTTATTACTATCATTTCCTTTGATAGTAATAAAGTTTTGATATAATTTCCTTTTATTATTATCATTTCCTATCGTTATTACTATCATTTCCGATAGTAATAATGCGGAAATGAAATATGCGCATGCGTGAAAATGTACTTCCTTTTCCCGGTTGTCATGGCATCATCAAGCGCCGGGAAAACAACGTGGATGAAGACACCAGTGTTGCCAGATATTGCTGACTTTTTCCAGCCCAAAATATGTTCAAATCCACCAAAATGCACTTAAAACTGACAATCTGGCAACACTGGAAGACACGCAGTTCTGTTGTTGTTGATATTCGCCATTTTGGAAGCGCAAAATACCAGGATGCAAAATTATGCAATGCCCGTATGTAATCAACTCTCCTCACGCGTAGCGAGTCTACCCCTGTAGCGTTCAGACGTCCCATTTTATATCGGTGCTGCCCCGCAAACTAGCATTTACTCCGGAGTAAATTTCTTAAACCACCTCCCGAGCAGGGTTAGATTTGCACCGGTTTAAGCAGCTTTCAGGGGCAACACCGGTATAACTTTGTACCGTGTGAACGCTCTACCGGGGCAGCCCCGGTGCTACACCGGAGTAAAAGTTGCCGTGTGAACACCCCTATAGAAACCACTCAGTGGGATTAGATCCTTACACTCTAACAAAGAAGCATTTTTCCTCTGAAAGAAAAATTTACTGCCTAAATTTGACACTAGTAGAATAAAATTTGATCATATTAGGGGTGTTCACACGGCAACTTTTACTCCGGTGTAGCACCGGGGCTGCCCCGGTAGAGCGTTCACACGGTACAAAGTTACACCGGTGTAGCCCCTGAAAGCTGCTTAAACCGGTGCAAATCTAACCCTGCTCGGGAGGTGGTTTAAGAAATTTACTCCGGAGTAAATGCTAGTTTGCGGGGCAGCACCGATATAAAATGGGCCGTCTGAACGCTACAGGGGTAGACTCGCTACGCGTGAGGAGAGTTGATTACATACGGGCATTGCATAATTTTGCATCCTGGTATTTTGCGCTTCCAAAATGGCGAATATCAACAACAACAGAACTGCGTGTCTTCCAGTGTTGCCAGATTGTCAGTTTTAAGTGCATTTTGGTGGATTTGAACATATTTTGGGCTGGAAAAAGTCAGCAATATCTGGCAACACTGGTGTCTTCATCCACGTTGTTTTCCCGGCGCTTGATGATGCCATGACAACCGGGAAAAGGAAGTACATTTTCACGCATGCGCATATTTCATTTCCGCATTATTACTATCGGAAATGATAGTAATAATGATAGGAAATGATGATAATAATAAAAGGAAATGATATCAAAACTTTTATTACTATCAAAGGAAATGATAGTAATAAAGTTTTTGCTACTATAACACGGTCGCAGAAACTGCCGTGTGACCGCAAGTGGGGCTGCACCGGTGCTAACACGCTTCTCTCTAGTAAGCAGGGTTGTGACGTGTGAACGCTCCACAAAATTTACACCGGTGTAAGATATATCGCAACAAAATACATCGGTGCAGCATCGATGCAAATATGTGCCGTGTGAACAGGGCTATTGTAGCTGTAACTAAATACAAAGACAATAGTTATGCATCCTATTAATTAACTTAATGTGAAGGTAATTAACAGATAATCAACAGATTAGGTTCTGTTCTTTTTTTTCAAAAGATTGTGTATATTTTAGCCTTTTGTATTTGTAATTATTTATATCTGTACATGCACGACTAGACCAGCTCTGCTGATCAACTTATGTTTAAATAAAGTTATTCATTCATTCTGTGGGTGGTAAAAGAGAGCAACTGGAGTTGCTTGAAGATTCTTGATGTTTCACCTCTCATCCAAAAGACTTCTTCAGTTCTGTTTGACTAATAGGGAGTATCAGGTATTTATCCTCTCATATCCTCTCATCTGCACGTTTTACTCATGACTCGTACGAGACCTCTGATCTGTTGAGGGGCGTTGGCTATAAGCCCGTATTGAAAGAGGGTGCAGTACCAACAATTAAAGGAACAGAAAACTACAAGAAAAGGAAAGTGAGTTCAGTTGCACCAGTTCTCCTGGAGTGTGAGCTGAGGGTTGTTGATAAAACCTGGGACGGGACCTTATCACTCGGGCAGTGACCTCCCTGTGATTGTTGCTAAAACTGGTGACGTCCCGTCCTGGGTTTTAGTAATTGCTTGAGCCGAACAATAATGGTGGAGTACTCAGTATGGAGAAAATGGAGAATGAGTGGAGCAGCTGTCTGATTTCTCCACTGGATATACTTGCCTCAGCAGCAATATCTCACCCTTGCGTGGAGAAGTGAATGAACGAAGAACTGAAAGTCGGATTGTTTCAAAACAATCGGCCACAAGGTCGGCCTTCAAAAAGCAAGAACGCAGACGGGTAAGATGCGACTCTCATTTGGATACAAAACAACAAAAACAACAGTCATTGCTTACCTGCATTTAGATTAATACATGTAACTTGTATTGTGTGTTTAAAGCTCATAGGCAACGGTTTTAATTTTATGCATACCGTATTTTCTGGACTATAGAGCGCACCTGTATATAAGCCGCATCCGCTCTGCTTAAAAAAAAAAAAGATATACAAGCCGCACCGGGCTATAAGCCGCAGATATCTATGTTGAAAAATTAGATATTTACTGCATGTACAGAACGATTTTGTACTGTAAATGTACATGTATGTACCTGAACAGATTCTTTCCGAACAGTGCCTTTTAACACGGCAGCAACTTTGCTGATTAAAACGGAACAGAACCAAGAGAAAATAACCGGTATTTATTTACCTTCATTTCTCCTGTGTTTGAAACCACAAGTCACTTTAATCATCTTCGCTGAAACCCATGAAGTCGTCTTCTTCATTTGTCGTGTGTGTTCTATCTGCTAAAGATCTGCTAATTCTTCTTTGCATTGATTTTTCGTCTATCTTATTTTTGATTCTACTTCCGGTTAGAGCGCCCCTAGCGGTGGAAGAAAAATCCACAGAATAGCCGCACCTTTGTATAAGCCGCATGGTTCAAAACCTAGGAAAAAAGTAGCGTCTTATAGTCCAGAAAATACGGTATTTGAAACTTTATATGTTAAAAAAACCCTCTGTAATTTTCTTCTGGTCCCAAGAAGTATTGTTAAGTAATAATTAAAATAAGTTGGCGTGGATCGTGGCGAATTTCTCTCGGCTATTTTCGTGACAACTCGGCGCGTGACGTCATTTAAGCCAAACAAACCGCTTGAGTTGTGTCCACTTCCGTTTACTTACATTGCCGTTTGGCTTGAGTGCAGATGTGCGTTCAGGAATTTCCAAAGAAAAACCATGCCTTATTATTATGCAGTGAACTGTAACAACGGGACCGGTTCAGGAAGATGATTTTACCTTTTTCCAAGAGAGGAGAAGAGGCAGAGTGAGAGGATTGGCTTTTTCCGAAAAGGGAGAAGAGGCGGGGCGAGTGAGTTGGCTTTTTCTGAAAGAGGAAATGAGGCAGAGTGTGTGGATTGTGCGTGTGAAGCCAGAGGGTTGTTTTCTTCTGGAAGAGAAGAGGCGGAGAGAGTGGCTTGTGCGCGTGAAACAAAATCAAGCAATCAAAGAAGAAACGGCGCAGCAATGCTCAAGCAAAACGAACAACATTGGAGGTAAACATTTTTACTTTTGCTTGCAATTGACAAGAATCCTGAGGGATCCTGTACAATCATTGTGGAAATGAGCCAAAGGGATATTTCCTCGCTTAGAGTTGGCTATGAATAGTATAATGCCGCGGATGGCGGGCTAATGTGGCCTACTGGCGCACTGTCCAGTAATCGTTACCTATATCCACTAGGGAGGGTGGTTTAATTATTCTTCAAAAGGGCTCTTATTTAGTATTATGACAAAGGTAGGAATTTATCATAGTTACCAGGATAAATCATTTGGGCACGAGTCTTATTGAGGTCCGGGGTCACCGCGATCAGGGTCGGCTGAGTCGCTGTCCGATTCCGAGGCTGCATGGTCAAACCAGTGAGACACATTCACCGATTGCTTTGCAGCGGCCATAGGTTCATACATAGATGGTTTCACCTCTCGATATTCAATTTGGAGAGTTCCTACTTCAAAATTGCTATCGCTTTCAGACTGTGACAGTTCGTATGGGTGGGTGGAGCACAGAAGGATGGCAGGCCAGAACTGAGTTCACAAAACTCTTTTTTTTTTATTGTGACACTTTTCAGCGTTCTCACTCTCACAGACACTCAGACACGCGCGCACACATCAGTCATCTGGTTGGGGAGAGAGTTCCCTCTGCTCTCGCCCTCCTTAAATAGGGCGCGGTCACTGGGGAAGACACACAAACACATTAACATCAGGTGCAGTGATTCTGCCACTTCCCTGACTCCGCCCTCCGGTCACAGACCGACACTTGACCACGCCCCCACTGCCACATAACCCCACCACCCGACTCAGGCCGGGTGGCCGTACGGCCTGCAGCTGACTCCCCCCCCCCCCCCCCCCCCCGACGGGAGAGGAAGTCCGCCACGACCATCTGCGCCCCCGGCCTGTGGATCACCTTGAAGTTAAAGGGTTGGCATGCCAGATACTAACGGGTGATCCGCGCGTTGGCATCCTTCATGCGGTGGAGCCACTGGAGGGGCACGTGGTCCGAACAGAGGGTGAAAGGGCATCCCAGCAGGTAGTAACAGAGGGCGAGGACCACCCACTTGATCGCCAGGCACTCTTTCTCAGTGGTGCTGTAGTGCCCCTCACGCACCGACAGCTTCCTACTGATATACAGTACTGGGTGATCCTCCACCTCCTGGGACAAAACAGCCCTCTGTCCGACACATCCGTCTGTAACAAAAAGGGGAGAGAAAAGTCAGGGGAGTGTAAAAGTGGCCCCCCACACAGTGCAGCCTTTATCTTAGAAAAAGCCCGCTGGCATTGCTCCATCTATTGGACCAGATCTGGTGCCCCCTTTTTAGTCAGATCAGTCAGCGGGCTGGTGACGTCCGAATAATTAGGTATAAACCTACGATAATGGCCAGCCAGCCCCAGGAACTGTCTCACCCCCTTTTTGGTCTTGGGCCTCGAGCAGGCCGCAATTGCTGCTGTCTTGTTAATTTGGGGACGCACCTGCCCGTTGCCCAAGTGGAAGCCCAGATACCATACTTCCACCCACCCAATCGCACACTTCTTCGGGTTGGCTGTGAGACCCGCTCGCCTCAGCGACCTGACGGCCCTCAGATGTTGGAGGTGCCTCAGCCAGTCATTATTATAGATAATGATGTCGTCGAGGTAGGCGGCCGCATAGGTGGCGTGGGGGCAGAGGACCCGATCCATCAGCCGCTGAAACGTAGCAGGCCCAAACAGCCCAGAAGGAAGTGTGACAACTTGGTGTAAGCTGAACGGTGTGGAAAAGGCCGTTTTTTTTTTCCTCAGGATAATGGAGTCAAGGGGATCTGCCAATAACCCTTTGTTAAATCCAGTGTTGAGTAAAAGCGAGCTGTGCCTAGCCGATCGAGCAACTCATCAATACGAGGCATTGGGTACGCGTTGAATTTAGACACCGTGTTGACTTTTCTATAGTCTGCACAGAACTGGACTGACCCGTCGGCCTTGGGTACCAAGACCACCGGGCTGCTCCAGTCACTGTGGGACTCCTCGATGATGCCCATTTCGAGCATGGCCTCGAGTTCTTCCCGAACCACTTTTTTCTTGTGCTCAGGTAACCTGTAAGGACGGCTACGCACTACCACCCCCGGGGGCGTCTCAATGTGGTGCTCTACGAGGTTGGTGCGGCCGGGCAGGGGCGAGAACACGTCCGAAAACTCGGTCTGCAACTGGGCAACCTCCGCGAGTTGGGTCGGGGAGAGGTAGTCTCCACAGGGGACCGGAGAGGTACGTGATGCCAATGTTCCCTTTTGAACCTCCGGCCCCAGCTCCGCCTTCTCCGGAACTACCGACACCAACGCCACGGGGACCTCGTCATTCCAGAGTTTGAGCAGATTGAGGTGGTAAATTTGTAGTGCCCCACCCCTATCCGTTCGCCTCACCTCATAGTCAACGTCCCCGACTCGCCGTGTGACCTCAAAGGGTCCTTGCCACTTGGCGCCCAATTTGGAGCTCGATGTGGGTAACAGTATGAGTATTTTATCTCCCGGTGCGAACTCCCTAAGGCGCGTACCCTTGTCGTACAGGCGGGTTTGTCGTTCTTGGGCCTGCCGCAAATTCTCCTGAGTTAGGTACGTTAGGTACGTGAGTGTGTGGAGTTTTGCGCGCAGGTCAATAACGTATCGGATTTCATTTTTACTTGGTGAAGGTCCCTCCTCCCAATTTTCCCGCAGTACATCTAGAATGCCGCGCAGCTTATGCCTATATAACAATTCAAACGGGGAGAACCCCGTGGAGGCTTGGGGGACCTCTTGCACTGCAAATAGCAAAGGTTCGAGCCATTTATCCCCAATTACGTGCGTCCTCACTTACAAATTTTTAAATTATATTCTTGAGGGTGCGATTGAACCATTCAACTAAACAGTCTGTTTGTGGGTGATACACGCTGGTGCGGATCGGCTTAATACCCAACAACCCATACAGTTCATTCAGTGTACGTGACTTAAACAAGGTGCCTTGGTCAGTCAGAATCTCTTTCGGGATTCCAACTCGGGAGATTTTTTTATTTTATTTATTTTTTTATTTTATTTAACCTTTATTTTACCAGGTTAGTCTCTTGAGATATAAATCTCTTTTCCAAGAGAGACCTGGCCAAGATGGCAGTACAGATAGTTTCATAAACATAAAACAATCAAACCTTAAAAAAACACACAAAAGACATAAAACAAATAAAGAACATTACAAACATTAAAAGGCATCACCTAAAACATCTAATTAAAACATGAAATTATGAGTGGACTTATACTCTAAGGCTTTTACATAACCTATAAAATCATGCAAGGGGATGAAGCGCTGTAATTTCAGATCTTTTTGCAGATCATTCCAGACGGTGGGTGCAGCAAACATAAATGCTTTTTTGAACAACTCTGTCCGGGCTTGAGGTACATTTCAATAAAATAAAGTCATGAGACCTCAAACAACGTGAGCTCTGTTTAAAAGAAGCTCAGAAATGTAACATGGGAGTCTGCCAATTAAGGCCTTGTACAAAAAGATATAAAGGTGAGAGAGCCTGCGAGTTGACAGTGAGGGCAAGTTTACATTGGAATAAAGTGTGCAGCGATGAGTGAGAGGTCTGGAGTTTGTAATGAATCTTAAGGCACCATGATACACCGCATCCAACATATGGAGAGACTGAGTTGGGGCGTTCATATAGAGCAGATCACCATAATCGATGATGGGTAAAAACGTTGCATCAACAAGCCTTCTTTTGGCACATGCAGTAAAACAGGACTTATTCCTATAATAAAACCCTAGTTTTAGTTTTAGCTTCTTAACTAGGTTCTGTATGTGAGACTTAAAAGAAAGGTATTCATCAATTAAAAATCCAAGATATTTGTATGATGTAACTGCTTCAATTGAGTGACCCTGAGTAGTAGAAATAGTAAGGTCAGACTCTTTCCTTCTTGAGTTTGAGAAAACCATTAATTTAATTTAGTCTTATCAGCATTAAGAACCAGCTTTAGTTGATGTAACTGTGCTTGCACTCTATCAAAAGCAGTTTGCAGATACTCAAAGGCCTTCCTCACAGTAGCCGCACAGCAGTAGATGACTGTATCATCTGCATAAAAATGAAAAGTTGCATTCTGAACATTTTCCCCCACACAATTTTTTTTTAATATATATATATATATATATATATATATATATATATATATATATATATATATATATATATATATAGAGAGAGAGAGAGAGAGAGAGAGAGAGAGAGTGTAAATAGCAGTGGTCCTAGCACTGTATCCTGTGGGACTCCTTTGCAGACTGATAAAAATTGTGACGTCAAGCCTTCAGCTTGGGTAGCCTGAGTTCTATCAGTCAAGTAGTTCACAAACCAGCCCACAGAGTGCTGAGACATTCCTATACTAACAAGCCTCTTAACTAACATGTTATGGTCGACTGTATCAAATGCCTTAGAGAGATCAATGAAAAGAGACACACAATGTTTCTTATCAAGTGCTTTGACTATATCATTTACCACTTTAATAGCTGCAGTTGTAGTGCTATGATTTTTCCTGAAACCAGACGGATGCCTAGATAATACTGACTGAATGACTAGGTACTCTTTCACTTGCTCACTGATTAATGATTCATATACTTTAGCCAAGGCTGAAAGTTTAGATATGGGTCTGTAGTTATTAGGCATAGCTGGGTCACCTCCTTTTAAAAGTGGTAAGACATAGGCAGATTTCCATACCTTGGGGATTATGTTAGTGACCAGTGAAAGATTAAAAATATGTGTAACAGGTTCAGCTATAATATCTGCTGCTAATTTCAAAAAGAGAGGTTCCAAATGATCTGGACCAGCAGGTTTTCGGGGATTTAATTCTCTCAGGGCTTTGTGAACACTAGAAATAGAAAAGGGGCTAAAACAGAAACTATTGTCAACATTAGTAAAAATATCTGTTTCAGTCTCCAACCCCACGGGGGTTACAGGGGTAACAGAATCAAACAAGAATCCAGAGGATATAAAGTGTTCATTAAAACAGTTTAACATTTCTAATTTGTCAGAACTAGTCACACCATTCATGACCAAGGACAAAGGAAGACCTGTTGGTTTAGTAGATGTAGATAGTGACTTAATGGTTTGCCAAAATTTCTTGGGGTCATTTAGATTCCTAGCTGTTTCAGAAAGATAAAATTCAGCTTTTGCTTTTCTAAATTGTGAGGTAAATCTATTTCTCAGCTGTCTAAAATGAAGCCAGTCTTCTTTAGCATCTGATTTCCTAGCTTTAGCCCAGGCCACATTTCTCTCGTAAAGTAGGTTAGAGATCTCTGACGTAAACCAGGGATTGTCCCGCCCTTTAATTCTAAATTTATGAATAGGTGCGTGTCTATTAAGAATGCTCAGAAAATTGTTCTGAAAAAAGGACAAGGCTACTTCTACATCATCTATCAGGGCAACTCTGTTCCAATCAACAAAGAATAGATCATGCAAAAAACCCTGTTCAACAAACATTTTCATATTTCGCCTCTCAACAAAATGAGGTTTCAACTTGGGTACCTTAGCATCCCTAAAAGCAGCAATCACACAGTGATCACTCACATCATTTGCAAAAACACCTATTGTAGAGTATTTACAAGGGGCATTGGTCAAGATTATATCAATGAGTGATGATTTCTCAGGATATTTAGGATTTGGCCTCGTAGGAATGTTAATTGTGTTAGATTTAGTGTAACACACTGCTCTTTGAATGTATCTGATGCAAGTGTCAACCAGTCCCAGTTCAGATCACCAACAATAACAGTCTCATTGCAGATAACTTGGCCTAGTAAGTTGGATAATGTAGATGTAGCTTCACTTGTTGCAGAAGGTCTATAACATCCAATTACTCTGATATAGTGGTTTTTGGACAATTCCAGGTTCAGCGCCAGAAACTCAAATTGTTTACTCACAGACTTTGAGAGCACTATGCTAGTATTAAACTTGCATTTAATATAAATAGCAACACCTCCACCCTTTTTGGGGCGATCGGAGCGATACACATGATACCCTTCAATACCAATATCTTTATCAAGAGTTGAGTTTGTCAACCAAGTCTCAGATAAAGCAACAATGTCAGCATCAGTAGACTTGACCCATACTTTAACCATATCCAGTTTGGACATTAAACTCCGCACGTTGAGATGAATAATACCAAGACCAGCTCTAGACTTAAATTCTTCAGGTGTATGACATAGCTTATAAGTATCAGGGCCTGGATTGGGCTTGACATTACCAGATACAAGTAACAAAATAATGATTAAGAGTCTGGATTTAGCTGACTTGGAGTGTAACCTGTCAGATTTAGAAATGAATGACACTGAAAATGCAGAGAAGGAGTTCCCAGACACAACAAACCAGTCATTTAAAATGGACAGACAGTGAAGGTGAAGTAGGCTACTAGCCTTGTATACAAATGAGAATGCATACCTTGTTCCCTGTGAGTTGGAATCAACTGGGAGAAGGTCCCAATGCCTTGGGTATACAAGAGGGAGATGTAAACAGGTAGCATAATCTCTTACTTGTATTTAGACATCCTCACCATTGAGGATCATAAAGATGGAGAAGGCAAGTAAGAAAATCATTTTTATAAGCACAGGGCAAACTAAATTTCCCAGTGGAGTTGGGGGCAGCTGAGGCCAGTGTTGGTGGAGGCTGCAGCAGACGTCAGCCCAGTGATTGATGGAATGATGCTGCAAGTGTCAGTCCAATGCAGGACTAAGCCACAGCCGCCGCCATCCCAGCACAGGTGGAGGGCACAGCAGACGAAAGACTGCGGCAGATGGAGGCTCCAGCAGATGGAAGCTGTAGCAGATGTCAGCCCAAATGCAGGAGCAGGCTGCAACAGATGCCAGCCCAGTGCTGGTGGAAGGCAGCAGCAGGCGGCGGATGCAGCAGGCGGCGGACGCAACAGATGGAGGCTGTTGCAGATGTCAACCCAGTGCAGTTTATCAGCTGCGGTAAGTAGAGGCTGCAGCAGATGTAGGCTCCAGCCGATGGAAGCCCAATGTGGAAGCAGGCCGCAGTAGCCGGAAGCTGCAGCAGATGGAGGCCAAAGCCAGTGGAAAAAGCAGAACAGCCGAGCAGCAACCGCCGATGGAGGCCGCAGCAAGTGGAGGAGGCAGGGCAGCCGAGCAGCAACCGCCAACCCAGCGCCGACGGAGGCTGCAGCAGACCGAGACCGCAGCAAATAGAGGCCACAGCAGGCAAAAGCCGCAGTAGATGGAGGCCACAGCAAATGGAGAAGGTAGGGCAGCCGAGTCAATCAGGTGGTAACCGCGGATGTAGCAGGTTATAGCCCTGTGACCACCAAAAATGTAGCAGCTGGCATCATGCAAAAACACAAAGGGCTACCAACCTGCAGCTAGCTAAGCTACTAAGCTACACAAACAAAACTCTGACCACATTTAATGAAAGCACCAGATAAATGCTCTCAACCCCAAGGCAGAATGAGGGTAAAAATAGATTGGAGCTGTACCTTCCATTTGTTTGTTCCAGGGGAGAGACAGACACAGAAGGGAGAAACGGGAGGGCACTGCGGGTGCGGCGGGCCGGCTGGGGTGGCACCGGCCCCTGCCTCCGCAGTGGGGGAATGGGGCGAGGAGGAGAGAGAGGGAGAGAGAGGAGAGAAGAGGTTGTCTGCTGTCCTGCCGTCGAGACAGCTGCCAAATGGTCCTCTGCCAGCTCGATTGCCTGATCCAGCGACGCCGGGTGGTGGCACTGGACCCACTCTGTGGTTCCTGCTGGTAAATGCGCGATGGACTGCTCCAGTACCACGTGGTCGATGAGTCCCACGGTGTCGCGGTTGTCGGCCCTCAACCACTGCCAGCAGGCGTCCTGGAGTTGTTGGCCAAACGCGAACAGCCGGCCGACTTTCTCCAAGCGCGGAAGCGCTGACGTTGTTGCTTGGGGGTGCGCCCCACACACTGGAGGATGGCTCGGCGAAGGTCCGCATAGGCCGGTCAGCGGGGAGCTGTAGCACGGCCAGCTGCGCCTCTCCTGTTAGCAGGGGGAGGAGGCGTGCCGTGCACTGTTCCACCGGCCACCCTGAGGTCTCTGCTACCTGCTCAAAGAGCGTGAGGAAGGCCTCGGGGTCGTCCTGCGGGCCCATCTTCGTTAGGGTGAGGGGGGAAGGGCCCACAGCGCGAGGAGGTGCCGGAACGCCCGGCGATCTTCCTGTTGCGCCAGCACCTGGGCCTCGAACCGTTGTTCTTGCTCCTTTTGGAGGGCAAGCAGCGCCTGGTGCTGGCTCTGTTGGGCCGTGGTGAGGGCGTGGATTAGGTCTGTGAAGGGGGAGGACTCCATGGGGCTGTTCTCTTCTGTGCTCGTCCTGGGTTCGGCACCACTGTGACAGTTCGTATGGGTGGGTGGAGCACAGAAGGACGGCAGGCCAGAACTGAGTTCACAAAACTCCTTTTTATTGTGACACTTTTTTTTCAGCGTTACACTCTCCCAGACATTCAGACACACGCACACACATCAGTCGTCTGGTTGGGGAGAGAGCTCCCTCTGCTCTCGCTCTCTCTCCTTAAATAGGGCGCGGTCACTGGGGAAGACACACAAACACATTAATTAACATCAGGTGCAGTGATTCTGCCACTTACCTTCCCTGACTCTGCCCTCCAGTCAAAGACCGACGCTTGACCACGCCTCCACTGCCACACAGACATTTTACACAACCTCTCACGACCAAAGTCTGTACACTTGTGCTCGGTTTGCAAGTAAACACAGAACTGCTCCCAGTCTGATTGGCTTAAATAACGTCATGATGACGGTCCCCTGGCGGTGAAAGTGCGCATAAGTGAGATGTAAACAAACCTTTGGAAATTGGGCAAAACAGTTTATTTTAGCCATTTTATTCAATTTTAGGTGCAAATTGGAAACTAGGAAGATGGAATTCGCTTTTTGGGTCATTCTAGACAATAAAGTTGATGTTCTACGTTTCATCTCCAACCGTTGCCTATGACCTTTAAGTTACCAGTATAAGATTTATTTAATTTGTTTCAGAATGTGATTGTCTCAGTTCATCTGATTTATTAAATTAGCCTTTTACGTTTTATCAGTGAAAATGCATGCATGTACATGTATATTGCATGAGTTATAACACCTATCCTGTTTTAATGAGAGTCGACCCACAATCAATGAAGTTAAATCAGTCTTAGTTGAGCAAGTCAGTAACAGTATTTCTTACTTTCACCATAAATTTTTATTTATATGACTTTGGTCTATAGTTGTAAAAGGCCTCAGCCTTAAAACCAGTTACTGCTGTGACGTCACGCATTCAGGGCTGGCTGGATCAGCGGGGCAGCTCGAATGCCAACTTTGCATTCAACTCTCAAAAAAGTATGTGTAATATAATTTTTTATTAAATTCCCATTTATGCAGCATACAAGAGTCGAGGATGGAGATACTATACACTCAGAAGTGCATTTAAAAATAAAGTTTCTGCATATCTTCTTTAAGAACATGTGCGCCTGAAGCGAGCCAATCAGAATTGCCGTTACAAATCGGGAAGGATAAAAACAAAATGATCATAGGGGAGGTGAGGATGCTGGTTAATATGTCTTGTGTTTTGTAATGTACTTGCTCGAAAATAATTTTTGTGCTTAAAGAAGCCAACCATTGATGGGCCTAACTCGCTAAAATATTTCTGCCTGAATGTCTTGGTCAGGCACATTGGGCATTCGGGCAGTGCCTGGTGTTGAGGCTAGGGTCATTTTAAAATCTAGTTGTGGTCAAGGAGTGTAGCATATCAAAAGAGAGAATATGAAGTTCTGAATTCAAAACTGGTTTTATCTTTCTCCTAGGCTAAATAGAACATATGTTACAGCTGTTTGAAATTTTCCATTTTTGGAAATTTATTTATTTATTTTTTCCCCCCCGTAAGCCTTAATTGGCTGCTTCCAGCAATATCCATCCATTTTGAGAAACTAAAATAAAGCACCTTCAGGCACAATTCTTGTGCCCAAAGTCAAGTCAACTTTGTCAAATGTGCTATACATGCTCGACATACAGCACAGATGAAATTACAGTCCTCTCTGATCCACAGTGCAAACAGGCAATGCAATAAATAAAAAATGGAATAACTTGAATAAACAATACAAACAGTATAACCACTCTAGATAAGAACTGGACATAGACTAAACACTCATAAAAATAGAATAATAGAACAAAACATCTATTAATTGCTCAGAGTTTAAAAATGTGAATGTTCACACTGAAGCCGCTGGGCACAGTCACATTGGATTTTGGTCGAAAACCAATGATGTGTCACTCATGTGACTCTAGAATCTAGCACGCTTTCTATTGGGCGAAACTGGCCAAAATCGATACCAGAGGTCGGGAACAATCATGACCCCTGGTGGGCCTTTTCGCAGTAATTTCAGTCAAACCAGAAGCTGGCCAGAAACAGCCTAAGTTCTAGTCACGGTCAACAGATATGTATCCTTCTATGGAAAACAATAAAAATAGTGGACTCTGGGGGATGGAGAAAAAAACCCCCAGAAGGTTCAGGGATGTTAATAACATGGTTCTGAAAAAGTTGCATTTGATTAGAAACAAGTAATACGTAGCACTTTTGAGCACCACCCTCTGCATAGTAACGTACAGTGGGGCAAAAAAGTATTTAGTCAGTCACCAATTGTGCAAGTTCTCCCACTTAAAAAGATGAGAGAGGCCTGTAATTTTCATCATAGGTACACTTCAACTATGAGAGACAGAATGGGGGGGGGAAGAATCCAGGAAATCACATTGTAGGATTTTTAATGAATTAATTGGTAAATTCCTTGTTGGTCTATCACATAAAAGTTTTTTTATTGAGATTTTAAGTTTGTGGTTGTAAGGTGGAAAAATGTGAAAAAGTTCAAGGGGTATGAATACTTTTTCAAGGCACTGTAGACCACCACCTCTGTTCAGTGATGGCCGTTCACTTTCATTAAACTGGAAATAGGTGGTGGTCAGGCAAAGGTCAAGCAGGGTGCAAATCTCAAACTAGACTCAGATGAATCCATGATTTTCTACGATGTCACTTCTCTATTCACCTGCATTCTCACCACAGAAGCAGTCGAATCTGTTAGAAAATGACTCCTTCAAGACAGCACCTTACTGGATAGAACGAACCTCACCACGGACCAGATTTGCACCCTGCTTGACCTCTGCCTGACCACCACCTATTTCCAGTTTAATGAAAGTTTCTACAGACAGAAGCATGGATGCGCCATGGGCTCACCAGTGTCCCCTGTTGTGGCCAATCTATACATGGAGGAAGTGGAACATAAAGCTTTGACCACTTTTTCAGGAGTTGCTCCCAGCCACTGGTTCAGATATGTGGATGACACCTGGGTTAAAATCAAAACCCATGAGGTGGAAGCCTTCTCTAAGCACATCAATGCAGTGGATATCAACATCAGTTTCACTCGGGAGGACGTCAGTGGAAATAATCTAGCCTTCTTGGATTGTGATGTACACATTTAGACAAGACAGAAGCCTTAGCATCGAGGTCTACCAGAAACCCCCACACACAGATCAGTACCTACTCTTCGACTCTCACCACCCACTGGAACACAAATTGGGGGTCATTAGGACCTTGTAACACAGGGCTCAGAACATTCCTACAACGGTAGAGGGAAAAGATAAGGAGCAAAATCACATCAAGAAAGCACTTCAGAACTGCGGGTATCCCGACTGGGCTTTCTTCAAGAGCAGAAAAAGGAACATAATGGATAAGGAGGATAACAGGAACAAACACAAGAACATTGTCATTCCCTACATTTCTGGTCTATCTGAGAAACTCAGGAGGATCTTCTACAAACACATTCTGGTACAGGGCTCGAAATTCACGGTGGTCCGGTCGCCCGAGGCGACTTAATTTGTCATTTGGCAGGTAATTCCTGTCACTAGCCAGCCCAGCTGGCTAGTTGAAAATCTCATCTCATTATCTCTAGCCGCTTTATCCTGTTCTACAGGGTCGCAGGCAAGCTGGAGCCTATCCCAGCTGACTACGGGCGAAAGGCGGGGTACACCCTGGACAAGTCACCAGGTCATCACAGGGCTGACACACAGACACAGACAACCATTCACACTCACATTCACACCTACGGTCAATTTAGAGTCACCAGTTAACCTAACCTGCATGTCTTTGGACTGTGGGGGAAACCGGAGCACCCGGAGGAAACCCACACGGACACGGGGAGAACATGCAAACTCCACACAGAAAGGCCCTCGCCGGCCCCGGGGCTCGAACCCAGGACCTTCTTGCTGTGAGGCGACAGCGCTAACCACTACACCACCGTGCCGCCCCTAGTTGAAAATAAAAAATATATATGAAGCGAAGATTCAGACACACCGTCAACTAAAGCCGCCACATATTAAGCGCATGCCGTGTCTGTGTTAATCGATGTGTTTATCAGCAGGATGGAAAATACCGAAGAATTCCGAATCATATCGTGTACGAGTCAGACTGTCAGTTTTTTCACTACTGCGCATGCATATAACGCATCTTATTCAGTGTTTCCCACAGAAATTTTGGAGACTATGGGGGCAGCCCATGGGGGGGGGATGGCGTGCGTGTCCAGTTGAACTGCAGGGGTGCGCGGGGGGTTGTTTAGCGTGTAGCGTGCATGTCTGGTTGAATTGCAGGGGTGTGCGGTGGTTGTTTAGCCTACTAATACTATTAAAGTAAGACTAACAAAGAACAAATTCGGTGGTATTGGTTATGCACCTTGTATTTTATTTTAGCATGTTGCTACAGAGGGCAGTCCTACAAGAAGAACACATTACAGATAGCAACCAAACCAAAAATCCTACAATACTTCACACCCTGAACTCCTACAAAAAGTCCTACAAAACAAGGACTTCTAGCTCTGCTGTATGTCAAAAGTGACCCTGACAAATGCCTGCCCTATTTACAAAGACCACACCCTGCACTTGTGCATTTGATTTTTCTTGGCTTTGAGAAAAAGAGTTCGAGTGCCCTTTCGTAATTTATATCTTCTGGTTGTGGCCCGTTAATGGAAATCCTCAAGCAGGCGGCCAGGTGCTCTCCTTGCAGTCTGTTATGAAGGTCTGTTTTGACCTAAAATGGCAAACAACTTGTTACTACAATGAGTCATGTGATTGTAGAGCTCACTCTGAAATATTTCATTAAATGAAAGTGAGATTGAACTTGGGTGGGATTTGAGCATAAAAACAATGGGTAAATGTAAATTGAAATTCACATCACTGGTTTGCCTGCAGATGTCCTTACCCTGTTCATTGTGGAAAAGTCTCTTTCACATTTCACGCTCGACACCGGCACAACAAGGGCAATCGCTGCTAAGTGGCTGAGTAATGGGTATATCTGCCCCTATTCATCGCACTCACTTGCTAGGAGTGTTGTACCAATTTGACATCCTGACAAAGACAGCAAGCAGTTGATGTTAGGCCTACCTCAGTCACTACCTCTTCATCCTGAGGTGAATTTCGATCCCTCTTTTTGAAATAATTCAAAATGCTCATTATCTGAATTAACAAAAATTTAGGAGATTTTCTGTTACAGCTGTAGCGTCTACAATAAGGCTGACATTGTCACCTGACATTCAACGCGTTGCATTAAGGCCTACGTTAGTGGAAAAACGCTCTTCATCAGTAAATTTGAAAACGATCAAGTTCGAGTCAAGAAGTTAATTTAATTAAGTAGGTAACTAACATTACATTCCCTTAATTATGTGGCCTAATAGCTTCACCTTTAGAAGGTAGCCTCTTAAAAAAGGCTAAAAATAATTTAACGTCTTCCATCTCACCAATAGTAAATCGCGTTAATGCTACTAGCACTAATTCTCAAAAGTGGCATCGAAGTTCGCTCTCTGTTTGAATAGACTACTTTTCACTTTTAACATGTACATGCAGACCTAGATTAGTTTATCACTGCTGTCACTTCACGTCTCCATCACTTGGATAGACTGCGCACATACATTGTCAAGCGGGACGCACTTCGCCGGTGAATTTGGAAACGACCTGATCCTGGTAGGATGACAAAGTTAATTTGACGAATTAGATAACTACGTAGGGCTAACTAATATTGCCTCAAAATAGCCTACTGTTGCCTTACAGAAAAGGTAGGTTTGCCAGTACGAAATGGACAAAGTAATTTTACTGAAACAATACACTTAACGTCATCCATCAATGCGCTGTCCATACGCCTATAAAGCATAATAGCGTAGCATAATAGCGTAGCCTAAATGTCACCTTCTCAATCATGTCAAAGGCTACATAAAGTTGTATAAACTTACCTTAACATGTAGATGCAGACAGGATGCAGCTCATCAGAGCTGTTTCCTCACGCTGTCTCAGATAGGCAACGCACGCAATGTCAGGCCGGGTGCATGAGTGTCGCCGTGGGTGCGTCAGTGTCGCCGTGCGTGCGTGCGTGCATGGGCGTGCGTGGACTGAGACTATGGCGACCCAAATGAGACTATGGCGGGCCGCCATAGTCTCGTCAATGTGTGGGAAACACTGTCGTTGAATATCGTGGTAATCACGTGTAGTATTGGACCAGGTGGGTGGAGCACAGAAGCATGGCAGGCCATAACTGAGTTGTTAATGAACTATTTATTGCTAGCTTTTCAGCCTTTTATCACTTCCCAGCCGTGCGTGCACACACGTGTTCTGGTTGGGGAGAGAGAGCTCCCTTTCTCTGCTCTCCTCTCCTTTTAAAGGGTGCAGTCACTGGGGAAGATGCACAAACACAGGTTAATCCCCATCAGGTGCAATGATTCCACCACTTACCTTCCCTGACTCCACCTTCCATTCACAGACCGACACTTGGCCATGCCCCCGCTGCCACATCACGTTATCAAATTCGATAAATGTGGCCACATTATCGCCCATTTAAACACGTGTTTTTGTTGTTGTTTACATCTACATCTGCCAAAGCTATGTTGCGATGTGGAATTTTCTGAAAGGTGTACAGAAACCGCCAGAGACAGGGACAAAGTGACCTCGGTCTGAAGAGGAGAAACGACAAAGGACTTGTAAGCAAACGTGGGAGCAGGGTAGGCCTTGGCTACGATACGATTTTTATGGAATAATTAATTTTAAGTTGATTCCTAGTCAATATGAAGCTCCTAATGCTTTCTCTCTCATAAATGGTTAAATACAGAAAGCATGTTGGACATATATTTTGGGTGCTATAGTCATGATAGTAAGTATATTTGTTTTCAGTACTCGTACACCAAGTTGCCAAGTTTTCCAATATATTATTATTTGTTGATGTTATATTATGGTCATCTGTGTTGTTCTCATTTATGTATTTAACAACAGTATCAAAATACTCGGGTCTTGAAATAAATGCACATTAGTCATGAACAATGGTAACTACTCTCTTTTGCATTATTTTTGACAGAAGTAAAATTCATACATGAACAAATTTTGGCTAATTGATTTTCTGTTTGGCTAGTTACTTTGGAAGGTAACTAGTCCGGCTGTCTGGTGAAAAAATATATGAATTTCTAGGCCTGTGGTACATTTCAGACCCAGTAACACCCTGAAGCAGAAACTGGTCCACCCTAAGGACAGAATAGCCAGACACAAACAGGACAACATAGTGTATGCAATTCAGTGCGGTGAGGAATGCATGGACTCATATATTTTGGGGGGGGGGGGGGGGGGGACAACCGCTTCACAGGCGCATGGCTCAACACAGGAGAGCCAGTTCCTCAGGCCAGGACTCTGCTGTCTGTCTTCATCTCAACAACAAAGGACACTCATTTCAGGTTTGCAACATACACATTTTAGCCAGAGAGGATCGTTGGTATGAGCGAGAAGTTAAAGAAGCCATTTTTGTCAACCTGGAATGGCCATCACTGAACAGAGGTGGTGGTCTAAGCCACCATTTATCAGCCACCTACAATGCAGTCCTTGGCACACTTCCCAGACAACTGAATGCACACCAAAACTCAGCTGTTTTCAGTGACTCACAGGAGGACAGAGAGAACCAGCAACCATTGGTCACCCCAACAGCATTCTAGGCCGTTCACACCCAGCCCCCAGTAACCCACACCAACAGGATGACTCAACGACACCTTAGGATTGCTTTTCATCCATGAGAGGATAAATACCTGATACTCCCTATTAGTCAGACAGAACTGAAGGAGCCTTTCGGATGAGAGGTGAAACATCTTCAAGCAAGTCCAGTTGCTCTCTTTTACCACCCACAGTTTAATTGGAATCAACTTTGTTTGACGTTTTCTAATTTTAGGTTTTAAGGTGCATGTGTGGTCATTATACTAGGATGCTAGTTTTTTCTCCTGAATTGTTTTCTTTTAAGTGGAGCTACATTATCTAAAGTATAGTGGAACATTGACTCAAAGCAGTCAGTTGCCTGATCAAGTTCTGTGGGGTCTGATGGCGATCCAATCAAAGCTGATAACTCCGGGAGATTACTGATAAAACTTTATGCAGTAGTTGGTGTGAATGTACTTTTGATGTGATGGTGTGGCAAGGTGCATATATTATTGCTCAGACACATTTTGAATCAGATGAGATAATGGTTTGCGGTAGCTTCAGAAGTGCATGTATTCAATCGAGAGTATGACCACCATTATGAGTAGATCCTATGACGTTCTGATTCACCCCTACTGAATCTAGAATGGACATGAATGGTGTTTTTCAGAGAGCCTTCCAGGTTATCGAAGTGAATATTAAAATGTCCAATAATTAATTCTTTATCTAAAGAAACAACTAGGTTTGAGATTAAATCTGCAAATTCAGAATATAGATCACAGGTCTGTAAATAATACAACCCCAATTCCAAAAAAGTCAGGATGCTGTGTAAACTGTAAATAAAAACAGAATATGATAATTTTGCAAATTATGGAAACCCTATGTTTCATTGAAAATAGTACAAAGACAACATATCAAATGTTGGAACTAAGAATTAAAAAAAAAAAAATGCTCATTTTGAGTTTGATGTCAGCAACACGTTTCAAAAAAGTTAGGAGAGGGGCATGTTTACCACTGTGTTGCATTACCTCTACTTTTAACAACACTCTAAAATCTGGGAACTGAGGAGACCAATTGCTGTAGTTTTGAAAGAGAAATGTTGTCTCGTTCTTGCCTGATATACAATTTCAGTTGCTTAACAGTTTGGGGTCTCATTTTTCATATTTTGCATGTTGTAATGCGGCAAATATTTTAAATGGGTGACGGGTATGGACTGCAGGTAGGCCGGTTTAGCACCTGGGCTCTTAGTATGGAGCCATGCAGTTTTAATTTGTGCAGAAAGCGGTTTGGCATTGTCTTTCTGAAAGAAGGAAGGCCTTCTCTGAAAAAGATTTTGTCTGGATGGCAGCATATTGCTCTGAAACGTGTATATATCATTCAGCATTAATGCCTTCCCAGATGTACAAGCTATCCATGTCATGTGCACTAATACCATCACAGATGCTGCCTTTTGAACTGTGCACTGATAAGCCACATGGTTCCTCTCTTTAGCCTGGAGGACTGGTGTCCATGATTTCTAAAAATAATTACTACTTTTGATTTGTCAGACCTCGGGACAGTTTTCTACTTCGCCTCAGCTCATCGTAAAAGAGCTTGGGGTCCAAAGAAGGTGGTGGTGTTTCTGGATAATATGGTTTGTTCACCAGCCATAGGGCAATGAGCTATTACCATCGTGTGGCATCCGTCCGTCCACAATTCAAATGTTGCTACTCCTCCCTGAGTTTTCAGTGTATTTTGATTGTTATTTTGTTTGGAAGATCTAATTGTTCTCATGAAGAGCAGCTTAGCTAATTATAAACAAGTCTGTTTTCTCATGGTATGGCCGTGTGAGCTACTGCGTTGCTGATGCTCTATTTTTAACTTGCATTTGTGGATGCAATAAGGAACTCTTTTCACAGATGTTTTTCTGAAGTGTTCTTGAGCCCATACAGTGTTTTCCACTATAGACGTGTCTGCTTTTAATGCAGTGTCATCTGGGTGCAGGGTATTCAATCAGAAAATGGGAGAAGGGTGTTGGCGGGAGTGTCTACTAGGGGGGTCTGGGGCATGCACCCCTGGGGTAATTTGAAATATTGAAGCAAATTTGGGGCCCTCTGGTGCAATCTTGGCATGAAAAAGCAGTTGGGAGAATCTCCTAAAATAAAGTGTTTTTTTTAGTAGTGAATTTCTGAAGAGGGAGTTAGTCAACTCAGATTATTTCAGGAAAATTGTTTTTGTGCCATTTTATAGCACATGTAGCCTTTGTGCCCAATTTTGCAATGCTCAGTCCTGATTAGCATGGTGTGGTAAATTGGTAATGGCTGTCCCAACCACAGAAGCTAACCTTTACATGTACAATGCCATCACATCCTCAGTAACACCATGGCAAGCAGCCAGGGCTGGCAGCTGAACCTGGCTGTAGTATGAAACAAAGACTATGGTTCACTGAGCTCTATATACAAATCTGGAGAGCTCATTAGAATGAAGCCATCTGGCCATCATCTTACCACTCGCATTGCGGAGCGGAACGGTCATTTAGACTACCGGAAGCTACACAAAACTGGACAAGTGTGTTATGTTTTTGGTGAGAAAAATTACAAGAAAAATGCCTGCATGTGCAGCAATGACCTGTACAAACCGCCAAGTCAAAGGTTGTGGATGCACATTTCATCCGTGAGTATTGACACTGTGATCGTTTTTATACATGTGTGCACAGTGCCATTTGCGTGGACCCCCTATAGCATTTTATGATGGTTTGCGAGAGCAAAAAAAAAAAACCAGAAGATCTGCCTCATCATCTTGTCTGTTTTTGCTGAAAATCTGACGTTGATATCTGGGATGAACACTGTGACTGTGTCAGATTTTCAATGGAAATGTCCCAGACGAGATCAAAGCCAAAGTCTAGACATGTTTGATATTGAATGTGAGCGCTCAAGCGCAACAACTCAAATTAAGAAGAAAAGTGAACTGAGTAAGTTAGCCTCAGGAGCCTAAATGAAAGAAGGACTATTGAGGTTTTTCACCCACGTGACCAAGTCATGTGATGCATCGTTAGGCTGCCATTTTGGACGTCACGGCTCGAATCAGTTTGAATGCGAGGAAGGCGACAAACAAAAAACATAAAAGAAAAAGGAGCGAGATGCAGAAAACACCTTCACTATCCAGCGACGTAGGGCATTTACAGGGCGAGCAGAGGGAGAGGTATTTGCAAAAATTGAGGTTAGCAGGCTTAGAGAACGACGTTTACCTGCTTCCACCAGGATTGTTCACTGACGTACGGAAGTACACAAAGCCCTCGTCTTTACCTGACTTCGGCCCACATGATCTGTATACCTATGTTGTTAAAAACCCATCGCCATACACAGGTATTGATCTGAAAGCGTATAAGAGTTTGGATGCCTACAAATATTTTGTCAGGCTGGGTAACATGCCTACATCAGTGGGTCATCCCTGGAGCCGGTGGTCACCATCTTATTACAGCTAAGGTTTGTTCACATTTTCATTTACTTTCGGTCCTCAGGATAAACAAAATGTAATTAAATGTCATTGAAATAACTTCTTAGTCTGTTGAGACATGGCCCGTTATAAATTTGCTGTTACCAGGCAATGACCAAGAACTGTATTATTAGTGTCGGTGTCTGTGTTGTAGCAGTGTACTAGCAGCTAGCTGTTAGCACTAGCTAATGTCAACAACATAGTAGCTAGTATGTTACTGTAGCAATGTTTACGTTCAGTCATTTGGATGACTGTTAAAACCTTTCAGTCTCAAGTTTTTCCTTTACTGTATTTACTGGTTTACTGTAATTATGATCCAGCAGCTATTTACACCAGATCCAGTGTAAATAGCTGCCGGAGCACGCTTCGGCTTGCGCCCCCTCAAATTAAGCAGCGCGCTCCGGCTTGCTCCCGGAGTGCTCCGGCCGAGGTTCCGGAGCGTGCTCCGGCTTGCTCCCCCTCAAATTAAGCAGCGCGCTCCGGCTTGCTCCCGCGCGTGTGACGTGCTGATTTTCGAGTCATAGACTGGCCGCAAAGGTTCTTTGACTGGTTGGTTGCCTGTGCATAAAAGGCTTGTACACCAGCTGGAGGAAAACCAGATTATGATCAGATCTTCCCGGGGGGGGATGATTTATATGCCTCCTTGGTGTTTGCATATAGCAGGTCAAGAGTCTTTGGCGCTGCATGTGACGTACTGGGTGAAGATGGGCAGAGTGGAGGATAGGGAAACATGGTTGAAATCTCCAGAGATCAGAGCGAAGGGCACTGAAGGTGTGTGTGTGTGTGTGTGAGAGACTCTAGAACTGTCAGGGTCTCCGCGGATCCTTAAAAATTCTTATTTTTAATATGTGTTTTTTAAGGTCTTAAAAAGCATTATATTTCGCTATTTTTTGAGCTATGGTATTAAATTTCACATGGGAGGTATTAAATTTCATCCGGGTAGCCTACGGTAAATGAAAAAAAAAACCCATATGTCTGGACTTTTTTTCCGCGCTAACGTTATTTATTCAACCAGCGTCGTTTATCAAGATGCTGAACAAGTAGCACAAGAGCCGTTGTGTGTCTAGCACTAGTTCTAATAGCGCAGGAACCACGCCACAGGGGGCAGTGTGTTCTTTTATCCATGTAGTAGAACCATTGAGAGTAGAGCAGACGAGGAAGAAGTGGTTGAACTTGAACATGAACGGAGATGGGGAAGTGTAAGTTTAGTAACAAGTGGCTTGAGGAGCCAAAATACAAAAGTTGGCTAACAACAGCAACTTCAGAATATGAAGCGAGATGTAAGGTATGTCGGAAAGACATCAAGTTAACAACAATGGGCTGTAAAGCCCTTGACGCTCACTCGAAAGGGGAAAAGCATATGCGCTATGCTGCTAGTCGGGCAACAACAGTCCTCATGCCAATGTTCGCCTCTACGGTCACAAAAAGTGCAACGCCAGCTTTAGCGTCTCCGGGTCCCAGCACAAGTGCTTTCGCGGCATTCGCCCCAACCGCTACGCTGAAGGCAGAAATACTGTGGGTTCTGCAGACGATTACCCGACACCACTCATACACTTCAAATGAAGGTGTGAGCTTATGTTCTGTTTTGTTAACTGAAGATCAATTTGTTTCCTCACTGTTTATGTTTACAGCAGTACCCTACTATTAAAATATCGAGAAGGCAGCTAATGTTCTGTTTTGTAAACTGAAGATGCACCTATTTATTTAAAAAATGCTTTGAACTTAACCTAGAGTGTGCTTTTTTTTTTTTTACTGTACGTATTTGTTCCGCGGTAGTGGTCTTATTTTTTATACTCAGTGGTCTTAAAATGGTCTTAAAAAGTATTATTTTTGCTGGTCAGAAATGTGCAGAGACCCTGACTGTAGGTTTGTTACTACACTCTGGCTCCATGGTGACATTTTGCACAGGACTAGGTTCCTCTGATAACAGAAACAAAGTTCTAGCCCCGTTCCTGTTCACCCTCTACACTGCAGGCTTCTCCTATAATTCACCCACCTGTCACCTGCAGAAGTTCTCTGATAACGCTATCATTGGCCTTGTCACAGATGGGGACGACGGGGAGTACAGAGGACTGTTGCAGGACTTTGTAGACTGGTGCCAGTGAAACCAGATCAACATGGGGAAAACTAAGGAGCTGATGGTGGATTTTCACAGGCACTGTAAACCCCCCCACCCCCAAACACCAGTGAGCATCCAGGAGAAGGACATTGAGCTGGGGACATCTTACGTTCCTGGGTGTTCATCTGAACAATAAACTGGACTGGACGGACAACACCACAGCACTGTACAGGAAAGGTCAGAGCAGGCTCTATCTGCTGCAGAGACTTGTGTCTTTTGGAGTGCAAGGGACACTCCTGAAGACCTTTTTTTGACACTGGTGGCGTCAGCCATCTTTCATGGCGTGGTTTGCTGGGAGAGCAGCATCTCCACAGCTGACAGGAAGAAACTGGACAAACCGATCAGGAAGGCCAGCTCTGTGCTGGGATGCCCCCTGGAACCAGTGGTGGTAGTGGGTGGGAGGATGATGGCTAAGCTGTTCTCTATGATGGAGAACGACTCCCACCCCCTACAGGACTTACTCACTGGACTGCAGAGCTCCTTCAGCAGGAAGTTGCTCCACCTGAAGTGTGTAAAGGAGCGTTACCGCAGATCATTCCTTCCTGCAGCTGTTAGACTGTACAACCAGCACTGCTCACAGTAGACTTACATCTGTATGTCTGTCAGTAGTTGTTGCTTTGTTTGTTTTCTGTTTTATCTTTTGCAGTTATGACCACCTGATATGTGCAATAAGTGTTTCATCTACTTCATAATTGCTCTAATTTAATATTTATCTTAGGCATATGTAAATAAAAATAAACACACCGTGGTGCTTGAAGTTTGTGAACCCTTTAGAATTTTCTAGATTTCTGCATAAATATGACCTAAAACATCAGATCTTCACACAAGTCCTAAAAGTAGATAAAGAGAACCCAGTTAAACAAATGAGACAAAATTATTATACAGGTAGCCATTGACTTAGAACTGCGTTTGGTTATGACTGACCGGTCGTAAACCGATCTGGTCGTAAGTTGGCCTATGTTAAATGAACGTAAGTATATTGTGATGTGTAATGATATTGTAATCGTCTTTAGTCTTATTTTATCAACATTTTCTTATTTCATTTACCTTGGCTCATTATTTGGTTTAAGTTAAACACTGCATACTACACTGCGTACAGTACAATTCGTTTAATATGTGTCCTTCCACAACATTTCAATTGGATTAAGGTCAGGACTTTGACTTGGCCATTCCAAAACGTTCACTTTATTCTTATTTAACCATTCTTTGGTGGAACCACTTGTGTGCTTCGGGTCGTTTTCTTGCTGCATGACCCACCTTCTCTTGAGATTCAGTTCATGGACAGATGTCCTGACATTTTCCTTTAAAATTTGCTGGTATAATTCAGAATTCATTGTTCCATTAATGATGGCAAGCTGTCCTGGCCCAGATGCAGCAAAACAGGCCCAAACCATGATACTACCACCACCATGTTTCACAGATGGGATAAGGTTCTTGTGCTGGAATGCAGTGTTTTCCTTTCTCCAAACATAAGGCTTCTCATTTAAACTGGAGTTCTATTTTGGTCTCGTCCACCCACAAAACATTTTTCCAATAGCCTTCTGGCTTGTCCATGTGATCTTTATCAAAATGCAGATGAGCAGCTATGTTTTTTGGGTTTTTTTTTTTTTTTGGTGGGGGAGAGCAATGGCTTTCTCCTTGCAACCCTGCCATGCACACCATTGTTGTTCAGTGTTGTCCTGATGGTGGACTCATGAACATTAACATTAGCTAATGTGAGAGAGGCCTTCAGTTGCTTAGAAGTTACCCTGGGGTTCTTTGTGACCTCGCCGACTATTACACGCCTTGCTCTTGGAGTGATCTTTGTTGGTCGACCACTCCTGGGGAGGGTAACAATGGTCTTGAATTTCCTCCATTTGTACACAATCTGTCTGACTATAGATTGGTGGAGTCCAAACTCTTTCGAGATGGTTTTGTAACCTTTTCCAGCCTGATGAGCATCAGCAACGGTTTTTCTGAGGTCCTCAGGAATCTCCTTTGTTCGTGCCATGATGCACTTCCACAAACATGTGTTGTGAAGATCAGACTTTGATAGAGCCATGTTCTTTAAATAAAACAGGGTGCCCACTCACGCCTGATTGTCATCCCATTGATTTGAAAATACCTGACTCTAATTTCACCTTCAAATTAGCTGCTAATCCTAGAGGTTCACATAGTTTATCAACTCAGGTATGTAATATTGGATCATTTTCCTCAATAAATAAATAAATGACCAAGTATAATATTTTTGTCTCATTTGTTTAACTGGGTTGTCTTTATCTACTTTTAGGACTTGTGTGCAAATCTGATGTTTTAAATCCTATTTATGCAGAAATATAGAAAATTCTAAAGTGTTCACAAACTTTCAAGCACCACTCTGTGTGTGTGTGTGTGTGTGTGTGTGTGTTTTATATAATATAAAATATGCACTTTTTTTTAACTTGTGGCTTGATATGTTCCTCTTCTGCTGCTATCCACTGTACTGCTGCAAACAGGAAATTTCCCCACTGTGGTATAATAAAGGTCTTCTTATCTTTTGTTCTTTCAGGATATATTGTGCCACAGTTTTCTTTTTTTTCTTTCTTTCATTTATTTGTTTGTTTATTTATTTACTGATTTATGTCCGAGTTGTTTGCACCCAGTCTGGGTTTTCCATGTGAAATAAGGAAGCTGCTTCACCTGTATGAAAATCAAACGTTTTCATGAAGAAGCAAATTTGAATGCGAGTAGAAATAAAACGATTATTCTTAAGCAAACTCTTCCATACTCCCTTCCGACTTTTTTTAAATGCAATCGCAGATTTTTCTGGAGTTTTCAGGCTTAGCTCCTCTCATCGTATTCTCTTTAACAACTCATTTCTTTGTTGTTCTTGAAGTATGTACTTCTCTAACGTTTTTCTTGATAGTGGGGAGACTGTAATACCTTTTATCTATTTCTCCTATTTGAGCAACCAAAAACCGTGCAGAAATGAACCATGTTGAAGACTGATTAAGCCTTGTTTACACAACAGATGGTGTCTGTCTGACCCCCAGGTGAAACTGTCACGTGATGCGTGACGTCATATGCAAGGGGTCTATAAAGACAGAGACTTTTGTGAAGTATTATCACTGTCACGTTTGTTTGTAGCCATGTTTATGATTGCTTTGGTTCTTTTTTGTGAACATCACACCTGCTAATAAACACACTTCCTGCACTTAGACCCGTCTATCACCGCATACCTGACAGAATACTTCACAAAGCCTCTGTAAAAACAGTATGCTGATTGCGCTCAGATCAGCATCAGGTGGTTCCCATAATGACTGGGTCCTAAGCGCATGCACAACGTGCTCCAAAGGATACCTGAATGGGAATTTTAAAGCCTGTCATTGCAGAAAATTACCCATCAACTTCTAGTATTGGGCATTGAAAAGATGGGTCAACGGGTCTCTAGAAAACACCTAGCCTGAGGGCCTGAAGATCACAGGCATCCAATGTCAGTTTTCAGTCTTGTCTCTTGCATCCAGAGATTTCTCCAGATTCTTTGAATCTTTTAATGATATGTACCATAGATGATGTGATCCACAAATTCTTTGCAATTTTACATTGAGGAACGTTATTCTTAAATTGTTGCACTGTTTACCCACACAGTCTTTCAGAGAGTGGTGAACCCCTTCCCATCTTTACTTCTGAGAGACTCCGCCTCTCTGGGATGGTCTTTTGATACCCAATCATCTTACTTACCTGTTGCCAATTAACCAAATTGTTTTTTTTCGCATTACACAACTTTTCAGTCTTTTGTTGCCCCTGTCCCAACCTTTCTGAAATGTGTTGCTGACATCAAATTCAAAATCAATATACATTTTTCAAAAAACAAAAATTTGTTGAAACTGAGAAATTTTAATGTTGGCTTTCTACTATTTTCAATGAAATATAGGGTTTCCATGATTTGCAAATCTTCACATTCCTTATATTTTATAGTGTCACAACTTTTTTTGCAGTTGGGGTTATAATTAGCTGAATTGGCTGGGTAGACTTGTATTTTGGCTACATATGTCAGTATAAAGAACTTCAAATACATTGAATTTTTGTTCAGGTTTTTGTATGATGTCTAGAATATCATTATAAATAACTGTGACGCCTTCTCCTCGACCAGTTAGATGAGGCTGATACATATAGCTGAGGATGAAGCATATAGCTACATTTAAATGCTCCATACTCATTTGGTTTGATCCACATTTCCATTAAGCATAGTGTATTAAACTTCTGGTCAGTAATAATTCCATAAACAATTAGTCTCATGCTGCAGTACTACACTGATGATAGTGTTACAGTTACATCATTACTTGTATGGTGGTAATTAATGACTACTTAACTACATAAGATGAAAAGGAAAGATTAACAGTCTTGTTTAAAATATCACTATAAGATTATTTTAAAATATGTAGTCCTATAATAGGAACAATAAAGTTCAAAGTCCAGGTCCTTTCCAGCAAAAACATTCACCATATTTAATTTGACAACTTTAAATCATGCAATGCCTGAGTTAGTGCACTCGTGGGTCTGAAATGTAACTCAATAAGTAAACGTCTTTCCCCACTGTGAGCAGTGATACGGCTTCTCTCCTGTGTGAATACTCTGTATTTGGAGAGAATTCTGCATTGTAAAATTCTTCCCCCACAGTGGGCAGTGAAACGGCTTCTCTCCAGTGTGAATGCACTGGTGTTGTTGATCACTCTGCTGAGTAAAACACTTTCCACACTGCAGGGCTCAACGTTAACTTTTAAACCCACTTGCCCTGGGGGGGGGCAAGTGGGGGGCTAATTTCCACTTGACCCCTTTTTTTGCGTTTTTGTTTGTTTGTTTGTTTTAAATAAGGAAAACCATAGAACAGTTGTGAATTGCAACATAAAATGAAGAGCACACATTGAATTGAAGTTTGGTTATTGGTTAATTTTAACTTATAACGGACAATAACAATTTTATCCAAAATAGTTTTTCCTGCCTTTGTTGATTTATTTCCATTAAACATGCATGCAGCTGTTGTAAAGTTCAGTGTGTTTTTGTATAGAACTCTCTGACTGTTGATTCATTACTTGATAATTGTAGAAATTATAAAATAGAAATCTATAACAAAGTTTGCATGAAGAAAACAGGGTGCCAAGACTTTTGAACAGTACTGTGTTTGAGAATATTTATATATCGTGGTTGATTGTTTATCCACCTCTAGGTTTAAAAAACAAAAACCCAAAACAAAACCCCACGCTGTGTCGTGACAGGATAATGTTTGAGTTTAAAATTGTTCAGTGTGTAGGTTATGGGTGTTTTTATTTACAGACCTGGCAACCTGTAACTGAACCAGTGCAGCTGGTCTGTCATGATGCAGCACAGGGTTGGGGTTTTTATTTTTTTTAAACCTAGAGGTGGATAACACCTCTGATAACAGAAACAAAGCTCCAGCTTGCTCTCTACTCTTAGTCTGTTCTGTTCTTTCAGGATTTATTGCGCATGTCGCTCTTTGTTGAGTTGTGGTGGTGGTGTTTTTTTTTTTTTTTTTTTTTTAATGCCCGAGTTGTTTGAAACCAATCTGGGTTTTCTGGGTTGAAAAAGGAAGCTGCTTCATCTGTAAGAAAATCAAACACTTTCATGAAGGAGCTAACTCGAATGCAAACAGAAAAAAAAATGATACTAGATTCTTAAGCAAAGTCTTCCATCCTCACTTCCAACTTTGTTTTTGTAAAATAAGTTTTAAGTACATTCGTGAATTTCTCTGGAGTTTTCAGACTTCGCTCCTTTTGTCATATTCTTTAACCACTCATTTCCTCGTTGTGCTTGAAACATTTGCTTCTATTTGTTCACACTTTTTTTTTTTTTTCTTGATAGTGGGGAGGCGGTAATGCCTTTTTATCTATCTCTGTTTGAACAAGCAAAAATTAACCATATTGAAGACAGATTAAGCCTTGCTTGCATGAAAGACGTTGTCTGTCTGACCCCAGCTGAATTATCATGTGATGCATGATGTCATGCACAAGGGGTCTATAAACAGTACGCGTACCATACTACAACAGTGGGGGTATATAAAATAACTTGCAAAGCAGTAAATGAAACCAAGACTAAGAAAACACAAGACACAATGGCAGAAATGTAGTGAGGGACACTTTTAGGAACTGAAATAAAAGATCAAAAAGCCAAATTTTTGTGGTGCTAGTTCGTAATATATGCTCATTCCAACTTGGCCAGTCGGGCATGTCAGGGACATATCCCACTTACCCTGGGCAATTGGGCAGTCCTTAATGTCGAGCCCTGCACTGTGAGCAGTGATGTGTGTTGGAGCCAGGATTTACCCTTCGTGTTAATGTGCGCACCCTCCACAGGCCTGGAGGGTATTGTGTCTGGGGGATGATAAATACCTGGCCAGGAAAGGACAGAGTGTGGCTGATTGGAGGCAACAGCTTTTTATATCTGTCTCCTGCTGTGTTCCAGTTTACCCTCTTGTGGGGTCGTAATGGTACATGTTAGGTCAGAGATTTTCACCGTCTCTTCCTCTTGCCCCCAACCGGGGCGATTTCCCTCTTGAGATCAGTTCCCCCGTGTCACCCAGAGCTCTGGGGTGAGTCGCGAAAAAAGACAGGAATCCCATAAGTTTGCAATCTTTATTCACAAGTCCCCAAAGAGGCAAGAGAATACAGGGGATTTTGTGTGTGTTATCTGAGTGACATCACTGCAGCTGTGTATGTTGTGTGTGTGTGTGTGTGTGTGAGACATCACTGCAGAGTGTGTGTGTGTGTGTGTAAATGTGTGTGTCTGTGTGAATGAGTGTGGCATCACTGCTGTGTGTGTGTGTAAGTGTGTGTGTGGGGGGGTGTGCAGGTGTGTGTGTGTGTGTGTGTGTGTGTGTGTGTGTGTGTGTGTGTGTGTGTGAGAATAAGTATGACATCAGCTGTGTGTGTGTAGACCTTGGCGATGGTATGCAATAATAAGCAAAATGTTCTTACACATTTTATATCAATAATAAGCAGAATGTTCTTATGATATGATAGCAATGTTCTTATATCATCAAAGGCCATTTCTTACGCACAACCTTAGGTCAGATAGCACAGGGCAATATGTAATGGAGTTTTAAGCAGAATACTGTTTCTAGCTTACATCTATATAATATTAATAATAGCTATTATTACAAAATAGATTAATGCCTTCTTGGTCAAGAATAAATACTTACAATTCCCCTCTTTGATACTAGTATCACACCCCAGTATTCTGATCATGTATGTGATTACATTGAGAATTAGGAATTTGTCCCAAATACACGCTACTTCCTTCAGAGTAATTTGCTCTAAAACAGTAAGGGGTCATTCCGTGCCAACTCACCTAAATTTCAGGAACTCCCCCACATCACCGTCTCAGATTTTACTCAAAAAATTCTCTAATCAAGAATCATATGTTTGTACCACACATGCAAAATATTAGCCCCCAATTATGTTGTAGTTTTGGAACTACAGGCCTTTGAAATATTGATGTCAAAACACCACGTCGAAATTGGCTCTTTCCCCAACTTCAGAGACCCATAACTTTTTATTGCAGCTATCTAGAAAGTTGTGTGTGCAGATTCTTACTGAATGATACCCACTCTTTTCAAATCTGTTGCCAGAAAGCCTCTGAAGGACATACTTTTTGCATAATAGGAAGCCAAAAATGGCATTTTGGCCAAAATCGCTTAAAATTCATTAAAACTCAAAGGGGCCTAGTAGAAATATGAAACTAGTTAGATTTTTTTCCTCATTACATAGTAATTGTAGGGTTGTTATCTGTTCACAGAAACATATTTTGCGATGAAAATTATATTCCTGAATTTTTAAAAAATTTTTTAACATCTTACGTCCTTTCCGAGGGGGCTAAAATAGGGCATTTTTGCCATCTTATTTGTTAATGTGGCTAGGGGTTTAGGATCTTCTAGTTTTTTGTGAAGATGCTCTCATATAAGATGTAACTACTCCCTGATTTTTTTTAACAAACGCCCCTTGCTTCATATTTTAATAATTTTTTTTGTACATGGACAGTTTCATCATTTTTCACTTTTTTCCACATTCAGAACTCTGTAACTCTACATTGGAAAATTCCTACTAGCAGCTATTTCAGATTTACATACATTGACATACAAATTTTCATATTTTAGTAGTAGTCTGCCCAAGAAATTCATATTTTTCTTTCTATTGGGACCTAAAAACAGCTATTTGGCCAAAAATGACAAAAATGTTGACTTGATATTTTTCAAGTTCTGGAGGGAATGGGCTATTTTCCTCATAAATTAAAGATGTGGTGACTTTTTCTATCCTGGAACAAGATCTCATCACAGCTTCTGCCCAATTGCACCCACTCAGCTGGAGATGAGAAGGGTTTCTTCTGATGTGGTACCATCATCGGTAGTGGACATAGGACCTGAAACCACACCAGTTTTACAGTCCCAGTTACAGGCCCCAAGCCAAATGTCCCAATCTGCACCAAATATGTACCAGCCAGGCAAATATATTGCCTGTGTTTATGACAGAAAATGGTACATTGGAAATATTGTCACCAGAAATGAAGAAGAAAATGATGTGTATGTCAATTTCATGAGACAAGGACGAGGCAACACATTCTCATGGCCACCACAAAGCAGGAAAGATGAATGTTGGGTGCCTTTGCTTCATGTCCTTTGTGTGGTAGAGGCCCCAAACATAAAAAGTGGGGGACACCATTACCAACTAACAGAGGATGACTTCAAACTTGTGAAAGACTTAAGTTTTAACTTATGTACTACTAGATGACAGTTTATGAGTGTCTTAGCACATCACATGAAACTGTACTGCCTGTGAATGAATTACCCATTATCACGGATGCCCATATTTGACTTTAAATTATGTACAAATCTTGTGATGTTTTTCAACATCATGATCATGGATCATTGAATGTGTTAATATGTAAATAAAACCTCATTGCTAAATGTTTTGTGCTTACACAACCTTGAAGTATATAAAAAATACTACTCCAGAATTTTGTTATTTTTCTATATTTTCCAAGGATATTCAACAAAAATTGCAATTATACCTAAAATTTTCTAATTGCAAAAAATAATATACAATACAGAAAAAGTTGTTCAGGAAATGTGTATGCCTAGATTAGGTTCTTATAAGCCTTAATTTGTGTGCAAAACACCCCTTTATTATTCCCTTGTTTATTAAAAGCTGCCCAGCGTTTTTGTCATTTTTGGCCAAATAGCTGTTTTTAGGTCCCAATAGAAAGAAAAATATGAATTTCTTGGGCATACAACTACTAAAATATAAAAATTTGTGTGTCAGTGTATGTAAATCTGAAATAGCTGCTAGTAGGAATCTTCCAATTTAGAGTTACAGAGTTCTGAATGTGGAAAAAAGTGAAAAATGATGAAACTGTCCATGTACAAAAAAAATTATTAAAATATGAAGCAAGGGGCGTTTGTTAAAAAAAAATCAGAGAGTAGTTACATCTTATATGAGAGCATCTTCACAAAAAATTTGAAGATCCTAAACCCCTAGCCACATGACCAAATAAGATGGCGAAAATGCCCTATTTTAGCCCCCTCGGAAAGGACGTAAGATGTTAAAATTTTTTTTGTAAATTCAGGAATTGAAATTTCATGGCAAAATATGTTTCTGTGAACAGATAACAACCCTACAAATACTATGTAGTGAGGAAAAAAATCTAACTAGCTTCATATTTCTACTATGCCCCCTAGAGTTTTAATGAATTTTATGTGATTTTGGCCAAAACGTCATTTTTGGCTTCCCATTATGCAAAACGTATGTCCTTCAGAGGCTTTCTGACAACAGATTTGAAAAGAGTGGGTATCATTCAGTAAGAATCTGCAAACACAACTGTCTAGATAGCTGCAATAAAAAGTTATGGGTCTCTGAAGTTGGGGAAAGAGCCATTTCGTCATGTGGTATTTTGACATCAAAATTTCAAAGGCCAGTAGTTCCAAAACTACAATGAATTGGGAGCTAATATTTTGCATGTGTGGTACAAACATATGATTCTTGATTATAGAATTTTTTAAGCAAAATCTGAGACGGTGATGTGGGGACCCTTAGGTGAGTTGGCACGGAATGACCCTAAGGAAAATGAAATTAGAGAGCATATCGACCTGCAGAGTAGTGAGAACAGAGTCCTGTAATACAATGGCAGGGGTTTTCGTGCTAGATACTGAAGAAGTCTGGTTTAACATTGCTTCAGAGCATAGAGGCAAAGGTGGACGTGTAATAATAGTAGAAGGCGGCATCAGATGACAGACATAACAACTTCCATTCGTGTGCGCTTGTGCAGTCCAGTTAGCGAATTGCCAAAAGATGTTGTCTCGAGGGCTAGCTCGAGCGGGTAACCCTGCTCCGAGCAGCAGTAGAGTGGTCACGAAGCTCGTGATGAGGATTTTCATGATTGTAGTGAGGGTGATTGGTCCCAGACGGGGCGCGAGATCCCCTCTTTGTTCACAACGTCTTGCAGGGAGTAATCTGAGGATTCTCAGTCGGCCAGGGCTGCACAAATGTCACGTCAAATCTGTGTAGAGCTCAGAGATGGAGAGAGAACAGAGACTGGATAGGGACACAGAAAAAATGTTAATAGCAAACTTGTCAGTCACTATGTTTACATGCACATAGAGAGAATCGAATTTCTGCCGTTGCTCGACTGAAATTGAAGTTCAAAATGCCATGTATACACCTTAATTCGGCTGAAATTGAACCGAACTTGATTTCTCGGAATTGAGCTACACGACCTAGTTTATGCGATTTCTGCTGAGCTACTTTGTGCATGTATACCCTATCGAGCTAGTTGTCGAGCTACTTCCGGAAGTGACGAGTGACGAGACCACAAGCGGGAAACACAACAGCCTCGGTCGGCATGACAACAGTAGTAGCGAGCAGCAGAAGAGGTCAGGAGGAACAAACGAAGAAGAGAAAATGGTGACGTAGAGCTCTCTGAAGTGTGGGTGGAGCACAGAGGACGGCAGGACAAAGCTTCTGGTACTAATAGGCTTTTTATTGTCAGACTTTTCAGTTTAACAGCCTACTTTTATTCTTGAGAGAAGCGCGCGCGCGCTGTGTTCTAGTCCCGGAATGAGCTCTGCCTCCTTAAATAGGGCGTGGTTACTGGGAAGCCACACAAACACAGGTTAATTACCGTCAGGTGTACCGTCGTTCTGCCACTCACCTTCCCTGGCTCTGCCCTCCTGTCACAGACCGGCGCTTGACCACGCCCCCACTGCTACAGGCAAGCAGAAACTTGCACTTCTGGAGCAATGAGGAGACAGACTTCATGCTCATTCAGCTTAAGGAGTTGAATATATTAAAATTCATGGACGGGAGAAAAGCGCGCAATAGAGAACACGGAACTGATAACTTTGTTTACACTCTTGAATAGCTCTTCTTCATGACGACAACCGGAAGTGTACCAACACGATGGGGCGTGTAACGCCACCTGTGGCTCGGGTGCACAATGCACCTCACACAGTAGCCCGATTTCATTGTGTGCATGTAGGATTGGATTTCTCTGGCACCCTGCTGGGACCTTCAGCTCGATTACCGACAGCAGCTCGATTTGGATGTGCATGTAAACGTAGTCAGTGTAACACAGCTTTGTTATGGGACCTTCTTCAGTCGCGTGGCATGGATCCACTGTGGAAAAAGATCAGTTAAAACAGCAGTACGAGTAATGGCGACTATTTCTGCAGGCCCACTATATCTAGGTTCTCCCAATTGTCCAAATCGTTTAAAAAGTTGCACCAGCACCTTGTCTCCCATGTGAAAGGGGTGTGGGGGTGCTGCTGGTAGAGATGATATTGTACTATTGACCTTGGTACAAATTTTATGCAACTTATCTATAAGGGCTGCAGAATACTCATCCATATGTGTTTTCAAATCAGAGGTACCCGGAGCCGGAGTTCCCTTCTTCCAGGGGAGAGGGAAAGGTCTTCCAAAAATAATTTCGTAGGGGGAGTATCCCCCTAGGCTAGGTCTTTGGTGTCATATGAATTTCAGCCAGAGTGGCTGGCAGTAAGTCTACCCATTTTTTTTTTTTGAACCTGTGGCTTGCATGGCCTTAGTTAGTTTGTCTTTCAATGTTCGATTAGTATGTTCTACGATACCAGAGGATTGAGGGTGGTATGGAATGTGAAAATGCCAGTTTAGTGAGAGATACTTACAAAGGTTTTGTGTGACTTTCGAGGTAAAAGGGGTACCTTTGTCTGAGTCTATGGCGTCTGGAACCCCATAACAAGGTATTATTTCTTTTGCCAGAATACGAGTAACTACCTTCGTGTTCTCTCGAACAGGGAAAAGCTTCTACCCATTTAGAGAATTTGTCCACAATCACCAGGAGATATTTAAATGGACAAAATACAGGCACACATGAGAGCATACAACTCAGCTGCCTGAGCCAAGGAGAAAGGAAGAGCATATGCCTCATGCACAATATCAGGCAATGAACACACAGAGTAACCACAGAGGAAAACACCGTGTGAGGGTTTAGAACAAGAGCCATCAACAAAAAATACTTCCCCTATCCCTAGAGGGCTGGAGGAGAGATCGGACCTGATACTAGTAGTATGTACGATTTCAGACAGACAATCATGGTCAATGTCATCCCATGTGTCATCCCGAGAATTAAGGTGGTGTGCAAGAGCGTGACCTACAGTATCGAAAGAGGATGTGGCACGAATTTCGAGATTGTTAGTAGAACAGAGCATATGTTGGGTCTGTAAATTTTGCAACACCTGTTTAACTTGATGTGACGAGTGCAAGATCAGTGAGTGAGACAAAACCAATTTTTCCACGTCTAAAACCATCAAAGCACATGTGGAGACAGCCCTTAGACACACAGGTAAGCCTTGAGCAACAGTGTCTAACGTTTTAGATAAAAACCGCACAAGGACGCATCCCCCCCTCATGCTCCTGGGCCAACACCGCAGAGGCTGTGCCTTGGTGTTCACAGGCATAGAGATGGAAGGGCTTGGAGTAATCAGGTAAACCCGGGGCGGAAGAAAGGGCACTTTTGAAGGAGTGATGAGTGTCCACCATCACGTCAGTCCAGGTCAATGGGTGCTGCAGTGGATCGTGATGAGAGATTGCAGAACGGAGAATTTTGTCATATAAAGAGCAGTCAGGGATCCACTGTCTGCAGTAATTGATAAGACCCAGGAAAGCCATCGGTGCATGTTTAGTTGTGGGGCGCTTTGTGTCTAGAATCACCCGCACCCGGTCAGATGACAGCTTACGACAACCTTGTGAAAGTTCAAACCCCAAATACTTAAGTGTCCATGCAATATTGCAGCTTGGCCCTGGAAACCTTAAAGCCCTTGTGCGCCAGATGTTGGAGCAGGTGTAAGGAGGCATCTTGGCAGATTTCTGGTGACTCAGCAGATACCAGATCGTCTGCGTACTGCAGGACCACAGAGCCCTGGGGGAGGGAGAGGTCACAGAGTGCGTTATGAATTATGGCTGAGAAAACAGCAGGAGAGTCAATAAAACCTTGAGGCAAATGTGTCCGAGTATACTGTCTCCCCCTGTGCGTGAAGGCAAACAAAGGCTGTGTCTGCTCTTCAACAGGAACACTGAAAAAGGCAGAACAGAGATCAATAACGGAAAAACAGCAATGTTGAGCAGGAACCTGTGACATTCCAGAGGAAACGTCAGGTACAATGGGTGCAACAGGAACAATCAGTTCATTAATCTTGCGTAAATCCTGCGTAAAACGCTAGGTACCATCAGGTTTAGGTACTGGATTGACAGGTGTATTGTACGAGCTGGTACACGGTCTCACCACACCTTGCTCGAGAAGAGACTGTAGGATGCCATCAATTCCCCGAGCCTTAGTTTCAGAGAGAGGGTACTGTTTAACATAAACATAAACTTAACATAAACAGGATGCACATGTTTAAGCTTAGCCTCATAAGGAGCAATAAGTTTAAAGAAAGAAAAAGGAGATATAAAACAGGGCAAATTGAAATGACAGACAATTTCACTGAATGTAATTTGAATAAAATTGAATAGCTGATAAGCACTTTTTCTGGATTCGATATGTGACAGAGACTCAAAATACATTTTTAATTCAATTAAAAATAATGGGAATGAGGGGGTTGGTTGCCTTGGACATTTTGACTTTATGTATATGAAATTTACCTAGTAATATAAAGAGATTAATTATGTTAAACTTATTATTGTGTGAGAAAGTGCCAAAAATAACGATTTTCTCATCAAAGTGATACTTCACTGTAGTTTTAGCGAAAAGAAAATTTCCCAAATCTTTCGACCCTTCAGATATTTGGGACAGTCATACAGGAGGAGAGATATCTGTGGCTGCCCGTTGCAGATATGTGTGTCCTTGTTGAAGCATCTCTGCTGTGCTTGTTTATCTATAACTGGGTCAGTCTCGTTTTTCTTAATGGTTAAATAAAGATAAACCCAAGTCTTCGATTTATAAACACCACTGGAAAGACAATTATTTTTCAACATTCTTCAAGTAAACATTTGTTAACTCTGTTTCTTGCTGAAAAAATTATGGTTAACTAAATACATTAAAAGGCCTATCCATTCCATATCCTCCGTGGTTTTTTAAAGGCAAAAGTATGGAGGTTTAAAATTCAGCAAACAGTTAATCAGAACATTTCATATCAATAGTTCAAAATTAGGAGGAACATGAATGAACTGAAATGAACAAAACAAATTTTAGATTTAACAGATTACACTTACTTGTCTTCTGCTCAAAACTGAATAAAAAAAATCGCCACGAACACGAGCTAGTTAGGATTAGCCTATTATATGTTCAGAATTTTCGTTTGCTTGTTTTCAGGTCTGTTTGCCTGTGAGGCAGAGATTTATAAGGTTACTATTGCCTAGAGACGAGAGGCGGAATAAGAGCACGTGCACACAAGTTTTATGTGGTGGTTTTTGTCATATCTGTTCTATTCTAGGTGATGAACAGATGAGGTGTGTTGAATAAACTTGTTTTATTACACGTTACTGCAGCGGCATGTCCAGGCATACCATACAAAACATTTCCTGCTTCTCTTTTATCTAGTGCGCATGCCTAGCTCACAAGGCATTATGGGAACTGGAGTTCTAATGTTATTAACACGCATCACAATTTTGCCGTCACATACTTCTGTCTTAGTTTTAACTACTTCGTATTCATCATTTATAGGATCTAGACATGGCACTGCAGCTATTAGGGAGCAATTCCAGCGTTATGGACGTGACACTTGAACTCAAAATGGCAACAAATGACCCAGTGCATGTTTTATTGTCTCCCAGTATTTAAACAGGTGTTGCATATTTTAAGGCTGTACCATACTGGAGAAGTGATAGAACAAGAACAATTCCCATAGTACATCTAGGGCATGCCAGAAAATGCCAATAAAAGATGCGTTATGGATGTGACAGAAAAAGTATCACTTTTCTTGGGTGACTGTACATTTTTATCAAACTCTGTGAAATTGTAAACCTAATGTCGAAATGGAGATATCCATTTGATAGAGGGGTCCAAGGTGAATATTAAAAAAATCTTTGTTTAAAATATTTTGTATTTCATGCAGAGTTTCGGAAGGAAAAGTCAGCGTTATGGATGTGACAAAATTCCGTTATGGATGTGACGCGTCTGAAATGGACATGGCATATGTTTAGAAAATCAGCAATTTAACCACCATAACCCTTTGAAAAACTCTCTAAATATCACCTAAAACTATCAAAGTTCTTAAATAATATTTAGGATGGCTATTGTTTTGCTGTTTGGTGGATTTTAGCATACATTTCTGTGGCTTGTGGCAATAATATAGAATTGTACATGATCAAAGTTGATTTTAGCTTGGGTTTTACATTATAAGAAGACTGACATATTAAGGTGAAGGGAACAATTGTTGCGACAAACTGGTTCAACTTATTCACATCTGTAAAATACAGGCCTAGGTGATATCTCTGGGAGTGGTTTTGATGTATTACATGTTGCTTTATTTTTGCATGGTGAGGTTGACATTTACATGGAATTGCCCTAATGCAGTTTCATCATAACTGTCGCCTAGAACGGCATGAAGAATAAAACGATAATCTGCTCCTACCAGCTGGCAGTGTCCTGACATTTTTACGAGCATGTCTACGAATTTAAGTGGTTTGTCTAACGAAGGCAACATTTTAATAATATCTTTTAGGTCTGATGCAGAAGGCGGATTATATGGCACACTGTGAATTAATGTGTCTATGTTCACACATAAGGCGCACCAGATTGTAAGGCGCATTAAGCAAAACAACACAGTCTGGTAAATCAAACTTTATTCCACTCAGTTGTAAAAACAAATACCGGTACAGAAAAATACACTCACTTATTGATTCATTCTTCTTCCAACCCGCTCTGATTGGTTTATTGTTGCTAGCGTGTACTCCGGGCTGCCTTACATAAATGCATTTCTATGTTTAAACATTACAGTCAGGCAATCTTGTAGACTGCTCAGGGGTCCTGTTATGAGGACACAGCGTACCGTAATGCTCCGAATATCCATTGAGCGGAGCGGCTTCGTTGCTTACCAAAGCCATACTTATACATTTCGACAAATTTTTGAGCGCATTGTACCACATAAAATCGGTCAGTAAGCATAACAAGTAATCATACATGAGGCGTGCTGGATTATAAGGTGCACTGTCAATTTTTGAGAAAATTTAAGGATTTTAAGTGAGCATTATAGTCCCAAAAATACGGAGATGCAGGTGAGCTGGGCATGAAAGGTTACTTAAATCTGGATATAGTTTTTTTTTAATTCCGTGAAAATCATCCCATATTGGTTTCATTTTGACCCATTCTAAATAGCCTTTAGTCATATAATCATAATCCCAATCCCTCGTATATGTGACCCCTCACCGAATCCAGGGACACATGTCGGCCGAAACGAATCCGAGATAATCGCAAAAGAAGCATTTTTTTTTTTTCGAAATTTGTGATTTTTGTTTTTTTCCATCATGTGCAAGTTGAGATCTTGAAGAATGCAATCAGTATTTCAGATAATAGATTGTTTTGTTGGAAAAGCATACATTTTTTTGTTGCAAATTGTCTTGTTTTTGTCAGGACTGTAGCCTGTTGGGGGGTGTGGGTAAATTACCATATGGGCCATTCACATGATGATTTAAGTCTTTTTTTTTTTTTTTTTTGCGAATCAGCTGTATGATACGAGCTGAGATCGTGGCTACTTAAGCTGCATACAGGCATGTAATTAATGAGGAAGCTAAACAGAGCACAGAGGAGCTGAAACACTGCGAAGCAAACAGACACATGGTTTTTACATCGGAGATAACCATTTCTAGCAAAAAAAAAACCCAACCAAAAGGAAGCTAGGATTACATTCCATCGGAGGCATTGGTGTGTGCAAGGTGCCGTTTCTCTTTCTGATGGGGTAAGTTTATTAATCTAAGGCTGTGTGGTTATTTTTGCATGTAACGGAAAGTGTTGTGGTTTGGTTAAGCCTAGGTCACAACCGGACGTACGATTTTTTGGCCGTGTGTTTTTTTTTTTTTTTTTTTTTTTTTGGCGTTTCCCAAATCGCTGCGTTTTTTTTTTTTTTTTTCATGGAGAAAGACGCGCGTTGGCTGTAAGTTTGTCTTGCAACCTGAAAAAAACATAAGCGCCTGTAGAGTTTGTTTGACATGACAAAGAACCTCTGCGGCCGGTCTGCGGCTCAAAAATCAGCACATCACACGCGTGCTCTCGCGCGTTTCACACTCGCGCTGTCGTGCGTTTCTTGCATTTTTTGCATGTAGACCGGCCGTAGGAGCACGTACGGCCGGTTGTGACCGAGGCTTTACATGAAACTAGTGTTGTGTTAGTTGTGTCATCATCGTGCTATCTTTCTTACGGTGTGAGTAATTTTTCAACCACAAAACGTTAAAGTATACTTTAGGACTTATTTTTGTACTTTATAATTGTTTTGGGCATACTTTGCATGGAAGGAAAATTGACGTGGTGATCTTTGTTTACATGAAAGTAGCATCGTAGGGGGTAGGGCTTTCCTTAATGTCATGCAAATGAGCACCATTATGTGCCCGCCCTACACCCAGAGTAGCTGAGATGGAAAACTTTGAGGGCGATTTTCTCCCTTTTCTGTTTTAAGAGGTATATACTTTCAAAAGGCCACACATTCTTCAAATATTGTCAGATCTCCACATGGAAGGCATCATTGGAAAGCTTAGAAACTGTACTTTCTGAATCTGTCAATAACTCAAAATGCCCCCGGGCAGACATGTGTCCCTGGATTCTGGATTTGGGCACATATTTGTCTATGAACCGTACCGAGGTTTAAAAGTTCCTGCACGAGGATAAGTCAAAACTGAGGCTGGGACTCAGTCCAGCCGGCCAAATTGTCTAACCACGGACTGGTGTAGAATGCTAAACCACAGCAATTCATCCAATCCCGTGGGGTGTCCTCGGGGTCCGCTCTCTGGGTACCTTAACACAATTTCCCCCCATGGTGACACGAAAGGACCATCTCGAGATAAATTATTCTGTGGTAACGCGCACAGACGCGCACGCACTAATCATCCCGTGACAACTCTTCACGGGGATACACAAATCATTCCGTGGCAACTCACACGGAGATAAATGGGTTTTCGGATACCAGGCGGAAGTCCCTTAAAAAATAAAAAGAGATTTCTTACCTGGTCAGCAGTATCCCGGACGAGCCCCCAAACTGTTAGGTCAGAGATTTTCACCGTCTCTTCCTCTTGCCCCCAACCGGGGTGACTTCCCTCTTGAGATCAGTTCCCCCGTGTCACCCAGAGCTCTGGGGTGAGTCGTGAAAAAAGACAGGAACCCCATAAGTTTGCAATCTTTATTCACAAGTCCCCAAAGAGGCAAGAGAATACAGGGGATTTTGTGTGTGTGTTATCTGAGTGACATCACTGCAGCTGTGTGTGCGCACGTCTGTGTGTGTGTGAATGAGTGTGACATCACTGCAGAGTGTGTGTGTGTGTGTGTGCAGCTGTGTGTGTGAATAAGTATGACATCAGCTCTGTGTGTGTGTGTAGACCTTGGCGATGGTATGCAATAATAAGCAAAATGTTCTTACACATTTCAAATCAATAATAATCAGAATGTTCTTATGATATGATAGCAATGTTCTTATGATATCAAAGGCCATTTCTTACGCACAACCTTAGGTCAGAGATAGCACAGGGCAATATGTAATGGAGTTTTAAGCAGAATACTGTTTCTAGCTTATACATCTATATAATATTTATAATATTTGTATAATAATAGCTATTATTACAAAATAGATTAATGCCTTCTTGGTCAAGAATAAATACTTACAGTACATGTATTTGTACTGGACCGTTTCGGTACAGACTAATTTGGTTTAATCCATGTTTCTGTTTAAACACAGTACGTTAAACTGCTGATCGGTAAGAAGTTCATTAACAGTTCGTGCTTCAGACATAAGAGAGAAAATATTTAAAAGTCTTACCTTTTAGATCAAAGGTGCTGGCAGCGGCTGTACAGTCAGTATGATCTAATTTTATATTAACGAGATTATTAGAACAAACTCTGAGTATTTCTACATTTTTTTTCTTTTAAGCTCAGGGAACAGACACAGTCTCGATATAGTGGAACCTGAGTGACGACTCTGTGCAGCTAGTAGGCAGTCAGTTTAGCCTGTTCGTCTGCTCCCTGGCCTTGGCTCTGGATTGTCACAGATTAACTAGGCCTGTTCTGAGACTATGAGCTATGCTGCGAGAAATGAGAGCAGCACCTTCCTGAGTGGGATGGATACCATCCTGCCCTAACAGATTTGTTGTTTGATCTCTAGCTGTGTGAGGACATGAAAACAGAAACGTCCACGGCTGGAGGGATGTCAGAAGTCCATGTGAAGAAAGAGGAGACCCTGGAGCTGATTATCTACAACTATGGAGACGATCTCGACAACCTACCTGAAGGTCTCTCTGTTAAAGTTGAAGATCCTGACAATAAAGACTACCTCTGTAAGACATCGGGTCACTCTGGTGCTCAGTAACACTCACTGTTTATTCTATCCTACACACTATCTGATGCACTAAAATTGCAATGCAGTACATTTGGGATGTAGCCCAAGTCTCAGATTATTTAATCAACTAATTGTGACAAAATTGAATTAAAATTGATATTTTATTGATAAAATATGAACTTTGTTTGTAGAGAGTGTAATATGGTAGCAAGGAGTGAGAGAAACTAAATAATAATTTTATTTCCTTAAAATACATTAGTCGTTATAAACCAATGATGTTAACCTGAACAAAAAGTGTGGAATAACACCTGATGGGTCATGCTGTGATATAAAAATCTATGGCGGGTGATTTTTTTTTTTCACATAACAGCACAGCCCATAGTGTATTATTCCCCTCATACCACAGTGATTTTGCCTACAATTACAGTTTAATTTATTACTGAATGACACACAGCATGTTTTTTGTTTCTGTTTACATTTAATGTTACAGAATGTCTGCCATTCTCTCCAGCCACTCCTGTGTTTTATTCTGAGACGAAAAAAAAAAATGTGGGATGTTGTGTGACCTGAGAAACCAGAAAGCACAAAGTCCTCTGTCCTGAAGACTCTTCCAACTTGGGGAAATTTACTGACTGATACCTGGGTCTCCTTCCATAAATGTTAAATAAACGTGTCCTAACGTCTTCACCACATTAGAAGAGGATAGTTTTTTTTGGTTTTTTTTTTCCTCTTCCCCTTCCACCCATTTTCTCTCCAATGTGATCACCTGCTAGTATCCACCCACCAGCCAGGTCTCTCTAACCATGTGAGTGAAGGCTAACACGTACTTCCTCCAAGACATGTAAAGCCATCAACCTCCTCTTTTCCAAATCCAGCTCATGCTGTGTCACAGGATAGCAAAACACACCTGGAGGAAAGTGCCATGTGCTCTCTTCCCCACATGCATGAGCTCACAAAAGACCCCAACTGGCTGTGATTTAATAGGGGACAGAGAGTATGCCCCTGGAATGGGATGTTCAATAAGCATATATGGGTGTGATGGACAGGTGTCCAGATATCTGTACACGGATTTAGGGGCGTCATAGTGGCACAGCTCCAGGGTCCTGGATTCGATCCTAACCTCGGGTTGCTGTCTGTGTGAAGTTTTGCAAGTTCTCCCCCATCAGTGTGGGTTTCCTCTGGGTCCACTGGTTTGTTCAACAAATTGGTTATGCTTAAATTGCCACTAGGGTTTATTTTATTATTATTATTATTATTATTATTATTATTATTATTATTATTATACTTTTTAATTAAATATGAATCCTAAATGTATGGCACTGGAAAAATACCTAGATCTATAAATGCCAGAATTGTCAGCAAGCTCAAATAGAAATGTGCGTTGGACTCTTTATTTATTTACTTACTGACTGACTGGGTGCACAGTTATTCAGGGTTTTCATTAGTATGGAAAACAACAGATGAAATGTGAAAAGTAACAGATTAGGCCAGGGGTCATGGGGGCTGCATAGGCCCCCATTTGGGTCCAGGGCAACGCCCTGGTTGGGGAGACTAGGGGGCGAAGCCCTCCCCGGCCGAAAACAAATTTCGCAATTTCTAACAGCCAATCGTTAGCTCTCCATGCTCCATCTGAAATATAGAATGGATCTGACAATTATTAAGTTAGGATTAGGACAAGTAATGACAAACAGCAAATCTTGAATTCTAACTATTGCAAACGTGTTAAGTTTGAGGAAAAAGCATATATAAAACATTATCTCTTCACAAACAACATGCATATGTAAACTGCAAACATCTCCAAGTATAACAATTATCTGTACAGTTAGACATATGGAATCTATTCCTCCATGACATGCCATCATTTAGAGATTCAAATTATGTCAATTTTGAAGCATACACCATTTTTGAAATTTATCAATTTGCCATCTCAGCAAAATACTGTCTTGCTTTAGTATTTTCTTAAAGGGATAGTTCGGGATTTTTGACATGAATCTGTATGGCATCCCCATCAATAGTGTCGTGCAAACACACTGACTTACCCCTGACAGCATCCTGTGAGTCCAGTTCTTGTCCAGTTTTGGTCCAGACGAAAGTAGTCCGGCAAGTTTGTTGGGGTCACGAAAGTAAAACGTTTTTCGTCTCAAAACAGTATGTGTTCAAAAGAGTGATATATTTGCATCACAAAACCGTTGCCAAATAAAAAGTCAGACCTCGAAATTGCTTGGCACTATTTTCTCTCCCTTCTTATCACTGCGCGCTGCTGCCAGGTGACAGCCACGGCTGTTTCATTCATTGTTTACTGCTAGCAAAGTTAGCGACAACATGTCTGACTACGACAGCGACGTTGAAAACATTGACTTCATCTCACAGCCAAAGGGATATCTTTATGAACCCGAATATACAGATGAAGAAATTCACCAGATGGAGTTAGAACGGGCAGAGAGAGAAAGGGTGGACAGAGAAGTGGAAGAAGGTGAAGCTGGAGCCGCAGCTGGAGCCGCGAGACACCGGGTGACCAAAAAATGGTGGTGTACTTGTTCCAAATGTGAAGTAATGCAGACAGAGGTGGAGTGCTACTGCTGCCACGAATGGGATCTCATCATGCCACAGATGCAAGACCTTTCAATTGACGAGGAGGCCAGCGTGCCAGCTGCTGTCTGCATCACAAACCACACTGACTTCCCTGCACTCCTGAATGTTGGTGTCTTGCAGACGTTTTTCCACATTCCTAAAATTAACTGGAAGAAGCGTCCCAGGCCAGCTGGACCCGATGGTCAGTTGTCTTCAGAGTAAGTGTTGACTCCTTTTTTACATGTTGTAGCCTACAGGTGTTTTGTTAGTTTGCACAGCCTCCGTGCATCACCCAGTCACTATGCACTGATACCATGGGTAGAACTGGGAGGATTGATATCGTCCTGTCCAATGTTTTCATTTCAATGTTACCATTGTCTTGGCGTAAATTTGGAATGTACAAATGTGTCTGGAGTTAGGATATGTTTGCTCTATGTCAGTATCTCGTAATGTCACCGGCAGATAACATGTCTTTCATTCATGTCTCAAAACACAACGTTGCTAGCAGCTAGCTCTAGCTGATTCTTGAAAGCCTGTCCGCTTGAAAGCATGGCGGTACAACTTTGTTCTTACCTGGGGTGCAGGGACAGCAGCTTTCTTCAAAACCCGTTTCTTCCTCAGTCCTGGGCATGAAGAAACATAGTCGTCGTCGCTGAAGTGCGCACTGCAAACACGAAGCTTTTTTACCTTTGCCTGTTTGGAGTCCACATGGAAGCCCAGAGCAACAAGCCAAAGTTTCCTCAGTGACACGTCTGTCATGGGAAAACGGTGAAATGTGTGCGGAGATTCAGCCACATCTTTGTTGCTACAGCCTGGATAGTCGCAAGTGCGCACCATTTTCACAAATATATTATTGTATAGGTTATAGAAGGTGATACATTTGTTGCTGTTCTTGCTCTCAAATTAGCTTGTTAGCGCCACTGATCTGAACTCCTAATCACTGCCAAACAATGGGAAAGGTGTTGATTCCTGCGCAGATGTCAACATGACAACGCGCAGTGATACCGAGGAAGACAAAATATAGCGCCAAATAATTGCTAGGTCTGACTTTTTATTTGGCAACGGTTTTGTGATGCAAATGTATCACTCTTTTGAACACATACTGTTTTGAGAAGAAAAATGTTTTACTTTCGTGACCCCAACAAACTTGCCGGACTACTTTCGTCTGGACCAAAACTAGACAAGAACTGGACTCACAGGATGCTGTCGGGGGTAAGTCAGTGTATTTGCACGACACTATTGACGGGGATGCCATACAGATACATGTCAAAAATCCCGAACTATTGCTTTAAATGCTTATCTCAAATTTTTCCATACCTGTATAATGAGTTTTTTGCATAAAACAAAAATTCTGTATATACAGTGCTGAGTAAATAAGACCCAACATTTTGTATTTTTCATTTAAAGAAAAATAAATTACTGTTATCCATCATTTGCTATTACAATGTGAATTCTTCAACAGAAAAAAACATACCTTCTTCCAAATGATTTTTTCAGTCAAACAAACACTACAACCATCAAGCACCGAACTCTGGAACTTCAAACAAGCAGTAAAAGAACTTGGGGGGGGGAACCTGCAACGATTTGAAAATATTTTAACAATGAAATCTTCGCAATCTGTCCATCAAGTAATTTTGACGCTGCTTCATTTCAATGGGCTGAGTTTCAATGAGAATATCTGTGTATGCAATGTGCTGTGGTGATTTCTGTCATCATCCAAATCAGTTCAGAAACCTACACTGCTGTATTAATGGTAGATTTCTTTCATTCTTGGGTCTCATGGCAATTACAGTTCCTATGCCACAAAGCCCAATCAAGATTTGGGAAATCAGAACATCATGCAGAACGAAGAAATCTAATATATAACGACAAACATGCAAAATAGCAATAACTTTTAAAATGTAAACTGGGCAGGGTTCTCCACTTTTCAAAAATAAAAGGGGGTGGAGGGGGCGGGGGCAAGGGGGATGAACTTAACTAGTGTGTGTGTGTGTGTGTGCGTGCGCTGTTATATGATTACTGTAACTGTGTATGGTCAGAAAAGACGATAGATAAGCATAACCATTGAACAATAACGCTACGAACACCCACAAAGTTATTTAGCTGCTGGCTTGCTGCAGCTTGTAGCTTCCAGTGTTACTCTGTGTCAGTATGGTGTAATGTGGTGTAGTGTAGTGTAATGCAGGGCTAGACCTCAATCTGCAGAGCTCTGGGTCACAATCTGTGTCATGGCGCACAAGGAACGGCGTTCCTTATCAAATAAGTCGGACAAGAAAGTTCGAACAATTACAACCCCGATTCCAAAAAAGTTGGGACAAAGTACAAATTGTAAATAAAAACAGAATGCAATGATGTGGAAGTTTCAAAATTCCATATTTTATTCAGAATAGAACATAGATGACATATCAAATGTTTAAACTGAGAAAATGTATCATTTAAAGAGAAAAATTAGGTGATTTTTTTTTTTTTTTTTTAATTTCATGACAGCATATCTCAAAGTTGGGACAAGGCCATGTTTACCACTGTGAGACATCCCCTTTTCTCTTTACAACAGTCTGTAAACGTCTGGGGACTGAGGAGACAAGTTGCTCAAGTTTAGGGATAGGAATGTTAACCCATTCTTGTCTCATGTAGGATTCTAGTTGCTCAACTGTCTTAGGTCTTTTTTGCTGTATCTTCTGTTTTATGATGCACCAAATGTTTTCTATGGGTGAAAGATCTGGACTACAGGCTGGCCAGTTCAGTACCTGGACCCTTCTTCTACGCAGCCATGATGCTGTAATTGATGCAGTCTGTGGTTTGGCATTGTCATGTTGGAAAATGCAAGGTCTTCCCTGAAAGAGATGTCGTCTGTTGCTCTAGAACCTGGATATACCTTTCAGCATTGATGGTGTCTTTCCAGATGTGTAAGCTGCCCATGCCACATGCACTAATGCAACCCCGTACCATCAGAGATGCAGGGTTCTGAACTGAGCGCTGATAACAACTTGGGTCGTCCTTCTCCTCTTTAGTCCGAATGACACAGCGTCCCTGATTTCCATAAAGAACTTCAAATTTTGATTCATCTGACCACAGAACAGTTTTCCACTTTGCCACAGTCCATTTTAAATGAGCCTTGGCCCAGAGAAGACGTCTGCGCTTCTGGATCATGTTTAGATATGGCTTCTTCTTTGAACTATCGAGTTTTAGCTGGCAACGGCAGATGGCACAGTGAATTGTGTTCACAGATAATGTTCTCTGGAAATATTCCTGAGCCCATTTTGTGATTTCCAATACAGAAGCATGCCTGTATGTGATGCAGTGCCGTCTAAGGGCCCGAAGATCACGGGCACCCAGTATGGTTTTCCGGCCTTGACCCTTACACACAGATTCTTCCAGATTCTCTGAATCTTTTGATGATGATATGCACTGTAGATGATGATATGTTCCAACTCTTTGCAATTTTACACTGTTGAACCCCTTTCTGATATTGCTTCACTATTTGTTGGCGCAGAATTAGGGGTATTGGTGATCCTCTTCCCATCTTTACTTCTGAGAGCCGCTGCCACTCCAAGATGCTCTTTTTATACCCAGTCATGTTAATGACCTATTGCCAATTGACCTAATGAGTTGCAATTTGGTCCTCCAGCTGTTCCTTTTTTGTACCTTTAACTTTTCCAGCCTCTTATTGCCCCTGTCCCAGCTTTTGTGAGATGTGTTGCTGTCATGAAATTTCAAATGAGCTAATATTTGGCATGAAATTTCAAAATGTCTCACTTTTGACATTTGATATGTTGTCTATGTTCTATTAATATAATATCAGTTTTTGAGATTTGTAAATTATTGCATTCTGTTTTTATTTACAATTGTACTTTGTCCCAACTTTTTTGGAATCGGGGTTGTACAGGAAAATTGTATTTGGCTGAAAAGCAACCGATTCAGACATCATTGCAACCGATGAGTTCAATCAGCAGTCGGTTACAAATGAAAACCCTGGTTATTTTTGTTTGTACCTGCCAGGGCTTTACATTAACTTTTTTGCTCACCGGCCACTGTGGCTAGTGGTTTCCTGAGTCACTAGCCATTCAGCCTTTTCACCAGCCACAATTTTGTTGCCAGGAAATCGCAGTTTTTTTCTTCACCGTGATGCGTTAAAGTTCGGAAGATCTAGATTCAATTATGAATGGCAGCGTATAATGTATCTCTACAGTAGCACTCAAGTATTCAGTGCTGTTAAGGTAGCTCCCTATATGAAAACATGCAACCAATTCAGACAAAAATATAAACAGAGTATTTTGTTTATTGAACTCAAATTCAAGCCCCTTACAATATGAAATATCGTATAATATGAAAAATAATTCAGTACAACTGAACTGATTCTAGTATTAAAAGTCCAATTTAAAACATTTATCATTGAAAAACATTTGATGTTTTGATATGCAAGTATTGTGTATTATCAAGTATTATGTATATTATGTATTATCTATTAAGTGTGTGTGTGTGTGTGTGTGTGTGTGAGAGAGAACATGTGTAGAGAGAGACATTAAATGTCCTCATTACATTCATCATCACATGAGTCTGAATGGTCCATGAAAAATGGTCTTCGTGACCTGAGGCTTCCAGCAGGCCATAAGTTGATAGCTGGGGCGGGATCAACTTCTTTCCAGTCGCGTGAACGTTTCTAAACAGCAGCTCCATCCTCTCCCGCTCAGCCAACTTCATGACAGCCAGGGACTTGAAAGCAATGCTGTCCTGTAGTGAACCAGCCGTCTTCGCCTGTTTTGATGTTATAGTACCGATGTGTGCATTTGACTTTTCGTGGTCCTTTATAGTTTGGAGTTTAAAATTACTGGTGCCTGTCTTTGCCAGACTTTCTACAGTCTTTGCAGTACATGGTATTTTCGGTTTTGCTCTGAACTAGCCAATCTTGCCCTAACTTCCATTTGTCATTGAACTGTCATATCTTCCTATTAGCGTCTTGTTCATCATCTCTGCCCCTTTTTTCCTGAGCAGCAGGGTTTGAAACTCCAGCTATATGCCGCCACATAGTGTGCTTGTCAGTCGTCAGCAACTTTTTTGCTTCGTTCATTAACCGCAGGTTACCGTATCATTGATTTTATCTGAGCCATTAACGAACGTTCTAAACAATTCTAACATGTTGTCAATGTTTATGCAGGTGTTCATGGGAGTTGTAGGCACGTAATATTACATTGCAATGCGTTTATTATATCAGATGCCTTCAGAGAAAACTGCAATTAAAATATGTCATACCACAGAATAAACCACCCACCATAGTGGCTAGTGAGACTAAAGTTATTACCCGCCAAAGCCAAATTTTACCCGCATTTGGCAGGTGCTAATGTAAAGCCCTGGTACCTGCATGTGATTTCATAACAAATTTGGGGTATTCTGTTTTCCAAAAGATAAGCAAGTAGCTGAATTTAAGACATCCTTGACCCTGACCAGGCAGGTCCTAAGAATGCTGTAAATACTGTACATCTTGCAGTGCCACAGTCATGTTAATGAACATTTGTTTTATTTTTGCCCTGCAAGCTTCTAACCACTTGTTTACACCCACAAGGAAGTAAAAACAATTCATACTTGTGTACCTTGTTGTGTCCTGTGAGATCTCAGTCTTGATGAACACCTCTAGTCTCAACCAGATGTTCAGTGAACCTTTCTGGCAAGCTTTCATAGGATAATCCAGTACTAATGTACTGTATGTGGTCTTAGATATGCATACAGATTGCACACACATTTGGGCCTCATTTCTTCCTGCTGCGTTTTCTCTACTCCCAGACTGTGAAGTTTGCAAATCCTTCTTCCTCAACAATTGTGAAGTTCATGGACCACTCCTCCTCATCCCCGATACTCCTGTTCCCATGGGAGTCCCTGACCAAGGCAGACAAACTCTTCCTCCTGGGCTAGAAATCCAGAAGTCCAGTATTCCTGATGCAGGCCTGGGAGTGTTTAATAAGGGAGAGACTATTCCAGTAGGTGCACACTTCGGACCCTACCAGGGAGAGCTGGTAAACAGAGAGGAAGCCAGGAACAGCGGAGACTCCTCGGTTGTGAGTTTGTCATAAATTTATGATAAAGATTTGTATATTTTTTTAAGTAACAAAATATGATGACTAGATGAAGGTAGCGCCAATTAATATCAATTTCTTCTTGCCAACGATATGTGGAGTAGTGGTGTAAATCGCAAGTTTGATCACAATGTGATCCTACATCAATTCTTTTAGCCAGTGTGGTGGAAATTCACTGGTTAATAATAGAAATACTAGTAACACCTGAATAATGCTCAAGCAAATATTTCTTTATTGTATCATTTAATGAAAGTCCCATAAAATCATAAGCCCAGGTAGTCACTAACATAGAAGTAGTTATGGGACGACCTAAGCATGGTCAACTTCCTGTGTTGCACAAAATATTAGTCATCATCATAGCTTCCATCAACATTTCATAATAGTCTGTTTTCCCAAATGCAGCTGAGTCTGCCGCATCCATGACAACACGGTAGCTTCTTTTCACACACAAAGAACTTATTCATTCACACTTATAGTTTGTTTCTTTTCTAAATGTCGAGGATAAACAGAGAAGCATGACACTACAGGATTTGAACAGATACTCTTAACTATAATTAATGCTAAAGTTAATATAAACCTTGTTACCACACCAATGATCTGATGATTTTTCGATGCCACAAAATTTGTCACGATGCAAGCTGGTTTGATGCTGGGGTCTGCAGTTGGTATGACTTTTTACAGCAATGTGTTTCATTTCCATGAATTCAAAGAAAAGAAAAGCACAACTTTATTGATCACACACTTGTGAAATTCCTCTCTGCATTTAACCCATCTGAAGCAATGAACACACACACACACACACACACACACACACACACACACACACACAGAGCAGTGGGCAGCCATAACAGCGCGCGGGGAGCAGTTGGGAGTTAGGGGCCTCTCTCAAGGGCACCTCAGCCCAAGGCCATCCCATATTAACCTAACCGCACGTCTTTTGAACTGTGGGGGAAACCGGAGCACCCGGAGGAAACCCACACAGACACGGGGAGAACATGCAAACTCCACACAGAAAGGCTTCTGCCGGCCGCTGGGCTCGAACCCAGAACCTTCTTGCTGTGAGGCGACCGTGCTAACCACTACACCACCATGCTGCCCGGTGCATTCAGAAATGCAAACAAAATATAATTTGAACATCGGTTCACTGAGGGTTGATTAGATATGTACAGTATATACCCAGTGTGCTGTGGAATTTTGAGCAACCCCATGCATTTTTAGGAAGGCTCATGAAATAATTTTTTTTTAAATATAATAATGATTGCTTTTTAATTAAAAATGTTTGTAGGGAGTCACTTATTTAGAACATTTCAAAAAATTAACTAAATGGCCTTTAATCCCATTCTCAGTTTGATTTTGAAGATAATTTTAGGTCCAGGGAGGAGGATTATTGTTGTTGTGACCCAGAAAAGGTAGTCACTCTAGTTGTTCCCAGTTCCACAGAGCCTTGCCAGAGTGCAAAGGCTCATGGTGCTGTTGATGTTAAAGTTTAGAGAGCATTAAGGGCTAAATAGCAATGGGCCACCTTGGCCAAGACTCCTGCAGTAATTGATCAGCTCTGGCCAGTATTTCTGATGGACATGCATCTTGGAGTAAAATAAAAACATAATCTAGAACCATGTTATGTACAGACCACAGGATATCACATGAGAAGTCAACCAGTCCCTATCTCAGTCCACCATCCCACCCTGCCTGAAGTCCTCTCCCATAGTTCCACTGCCAAAAAAAGCAGCCTGAATGACCACTGTCCAGTGGCACTTACTTCTGTCATCATGAAGTGCTTTGAGAAACTTGTCCAGACTTTCATCATAGCAAGCCTCCCACCCATGTTACACATGACACCAGTATGCTTACAGAGCTAACCGGTCCAGAGGATGCTATAGCCACAACTCTCCACACTGCCATCACTCAGCAGCAGGAGAGCTATGCTAGTCTGCTCTTTGTGAACTTTAGCTCAGCATTCAACACCATTCTTCCTCACAGACTGGTGTCAAACCTGACAGACCTGGGATTGTCTCAATCCATCTGCCTCTTGATAAAGAACGTCCTGTCTGATCGCTCCCGGAGGGTGAGAGTAGGCCCCCACAGGGCTGTGTGCTGACTCCCACCCCACCCCCACTTACGACTGCATCCTGCCCACTCCAGTCATGACATCAAATTTGTGGATGAGACACTATCATAGTGGGGCTCATCTCTGGGGGGGAGGAAGAGTCTGCTTATCAGGATGAGGTGGAGCAGCTGTCTGGGTGGTGCAAAGACAACAGCGTGGTCCTCAAAACCAAGGAGCTGATCATAGACTTTAGGAAAAAGAAAACTGACATTCAGCCTATTCTCATCAGTGGGGAATGTGTGGAGAGGGTTTCGGACTTCCACTTCCTGGGGTGCATATAGAGGAGAACTTGACCTGGAGCACCAACACTACGCAAGTGATAAAGGAGGCACAGCAGAGACTTGACTGCCTGAGAATTCTCAGGAAGAACCACCTCACTTAAAAACTGCTTGTGACCTTCTACCATTGTTCCATAGAGGGCATACTGTATGCACTTGCAGCATCAGTGTGTTGTTTGCCAGCTGCATAGCAGCAGAGAGGAAAGTGCTCCAGAGGGTCGTCACCACCACCCAGAAGATCATCAGATACCCTGTCCTCTGCCTGGAAGAGCTTTACGGTCCCTGCTGCCTTAAAAGAACCCAGGGTAGATTAAAAGATTCATCCCACCCCAGACATTCTCTGTTTGAACTGCTGCCCTTAGGCAGACAGTTCAGATCAATTAAGAGATGGACTAATAGACTCCTTGTGCATGACGTCACGCATCACGTGATAATTTCACCTGGGGGGTCAAACAGACACCGTCTTTCATGTAAGGCTTAACCTGTCTTCAGTATGGTTCATTTTTGCACTGCTTTTGGTTGTTCAAATAGAGAAATGGATAAAAAGGTATAACCGTCTTCCCTGCTATCGACAAAAATGTTAACAAAGAGAATCAAATGCTTCAAGAACAATGAAGAATTGAGTGGTTAAACAGAATATGGCAAGAGGAGCTAAGCCTGAAAACTCCAGAGAAATTCGTGATTAGGGCCCGAGCACCGTTCGGTGCAAAGACCCTATTGTTTTTCGAAGGATTTTTTTTTTTTTTTCTGTCACGCTTGGCTTTTTTGAGGCATTTCCCATGCACGAAAACTCATGAAATTTGATACACACATCAGTCATTGTAACCACTTCTCAGCCACAGAGGTTTGGCCCAGGGAACGGCCCAGGGACTTCATAGTGCCGCCTAATGTCATGGAGTCCTTGGATTGGCGTATAGTTTCAGCTACGCATACCAAATTCGGTACGTATGTAGTTATAAAATATAGGATATCATGATTCTGATATTGACACGTCTAATTCACATGCCTCGCACAGTATCACCAGTGTTTCCCACACATTGACGAGACTATGGCGGCCCGCCATAGTCTAATTTGGGCCGCCATAGTCTCAGTCCGCGCCCGTCCGCACGCACTGCGACACTGACACACCCGGCCTGACATTGCGTGCGTTGCCTATCTGAGACAGCGTGAGGAGACAACTCTGATAAGCTACATCCTGCCTGCATCTACATGTTAAGGTAAGTTTATACAACTTTATATAGCCTTTGACACAATTGAGAAGGTGACATTTAGGCTACGCAATCGTGCTTTATAGGCGTATGGAGAGCGCATTGATCAGACCCTCCAGGATTTCGCGATGTTGCGATTTGCAACTTCAACGCAAATTCAACCAATCCCCGCGAATTCAGGGCGGTGTTGCAATTATATCCAATCACCGCAACTTTCCCGCAAATTTGACCAATCGTTGGCGTCGTCTTGAGGTGATGTCGACAAACTACCTTCCGCCTTACTTCCGTGTATATGTTCAAGAGAAGCAGCATGTGCGCAGTGTTGCCAGATTGGGCGGTTTCAAGTGCATTTTGGCGGGTTTTGAACATATTTTGGGCTGGAAAACGTCAGTATCTGGCAACACTGCATGTGCAAGTCAGTGTTTATGTAGGATTAAATTCTGTTACTGAAAGTGTTATGTTTACAGTGAAGGACTATGTGCACTTTACATTATTTTTTTTACTTCATACAAGAAATTAATGGATGCCAACGTTTTTGCCAAAATGGTATTTTATTTTCCATTGTTTAGGCAGCTTCAGCATCATACTGTGAGATTCTGTTCAAATTTTTTTTTCTTCTATGAAGCCTGAGCCATTTATTTTATTAGTTTATAATTATTGTTTAATTTAGTCTTCAGGAGAGACTGCCTGCACACAGTACTAGTATTAATGGGGTTTTTTCTTACATGAAAGCTGAGGCATTTATATTCTATTTTAAGGTAACTTCATGTTGTGCTGTGAGGTTCTATGCACTTTAACTTTTGAACCAACAGGTGCATTTGGATAAGTAAAGCCTATTCTGCATTTTTGTAGTCCTGGTAATCTTTTATATTGGTAAAGTTGTTTATAGGACCATTTCTCAGTGTCTGTTTTTTTTTTTAATCAATAGTTTTTCAGTAATAACTTAATATTTAACATATCACTCAATTTTAATCACAAAAAAAGAAAACTGCAACAATTTCTTGCAACTTTCACTTCCTCCCGCAATGTAATCGCAACAAAAACCTAAAAAACACTGCAACTTTCATCGCAATTTTTTTGGAAAACCCCCCACAATATCAGACATTTTAGCTTGCAACAATCACAAAAAATGCCCGCGAAATCCTGGGGGGACTGATTGATGGATGACGTTAAGTGTATTGTTTCAGTAAAATTACTTTGTCCATTTCATACTGGCAAACCTACCTTTTCTGTAAGGCAACAGTAGGCTATTTTGAGGCAATATTAGTTAGCCCTACGTAGTTATCTAATTCGTCAAATTAACTTTATCATCCTACCAGGATCAGGTTGTTTCCAAATTCACCGGCGAAGTGCTTCCTGCTTGACATTGTATGTACGCAGTCTATCCAAGTGATGGAGATGTGAAGTGACAGCAGTGATAAACTAATCTAGGTCTGCATGTACATGTTAAAAGTGAAAAGTAGTCTATTCTAACAGAGAGCGAACTTTGATGCCACTTTTGAGAATTAGTGCTAGTAGCCTTAACGCAATTTGTTACTGGTGAGACGGAAGACGTTTAAATTATTTTTAGCCTTTTCTAATAGGCTACCTTCTAAAGGTGAAGCTATTAGGCCACATAATTAAGGGAATGTAATGTTAGTTACTTAATTAAATTAACTTCTTGATGTCAGGTGACGATGTCAGCCTTATTGTAGACGCTACAGCTGTAACAGAAAATCTCCAATCCTTATTAAACTGATGCTAAATTTTTGTTGTTAATTCAGATCATGAGCATTTTGAATTATTTCAAAAAGAGGGATCGAAATTCACCTCAGGATGAAGAGGTAGTGACTGAGGTAGGCCTAACATCAACTGCTTGCTGTCTTTGTCAGGATGTCAAATTGGTATAACACTCCTAGCAAGTGCGTGCGATGAATGGGGGCAGATATACCCATTACTCAGCCACTTAGCAGCGATTGCCCATGTTGTGCCAGTGTCGAGCGTGAATTGTGAAAGAGATTTTTCCACAATGAACAGGGTCAGGACATCTGCAGGCAAACCAGTGATGTGAATTTCAATTTACGTTTACCCATTGTTTTTATGCTCAAATCCCACCTAAGTTCAATCTCACTTTCACTTAATTAAATATTTCAGAGTGAGCTCTACAATCACACTACTCATTGTAGTAACAAGTTGTTTGCCATTTTAGGTCAAAACAGACCTTCATAACAGACTGCAAGGAGAGCACCTGGCCGCCTGCTTGAGGATTTCCATTAACGGGCCACAACCAGAAGATATAAATTATGAAAGGGCACTCGAACTCTTTTTCTCAAAGCCAAGAAAAATCAAATGCACAAGTGCAGGGTGTGGTCTTTGTAAATAGGGCAGGCATTTGTCAGGGTCACTTGACATACAGCAGAGCTAGAAGTCCTTGTTTTGTAGGACTTTTTGTAGGAGTTCAGGGTGTGAAGTAGGATTTTTGGTTTGGTTTGGTTGCTATCTGTAATATGTTCTTCTTGTAGGACTGCCCTCTGTAGCAACATGCTAAAATAAAATACAAGGTGCATAACCAATACTAATGAATTTGTTCTTTGTTAGTCTTAGTTTAGTAGTATTAGTAGGCTAAACAACCCCCGCGCACCCCTGCAATTCAACTGGACACGCGTGCCACCCCCCCATGGGCTGCCCCCATAGTCTCCAAAATTTCTGTGGGAAACACTGGTATCACCATCTGGCCAAGCAGGAAATGTGCCAAAAACTTTCAATGCTTAGACGGATTGATCTATGACATGCCTGACATCGCGCCACCAACACACTCATACATGTAGCGCACACACTCATACACAATTGCAATCATATACACACACATGAATACTCACACGAGAATGGGTGACATGTACAATTCTGTGCGCGCACACACTCAGTCATATGCACATTTATGCATACATGCACTCTCAGAAGTATGCACTCACATGCACACGCAACATCTATAAACACACTCGCGCACACACACACTGTCTCTCTCTCTCTCTCTCTCTCTCTGACAAACAGACACGCACACAATAATAGTGACCTGCCGTCATTGTGCATTTTGTTGCAGACATATGAAAACTCTCCATGTGTACACACACTGCAGACACAGGGAAGCTAAGATTACTTAAGACAGGGGTCATCAAACTATGGCCTGCGGGCCGACTCCGGCCCGCCACTCCCCTTTGACTGGCCCCCCAGCCCCTCTGCCCCCCACCACTTGAACCGGCCCTATGAGGCAGTCCCCAAAAGTGGTCATGGCCTATTTTTTTCAAATTGCTTTTTGGCAAATAATATGTCTGCATCTTGTATTTTGTTGATTTTATCAATTAAAATTGATATTTAGTTATAAAATGAACTATTCATATTTTCCGAATTTTCGTCACATGCTCGCAATCAAGCAGTGACATGCAGCGCACACGCAGAGAACTGTCAGTGTTCAGGACAGCAAAATGGCTAGTGGTAAACGAAAAGTTGACAGAGAGTGCAGAGTTTTTAAAGAACAGTGGACCACCGATTATTTTTTTCATTCAGTGTAAGGACCGTGCAGTTTGTCTTGTACGTAAAGAAAGTGTGTCGGTTTTCAAAGAATATAATTTGCGTTGTCGCTACGAAACCTGCCACAAAGAGTATGCTCGTTTGCGAGGGCAAACAAGAGAAGACAGGATTCGGAGGATGAAATGCGGACTGGCTGCACAACAGAATGTATTCCTTCACCAAACCCAGATCAACCAGGCTGCTGTCCGAGCTAGCTATAAGGTAGCTCACCTACTAGCTACCCATGGAAAGCCGTTTACTGATGGGGACTTTGTTAAAGTATGCATGCTTGCTGTGGCCGAGGACGTGTGTCCCGACAAGAAGGATGCGCTCAACGCGGTGAGTCTCTCCGCACCTACTATGACCAGGCGAACCGAAGATTTGGGGGACAACGTGTATGACCAGCTGAATGAGAAAGCGTCAGAATTCGAGTTTTTTTGCTTTGGCCATGGATGAGAGCAATGACGTGCAGGACACAGCACAACTGCTGTGATCTATTGATCTATTGCTCATATTATAATAATTTCACTTTTTTTAAATGTATTTATTTTATAGGCCTATTTATTTGACCTTTATTAAGTGCTGCACACAATTATTATTAATATTATTAATAATATCATCAGGCCTACCTACAATTTATAATTTTCCACTCACCTTTGCCAGTGTCAATCACCAACTAGGCAGATGTTTCTTACCTTGACAGCTTTGATGTTATTTTTATTAGAAAATAAATAAATGGAATATCTGTGGTATTTCAAATTAAAACAAAGTGTGAAGACTCGATTACTACTTTTGCAAACCACTAGTAAAGATAAACAAATATGTACCAGGAATCAAGTGTTGATATAGTAGTGTGGATATAGTAGTGTGGATGGCTGTGCCAGGCTAGTAATCTCTACTACACAATGAGGCCTGCTGGTGATCATATTTGTCTGGGTCATACAATTCTATGTTATATAGCTGACCCGACCCCGGCCCCCCATCACAGTCAGGAACGACAATGTAGCCCCCAGAGAAAAAAGTTTGGTGACCCCTGACTTAAGATTACAGCATGAGATAGAGATAAGGAGGAGACACGTATAGTTTTGTACATAAATAAATGTACATTTTCACACAACAGAAACACACACACAGACACACACACACACACACAGTCTTTGTCTATCTCTCATCTGTCAAGCAGTCATGGCATTTGCAACATGCACATCACCTTTGAACATTTAATGAATATATGACGTGACTGTTTTGTTGGGTGGCGGAATGTCCTGGGTTGCAGAACCACACGTGCGAGGGCCCATCAAGGCCGCTAGCGGCTTTAATTGTATTTAAAATCTATTTTTAAAAAATGTCAGAAGTGAGTATGGAAGAGTTTGCTTAAGATTCTTGTTTTATTTTTTTCCTGCTTGAATTCAAGTTAGCTTCTTCATGAAAGTGTCTGATTTTCTTACAGGTGAAGCAGCTTCATTTGACACGGAAACCCCAGATTGGGCACCGAACAATGCGGACATAATTTGGTTAAAAAAAAAATCCAACAAGGAGCGACGTGCCAGATGTATCCTGAAAGAACAGAAAAGATTAAAAGCAGAGAGCACTGAAGCTTTTTTCTGTTATCAGAGGAACACAGTCCTGTGCAAAATGTCAATGTGGAGGTCAGAGTGTAGTAATGAACCTACAGTTCAAAAGAGTTCTATGCAAACAAACTGAACTTTACAACAGCTGCATGCATGTGAAATGGAAATAAATCAACTGAGGCAGGAAAAACTGTGTTGGATAAAATTGTTACTGTCCGTATCCACTATTGGATAAAATTAAAATAAAATTTTACAATATTGTTTGAAATTCTAGAGCAAGATATTTTATAAATAATAGCACTTCAGATTATTGTTTTAACAATAATAAGCATCACTGTATAAATGATGTTATAGAGCTATTTGTACTCCTAGATGTCCTTGGGGTTGTTGAGACATGGAGGGGTGGGAATAAGATCCAGCCCACAGTTCAGGTCAGAGTCCTTTGAGAGTAAATGCTTTTGGCTTTTGTAACGTTCTGTTCCCAAAAGCTGATTTCAGGAAAAATTCTGTACACAAAGGAAGGTTTCTTGCTTTTTGTAGTTTTGTTTTATTTTTATTTATTTGTTTGTTTATTTTTAACTGTTCTTCCATGTAGAGACTCAAGAAAAAGAATGTTCGAACATGTAGCTAATGCTAGCCCATAAATCTACACCGTTGCTCCAGTTGTTTCGAGGAATTTTGTAAGGATCATAACTGCTAATAAACTCTAATTTCCACGTATATCTATCCTTCAGTTCTTTCTGACTAAGATTATCCAAGTAATCCAGTAGTAGAGCTTTTTTTCACGGTAGTTTTCTTCAGACAACAGCAACAGACGCTAGACATCTCCGCTTGGCTTCAGTATGTAAAAAAAGTTTGCTTATCCCCCAGGTATAGGATCGCGGCGGTTGCTAATGTAAATGTGACATCAGTGCAATGGGTCTACAGACTGAAAAACAGCTTCTACCCAAGAGCTATAACTGCACTAAACTCTGCTTTTAAAGGGACTGTGCAATGCAGGGAATGTGCATGTCTTGTGTGTCTTTTTAGAGTTTTTTATATATATTACACAACACGTACCATAGTATATTTGTTTATTTATAGGCAGATATTGCACTGGTAGGATGGCATCCAATTTCATTGTACAATGTGCAGTGTCAAAGATGTATTCATATTCAAAAGTGGAGATCTCTGTCTCATGATTCCTCCTTCCACACACACTTGCCACATTAGTTCACTACCCATCGTCAACATGCTTCTAGGATACAGTATGTCACACAATCTCAGTCACCTGCTTTTACATTTTGAGTTGAGAGGGACTTCTTTCACAGCTACCTTAACTTGCAAAAGAACAGGTAGATATTTTATTGACAGTATTTATTTAAAAAAAAAAAGACAATCATGTTTCCTTCAGGATTTTGTGAAACTATGGTCAGTGGACCAGCATGTTTAAAGGAGTTCATAAACAGTTAAAAAAAAAATGACTAGAGCATACATTTTAGCCCTCGTAGAAAGGAAGCAGAAGTGGTTACTTGTGTTCAACTGGTTTATTTATTTTTTAGAAAATATAAAATTTTGAATAGAGAACATGCAGAATAATTTCAGTTTAGCCAAAAATAAACCTATTTTGAACTTTGGTTAGAGCATGCACTTGTATTTTGAATGACGAATACATGCTACTGGATGGGGCGGCACGGTGGTGTAGTGGTTAGCGCTGTCGCCTCACAGCAAGAAGGTCCGGGTTCGAGCCCCGTGGCTGGCGAGGGCCTTTCTGTGCGGAGTTTGCATGTTCTCCCCGTGGGTTTCCTCCGGGTGCTCCGGTTTCCCCCACAGCCCAAAGACATGCAGGTTAGGTTAACTGGTGACTCTAAATTGACCGTAGGTGTGAGTGTGAATGGTTGTCTGTGTCTATGTGTCAGCCCTGCAATAACCTGGCGACTTGTCCAGGGTGTACCCCGCCTTTCGCCCGTAGTCAGCTGGGATAGGCTTCAGCTTGCCTGTGACCCTGTAGAACAGGATAAAGCGGCTAGAGATAATGAGATGAGATGCTACTGGATGTGTTGGCAGCTTTTCTGACTCAAATAAGCTAAAACTCTACAAATTTAACAGTGCACTGTTTTAAATCAAGGAGATGAGAGTCGGACACACTGATGTTAACGTTCCCTAACTAAGCTAAAGTTTGATGAATGCTAATTATTGGGAGGAGAGAATCATCCAGCAATACTCCTGCTGTAACAGCCCCTCTTAAAACTACAGGGCACATTTTACAAATACCATGCAACTATCTGAGAAAATTATTACTAAAACTGACTAGAATTAGACTAAAATTAAAATTGAGTTCCACTGATTAAATCTTGACAAAAAAAAGACTAAAATGTAACTACAATTTTCAGAACTAAGGCTAAAAGTAAATTTAAAATTCTTTAAATTAAAAATGAACACTGCTACACTGAACTAAACCAAAATTAGCTCCCAAACACTTATGACAAATATCACTTGTACAAATCCAAAATACTTTATTTAAAACCCATTTAGGGACAGAACTGACTTTTTTTTAAAGTTGTGTAGTTTTGTAGCTTTCCGTTTAGAGACCAAAACACAAGGGACAGATATTTATCAGAGGTCTGATTCACAGCACAGCTTTGCCATGTCAGACATAAAGCCTTTTATGAGAAACCTTTCCTTTGCCTAAATTCTGATGAAAATGCAGGCAAGGCTTTTCCTATAGTTACTAAATTCATCTTAGAGCTTGTCGGCTGTTTTGTGACTCAAGATAAAGTCAAGAACCTTTAATTCAGTCTTCATGAGTCTTAATAATATTGGCATGAGCCATCGTTCTCGTTTCTGTACACCTCATTTAAAGCCATTGATTGATTGATTGATTGATTGATTTAGTAAAGAAAATGTAAATGTGGTATTTTTCTACAGGTATACAGAAGCATGCAGTGTGAAGAATACATAGATGCCAAAAGAGAGATGCATGTGAATTGGATGAGGTGAGCAGTACACCAGCTGTTGGGTCATATTAGTGATTTGATTTTACAGCTCCTCATTTGTTGGAAGAGCTTTATCTTCAAGTCACTGATATCTCCGTCATGCTTTCTCCAAGTCTGCAACTCTGATCTGATTTTTACCTTTTCTGGAACGTTGCCTCACTCTTTTAGGTATGTGAATTGTGCCCGTAATGATGATGAACAGAATCTTGTGGCATTTCAGTATCGAGGGGCGATTCTGTATCGTTGCTTTCGACCCATTAACCCAGGACAGGAGCTCTTGATGTGGTATGAAGAGGAGTACACCAAAGAACTCAGTCCTGCACCTACAGGAACAACCAGGCAGCAAGGTGTTACTTTTGTCTAAGAGGTTATAGAGGTTATTTTCTGTATCATCTAGTGACACATTGCTGAGCCTACCAATATTTCTGGGATGAAAGCTGTTGTACAATGCAGTCTGCAATAACTAGAGCGTTCCCCAGAGAACTCATTTTGGCCTGTTCTACCAACCAGGTAGGTCTTCTTGATCATATGACCGTGACCAACCAGAGAGGGTGAAGTCTATCAGCTTCCTTTTGAGACATGTGAAGTCACCCCACTGCACATTCTGCTATTGCGAAACTGACTATATAGTAAACCACAAAATACTGTTAGTTTTATTCATCATGCACAATTGAACCAAAAGTAGTGTAAAATGCATGCCCTGTGGATCCCAAGTGGCACAGCAGGAAAGTGTTGCTCCATCATCCTCCCCATCATTCAGATATTGCCACTTTCGAATCCTGATGATGCCACAATCATCTGTGGTTGGGAGCCTAAGAGAGCAAAATTGTCTGGGCTCTCTGGGAGGGAGAGATGACATGCTGCATCGTCCCTGCCCTGTCAATTACACTGGCCAGTCATGGGTGTGTGAGAGTACATTTAATAGGAATTGAGTGGATTGGGCTTTCATCGGAGTGTACTTTCTCCCCCCTCACACTGTATGAGTAAAATATGCGGTCGACTGGTATTACTTGTCTTGGAGGAAGCACGTGATGGCCCTCCCTGGTTGGTAGCTGTTATGTGATACTGGAGAGCAGTCTGATGGGTGGGAATTGGGAGAAGTCAGGGGGGGAAAATGCCCTGTCACAGTAAACACACAATATCGGATAATGCTGTCAGACCTCTCCATATTACAGAAACTGAGGGGGAACAGGACACATTATAATACTGTAATATGTCCCTGATGTGGGTGGAGTATAGAAGCATAGCAGGCGGGAGCTGATGTTCACACACTTACTATTTTCGTTGCTTTTCAGCTTCATTCACTTGCTCACACAGACACATGCGTGTTCTGGTTAGGAGAGCTCCCTTCTCTTCGCTCTCTACCTCCTTTTCTAACTTCCACCATCATTGCAACAAACGCGCACAACATTAATTGACAACGGGTGCATTGACTTGACTTTGCCACTCACCTGGCCCCGCCCTTCATTCACAAACTGACACTAGGCCACGGCCCTGCTGCTACATGCCCCCACCACCTGACTCAGACTGGGCAGCCGTCCGGTCTGCAGCACCCCCCCCCAGGACGGGATAGGAAGTCCACTACCACCATCTGCGCCCCCAGCCTGTGGACCACCTTGAATTTAAACGGCTGGAGAGCGAGATACCAACAGGTGATCCACGCATTGGCATCCTTCATGCAGTGGAGCCACTGGAAGGGCGCATGGTCAGAGAAGAGGGTGAAGGGGCACCCCAGCAGGTAGTATGGGAGGGTGAGGACTGCCGACTTGATGGCCAGGCACTCCTTTTCTATGGTGCTGTACTTTCCCGCATTGAGGGCTTGCGGCTGATGTACAGCATGGGACATTCCTTGCCCTCCACGTCCTAGGACTAAATGGCCCCCAGCCCTCTGTCCAATGTATCTGTCTGCAAATTAAAAGGGAGGGAGAAGTCAGGGGAGTGTAAAAGTGGCCCCCCACACAGTGCAGCTTTTACCTTGGTGAAAGCCTGTTGGCATTGCTCCCTCCACTAGACCAGATCTGGTGCTCCCTTTTTAGTGAGCTCAGTCAGCAGGGTGGTGACGTCCAAATAATTGGGTATGAACTTATGATAGTAGCCAGCCAGCCCCAGGAACTCTCTCACCCCCTTTTTGGTCTTGGGCCTCGGGCAGGCCGCAATCGCTGCAGTCTTGTTAATTCGGGGACGCACCTGCCCATGACCCAAGTGGAAACCCAGATATTGTACTTCCACCCACCCAATTGCACACGTTTTCAGGTTAGCTGTGAGCCCCCACACACCTCAGCGACTCTAGGGTCCTAAGGTGTTCAAGGTGCCATGGCCAATCATTGCTGTATATAATGTCATCGAGGTATGCTGCCATGTACGTGGTATGGAGATGGAAGATCTTGTCGCTGAAATGTAGTGGGAGCCCCAAATAACCCAAAAGGAAGCATGACAAACTGGTGTAATCCAAACGGTGTGGAAAAGGGCATTTTATCTCAGGATAGAGGAGTCAAGGGGATCTGCCAATATCCCTTTGTTAGATCCAATGTCGAAGAAAAGCGAGCAGCACCTAACTAATCAAGCAACTCCTCAATGCGTGGCATTGGGTATGTGTTGAATTTAGACACTGCATTGACCTTTTAATAGTCTACACGGAACTGGACTGACTTGGGTACCAGGACCATCGGGCTGCTCCAGTCACTGTAGGACTCCTTGAGCATGGCCTTGAGTTCATCCCGAACCAACTTTTTTTTTAAATTTAATTAAAATTAAATAAATAAAAAATAAATAAGTTTTATTTATTTATCCCTCCTAAAACTGCCACCTAATTGTGGTGGAGGGGTGTGTGGGCTTGAATGATCCTAGGAGCTATGTTGTCGGGGCATTACGCCCCTGTTAGGGTTTCCCAAGGCAGACAGGTCCTAGGTGACAGGCCAGATAAAGAGCAGTTCACCAAATCCCCTTATGGAAATGAAAAAAATCAAGTACCATGACGTCACCCGGTATGGCGCAGCTGGGGCCCCACCCTGGAGCCAGGCCCAGGATTGGGGCCCATATGCGAGCGCCTGGTGGCCGGGCCTTTGCCCATGGGGCCCGGCCGGGCTCAGCCCGAAATGGTGACGTGGGCCCGACCTCCTGTGAGTTCACCACCCACAGAGATAGCCGTAGGGGGCCGGTGCAGTGTGGACTGGGCGGCAGACCAAGGCAGGGGCCTCAACGACCTGATCCCTGAACATCGCAGCTAGCTGTTGGGAAATGGAATGTCACTTCGCGGGGGGGGAAAGATCCTGAGCTTGTGCGGGAGGTTGAGAGGTACCGAGAGGGGCTGGACTCTCCACTTTTCTGGAGTCGCCCACGGTGAGCGGCGGTGGGCTGGTGTGGGCTTGCTTATAGCTCCCAGCTCAGCCGCCATGTGTTGGAGTTTACCCCAGTGAACGAGAGGGAGAGGGCTTTTGCTGTTGTTTGTGCCTATGGGCTGAATAGCAGTATAGAGTATCCAGCCTTCTTGGAGTCCCTGGGAGAGGTACTGAGAGGTGCTCAGACTGGGGACTCCATTGTTCTACTCGGGGACTTTAATGCTCACGTGGGCGACGACAGTGACACCTGGAGGGGCGTGATTGGGAGGAACGGCCTCCCCGATCTGAACTTGAGTGGTGCTCTGCTATTGGACTTCTGTGCTAGTCACGGTTTGTCCATAACGAACACCATGTTTGAGCATAGGGGTGTCCATAAGTGCACATGGCACCAGGACACCTTAGGTTGGAGGTTGATGATCGACTTTGTCGTTTCATCTGATCTCCGGCCTTATGTCTTGGACACTTGGGTGAAGAGAGGGGCTGAGCTGTCAACTGATCACCACCTGGTGGTGTGTTGGATCTGCTGGTGGAGGAGGAAGCTCGACAGACCTGGCAGGCCCAAACGTATGGTGAGGGTCTGCTGGGAACGTCTGGCTGAGCACTCTGTCGGGGAGGTCTTTAACTCCCACCTCTGGGAGAGCTTCTCCCAGCTTCTGAGGGAGGCGGGGGACATTGAGTGGACCATGTTCTCTACCTCCATTGTTGACGCGGCTGTTTGGAGCTGTGGCCGCAAGGTCTCCGGTGCCTGTCGTGGCAGCAATCCCCAAACCTGGTGGGGGACACCGGAAGTAAGGGATGCCGTCAAGCTGAAGGAGTCCTATCGGGCCACATTGGCCTCCAGGACTCCTGAGGCAGCTGACGGGTATCGGCAGGCCAGGCGTGCCGCAGCTCGGGCAGTTATGGAGGCAAAAACTTGGAACTGGGAGGAGTTCGGTGAGGCCACGGAGAAGGACTATCGGTCGGCCTCGAGGAAATTCTGGCAAACCGTCCGGCGCCTCAGGAGGGGGAAGCAGTATTCTGCCAACACTGTTTACAGTGCGGGTGGGGAGCTGTTGACCTCGACTGGGGATATTGTCGGGCGGTGGAAGGAATACTTCGAGGATCTCCTCAATCCCACCATCACGTCTTCCATTGAGGAAGCGGAGGCTGATGACTCACAGGTGGACTCATCCATTACACAAGCCAAAGTCACTGAGGTGGTCTGCAAGCTCCTCGGTGGCAAGGCACCGGGGGTGGATGAGATCTGTCCTGAGTATCTCAAGTCTCTGGATGTTGTGGGGGCTGTCTTGGCTGACATGCCTCTGCAACATTGCGTGGTGGTTGGGGACAGTGCCTCTGGAGTGGCAGACCAGGGTGGTGGTCCCTCTTTTTAAGAAAGGGGACCGGAGAGTGTGCTCCAATTATAGGGGAATCACACTTCTCAGCCTCCCCGGGAAGGTTTACTCCAGTGTACTGGAGAGGAGAATTTGGCCAATAGTCGAACCTCGAATCCAGGAGGAACAATGTGGTTTTCGTCCTGGTCGTGGAACACTGGACCAACTCTATACCCTTCATAGGGTGCTCGAGGGTTCATGGGAGTTTGCCCAACCAGTCCACATGTGCTTTGTGGATCTGGAGAAGGCATTCGACCGTGTTCCTCATGGTATCCTGTGGGGGGTGCTTTGGGAGTATGAGGTTCGGGGCTCTTTGCTAAGGGCTGTCTGGTCCCTGTACAAACGGAGCAGGAGTCTGGTTCGCATTGCCGGCAGTAAGTCAGACCTGTTCCCAGTGCATGTTGGACTCCAGCAGGGCTGCCCTTTGTCACCAGTTCTGTTCATAATTTTTATGGATGGAATTTCTAGGTGCAGCCGGGGCCGGAAGGAATCCTGTTTGGGAATCACAGGATTTCATCTCTGCTTTTTGCGGATGATGATGTCCTGTTGGTTTCTTCAAACCAGGACCTTCAGCATGCACTGGGGCGGTTTGCAGTTGAGTGTGAAGTGGTTGGGATGAGAATCAGCACCTCCAAGTTTGAGGCCATGGTTCTCGACTGGAAAAGGGTGGCTTGCCCTCTTCAGGTTGGTGGAGAAGTCCTGCCTCAAGTGGAGGAGTTTAAGTATCTCAGGATCTTGTTCACAAGTGAGGGAAGGATGGAGCGTGAGATCGACAGGCAGATCGGTGCAGCCTCTGCAGTGATGCGGTCGCTTTGCCGGTCCATCGTGGTGAAGAAGGAGCTGAGCCAAAAGGCGAAGCTCTCGATTTACCGGTCAGTCTACGTTCCGACTCTCACCTATGGTCATGAATTTTGGGTAATGACTGAAAGAACAAGATCGCGGATACAAGCGGCCGAAAAGAGTTTCCTTCGCAGGGTGGCTGGGCATTCCCTTAGAGATAGGATGAGAAGCACAGTCACTCGGGAGGAGCTCGGAGTCAGAGGTGGAAAAACCCGGGTTCAGAAAGTAAAAACCCTGCCACGTTTTTGCTCCAGCCAATTCAATGAACCAGCTGATCCTAATTACCACATCCCCTAAGCCAGGTTGATGAGCTAATTGGTGAAATCACCTGTGTTGAGAGCACAGGCAGAAGGAAAACCTAAGCAGGACTTTTACTCTGTCAATCCAGTTTTTCCACCTCTGCTCGGAGTAGAGCCACTGCTCCTCCACATCGAGAGGAATCAGCTGAGGAGGCTCGGGCATCTCTTTCAGATGCCTCCTGGACGCCTCCCTGGGGAGGTGTTCTAGGCATGTCCCCCTGGGAGGAGGCCCCGGGGGAGACCCAGGACACGCTGGAGGGACTATGTTTCTCGGCTGGCCTGGGAACGCCTCTGTGTTCTTCCCGAGGAGCTGGCCAAGGTGTCTGGGGAGAGGGAAGTTTGGGCTTCCATGCTCAGACTGCTGCCTCCGTGACCCAGCCCCGGATAAGCGGAAGAAAATGAGATGAGATTCATTTATTTATCTTTTGGTGTTTGGGTAAGGGCGGCTACACACCACCACCCCTGGGGGCGTCTCACTGTGGTGTTTTGTGAGGTGGATGTGGCCGGGAAGGGGTGAGAACATGTCAGAAAACTCTTTTTGCAACTTGGCAACCTCCTGTGAGAGATGGTCTGCACAAGGGACTGGGTTGGTTTCGTTGTTTTTACCTCAGACCCCAGCTCCGCCTTCTCCAGAACTACCGACGCTAACACCACAGGGACCCCCTCTGTCCATCGTTTTAAGAGGTTGAGGTGGTATAATTTGCAGAGCCCCGCCCCATCCATTTGCTTCACCTCATAGTCGACATCCCCGATTTGCTGTGTGACCTCGAAGGGCCCTTGCCACTTGGTGACTAATTTGGAGCTCGACGTGGGTAATAACACAAGTCCTTTGTCTCCCGGAGTGAACTCCCTAAGGCACGCACCCCTGTTGTACAGCCGGGCTTGACGTTCTTGTGCCTGCCATAAGTTCTCCTGGGTTAAGTGTGTGAGGGTGTGGAGTTTTGCGTGCAAGTCGAGAATGTATTTAATTTCATTCTTGCTAGTTCAAGGTCCCTCCTCCCAATTTTCCTGCAGCACATTCAAAATGTCACACACCTTTCGCCCATATAATTCAAACGGTGAATACCCCGTGGAAGCTTGTGGGACTTCTCGTACTGTGAATAAGAGGGACTCGAGCCATTTATCCCAATTATGTGCATCTTTGCTTACAAATTTCTGAATTAGATTTTTAAGGGTTTGATTAAATTCCTCTAATAATCGTCCATTTGTGGGTGATGGACGCTTGTGTGGATAGATTTAATTCCCAATAACTCGTACAGCTTGCGAAGTGTGCGTGACATAAATGTAGTGCCTTGGTCAGTCAAGATTTCTTTTCGAATCCCAACCCAGGAGAGTGCTTCTGCAACACTGCATGTGGAGATATTGCGGAGTGGCACTGCTTCCAGATATTGCGTTGCATAGTCCACCAGAACTAAAATAAAATGATATCCTCGTGCTGACTGATCGAATGGCCTGACGAAATCCACACCAATTCTCTTCAAGGGGGTTTTGATTAGAGGGAGTGGGCACAAAGGTGCTTTTGGAATGGCCTCGGGATTTACTAATTGGCATTCACGGCATGCGGCACACCACCAGCGAACGTCCCCGCAACTCTCTGGCCAGTAGAACTGGGCCATCATTTGGGCTAGTGTTTTATCCTATCCTAGGTGTCTGGCCATGGGATTAAAGTGAGCCTCATGGAACACGAGTTCCCTACGGCTCTTGGGGATTAACAACAGTGTTATCTCTTCACCGGTTTGAGTGTCCTGCATCACTCGATACAGCCTATCCTTAATAATAGTGAAATACTGGAAGGAGGGTGTCACATTTGGCTGAAGAGTTTGACCATCAATTATGCTCACTTGAGGCCCCTGGCGATGCGAGAAGATGCCGGAACGCCTGGCGATCTTCCTGCTGGGCCAGCATCAAGGCTTCAAAACATTGCTCTTGCTCCTTCTGGAGAGTGGTCAGTGCTTGATGCTGGTTCTGCTGGGTGGTAGCAAGGGCATGGATGAGATCCTTAAATGGGGAGGACTCCATGTGGTAGTTCCCTTCCATACTCCCGGCACCACTGTAATATGTCCTTGATGTGAGTGGAGTATAGAAGCATGGCAGGCAGGAGCTGATGTTCTCTCACACTTTATTTTTACTATTTTCATTGCTTTTCAGCTTCATTCACTCACTCATTGCTCATACACAGACACACACATGTTCTGGTTGGGAGGAGTCCCTTCTCACTTTCTCCCTCCTTTTCTAACCTCCATCACTGCAGCAAACACACACATTTTAATTGACAACAGGTGCATTGATTTTGCCACTCACCTTCCCTGGGCCCGCCTTCTATTCACAAACTGATGCTAGGCCATGCCCCCACAGCCACAAATACCTTCAGTGCAATACAACCAGCTGGCTGGAGAGAAGTTAGTTGAACACACACATGCCTGAACCAAGCGAAGTTGTTAATTGGCTAATGCAGATGTCAGTCAAACCCATCAACCATTATACAAATCAATTGGAACATATTTGTTTATTTCAGGAGCATATGTGATGGTTATATTATCAAGCAATTTAACAAGCAATAACACATATTTTTTAGTATTTTTATGGAATTCAGTAATTCCACAAGAGCCATACCATGGAGAACTTTTCTTTTTAATTATGTTTATTTTTAGCTCCTTAAACTCTTGTAGCTGAAGAGCTTCAACATGCTAAGGGACAAATAGCATCCGATGAATGAATAATTAAACACATGGAGGTTTGGTTGCTTTATTACTACAAACCACACTGTGGCATTCTTCAAATACTGCAGTAAGGAAATTCCTATACTACTGCAGAACTACTTGAATGCCATTTGAACCATTGCAATGTGTCTTTATTTATTTTTTATTTTTTTAAATACACGTACATTTTTTTTATTTTTTAATTAAATTACTACTCTTATGTCTTAGATGTAAATAAGGCTAGGCTTGCCATTACCTAGACTTAACATAAGCTCAAACAGAAACCAACAACTCCCTGTTGGTCGCTCAGACCCATGTGGCTATGGCCAATGCTGTGCATAGCTGCTCTTCCAATACCTTATTGAATCTCCAGTACCAGTACTCCTAGTTAGAGGCTGCTATATCTTAGTCCTCAAATTTTTTTTTTTTTGTCTGTCTTCATTCATGTAGAATCTTGAATGTTTGAGGTTCAGTAAAAATGCTCCCTTACATTGGGTTAGTGTTACATTTTATAATCTTGTTGCATTTCATGTTCAATTTCAGATATTTTTGTCCTTTCACTTCTCCAGAAATAAAGAACGCTCTGCTGCAAGTCTTTTCCTGCTCCACATGCCCTCATTCTTATGCATCTCAAATTTACCTCAACAAACACATCCAGAGATGCCACTATGAAGAGTATGTGAGACTGCGAGAATCAGGAGAGATTAAATATGAACTTCAGATCCCCTCTGAAGACTCCAGTAGTCAGCCAACATCATCTGATCCTCTCAGTCCTGACCCTTCTCATAATGATACACAGAAGGAAATTCACCACTGCTCAGACTGTGGAAAGAGTTTTGGTCATCAGAATGCACTCAAGACGCACCAGTGCAGTCACACAGGAGAGAGGCCGTATCACTGCTCACAGTGTGGGAAGAGTTTTACTCGTCAGAGTCATCTCCAAATCCATCAGCGTATTCACACAGGAGAGAAGCCGTATCACTGCACACAGTGTGGAAAGAGTTTTAGTCATCAGAGTAATCTCCAACAACACCAGCGCATTCACACAGAAGAGAAGCCATATCACTGCTCACAGTGTGGGAAGAGTTTTACTCAGCAGAGCAATCTCCAAAAACACCAGCGCATTCACACAGGAGAAAAGCCGTATCACTGCTTGCAGTGTGGGAAGAGTTTTACTCATCAGAGTGATCTCCAACAACACCAGCGCATTCACACAGGAGAGAAGCCGTATAACTGCTCCCAGTGTGGAAAAAATTTTACTCAGCAGAGTCATCTCCAAAAACACCAGCGCATTCATACAGGAGAGAAGCCGTATCACTGCTTGCAGTGTGGAAAGAATTTTACTCATCAGAGTAATCTCCAACAACACCAGCGCATTCACACAGGAGAGAAGCCGTATAACTGCTCCCAGTGTGGAAAGTGTTTTAATCAGCAGAGTAATCTCCAAAAACACCAGCGCATTCATACAGGAGAGAAGCCATATCATTGCTCACAGTGTGGAAAGAGTTTTACTCATCGGAGTAATCTCCAACAACACCAGCGCATTCATACAGGAGAGAAGCCGTATCACTGCTCCCAGTGTGGAAAGAGTTTTACTCAGCAGAGTGCTCTCCAACGACACCAGCGCATTCACACAGGAGAGAAACTGTATCACTGATCGCAGTGTGGAAAGATGTTTACTTATTCAGTTACATTTAAAATCTACAAGTGCACTAACTTGGAGACATTGCATGATTAAATTTGTCAAATTAAATATGGTTATTACAGTTTTGGCTGAAAATGACCTGTACTTTTGAACTTTATTGTTTGTTGACTTTTAAAATGTCTAACCTTATCATGATGTTTAAAACAAGACTATTAATGTTTTCTTTTGATCTTAAGTAGTCCTTAATTACCACTATACAAGTAATGATTAAACTGCAACACTATTAGCAGTGTAATACTGCAGCATTAGACTAATTGTTAATGGAATTATTACTGATCAAGAGTTTAATGTACTATGTTTAACAGAACTGTGGATCAAACCAAATGGGTATGGAGCATTTAAATGAAACTCGTCCAGCTATATGCATCCGCCTCATCTCACTGGTAGAGGAGAAGGCATCACAGTTATTTATAATGATAATCTAGGAATTGTACAAAAACCTGAACAAAAATTCACCAATTTTGAATTTCTTTAACCTAACATATGTAGCCAAAATATAAGTCTACCCAGTCAATTCATCTCATCTCATTATTTCTCGCCGCTTTATCCTGTTCTACACGGTCGCAGGCAAGCTGGAGCCTATCCCAGCTGACTATGGGCGAAAGGCAGGGTACACCCTGGATAAGTCGCCAGGTCATCACAGGGCTGACACATAGACAACCATTCACACCTACGGTCAATTTAGAGTCACCAATTAACCTAACCTGCATGTCTTTGGACTGTGGGGGAAACCAGAGCACCCAGAGGAAACCCACGCGGACAACATGCAAACTCCACACAGAAAGGCCCTCGCCGGCCACGGGGCTCGAACCCGGACCTTCTTGCTGTGAGACGACAGCGCTAACCACTACACCACCAGGCCGCCCCCCCAGTCAGTTCAGCTAATTATTATTTACAGACCTGTGGTTTTAAATTCTGAAGATCTTTCTGAATTTGCGGATTTCATCTCCAACCTAGTTCTTTATTTAGACAACAAATTAATTGTTAGAGACATTATTATTCATTTTGATTATCTGTCAGACTCTGAGAATAGCATTCATGTCCATTCTAGATTCAGTAGGCATTAATGAGTGTCACAGGACCTAACCCTATTTTTGTTCAGGTTTTTGTATGATTCCTAGTGGTCACACTCTCGATCTAGTACTTGCATTTGTATTAAATATAGTCATGCTTCCACAGCCTGAAGCTCCCTCAGACCATTGCCTCATCTCTTTTGAAATGTCTTAACAATAATATATGTACCTTGCATGCCATCACATCAACTACTGCATAAAGTTTTATCAGCAGTCTCCCAGAGTTATCAACTTTGATTGGATCACTGTCAGTCCCCACAGAACTTGATCAGACAACTGAATGCTTACAGTCAACATTCTGTTTTACTTTAATGTAGCTCCACTTAAAAGAAAATAATTCAGAAGAAAAGAAAAAAATAGCACCCTGGTCTAACAATCATGCATGCATCCATCATTTGTAGCCAATTATCTTATGCAGGAGCCTATCGCAGCTGACTCTGGGCAGGAGGCAGGGTACACCCTGAACAAGTCACCAGCTCATTGCAGGGCTGACAGCGACAAGCAACCATTCACACTCAATTTAGAGCCACCAGTTAGCCTAACCTGCATACCTTTGGGGGAAACCCAGGGAGAATATGCAAACTCCACACAAAAAGGCCCTTGCCAGCCTTGAACCCAGGGCCTTCTTGCTGTGAGACAACAGTGCTAACCACTGTGCCACCCGCACATGCACCTTAAAACATAAAATTAGAAAATGGTGTCAAACAAAATTGATAGTATTCCAATTAGCATGGAAGGAAACCTTCTGGCACTACATAGACAAACTTTTAATGCTGGGTAAGGCCATGCCAAATGACCAGATGGTGGTTGCAGCACCAGATTCTTTTTTTTTTTTTGTGAGAGCTTATGGTAATAGATACTGGTGAAATATGAACTGATAAAAAATTTCGGGGCCCTATTCTGTGTATTTAATGAACTAGGTCATTTTGAAAATTACTGAAATTAGACCAGAATGTACCCCGTAAATCAAGGGTCACCAAACTTTTTTTTTCTGGGGGCTACATTGTCGTTCCTGACTGTGATGGGGGGGCCGGGGTCGGGTCAGCTATATAACATAGAATTGTATGACCCAGACAAATATGACCACCAGCAGGCCTCATTGTGTAGTAGAGATTACTAGCCTGGCACAGCCATCCACACTACTATATCAACACTTGATTCCTGGTACATATTTGTTTATCTTTACTAGTGGTTTGCAAAAGTAGTAAATCGAGTCTTCACACATTTTTTTAATTTGAAATACCACAGATATTCCATATATTTATTTTCTAATAAAAATAACATCAAAGCTGTCAAGGTAAGAAACATCTGCCTAGTTGAGGTGATTGACACTGGCAAAGGTGAGTGGAAAATTATAAATTGTAGGTAGGCCTGTTGATATTATTAATAATATTAATAATAATTGTGTGCAGCACTTAATAAAGGTCAAATAAATAGGCCTATAAAATAAATACATTTTAAAAAAAACAGTGAAATTATTATAATATGAGCAATAGATCACAGCAGTTGTGCTGTGTCCTGCACGTCATTGCTCTCATCCATGGCCAAAGCAAAAAAACTCGAATTCTGATGCTTTCTCATTCAGCTGGTCATACACGTTGTCCCCCAAATCTTCGGTTTGCCTGGTCATAGTAGGTGCGGAGAGACTCACCGCGTTGAGCGCATCCTTCTTGTCGGGACACACCTCCTCGGCGACAGCAAGCATACATACTTTAACAAAGTCCCCATCAGTAAACGGCTTTCCATGGGTAGCTAGTAGGTGAGCTACCTTATAGCCAGCTCGGACAGCAGCCTGGTTGATCTGGGTTTGGCGAAGGAATACATTCTGTTGTGCAGCCAGTCCGCATTTCATCCTCCGAATCCTGTCTTCTCTTGTTTGCCCTCGCAACCTAGCATACTCTTTGTGGGGGGTTTAGTAGTGATGACGCAGATTACATACAAGACAAACTGCACGGTCCTTACACTGAACGAAAAAATAATCGGTGGTCCACTGTTCTTTAAAAACTCTGCACTCTCTGTCAACTTTTCGCTTACCGCTAGCCATTTTGCTGTCCTGAACATTGACAGTTCTCTGCACATGCACTGCCTGTTACTGCTTGATTGCGAGCATGTGACGAAAATTCGGAAAATATGAATGGTTCATTTTATAACTAAATATCAATTTTAATTGATAAAATCAACTAAATACAAGATGCAGACATGTTATTATTTGCCAAAAAGCAATTTGAAAAAATAGGCCATGACCACTTTTGGGGATTGCCTCATAGGGCCAGTTCAAGTGGTGGGGGGCTGGGGGGCCGTAGTTTCATGACCCCTGCCCTTAATCCTTGCCAGGTATTTTGGGGGTTTTAAATGAATTTTTCTCAGCTTCTAGGCTACATAGAGGTTTGAAATTTGGTAAATTAACTCTATATATTGCTAATCTGGAAGGAAAACAGAGCCTTCTCTCTAGAAAATTCTGGCCATAGGTACTTCCTAAAAATGCTAAAAATTAAGAAAAACGCACTCGTGAGTGGGGTTTAGGGCCCTATAAAAACAACTAGAAAACAAATGTATTCATCTATCACTACCTAGTCTTATTATTAACCAAATTGCCTGGTCACTTATATAATGGGAGCTCTCTAGATAGAGTATTTACAGAAATATGGCAGATTCAATTGCATACCCCACAAAAAGTGTATCTTTAAGACCCTGAATTGAAATGAAGCACAGGTCTGCAACTTGGTAAATAGTTTCATTAATTCAGTCACTACAAACGGGTGAAGTGTGTGTGTATGTATGTATATATACAGTATGAGTGTTTAGTCTACGTCTAGTTCATATCTAGGGTGTTTATACTGTTTATATTGTCTGAGTGTTTAGTCTGTGTGTAGTTCTTATCTAGTGTTTACACTGTTTATATTGTCTGAGTGTTTAGTCTATGTCTTGTTCTTATCTAGTGTTTATATTGTTTGAGTGTTTAGTCTATGTCTAGTTCCTATCTAGAGTGTTTATACTGTTTATATTGTTTGGTTTTTTCAATTATTCTATTTTTATTTATTGTATTGCCTGTTTGCACCGTGGGTCAGAGAGGACTGATATTTCATCTGTGCTGTATGTCGAGCATGTATAGCATATTTGACAATAAACTTGACTTGAAGTGTCATTTGTGCATCATTCTCTTTTTTTCAATCCCAAATCATCCATTTTTAATGCCCTTTAATTTGTTGTTTTTGCTGTTACATGTACACTGAAGTTCACAAATAACTATTATACTTGACCATGAAAAAGTAATTTAAGATCACAGATGCAGCACTCTCCTATTCATATTTTTGTCATGACTGATATTGGGTGTATTGTCTGTTTCCAGTTGCATTTCTGACAGAGACTATATCAGTATTTATAATTTTCCATAGATCATGTATACACCAGTATTTTAAAACACGTATATAATTTATATCACTTTTTATTTGATGATATTTCCTTTCTGTTTTCATCTAAATACACAACAAATTCGAGGGCATTAAAAATGGATGATTTGGGATTGAAAAAAGAGAATGATGCACAAATAAGACACTACATACAATGTGCTTCATTTTCATTCAGGGTCTTCAAGATACGATACTTTTTGTGGGTTATGTAATTGAATCTGCCATATTTCTGTCAATATTCTATCTAGAGAGCTCCCATTATATCAGTGACCAGGCAATCTGGTTTATAATAAGACCAGGTAGTGATAGGAGATGAATACATTTGTTTCCTAGTATTTTTAGGGCCCTAAACCCCACTCACGAGTGCGTTTTTCTTAATTTTTAGCATTTTTAGGAAGTACCTATGGCCAGGATTTTCTAGATAGATGGCTCTATGTTTTCCTACCAGATTAGCAACATGGAGTCTTTTCTCAGTCAACATTGAGATAAAACCTTACATGGAGAGAATTAATTTACCAAATTTCAAACCTCTGTGTAGCCTAGAAGCTGATAAAAATGCATTTAAAATCCCAAAAATCCCTGGCGAGGATTTAGGGGTACATTTTGTTCTAATTTAGTAATTTTTCAAAATGGCATAAATAAAAAAAACTCTGGGTCTAGAAAACTGAAATTTTGAAAACTAATTTATATTTAAATATATTTTCATCAGTAACTTCCAGCATTAAAATAAAAATATTGCTGCAACCAATTTTCTATATATTGGGTCTTTTTTGCTTGGACTTACCCTGCTGCTAGAACAACAATTCTCCACCCAAATAGAAGATAAAAAAAAATTTAAGATTATTTTTGTTATGTAATATGTTAGCAAAATGAACTAGGAATAAGACCACCACAGAAACTGGTGATTTTATATGCACATAGGTAGTCATGAACACACACACCTTAAGTAATCACAAATGTCTTCTGATTCATATATCCACACATACACTGATTTCTTTTTATGCTGATTGAATATTAATTAAAAGCTGAGTATGTTAATTTTCAGTAAAGAATAAATGAAGTTATGTTAAAAGTAATAATAAATTGGTTTATGAATGATCATAATTACAGTAAAATACAGCAAAGACATTGAGATAGTTTATGCTGTGAAGGTTGTTTTCTGTTAAATCACAGGCCTATTCAAAAATTGTAATCTTATGGTGTGGGAGACTGGCCAAGGCCACGAGTGTTGTGCTGGCTTCCACCTGCAGCCTGTATTAGTCTTTAACCTGATTTAACCCCAGTCATTTTAAATCATGTATTGTACACTCTGAATGCTGTGTACCACCTCTTATCATGTGTTTTGATTCTTTCTGAATGGACCATTCATACTGGAAAATTTGGCTCAGTTGATGCAAAATATGAAAGGTGTGAGATGTACTGCCCAATAGAAAATGTTGAAGTGGTATGATGGGACATGTTAACCAATGAAATTATTTGTATACACTTTGGTTTTTTTTTCTTTGAGACAATATAAAATGAAAACTTTGTAATTTTGACTTGGTTCATTCTGCAGACAGAACAGTTTTTATTATTTGATTTTATAAAAATTTAAACCTTTCTGCAACCTCTTGGACTTTGAATCATTTTTTGCTTGGAGAGTTAGAGAGTTTCCAGTATATTTTTTATATATATTATAGATAGAGAGAGAGAGAATTTTAAATCATACTTTATTCAGTTTTACATAACTAGAGAAGGACAATCAATTATTCCTTTCCATCAAAGATATGGCTAAAATGTAATTCATTTTCAATTACAGTGCAGATCGTTTTTTTGACACACCACACATCCTTAAATGTTTCAAGATTTTGCATTCGCTCATAAAACCTGAAATCAACCAAAACTCTGGCTTTAACCCCTGGTTAAACAGAACAACGACATTAGTCCCTGGTTGGTGCTCGACCCTATTCCTCCTAGTAATGTAAATAGCCATCTTGGCTTGACCCAGGACGAAATTCAAAATTTTACATACATTTTGTCTTTTCTTAACCAAGGACAAATGTTTCAAAATGGAAACCAAGGACAAATGTTTCAGTGGAGAATTCTTCACTAAATGCACCAAATACATCTTTCAGCATGCAAAACAAGGGTTCCAGTCTTAAACAAAAAGTAAAAGCATGAAAAACAGTTTCCCTTTGGTAGCAGAAAGGACATTCCTGACTTACATTTCTGTTTATCACTGAAACAAAAGTACTGACAGCGACTGCTCCATGAAGAATTCTTCACTGTAAATCACCCACTCTCTTAGCCAATGGTGGTTTATAAATTGCTCTCCATTCCGGCCTCACCCCACTATTCAGTTTGAGAGCAGCGCTCCACGGTGTGTCAGCTTTGTTCTCCAAGCTTTTTTTATTAAAAGTTTTAACACAAGCATGATACAGCTGTTTCCCCATAGCCATATTTAGCAGTATAGTGTTTGGGTTCCTAGATAGAAGTGGACCTATACACCCATCCAAATTGGGCCAGACCACCAGCCCAGGAAAAAGGTCCTGCTCATTAGGACGACACACCCTTGCACAATAGTCCACAAGCAGTTCAATCTCATCTGTGGTGCAGGCAGCACGCCATTTTTCCAGGAGCTGCGATGCCACCCGAAGCGACCTGAGCCCCAAGGAATCAGTAAGCCCTCTTCTATTCCCCAAATATGGCCCCGTCAAGTCCACTATATCTTCAGGGATGTGATTTGGGGCTGGTGAAATTATCTGAAAATTTTAGCCGGGGGTCTGGGGGCCGCAGGCCCCCAGCTGGTCCAGGGCAGCACCCTGGTGAGGGGACAAGGGGGGAAGCCCCCCGAAGCTCCTGGGTTTTGGGGATTTCTGACTTAAAAATTGTACTAAAATGGCAAGCAAACACACAAGAAAAAACTTGTCATGATTAAGAAATTCAAGCCAATTTAATGGTCAACATGCAACTCTGACACACACACTCGCTCACTCTCTCTCACTCACTCGCGCGCGCACGCACTCTCTCTCTCTCGCTCTCACTCGCGCACGCATGCTCTCTCTCTCGCGCGCGCTCTCTCTCACTCTCTCTCGCGCGCTCTCTCTCTCTTTCACTCTCGCGCTCTCTCTCTCACACTCGCTCTCTCTCACACTCGCTCGCTCGCTCTCTCTCACACACTCGCTCTCTCTCACACTCGCTCGCTCTCTCTCACACTCGCTCGCTCTCTCTCTCTCACACTCGCTCGCTCTCTCTCTCTCTCACACTCGCTCTCTCTCACACTCGCTCTCTCTCTCTCTCTCACACACTCGCTCTTTCTCTCTCTCTCTCTCTCTCACTCGCTTTGCATCTTTACGCTCGATCACGGAGGCTGCCATCTTTCAACTCTGTTTGAAGCGAGCTTACGTACAGCTATCTAACAAGCGCGTTCATTGGTTGTTACAGAGCGATGGGCCAATCATGTACCTCGTTTCATCTCAATGACGGAATTGCGTAAATGACGTAATTACATCAATGAGATGAAACGAGGTACATGATTGGCCCATCGCTCTGTAACAACCAATGAACGCGCTTGCTTCAAACAAAGAGTTGAAAGATGGCTGCCTCCGTGATCGAGGCGTAAAGATGCAAATCCGAGGCTGCCATCTTTCAAACAAAGTCGGAACGAATAGGATACGAATGTGGATTTGAGGGAAAAATCGGAAGCATTTTTTTTTCAAGTTTTGAGGTGAAAAAAGCGGAATAACGCGAATTCGCGGAAAAATCACATCCCTGTATCTTTCAAAGTGATGATCTTGGCACCACACAGCATCTTCTGTAGCGACCGAAAATTGGCTGAGGAGACATCCAGACAAGCACCTCCAACCACAGGCTCTTGCAAGAGCCAATGTAAGGAGGTTGCAGGGCCAAGCCTTCTGACATTAAACAAGGCCCAGACTTTCAAACATCTGCGATAAAACAGTGGCAACTTTGAAAACATTTCATCTGTTTTCATCAAAAACAAAGATTTGTCTAACCCTAAGCTCCCATCCATTTTCAATATTGCACAGCTCAAACCCCTCCATGCAACATCTGTAGGCCCCGTCAAGAGCCTTTTTTACAAACTGCAGTCTAAAAGCTGCAGTCCTACTTTGTAAGTGTATGAGGCCCTGCCCCCCCTCATCTTTCGGCAAAAACAACACAGACTGAGGTACCCAATGCAGCCCATCCCAAAGGAAATTCCCAATAATAGACTGAGTCTTTTGTAGCAGGTCAGGTGGAGGGTCTACACAGGCTAGTCTATGCCAGAAAGATGAAACTACTAGATTGTTAATAATGAGTACACACCCCCTATAAGACATTTTTGGCAAAAGCCACTTCCACTTTTCAAGCCTTCCCTTAACACTTTCAACCACCCCCTCCCAATTTTTCCCCATAACTTCATCATTCCCCAGAAAAATGCCCAAATACTTGAACCCATCTTTCCTCCAACTTAAATTATCTGGGAGACTTGGCACCCCCTCCACCCATTGACCCAGCAATAGAGCCTCACTTTTTGACCAATTTACCTTGGCTGATGAGAGTAACCCAAACTCTAAGGATGTCCACCACCATCTCTATATCCCTTCTCCTACTAAAAAGTAAAACTATATCGTCAGCATAGGCTGACACACGAAGAAGTACCACACACCCTGGCACAGACACACCCCTTAAAGTTATTCTTAATCTCTGCAAAAGAGACTCTATTGCTAAAGAGTATAACATACCAGACAGCGGGCAGCCTTGCCTCACACCTCTGCCAACATTAAAGGGAGCACTTAAACCACCATTGATTTTGAGAATACTCTCCACAAAACTGTACAGAACCCTGACCTTCTGAACGAAGCCTTCACTAAATCCAAAGGCATATAAGGTGTCCCACAGATAATTATGCTCCACCCTATCAAAAGCTTTCTCTTGGTCTAATGAGACCAACCTTACATCAAGCCCCAACATTTTTGCCACGCCTATAACATCACGGACTAAAGAGACATTATCAAAAATGGATCTACTGGGAATACAGTACGTTTGGTCCAGATGGATGACCTGGTCTATCACCCTACATAGTCTGTTGGCCAGCACTTTGGATAATAATTTATAGTCACTACACAGAAGCGACATGGGTCTCCAGCACTTTATATCAGTGAGATCACCTTTTTTAGGTAGAAGCATGAGGACTGCCCTATGACAGCTCACTGGCAGGAGTCCTCCAGCAAGACTGTCGTTGAGCACTGCAAGCAAATCCTCCCCCACCTCAGACCAAAAAGACTTATAAAGTCTATAGGGATTCCATCCAGGCCAGGGGCCTTGCCAACCTCCATACCCTGAAGGGCCCTCTCCAATTCCTCCAACATCAGAGCTGAATCAAGTTCGGCCAAGGACTCTACTGAAACCTGAGGCAATCCCTCCATGAACACACTGTCAGCCTGTTCACCACTTAGTTCACTCCTGTATAGATCTTCATAAAACCGTGCAGCTCTACTTCGAATATCATGCACACTGGTCAAAAGGGTTCCAGACTCAGATTTCAAAGAATGAATACATTTTCTCTGGCCAGTTTTCTTCTCCAAGCTAAAGAAAATTTTTGAAGGTACATCCATCTGATCTACACACTGAAAACGTGAACGGACCAACACCCCTTGTGCGTTAAGACCTAACAACTCAGCTAAGGCACCCTTCTTGGTTGCCAGATTGTCAATGTCATCATGATCCCCAGTAGAGTAAGCCAAATTTTGAATTTCTACTAATTCTGCTTCTAGAATTTCAATTGTCCGAGTTCTGTCACTTGTGATGTTTCAAGTATACTGTTTACACAATTGTTGGATTTGCACTTTGCCAAAGTCCCACCACTGTTGTAAAGAAATAAAAGATGCCTTGCATTCATGAAACTCATCCCAAAAGGCTTTGAAAACATCCCTGAAGTCCTTATCTTGGGTTAAAGTAGTGTTAAAATGCCAATAGGCACTCTTTGGCTTCACTGAGTTTAAGAAAACACTGCACACAACCAAACTATGATCTGAAAAAGTTACAGGAGAGCAATTCCAGCGTTATGGATGTGACACTTGAACTCAAAATGGCAACAAATGACCCAGTGCATGTTTTATTGTCTCCCAGTATTTAAACAGGTGTTGCATATTTTAAGGCTGTACCATACTGGAGAAGTGATAGAACAAGAACAATTCCCATAGTACATCTAGGGCATGCCAGAAAATGCCAATAAAAGATGCGTTATGGATGTGACAGAAAAAGTATCACTTTTCTTGGGTGACTGTACATTTTTATCAAACTCTGTGAAATCGTAAACCTAATGTCGAAATGGAGATATCCATTTGATAGAGGGGTCCAAGGTGAATATTAAAAAATCTTTGTTTAAAATATTTTGTATTTCATGCAGAGTTTCGGAAGGAAAAGTCAGCGTTATGGATGCGACGAAATTCTGTTATGGATGTGACGCGTCTGAAATAGACATGGCATATGTTTAGAAAATCAGCAATTTAACCACCATAACCCTTTGAAAAACTCTCTAAATATCAGCTAAAACTATCAAAGTTCTTAAATAATATTTAGGATGGCTATTGTTTTGCTGTTTTGTGGATTTTAGCATACATTTCTGTGGCTTGTGGCAATAATACAGAATTGTACATGATAAGTTGATTTTAGCTTGGGGTTTACATTATAAGAAAGAAAGACTGACAGTGACATATTAGGTTGGTTACAAATTGGTTCAACTTATTCACATCTGTAAAATACAGGCCTAGGTGATATCTCTGGGAGTGGTTTTGATGTATTACATGCTGCTTTATTTTTGCATGGTGAGGTTGACATTTACATGGAATTGCCCAGGAGTAATATCACAGTTCTTAAACATATTAAGATGATGTTTAAAACAGTAAAACCTGTCAAGCCTTGCTAAGGAGATCATATTACCATGGACATGAGTCCAAGTATATTGTCTTTGCCCCTTGTGAAAATTTCTCCATACATTGCTTAGGTCACGTGTCTGCATACCGTACATTGGCGAAGTCTTCTGCGTGAAAGCATATGCGGCTCAACATGATTTCTGTCAATGTCTTGCTCTGTGCAATTAAAATCCCCCCCAACAAACAGATATTCATCACCATTGCATCCAGAAATAACAGTAGACAATGTTTCTAAAAAAGCCATTCTTTCTGCTGCAGTGGTTGGGGCATACACACAAACAAAAACAAAAACATAATTTTCAAAACAAGCTCTAACCTTTAGTAATCTTCTCTCTATAACTTCCACCATTTCATAAGAAATGGGAGTAAAACTCTTTGCAAACAGACATGCGACTCCACCACTAACGTTGGAATTGTGGCTCAAAAGAGAAAGACCCTCCCACTCCAGTGCCCAGTCAGCTGCGTTCCCTGCATCACTGTGCGTCTCTTGCAAAAGAAGGATGTCTAAACGCTTAATGTGTGACAAAAGTTGAAACTGTGCCCTTTTCAAGGGCTCCCTCGCACCATTGATATTTAGGGAGGCTATACGAAAGTCACCCATGATCAAAAACAAAAGAAAAATAAACTGTATAATTACAAACATTTTGCTGCTTGTTTGGGTGCTACCTTCTTTGATTTACTGTTTTTACCCAGAAGGGTATTTAGCTTTGTAAGGAACTTAGTTAAATGGTAAACTTCAGGATTAGAAAAAAGCCCATCCAAAATGAAATGTTTTGTTCTAGCCATGAACTGTTCAAGATCAGGGAAAAAATTGTCAATATGAACATTTCTGACGTTCTTTGTTTCACTCAGAACATTTTTAATATCTTCTACGGTGTAATCTTGAGTAGTGTAGCCACTCTTGCGCAAACTACAATCCACACTACAGTCAGACTCTAAATCGCTTTCTATTGTAGGTTTACTTTGGCCTCGTGCAGGCTTCTTTTTTGATTTAGCAAACTCATCACTTTGTAAACGCTTACGAGTTTTGGGGGGCACTTTAAAAACATTTGGTTCATCCTTTGCTTCCGTTTGAGAACTTTCATCCTCTGCATCAATCTCATCCGTTAGATAATCATCTACTGCTCCACTAGTTTGGGGAATATCTACACTTTCGGGCTCAGCTTGGGATGCACCTTCCTCTGCTGGCTCATCAGGGGTACACTGTAAAAAAGAATAGTTGAGAATACTTGAAATTTCAAGGCAACAGTCTGCATTAATAATTGTATGTTTTGCCAACGATGTGCCCATGATAATCCAAACTATGATAACACTGTTATCTTTATTAAGAATTCTTAATTAAGTCAATTTTCAATTCCTCATTCTGCCAACATAGATTTCTCTTTTTGCTGAACAGTGGCATTCACAGTAGTACAAAAAGGCAATTGAGGTTATCACAATTTTTGGGGGGGCTTTTTTCATCTTTATTTGGATAGGACAGTGTAGAGACAGGAAATGAGCAGGAGAGAGACAGATCAGGAAATGACCACAGGTCAGAATCAAACCCAGGCCCCTGGATTTATGGTGTGGCGCCTTATCCACCTGAGCCACGACAACATGAACTTCAACCGGAAAGAGAACCACATTGCCCAGCCCTTGCATTTGGGAGAGGAAACCACGTGTCTTGGTCATTCAGAGCATGCGCTGAATAAACACCCGTGACAATTATGTATTTTCAATTCAGATTATTCACTATTGTATATTTACACATCATTGAGGTGCACCCTATCAGTTTGATGTGGATTTTTCTTGATGTGGATAATTCTAAAAAATAGAATTATGCTTTGTTCAAGTAATTCCATATTCACAATTGAATGGACAAGAAAATATGAATAATTATTAACGAACAGAAAAATCCACATCAAACTGATAGGGTGCACCTCAATGATGTGTAAATATGCAATAGTGAATAATCTGAATTGAAAATACATAATTGCCACAGGTGTTTATTCAGCACATGCTCTTAATGACCAAGACACGGGGTTTCCTCTCCCAAATGCAAGGGCTGGGCAATGTGGTTCTCTCTCTAGTTGAAGATCATGTTGTCGTGGCTCAGGTGGATAAGGCGCCATACCATAAGTCCGGGGACCCGGGTTCGATTCCGACCTGAGATCATTTCCCGATCCGTCTCTCTCCTGTCTCTACACTGTCCTATCCAAAAAATTGTGATAACCTCAATTGCCTTTTTGTACTACTGTGAATGCCACTGTTCAGCAAAAAGAGAAATCTATGTTGGCAGAATGAGGAATTGAAAATTGACTTAATTAAGAATTCTTAATAAAGATAACAGTGTTATCATAGTTTGGATTATCATGGGCATACATCGTTGGCAAAACATAAAATTCTTAATGCAGACTGTTGCCTTGAAATTTCAAGTATTCTCGACTGTTCTTTTTTTACAGTGTACTATGCGGGGGACTTACTTCGACTGAGGAACTTTCCCCTTCTCCCTCTGTCAGAGCACTATTAGCTTCTGCACCCTCCCCATTATTGGGAACGTTATCACTGGGGGTTTGCTCGCTATTAGATTCCCCCTCAGTGGGAGTACTAGCCATTCTGTCTGGGCAAGCTCGCACTAAATGGTCAGTCTGGCCACAACCAAAACACTTCATCAAACAGGAGGACACATAAACCGAATAATGAAACCCCTCTACCAGCACATTCAGAGTAAAATCTAAGTCTTTGTTATCTTTTATGATCATATACTCAAAACGTCTGAATGACACAACATGTTTAAGGAGTGGATTGCTGCTGGAAACAGCTATCTTCCTTATGGGTGATAGCAGTTTACCATGATGGGATAGAGCTTCAATAATGATTTCATCCTTAATAAATGGCGGAATATTGGAAAAATTACTTTTGTAGAGGGTGCTGATAAAGGGAGCACTGAGGTGGAAGCACCATCAATTACTACTCCCCTTTCAACCATTTCATTTGCCAGTTCCACCGTCTCAAGAAACAAAATGACTGCCTTGTTCATACGGGCTGCAGAGAGAATTTTGTCGTGACGGACCATCTCACCAACAGCCAAAACACACTCTTCAACACTGGCGTTTGCTGCTATTTTAATGGCATGCCGCCATGTTAAAGACCCAAACATTCCTGTGCCTGAGGCTGCCATGCTCCCAGATCGGGGCAGACGCCTCGGCAAAGAAATAAAAACAAAAAACCCAAACTACTCCTAAATAACCCACCCAAACTAACCCTTAAACAAAAAAATAAAAACAAAACAAGCCATAGAAAAAAAAACGGAAAGAAAACAGCAAAAGACTAGAAAAGGTAGAAAAAGTAGTGAAAACAATGGCTCAGCACCACTCACACACTCGGACTCCGCCCACTTGCTCCGCATGCGCACGATAGATAGATAGATATGAGCTCACAAACTTTTATAAGTTTTATAAGTGCTTCAAATAAATGTTAAAAAGTAGAATATGTCATGCAATTAGGACAAAAGGGGTTAGTAGGGGGTCACTGGTAAAAAAAAATAATAATTAAAGGAGGATATATTGTGAGATTAAATTATGGACTATTCCATGTGCAAGCTTGGAATTGAATCAATGAACTTTGGGTGGAAAGACAGCCATTCTAACCACGGAGGTAAACAGCCCTGTTAAGAACTAGTTTACTAGGTGCTAGAAAAGGTATAATGTTACTCCTAAGTGGCAAAAAGAAGGAAGAAGAGAGGTTTCCAACTCTATAGGAAAAAGTGGTTATACATTGTAATTATGTTTTTATTTTCTTTCTCGTTCAGTCCATTTGGAAAAATTGCATAGACCAGGTTGGGGGTATCCAGATTGAGTTTATTGGAGGGGGCCGAAAGGTGAGTGTGTGGATAAGTGACAAATTGTAGGGGTTGGAAATGTATTGCTTCTATTGGGTTGGGAGGAGAGGTGCCAGATGAAAGAGGTATGAACAACTGTAGAAGATGTTTGAGGTTTTTGTTATGTTTGTAGGTGGATATGAGAGTGTGGTTATGGAAAGTTTGGTGTTCTGTAGAGAAGTGGGTGAAGTTCTAAGTTGTTTATGTAGGAATGGTATATCTTGAGAGAATCTGGTGATGAGAGGGATCAGAGGGGGTTTGGGAAGGTGTATTGGTGAGTGAGTGGGAACGAGCCTTGCCAGTGTTTGATTTTTAATGCAGCGGAAGAAGTATTTGAAATAATGTCTGGTGTGTAGAGATTTGAAAAGTATGGAAATGGCGTAGTGAAAGTCATCTGAAAAGGAGCCGATACAGTGGAACTGGATGATTTGTGATTTAATAATTCCTTTAATGTATGTTTGGATGGTTACTGTATTTATGAACAAGGCAATGTTTATTGATGGGTTTGAAGAAAACTTTAGTGCTAAATTTCTTGTGAGTTGGGGAAATGGGTGTGAAGAAAACTGTTGTGTCTAAGAAATTGACCAATTCAGGCTGGATGGTGGCTTTAAGTTGAACAGAAGGATGGTGAGAGTTGAGAATGCCTAAAAAGTTATAGAAATCCAGGAGGGAATATGGCCAAGCTCCAATAATGTAATCTAGGAAACAAAAAAAGAAAGTGGGTTGTAGTGGGCATTTGGATAAGGCAGCTTGTTCCCACTCACTCATGTATATGTTGGCACATGAAGGTGCAACTCTCTGACCCATGGCAGTCCCGTGAATTTGTAAGTAATATTTATTGTCAAACAGGAAGTAATTGTGTGTGAGACATATTTCTATTAATTGAAAGAGTACATGATCTGGTCTGGCTATTTATGGAATGTGTTGCTTAGGGCTTGTAGGCCCATGGGTGTATGGATGTTGGTGTATAAGCTGTCTACATCAAGGGTGAAGAGGAGAGTGTGGATGGGGGCTGCCATGGGTCAGATTCTGTCCAGGAAGTTGGAGGTGTCTTTAATGTAGGAAGGGTGTTTGGTGGAGAGGGGGGATGAGATAGTGGCCAGTGAATATCGATATGTTGTAGGTGGTACTATTACAGCCAGAAACAATAAGTCTTCCAGGGGGAACTACAGGGGGAACAGTCCACGTTTCTGGGGATTTATTAATTTTAGAAAGGAGGTAAAATGGGTGTGGGATGGGTTGATGTGGGCCAAATAGGAATATTTTCTGTCTTGAATTCAGGGTTCTAACTAGGCCTTTTCAGTGTATTGGGCCAATACGCAATGTTTCCTTACCACTATGCCCACAACATTGCTGAGATGGCTGTAAATGTTGCCGCCACACTAATAAAAAGACTTGTCAATGATGAAAATGTGGACTTTTGTTTAATCTCATCTCATCTCATTATCTGTAACCACTTTATCCTGTTCTACAGGGTGGCAGGCAAGCTGGAGCCTATCCAAGCTGACTACGGGCGAAAGGCGGGGTACACCCTGGACAAGTCACCAGGTCATCGCAGGGCTGACACCTTTTGTTTAATTTTCTCTTGTTATCCCCACGTAGCGGCAACAGCGCACCGCCATGCGAATGTTCTACATTAGGACACGCTTGACTCCCCGTCCACGTAAGCACCCAGTGCATAGGTGCCTGAGTAGTTCCATGTGGAGATTGTCACTGATCGTGCTAGTCCAGTTTATCTTCTTCCTTATGCTGTTGTGGCAGCGGGGGCGTGGTCAAGCACCGGTCTGTGACCGGAGGGCGGAGTCAGGGAAGGTAAGTAGCAGAATCAGTACACCTGATGTCAATCAACCTGTGTTTGTGGGTCTTCCCAGTGACTGCGCCCTATATAAAGAAAGATAGAGCAGAGGAAGTGAGCTCTCTCCCCAGCCAGATGACTTGTGTGTGTGTCTGTGTGCGCATGGCTGAGAGAGTGATTGTTGCATCTGAAAAGAGCAAAAATAAAGAAGGTTATTGAACATTTTTCTGGCCTGCCATCTTTCTGTGCCCCTCCCCCTCCTACGAACTGCTACAGTGGTGCTGAAACCTGGGACCCGAGCACAGGAAAAGAACAGCCCCATGGAGTCCTCCCCCTTCACAGACCTGGTCCACGCCCTCACCATGGCCCAGCAGAGCCAGCACCAGGCACTAGTCACCCTCCGGAAGAGCAAGAGCACCAGTTCGAGGCCCTGGTGTTGGCGCAGCAGGAAGATCGACAGGCGTTCCGGCACCTTCTCGCGTTGGCGGGGTCCACCATCTCCACCGCCGCGGGCCTTTCTTCCCTCACCCTAACTAAGATGGGCCCGCATGACGACCCCGAGGCCTTCCTCACGCTCTTGGAGCAGGCAGCAGAGGCCTCGGGCTGGCCAGTGGAACAGCGCAAGGCGCGCCTCCTCCCCCTGCTAACGGGCGAGGCGCAGCTGGCCGCTCTACAGCTCCCCGCCGACCGCCAGCTGGCCTATGCGGACTTTTGCCGGGCCATCCTCCAGTGGGTGGGGCACACCCCCAAACAACAGTGACAGTGCTTCCGCGCTCTGCATCTGGAGGAAGTCGGCCGGCCGTTCGAGTTTGGCCAGCAGCTCCGGGATGCCTGCTGGCAGTGGTTGAGGGCCGACAACCGCGACGCCGAGGGAATCATCAATCAGGTGGTGCTGGAGCAGTTCATCGGCTGCCTTCCAGAGGGAACCGCGGAGTGGGTCCAGTGCCACCTCCCGGCGTCGCTGGATCAGGACATCAAGTTGGTGGAGGACCATTTGGCGGCTGTTCCGACGGCAGGACAGCGGACATCCTCTTTTATCCTCTCCTCTCTCTCTCCCCCTCTCTCCTCCTGTGTCCCGTCCTCGCCCCGTTCCCCCACCGCGGAGGCGGGGGCCGGCCCCACCCCAGCTGGCCCGTCGTACCTGCGGTGCCCTCCCGTTTTTCCCTTCTGTGCCTGTCTTTTCCCCCCCTCAGGTGAGTGAGCCCCAGAGCGCTGTTGCATAGAGGAAGCCCGGGCCGGTTTGCTGGCGCTGCGGGGAGCCGGGCCACCTCCAACAGCAGTGCTCGGCAATGGAAGTGGGCATGGTGGTTCGGATCCCTGACATGCCAGGAGCCACCCTCAAATGGGCCGGAGCATATCGCATACCGGTGAGTATCCAAGGGGATACATATCAGGCGTTGGTGGACTCTGGCTGTAATCAGACCTCAATTCACCAAAGCCTGGTGCAAGACGAGGCATTGGGGGGAGCACAGGGGGTGAAGGTGTTGTGTGTGCACGGGGATGTTCACAGTTTAGTGTCGGTCCACATTTTTTTCAGAGGGGAAAAATTTAGAGTAAAGCCAGCGGTTAATCCTTGCCTCACCCACTCGATAATTTTGGGGACTGATTGGCCGGGATTCGGAGAGTTAATGAGTCATTTGGTGAAGAGTGGGTCCTGCCATAGTTTAGCAGGGGGAGGTCCCGGTGTCGCTTTGGCGGGAGCAGCTGTCACAGAGCCGTCTACGTCATCTCCACGTCAGAGTGAGGAGCCGCAGTCTCCTCCTCCCTCTCTCGGGGAATCCCTTGTGGATTTCCCGTTAGAGCAGTCACGAGACGAGACTCTGTGGCATGCATTTGACCAAGTGAGAGTAATCGATGGTCAAACGCTCCAGCCAAACGCCACCCCGTCCTTCCCCTATTTTTCTATTATGAAGGATAGATTATACCGACTGACGCAGGACACTCAGATGAAAGAGCAAATCATGCAGCTTTTGATTCCAAAGAGCCACTGGGAATTGGTATTCCAGGCAGCTCACTTTAATTCCATGGCTGGACACTTAGGGCAGGATAAGACACTAGCCCGAATAATGGCCCAGTTCTATTGGCCAGGGATTCGCGGCGATGTCCATAGGTGGTGTACAGCATGCCGCGAATGCCAGTTAGTAAATCCAGCGGCCATTCCAAAAGCACCTTTGTGCCCTCTCCCATTAATCGAGACCCCGTTCAAAAGAATTGGGATGGATCACTTCGGGCCATTAGATCGGTCAACACGAGGGTACCGCTTTATTTTAGTTCTGGTGGACTATGCAACATGATACAGTTAGCAGTTGAGTTGATAGCAGTGCCTCTTCGCAATATCTCCGCATGCAATATTGCAGAAGCGCTCTTCCGCGTCATCTCCCAAGTTGGAATCCCGAAAGAGATTCTGACTGACAAAGGCACCCATACAGCACTGAACGAACTGTATGGGTTATTAGGTATTAAGCCGATCCACACCAGCATGTATCACCCACAAACGGACGGTTTAGTTGAACGGTTTAATCGCACCCTCAAGAATATAATTAAAAAATTCGTAAGTGAGGACATACGTAATTGGGATAAATGGCTCGAACCCTTGTTATTTGCAGTGCGAGAGGTCCCCCAAGCCTCCACGGGGTTCTCCCTGTTCGAATTATTATATGGGTGTAAGCTGCGTGGCATTCTAGATGTGCTGCGAGAAAATTGGGAGGAGGGACCTTCACCAAGTAAAAACGAAATTCAATACGTTATTGACCTGCATGCAAAACTCCACACACTCACACACCTAACTCAGGAGAATTTGCGGCAGACCCAAGAACTACAAACCTGCCTGTACGACAGGGGTACGAGCCTTAGGGAGTTCGCACCGGGAGATAAAGTACTCGTACTGTTGCCCACGTCGAGCTCCAAATTGATCACCAAGTGGCAAGGACCCTTTGAGGTCACACGGTGAGTCGGGGATGTCGACTACGAGGTGAGGCGAACGGACAGGAGTGGGGCGCTACTGATTTACCACCTCAATCTACTCAATCTCTGGAACGAGGAGGTCCCCATGGCGTTGGTGTTGGTGGTTCCAGAGAAGACGGAGCTGGGGCCAGAGGTTCAAAAGGGAGCATTGGCATCGCGTACCTCTCCGGTCCTCTGTGGAGACCACCTCTCCCCGACCCAACTTGCAGAGGTTGCCCAGTTGCAGATCAAGTTTTCGGACGTGTTCTCACCCATGCCCAGCCGCACTGACCTCATAGAGCACCACATTGAGATGCCCCCGGCGGTGGTAGTGCGTAGCCGCCCTCACCGGCTATCTGAACACAAGAAAAAAGTGGTTCGGGAAGAACTCGAGGCCATGCTCAAAATGGGCATTGTTGAGGAGTCCCACAGTGACTGGTGCAGCCCGGTGGTCTTGGTACCCAAGGCCGACGGGTCGGTCCGGTTCTGTGTAGACCAGGGCTATTCAATTAGTTTTCCTTCTGGGCCACATTTTGAATCCAAGAGCTTGAGCTGGGCCACAAGTTCTCCGAGGTCACTAACAAGTGGCACAGCCGATTATCTATCTATTTATTATTATTATTATTATTATTATTATTATGTCAAAATAAATAATGTCTAGCCTGCCCTATATTCTATTATGTCTATTATATTTCAATCCAACATTGAAGAGGCCTAATCAAAATTCACTTGAACAACACTCTTTATTGTGCCCTTTATTTAAAACAAACAAAAAATTCAACATTTATCAACATTTCTCACTGTTCATTAGGCTACTGAACAGAACATTAGCCCACTGCTGCCTTCAGTGTGAGAAGTGGCATTTTTTGTTTTGCACAAGATCTGTGATGTTTGGTGCATAAGATGTCAACCCAATCCGAAGGCACTGGTGAAGTTTGTTGTCAGTTAGGGAGCACCGATAACTGTTCTTAATTGCGTTCACATGTGAAAAGCTCGATTCGCAAGTGTATGTTGATCCAAACATACTGAGCACGAAGATTGCCACTTTCTTGGTGTTGGGGAATTGGTGTGAGTTCAAATCACTCCAGAACTTTGCTGGCCCATCGTTGCGAAGCACCCCAGCCATGGTAGCAGATGACTGCATGTCAACAAGTTCAAGAATGAATTTACCCTCGTCGATGGAAGGGACCGCTTGCTTTGCTCTGGCAGATAAGTCTCCTTCTTTTGCAGCAGTGAATGGGTCTCTGGCAAAGGCCATAACCTCCGTGGGCAGAGCAAGTCCATCCAGTCGAGCAGCAAAATTTTCGTTCAGCTTTGCAATGAAATCCCTCATCACGTCTGTGATTTGTGTCGGGGATGCGATGTATTCGCGGAGCGTCGGGAAATGCAACATTCTGCCTGTAAGGTCAGTGGCGAAAAGATCCAATTTGACGGGGAATGCCCTCATCTGTTCCACAAGATCAATGACCGTTTTATCTCTGCCTTGTAATGCCAAATTTAGGTCATTCAGATGCTTGAATATGTCGTTTAGAAAGCACACAGCAGACATGAATGCATCATCACGCATGCGATTCAAGTGGATATGCGCTTTCCTGTGCTTGTTGTTGCGCAGAAAAACCGCTATCTCCTCTCGGAGATGACAGAAGCGATCCAGTGCTCGGCCTTTGGACAGCCATCGGACATCGTTGTGCAAAAGGAGATCGTAATGGTCTGCATTCATTTCTGCCAACAGCTGACGGAACAAGCGATGTTGGAGGCTTGACGTGGATCGAATAAAGTTAATTATAGCCATCACATCATCCATCACTTCTTTCAGCTCCCCGCTTAGCTTTGAACACAGCACTGCCTGGTGCACAATGCAGTGCACATATTTCAAGTCAGGTGAGATAGCAGACCAACGCGCTACCAACCCACTTTTTTTGCCTGTCATGGATGGAGCCCCATCAGTCACAAGCATGCACACACGTTTCATGTCCAGACCGTTGTCCCTGAAGAAAGATGAAATTTTGTCAAAAATCACCTCGCCCGTTGTGTGTTCTTCTAACGGCAGTAAGCCGAGCAGCTCCTCTCGAAAGATTGTGCCATCATAAAAGCGCACATATATGCACAATTGTGCTGTATCACTTTGATCTGTTGACTCGTCTACAGCTACAGACATCACGTCAGCTTTTTTCAGATCATTTAGCAGCGAGTCAAATGCTTGGGTAGCAAGTATTTCTACTCTACGACTGTTAGAGGTGTCTGACAAGGGGACGTTTTTGAGAGCTGACACCACATTTGTTTTTATTTTTTCGTCACTTATGACCTCCTCCACCATGGCCAACGCACATTCTTTCACTGTTTCGGAGACGGTGAATGGCATTTTCTTTTTAGCCAAAATCCAAGCTACCCTCAGAGATGCTGATGTAGCTCTTTCTTGAGAGGTGCAAGCTCTTACCATGGTTGTCGTGCTCCGAGAGTAAGACGCGATCAGGCTCTGTACTTTAGCAGCCCTCTCTGCAGATCCCTCCGGGAAGTTCACGCGGAATGTTGGGTGTTTTTCCAGGTGGTGTCTCCGAATATTGTAATCTTTTAGCACAGAAATGCATTCGTTGCATATCAAACACATTGGTTTGGCATTGGCAGTCGGCAAAATAAACAAATATTTCTCAGTCCATGCTGGGTTGAATCGACGATTCTCGTCCTCAATTTTTCGCTTACATGTAGAGAGAGACATGTTTGTTTCTTTCTTTTTTTAAACAGTGCCTAGCTTAAAATACAGCACGTCTTTGTATGCAGCATGTTGCTAGGGACTCATATGTTGCTAGTGTCGCTAGTTCCGCTCTTCCACACATACCACTCTTCCGCTTTTCCGCGCACTTGATAGAGTATGCATAGGCTATTTGTTGTTTCCATTTGAACATACTGAGTTAACAGTAGCTGGGAAATAACAAACGTGCAAAATAATTATTACAATATTATCTATTTATTTTTATCAGGTAATGAAAATGCATGTACTAAGTTTTGGAGACTCGTGGTATTGGCCTATACGGAATTAGTGACGCATCACGTCAGCCGCGTCCGGGCCGCATCTGGGTCGCGTGTGGGCCGCATGTGGCCCGCGGGCCGCCATTTGAATAGGCCTGGTGTAGACTATAGAAAAGTCAACACGGTGTCTAAATTCGACGCGTACCCAATGGCTCGTATTGATGAGTTGCTTGATCGACTAGGCACGGCTCGCTTTTACTTGACACTGGATTTGACAAAGGGTTATTGGCGGTAGAGGTCTGCGCGGAACAGAATTTTCAGTCCCGCTCCCGCCCGCTCCCGCATTGTGCAGTCCCGCTCCCGCCCGCTCCCGCATTGTGCAGTCCCGCTCCCACCCGCTCCCGCAAAGAATTATGATTTTCAGTCCAGCTGCCGCCCGCGCCTGCCATATTTTGTCCCGCTCCTGCCCGCAAATCCCGCATGATGCAGATGTTCGTGTTATTTCTCACGAAAGTTCTTGTCATTGGCTTGGGGAATTAAACATGCTGAGCTTAGCTGAGCTCTCCACTGACCGATCCTTCACCTAGCGCACGTAGCGAGGGTGTGCGTTGCCAGGCAGCATGCGCAGCTGAGTCTTTACATGTACATCTATCTATCTATCTATCTATCTATCTATCTATCTATCTATCTATCTATCTATCTATCTGTCTCTCTGTATCTCTGTCTGTCTGTATGTCTGTCTATCTCTCTGTCTGTCTGTGTCTATCTGTATGTCTGTCTGTCTCTCTCTCAATCTTTATCTGTCCACATGTTGTGTGTGTGTGTGTGTGTGTGAAACAAATCCAAAGGTGAGAATTAGTCTACGTTTACATTAGACCGTATCTGTCTCGTTTTCTTTGCGGATGCACTGTCCGTTTACATTAAACCGCCTGGAAACGCCGGGAAACGGGAATCCGCCAGCGTCCACGTATTCAATCCAGATCGTGTCAGCTCCGGTGCTGTGTAAACATTCAGAATACGCGAATACGCTGTGCTGAGCTCTAGCTGGCGTCTCATTGGACAACGTCACTGTGACATCCACCTTCCTGATTCGCTGGCGTTGGTCATGTGACGCGACTGCTGAAAAACGGCGCGGACTTCCGCCTTGTATCACCTTTCATTAAAGAGTATAAAAGTATGAAAATACTGCAAATACTGATGCAAATACTGCCCATTGTGTAGTTATGATTGTCTTTAGGCTTGCCATCCTTCCACTTGCAAGTGCTAAGTGATATGCGCTGGGATCACACACACAGCAGCTCAGTCCCCAATCACAGCTTGTTCACTTCACTCGCGTGCTCTGTGAGCTGCGCAAGGCCAGAGTGCGCACCCTCCAGAGGGCACTCGCTGTTCAGGGCGGAGTGATTTGGAGCGCAGGATGCCTGCGGAGCCGAGCGGAGCCGTGTATTGGTATTGCTGTGTGCACACTAATCGTTTTAAAAACGTTAATCTGATGATCCGCTGATACGGTCTAATGCAGGGCTATTCAATTAGTTTTCCTTCTGGGCCACATTTTGAATCCAAGAGCTTGAGCTGGGCCACAAGTTCTCCGAGGTCACTAACAAGTGGCACAGCCGATTATCTATCTATTTATTATTATTATTGTTATTATTATTATTATTATTATTATTATTATTATTATGTCAAAATAAATAATGTCTAGCCTGCCCTATATTCTATTATGTCTATTATATTTCAATCCAACATTGAAGAGGCCTAATCAAAATTCACTTGAACAACACTCTTTATTGTGCCCTTTATTTAAAACAAACAAAAAATTCAACATTTATCAACATTTCTCACTGTTCATTAGGCTACTGAACAGAACATTAGCCCACTGCTGCCTTCAGTGTGAGAAGTGGCATTTTTTGTTTTGCACAAGATCTGTGATGTTTGGTGCATAAGATGTCAACCCAATCCGAAGGCACTGGTGAAGTTTGTTGTCAGTTAGGGAGCACCGATAACTGTTCTTAATTGCGTTCACATGTGAAAAGCTCGATTCGCAAGTGTATGTTGATCCAAACATACTGAGCACGAAGATTGCCACTTTCTTGGTGTTGGGGAATTGGTGTGAGTTCAAATCACTCCAGAACTTTGCTGGCCCATCGTTGCGAAGCACCCCAGCCATGGTAGCAGATGACTGCATGTCAACAAGTTCAAGAATGAATTTACCCTCGTCGATGGAAGGGACCGCTTGCTTTGCTCTGGCAGATAAGTCTCCTTCTTTTGCAGCAGTGAATGGGTCTCTGGCAAAGGCCATAACCTCCGTGGGCAGAGCAAGTCCATCCAGTCGAGCAGCAAAATTTTCGTTCAGCTTTGCAATGAAATCCCTCATCACGTCTGTGATTTGTGTCGGGGATGCGATGTATTCGCGGAGCGTCGGGAAATGCAACATTCTGCCTGTAAGGTCAGTGGCGAAAAGATCCAATTTGACGGGGAATGCCCTCATCTGTTCCACAAGATCAATGACCGTTTTATCTCTGCCTTGTAATGCCAAATTTAGGTCATTCAGATGCTTGAATATGTCGTTTAGAAAGCACACAGCAGACATGAATGCATCATCACGCATGCGATTCAAGTGGATATGCGCTTTCCTGTGCTTGTTGTTGCGCAGAAAAACCGCTATCTCCTCTCGGAGATGACAGAAGCGATCCAGTGCTCGGCCTTTGGACAGCCATCGGACATCGTTGTGCAAAAGGAGATCGTAATGGTCTGCATTCATTTCTGCCAACAGCTGACGGAACAAGCGATGTTGGAGGCTTGACGTGGATCGAATAAAGTTAATTATAGCCATCACATCATCCATCACTTCTTTCAGCTCCCCGCTTAGCTTTGAACACAGCACTGCCTGGTGCACAATGCAGTGCACATATTTCAAGTCAGGTGAGATAGCAGACCAACGCGCTACCAACCCACTTTTTTTGCCTGTCATGGATGGAGCCCCATCAGTCACAAGCATGCACACACGTTTCATGTCCAGACCGTTGTCCCTGAAGAAAGATGAAATTTTGTCAAAAATCACCTCGCCCGTTGTGTGTTCTTCTAACGGCAGTAAGCCGAGCAGCTCCTCTCGAAAGATTGTGCCATCATAAAAGCGCACATATATGCACAATTGTGCTGTATCACTTTGATCTGTTGACTCGTCTACAGCTACAGACATCACGTCAGCTTTTTTCAGATCATTTAGCAGCGAGTCAAATGCTTGGGTAGCAAGTATTTCTACTCTACGACTGTTAGAGGTGTCTGACAAGGGGACGTTTTTGAGAGCTGACACCACATTTGTTTTTATTTTTTCGTCACTTATGACCTCCTCCACCATGGCCAACGCACATTCTTTCACTGTTTCGGAGACGGTGAATGGCATTTTCTTTTTAGCCAAAATCCAAGCTACCCTCAGAGATGCTGATGTAGCTCTTTCTTGAGAGGTGCAAGCTCTTACCATGGTTGTCGTGCTCCGAGAGTAAGACGCGATCAGGCTCTGTACTTTAGCAGCCCTCTCTGCAGATCCCTCCGGGAAGTTCACGCGGAATGTTGGGTGTTTTTCCAGGTGGTGTCTCCGAATATTGTAATCTTTTAGCACAGAAATGCATTCGTTGCATATCAAACACATTGGTTTGGCATTGGCAGTCGGCAAAATAAACAAATATTTCTCAGTCCATGCTGGGTTGAATCGACGATTCTCGTCCTCAATTTTTCGCTTACATGTAGAGAGAGACATGTTTGTTTCTTTCTTTTTTTAAACAGTGCCTAGCTTAAAATACAGCACGTCTTTGTATGCAGCATGTTGCTAGGGACTCATATGTTGCTAGTGTCGCTAGTTCCGCTCTTCCACACATACCACTCTTCCGCTTTTCCGCGCACTTGATAGAGTATGCATAGGCTATTTGTTGTTTCCATTTGAACATACTGAGTTAACAGTAGCTGGGAAATAACAAACGTGCAAAATAATTATTACAATATTATCTATTTATTTTTATCAGGTAATGAAAATGCATGTACTAAGTTTTGGAGACTCGTGGTATTGGCCTATACGGAATTAGTGACGCATCACGTCAGCCGCGTCCGGGCCGCATCTGGGTCGCGTGTGGGCCGCATGTGGCCCGCGGGCCGCCATTTGAATAGGCCTGGTCTAATGTAAACATGGGCTTAGTCTTGGGGCAAAACCCTGACAGCGTTTGGCCAGGGTGTCATATTACACTGAAGCTATTCTCTCTCTCTCTCTCTCTCTCTCTCTCTCTCTCTCACACACACACACACACACACACACACACACACACACACAGGAAATGAAGAAAATAAAAAGGAATAAGAAAAAATAAATAGAAAGAAAGAAAGAAAGAAGTTTGAAAGTGAAAAAGAAGAAAGCGAGACTATGACATTGAGGAAGAAAGAAGAGATAAAACAACAAATGAAAGAACAAATAAAATGAGTGCGTGAGAGAGAAGAGAGAGAATGAGAGTGTCTGTATGAACAAAATAAAAAACAATAAGACTTTACACACACGCACACACATATATACACACACATGCACACGCACGCATGCGCACACACACATGCACACACACACATGCACACACTGTTAGGACTTGGACTGTTTTGGCCTCTAGAGGCCGCTGTTATTTCCTTTTCGTGTCTTGTTTATTTTGGCCTCTAGAGGCCGCCACTGTTCCTGTGTTTTGTGTTTTTGTTAATTGCCTGTTAGTCCTAATTATCTTCACCTGTGTCCTTAATTAGTTTGTGTATTTATACCCCTGAGTTCAGTCCTCTTGTCACGGAGTTTTTGTGCTGTTATGTTTATCTCCAGTTTCCTTTGTACTGTGTTTTGTGGATCTTCTGAGCTTTTGCATTTTTGCCTTTTTTTTTAATTATACTCTTTGTTTTTGTTTTTTTTTGTTTTGCCCTAAATTGTATATAGTGTACATAGTATAAATAAACCTTTTGTTACTTTTTCTACTTCCGCCTCACGCCTCTGCATTTGAGTCATTCCCCTGGTGGCCTAGTGGGGGTTTGCTGGATCATCACACCAACGAACCAGGTTCGAATCCCAGCAAAACCCTAACAGAAAGACTCCGTCATGACCGACTCAGCAGAGGCTGCTTCAACTGTCTACCCGGCCAACCTTCAGGGAATTATGGCAGCTTTGACACGCTTCGGAGCGACCATAGACGCTCATGGACGTACGCTCACCAGCCAACGTGAGGCCCTTGCTCGCCACGAGGAACTGCTTCAGCAAATTGGGAAAACCCTGCCACAGCTGACATCTCTGCCTGCATCTCCTGATCCAGCTCCCACTCCTGCTCCAGTGCCTCCTGCCATGCTGCCTTCTTCACCTCGCGAACCCAGCCTTCCTGCACCACAGAGGTATGACGGCAAGCACAGTGAGTGCCGAGAGTTCCTTACCCAGTGTCAACTCACCTTTGAGCTTCAGCCTACCACCTACACTACGGATCGCCGCAAGATTGCCTTTGTGATCACCTTATTAGCTGGTAAGGCACGAGCCTGGGCTACTGTTTTCTGGCAAAGACAGGGACCTGAGTGCTTTGATTTCCAGCTGTTTTCTGAAGAGATGCTTCGGGTCTTCGATCAGGCAGACATCAGTACCGACGCAGCCCGAAAGCTCATGTCCATCCGGCAAGGAGGAAGCGTCGCAGATTACGCCATCTCGTTCCGAACACTCGCAGCAGTAAGTGGATGGAACGAGACTGCCCTGGTGTCAGCCTTCCACCATGGTCTGTCTGACCCCATCAAGGACAGTCTGGCCTCTATTGGATGCCCAAGTGACCTCGAAACCCTCATCTCACATGCTATTCGTCTGGACAACAGGATGAGAGAACGCCACCAAGCCTTGAGCCCCCCCAGCCTCCCTACCTCTACCTGGAGACCATCTACCTCCTTCAGTGACTGTCCAGAACCCATGCAAGTGGGTCGTACTCGCCTCTCCGCATCTGAGAGGGAGCGCAGAAGGAGGGACAAGTGCTGCATCTACTGTGGCAAGCCTGGTCACTTCCGAGCATCATGTCCCGAACTCTTGGGAAAAGGACCGCCCCGTCCAGCCGAGGGAGGGTTGTGACGGGGCCTACCCTCTCTCCCGGACTCCCTGGTCAAGGAATCTACATCCCGGTCTCCATCTCCTGGGGTGAGTCTGTCCACTCTTGTCAAGCTTTGATAGACTCAGGGGCGGCTGGGAACTTTATGGATATTCACTTCGCCCAAAGCATCAATATACCTACTGCACCTCTTGAAGTCCCTCTGTCTGTGTCTGCCCTCGATGGCCAAGCGTTAGGTGATGGAAGAGTCACCCAAGTTACTTCTCCAGTCTTCCTCCAGTCTCAAGGTCACAAGGAAGAAATATCCCTGCACCTGATTCCTTCACCTGAGTTCCCAGTTATTCTAGGCCTTCCTTGGCTTACTCGCCACAACCCTCGCATAGACTGGGTAACAAGCCAGGTTGTGGAATGGGGCCCTGCATGCCATGCCTCTTGTCTGCTCTCTAGCTCTCCTGTGTCTCCTGCCGAGCCCCCTGATCTCACCGAGTTATCTCAAGTTCCCACAGAGTACTGGGATCTCAAGGAAGTATTCAGCAAGAGCAGGGCCGCCGTTCTTCCTCCGCACCGGGCCTACGACTGTGCCATCGACTTGCTCCCTGGGACTACCCCTCCTCGTGGCAGACTGTTTTCCCTCTCTCAGCCAGAATGCAAGGCTATGGAGGAATATCTCAAAGACGCCCTGGTCTCTGGGTTCATTCGACCCTCCACCTCACCTGCTGGTGCCGGCTTCTTCTTTGTTGGCAAGAAGGATGGGGGGCTTCGACCATGTATTGACTACAGGGGCCTGAACAAGATCACTGTGCGCAACCGATATCCCCTTCCGCTGATGTCCACTGCTTTCGACCTGCTCCAAGGCGCCACCGTCTTCACCAAGTTGGACCTACAGAACGCATACCACCTCATCCGTATCCGACAGGGAGATGAGTGGAAGACTGCCTTTAACACCCCGTCTGGGCACTACGAATACCAGGTGATGCCCTTCGGACTCACCAACGCACCAGCTGTTTTTCAGGCCCTAATCAACGACGTCTTAAGGGACATGATTAACCTGTACGTCTTTGTCTACCTCGATGACATCCTTATCTTTTCCAAGACCATGCAGGAGCACTGCCACCATGTCCGCCAGGTTCTCCAGAGGCTGCTACAGAACAATCTGTTTGCCAAGGCCCAGAAATGCGAATTTCATGTTCCCGAGGTCTCCTTTCTGGGATTTATTGTACGGACAGGCCAACTCCAAATGGACCCTGCCAAGACCCTGGCCGTCCGGGACTGGCCTACTCCCAAGTCCGTTAAGGAGGTTCAGCGGTTCTTAGGATTCGCTAACTTCTACCGCAAGTTCATCAGGAACTTCAGTTCTGTGGCAGCACCCATGTCAGACCTCACCAAAGGGACAGGTGGATCTTATGGCTGGTCTCCTCAGGCAGAAAAGGCGTTCAAAGACCTCAAGGCCCGCTTCTGCACGGCACCCATTCTGGTCCTCCCGGACACCTCCCAACCATTCATCGTGGAGGTGGACGCCTCGGACAGTGGTGTCGGCGCAGTACTCTCTCAATGTTCGGAAGGAAAGCTGCACCCCTGCGCTTACTTCTCCCACCGCCTGAGTCCTGCGGAGTCCCGGTACGATGTGGGGGATCGAGAACTGTTAGCGGTCAAACTGGCCCTTGAGGAGTGGAGGCACTGGCTGGAGGGAGCGCAACATCCATTCCTGGTTTGGACTGACCACAAGAACCTGGAGTACCTCCAGCAAGCCAAGAGACTGAACCCTCGACAGGCTAGGTGGGCCCTGTTTTTCAGTCGGTTTGACTTCACCCTCTCGTACCGTCCCAGCTCCAAGAACACCAAACCTGACACACTGTCCAGGCTGTTCTCTGCCACTAACAGGGAGAATGAAGTCGGGCCTATTATCCCGGTGTCCCGGATTGTGGCCCCTGTCCGCTGGGGTATTGAGGAGGCTGTTCGACGAGCCCAACGCCAGGAACCCGGTCCTGGGACAGGGCCACCGGGCCTCTTGTATGTCCCACATCAAGCCCGGGCCAAGGTTCTCCAGTGGGGTCACTCTTCCCCTCTCACCGCCCACCCGGGAGCTCGGAGGACCCTGGACTTCCTGAAAAGACGCTTCTGGTGGCCTAACATGGAGCAGGAAGTAAGGTCATTTGTCCTGTCCTGTGAGGTTTGCACCAGAACCAAGAACCCACGACAGCGTCCCCAGGGTCTCCTGCATCCTCTGACCATTCCCCGGCGTCCCTGGTCCCACGTGGCAGTCGACTTCATCACGGGTCTCCCTGAGTCACAAGGTAACATGGTCATTTTGGTCATTGTTGACAGATTCTCCAAGGCCTGCCGCTTCATACCTCTGTGCAAACTCCCCTCTGCTCTTGAAACAGCGAAACTTATATTTAATCATGTCTTCCGAGTCTTTGGTCTTCCACAGGACATCGTCTCAGACCGAGGACCCCAGTTCTCCTCCCGAGTGTGGCACGGGTTCTGCAAGGTCATCGGAGCCACTGCCAGCCTCTCCTCTGGGTTTCACCCACAGTCCAATGGTCAGACGGAGAGGCTCAACCAGGACCTGGAAACCACCCTGCGAGGCCTGGCTATGGATAACCCGACATCATGGAGCACCTGGCTGCCATGGGCAGAGTACGCCCACAACACCCTGCAGTCATCGGCCACCAAGCTGTCGCCATTCCAGTGCCAATTCGGGTTCCAGCCTCCTCTGTTCCCGGACCAGGAGGAGGACGCGGGGGTGCCCTCGGTCAACCAATATGTGAGACGGTGTCGCAAGACCTGGAGCAAGGTCAGGAAGACCCTTATACAGACCTCCAGAACCAACCAGACTCAGGCCAACCGCCACAGAAGACCTGCACACACTTTCCGCCCTGGGCAGCGGGTTTGGCTGTCCACTAAGGACCTTCCGCTGCGGGTGGAGAACCGCAAGCTTGCTCCTCGCTACATTGGCCCCTTCAAGGTGGTGCGCAGGGTGAACCCTGTCTCCTACCGGCTCCAGTTGCCCCGGACTCTGAGGATCAACCCCACTTTCCATGTTTCCCTGTTGCGGCCTGTACTGACGTCTACGTATTCCCCTGCTCCTAGGAACCCCCCACCCCCCGCATCTTCCAGGGGCAGACTGTGTTCACTGTGCATCGCCTGCTTGACTCCCACCGGGTCCGCGGCGGGTTGCAATATCTGTTGGACTGGGAGGGCTATGGTCCTGAGGAGCGCTGCTGGGTTCCTGCTCGGGATGTCCTAGATAAAGAACTGTGTCGGGACTTCCATTTGGCCCATCCGGATCGCCCTGGGAACGTCAGGAGACGCTCCTAGAGGGGGGGGTCCTGTTAGGACTTGGACTGTTTTGGCCTCTAGAGGCCGCTGTTATTTCCTTTTCGTGTCTTGTTTATTTTGGCCTCTAGAGGCCGCCACTGTTCCTGTGTTTTGTGTTTTTGTTAATTGCCTGTTAGTCCTAATTATCTTCACCTGTGTCCTTAATTAGTTTGTGTATTTATACCCCTGAGTTCAGTCCTCTTGTCACGGAGTTTTTGTGCTGTTATGTTTATCTCCAGTTTCCTTTGTACTGTGTTTTGTGGATCTTCTGAGCTTTTGCATTTTTGCCTTTTTTTTTTGAATTATACTCTTTGTTTTTGTTTTTTTTTGTTTTGCCCTAAATTGTATATAGTGTACATAGTATAAATAAACCTTTTGTTACTTTTTCTACTTCCGCCTCACGCCTCTGCATTTGAGTCATTCCCCTGGTGGCCTAGTGGGGGTTTGCTGGATCATCACACCAACGAACCAGGTTCGAATCCCAGCAAAACCCTAACATACACACTTATGTACGCGCAGACACAGGCAAAACTATTAAAATTGCACATTGGCAGTAGTGCATTAGCATTGTGTGTGTCTGTCCCCTCTGAAAAAACATGTGCAGAAAGGAATCGGAAACGTACGCGAGATTAGACCACATCCGCAAATTTAGGCATCTTAAAATGTTTTTATTAATGCCAAATAAAATATCCAGCACAAATTATATATCCATCCATCCATTATCTCTAACCGCTTTATCCTTCTACAGGGTCACAGGCAAGCTGGAGCCTATCCCAGCTGACTACGGGCGAAAGGCGGGGTATACCCTGGACAAGTCGCCAGGTCATCACAGGGCTGACACATAGACACAGACAACCATTCACACTCACATTCACACCTACGGTCAATTTAGAGCCACCAGTTAACCTAACCTGCATGTCTTTGGACTGTGGGGGAAACCGGAGCACCCGGAGGAAACCCACGCGGACATGGGGAGAACATGCAAACTCCACACAGAAAGGCCCTCGCCGGCCACGGGGCTCGAACCCGGACTTTCTTGCTGTGAGGCGACAGTGCTAACCACTACACCACCATGCCGCCCCAAATTATATATGATAGACATAAATTAATCTCATCTCATTATCTCTAGCCGCTTTATCCTTCTACAGGGTCGCAGGCAAGCTGGAGCCTATCCCAGCTGACTACGGGCGAAAGGCGGGGTACACCCTGGACAAGTCGCCAGGCCATCACAGGGCTGACACATAGACACAGACAACCATTCACACTCACATTCACACCTATGGTCAATTTTAGAGTCACCAATTAACCTAACCTGCATGTCTTTGGATTGTGGGGGAAATGGAGCACCCTGAGGAAACCCACACGGACACGGGGAGAACATGCAAACTCTGCACAGAAAGGCCCTCACCGGCCATGGGGCTCGAACCCGGACCTTCTTATTGTGAGGCGACAGCGCTAACCACTACACCACCGTGCCGCCCACATAAATTAATAATTTATAAATTTTATTTTAAACACGTTTTTAGTTAGTGGGACTGCAGCTTATCACCTCTCCCACCCGCTCCCGCATTGTGCACTCCCCCTCCTGCCCGCGCCCGCAATGAGCTTTCAAAATTTGTCCCGCGCCACACTGCTTTGCATCGGGTCTCGCGGGTCCCATGGGACTCCCGCGGGAGTGCAGGGCTCTAATTGGCAGATCCCCTTGACTCCATTATCCCGAGAAAAAACGGCCTTTTCCACACCGTTCGGCTTATACCAGTTTGTCACACTTCCTTTTGGGCTGTTTGGGGCACCCGCTACGTTTCAGAGGCTGATGGATAGGGTCCTCTGCCCCCACGCCACCTATGCGGCAGCATACCTCGACGACATCATTATTTATAGTAATGACTGGCCACGGCACCTACAACACCTGAGGGCCATCCTTAGGTCGCTGAGGCGAGCGGGTCTCACAGCCAACCCAAAGAAGTGTGCGATTGGGCAGGTGGAAGTACGGTATCTGGGCTTCCACTTAGGCAACGGGCAGGTGTGTCCCCAAATTAACAAGACAGCAGCAATTGCGGCCTGCCCGAGGCCCAAGACCAAAAAGGGGGTGAGACAGTTCCTGCGGCTGGCTGGCTACTATCGTAGGTTTATACCTAATTATTCGGACGTCACCAGCCCACTGACTGATGTCACTAAAAAGGGGGCACCAGATCCGGTCCAGTGGATGGATCAATGCCAGCAGGCTTTCTCTGAGGTGAAGGCTGCACTGTGCGGGGGGCCACTGTTACACTCCCCTGACTTTTCTTTCCCTTTTATGTTACAGACGGATGAGTCGGACAGAGGGCTGGGGGCCGTTTTGTCCCAGGGGGTGGAGGGGGAGGACCGCCCCGTCCAGTGCTATACATCAGCAGAAAGCTGTCAGTACGCGAGGGGCGCTACAGCACCATCGAAAAGAGTGCCTCGCGATCAAGTGGGCGGTCCTCACCCTCTGCTACTACCTGCTTGGACGCCCTTTCACCCTCTGTTTGGACCACGCGCCCCTCCAGTGGCTCCACCACATGAAGGATGCCAACGCGCGGATCACCCGTTGGTATCTGGCACTCCAACCCTTTAACTTCAAGGTGATCCACAGGCCGGGGGCGCAGATGGTTGTGGCAGACTTTCTCTCCTGTCAAGGCGGGGGGGAGTCGGCTGCAGAAACTGCTCTGGGGTCAAATATCATTTCTTCCGTTTTCTTTACATTGACAACCAGGTGATGGGCATCACACCAGTCTATAAACTGCTTAATTTCTAGGCGGTATGGTGCTGCATCCTGGTCTTTATGCAAAAGGCCCAAAATGGCAGTGTCATCAGAAAATTTAACAATGTAGTTGTGTGAATGTTTACTCACACATTCATTCATATAGATCAGGGGTGGGCAATTATTTTTTCCATGGGGCCACATGAGAAACAGAAAATTTTGTGGAGGGCCAGACCAAAAGGCTGAACTAAATTCTGCATAATATTAATTGTATTTCTTTATATAAAGCAATAAATAATTGTTTTTACAAGCTGCTAAGACTGGTAAGAGTATGGAAAAAATGAGGTTGCCTTACAAAAAATGTCATTTATTCAATCAAATTTCCCAAAACAATGGTTAACAAAATGTGAACATTTGTACCATTTTTTTTCAGTCACATTCACCCCAAAACACAATAAAGACATCACAATATTGTCTTTCTACTCCAAATATCAAGCAAGATACATCATATTATAATAATGATGCCCACATTTGTAGTTTAATCACCTCATTTGGTGCTTTTCGCCGGAGATCGGCTCCGGCGCCTGCTGGTGATGTCACACGATGTGATTGGCTGGACCGTTTGAAGGATGACGTACAAGTTTGTGGTTGGTCTGGACAAATTACAGAAGTAGTTATCGCGGGATTAGGTTTCGTGGGATTTCATGTCATTTTCATGTCGTGCGCATTGCGTTTTTGTTGAACACAACTTCAAAATAAAAGCAATGCACATTCAGTCCATGCATGAGGTAAAATTAGAAAATACGTTTATTTTGTAATTTCTCATTAACCTTAAGCGGGCCGGTCAGAATGAACCAAAGAGCCGGATGCGGCCCGTGGGCTGTAAAATGCCCAGGTCTGGTATAGATGGTGAAGAGTACAGGGGAACTCACACAACCTTGAGGAGCCCCTGTACTTATGGATTTAGATTGTGAGGTTGCTTTATGGACTTTTACATACTGCATCCTGTTTGTTAAAAATGAATAATACCATTTAATGATAAAAGTGCTGACACCCATGTTCTTCAGTGTATCTAGTAGTAAAAAGGGCTGAATTGTGTTAAAAGCAGAGCTAAAATCAATAAAAAGTAAACGTGCATAAGCCTTTGGGTCCTCAAGGTGCTTTAAAACTAGGTGGGTGATGCTACTTATAGCATCATTTGTGCTTCTGTGGCATTTGTAGGCAAACTGCCATGGGTCTAGTTTTGGGTTTACCTCAGTTTTTAAAAGAGACACCATATATTTTTCAAAACATTTCATGACTATGGATGTTAAAGCTATAGGTCTAAAGTCATTGTTTTCAATGGGACAAGACTTTTTTGGGACTGCTGTTATGGCTGCCTTTTTCCATAGAGCTGGGATAGTGTGAGAGTCTAGTGACCACTGAAAGATTGGACACCAGGCTGGGATGAGTTCCTCTGCGCAGGTTTTTAGAAGGCAGGCAGAGATCTCATCTGGCCCCATGGCCTTTTTTTTGCAAACCTGCTGGAATAGAGTCTGTATTTTGAGGCAGTCTACCTCATGGACATTCGTCTCATCACTGAGTGAATCTAAAACCAACATACACTCGTTATTAAAATCCTGAGTTTGGAATCTGAGAAAAAAGTCATTTAATTCATTTGCCTTCTGGTGGTTGTCGGAAGTGCTTATGTCCACTTTGCTTGGGTGCATATTTGCAATGTCTTTCATTGAGTCCCATAGTTTTTTGGAGTTCATGTTTGAGAATTCAGTGATCAATTATGTCCCTTTGATGATTCCTGGCTTCCCTCAATAACTTATTGAGTTCTTTTTGTACAATTTTCAGACTCACTTTGTCATTGTTTCTGAAAGCTGCCTTTTTTCTATTTATACAGTCCTTAATGTCCTTGGTTATATAGGGTTTGTTGTTTGGGTAGACCACAATTTGTTTTTTGTCCAGCACACTGTCCACACAGTAATTAATATAATCAATGATTGTGTCTGTGGCCACATCAATTTCGACATCATGAAAAATGTCCCAGTCTGTACACAGGAAGCAGCCTTTGAGGGATTCTATCCCCTCCTCTGTCCACATAGTTACAATTTTCACTTGGGGTTTGCTGCGTTTCAACATAGTTTTATATTTTGGAATTAAGTAAATGACATTATGGTCTGGGGCGGCACGGTGGTGTAGTGGTTAGCGCCGTCGCCTCACAGCAAGAAGGTCTGGGTTCGAGCCCCGTGGCCGGCGAGGGCCTTTCTGTGCAGAGTTTGCATGTTCTCCCCGTGTCCGCGTGGGTTTCCTCCGGGTGCTCTGGTTTCCCCCACAGTCCAAAGACATGCAGGTTAGGTTAACTGGAGGCTCTAAATTGACCGTAGGTGTGAGTGTGAATGGTTGTCTGTGTCTATATGTCAGCCCTGTGATGACCTGGCGACTTGTCCAGGGTGTACCCCGCCTTTCGCCCATAGTCAGCTGGGATAGGCTCCAGCTTGCCTGCGACCCTGTAGAAGGATAAAGTGGCTAGAGATAATGAGATGAGACATTATGGTCTGAGTTGGCCAGGGGAGGTTTGGGTTTGGCGACATATGCATTGTTGATGTTACCGTAGCACTTATCGAGAGTTCTTTTGTCACGTGTGCTACACTTGACATATTGCTCGAACCCAGGGAGCGCAAGCTCTAATTTGCAAAGATTGAAGTCCCCCATAATAAACACCGGTGCGCCTGGCGAACACTGTAGTTCATTGTGTACACAGTCTGCAATGCGAGTTGCAGCTCGAGCTGCATTCCCATTTGGGGGTACGTAGACAATGCACACAGATACACTACCAAACTCCCTTGGTAGATAAAACGGTCTGAAGTGCAGGTGCAAGAGCTCCACGTCAGGAGAACAAAATGTTTCCCTAACTGTGTATTGTTTGCACCAGTTGTTACTCACATACACCGCCATGCCACCTCCTCTGCTTTTCCCCGATTGTTCAGTCCTGTCAGCGCGGATAAGCGAAAATCCTTTGATGTCGACTAAAGAGTTTTGGATATCTTGATGGAGCCATGTCTCTGTGATAGCCAACAGGCTCGTGGTGCAGTACTCAAAGCAAGCCTTGGTGTTAATCCAAAGCTCATCAATCTTGGCCTGGAGTGACCTCGAGTTGCAGAGAATCATAGATGGCAGGGGAGGCCGATTGCCTCTCCTCAGCAGATGCTGCTGCACTCCGCCTCGCCGGCCCCGTTTTCTGGGCCGCGTTCGCATTGGCTGCACTCTCACGCATTCCGGTAGGTCCAAAATGGGGGTGACTCCAGCTGATCGCAGCGCCAGCAGGGCGTCTCTGGTGTAGGAGATAGGTATTTGGGCCTCCTTGACCCCGAAGTGAGCTTGGCAGGGAATCCAAAGTCCAGCGATAATTAGTACGAGGTATAAATAGTAAATTAGTTTTGCCATGCTGTTTCACGTTCTGCAGTGTTACACACTCAACAATTGCGCACATAAAAACAAATGCAAACATACAAAAACAGACTGAAACAAGAGCTGGCTGCAGTGACGGCAAGCCCGGGTTGGAAGCAGAGCAGTGCCACCGGTGGTGTGTTGTAATTGAATGGCTGAAGCTGAAAATAAAGCTGACATTTGGTGAACATCAACTGGTTGTTTTATTTTTATTCCATAAATATGTCATGAATATAGTTGAATATTAATTACAATAAGACTTCAATCAAAAACAATCACAGCAACTTTTAGCAAAAAAAAAAAAAATCTCATTAATATTACCAAAAAAGGAGTGACTTTCAGGGAGGCCTGCAAGTCCCAGGAAATGCACAAGAATGCATCTCCGAGCATGTAGAACCTGTAAACTTTCAGGGGCTTAAGGCGGACCCTGAACCTCTGGCTGTTTTGACTGGTGTCACTACATGGATATTTTGGTCTAGTTAGAACTCTGTGAATTGATGGTGTTGCTGGTGAAGGGAAGTGATTAATTGATGGATTTGATATTGTACTACAAATTGTGTGGAATGAGAGATGGGTTGATATTATTTCAGATTGAATAGCTGTCTGTTAGGGGTGGCATGGTGGTGTAGTGATTAGCACTGTCGCCTCACAGCAAGAAGGTCCTGGGTTTGAGGCAGGCAAGGGCCTTTCTGTGTGGAGTTTGCATGCTGTCTGCGTGGGTTTTCTCTGGGTGCTCTGGTTTCCCCCACAGTCCAAAGGTATGCAGGTTAGGCTAATTGGTGGCTCTAAATTGACCATAGGTGTGAATGGGTGTCTATGTGTTAGCCCTGCGATGACCTGGTGACTTGTCCAGGGTGTACCCTGCCTCTCGCCCATAGTCAGCTGGGATAGGCTCCAGCTTGCTTGCAGCCCTGTAGGACAGGATAAGTGGCTACAGATAATGGATGGATGGATAGCTGTTAGCTATCTGTCTGTTAGCTTCTTGTAGATAGTGGTGGGTGTCCATAATTATGATTTTTGAACCTTTATCTTCTGGTTTTATGAATATTTTTGTTTTGTTGAAGTTGGTTGATGGCCTGTTGTTCAGAAATTGAAAGGTTATAGTGAGGAGGATTGGGGGGGTCCTGAGGAAATGGACAAGTGTGTGCATGTCCTGTTGCATAAGGTCACTGAGTTTCCCATCTATTTGGGATTGGGTTGGTTCCCAGATAGAGGGGAAAGGCAGGCAAGGGCCTTTCTGTGTGGAGTTTGCATGCTGTCCGCGTGGGTTTTCTCTGGGTGCTCTGGTTTCCCCCACAGTCCAAAGGTATGCAGGTTAGGCTAATTGGTGGCTCTAAATTGACCATAGGTGTGAATGGGTGTCTATGTGTTAGCCCTGCGATGACCTGGTGATTTGTCCAGGGTGTACCCTGCCTCTCGCCCATAGTCAGCTGGGATAGGCTCCAGCTTGCTTGCAGCCCTGTAGGACAGGATAAGGGTCATGATTAAGCTATCTTAATCAGGAGGAGGGTGGGTACAGAGGGGAAGTGGATTGGGGGTATCCAGGGGTATGGTGGGGACTAGGTTAAATTTAGGTAATTGCTAATCTAAAGTCCTTCCCACACCATATGGTGCATTAGGTGGCACCAGTCTCCGTTTCTGTAGCCCTCGGCCTCTCGCCTATTACATTGCTAGGGTTATGGTCCTCTGATAACCACAAGAGTTTGACTCCCCACTCACATCTGTATTGCAGCATGCCTTGCCAGACAGCAGTAGGTACCATTTTTATGATGGTCTTTGGTATGATCCAACCGCGAGTAGAACTCAGAGGTCTCACTTGAGAGGCGGACACACTAACCACTAGGCCAACTTGCAGAATCTTAGGTAATTGCACTAGTGTGTAAAGATGTTATGCGCAGTAGTGGATGTCCAAAGTATTTTGTCATATATGGTGTAAAATGTTTCTGGTGGAAAAGTGGGTAAATGGGGGAAATGTCTGCTAATGTATGCATTCGTCTGGGTAAGGTTGTTTCTGTACTGGTGTAAGAAGGGGTGAAAAGTTACTCAGTGGGATATGTATGATAGCATTGAGGAATGTTGTGGAAGCCTGTTTATAGAGGATTGAAAACTGTTTTGTGCTTGTGTTTTTGGAGTCATGAGCTAGATTGTTAATCCCCACCAACAAGACCACTGACTCCACTTGGGGAGAGGGGCGGTTTGTTCCAGTAATTTGAGGAAACAGTAAACGGTAACACCAGGGTAGCTGTCAATTTGGATTCTAAGGTTGGGAAATGGGGGGATCCTGTTTAAAATTGAATCCCCTAGAAAGAGTACAGGACTTTCTGCTACAAAGGACCAATGTTTTAATTTTTCTTTGGGGTTTGATGCAAATGGTATGTGGATTGAAAGTGTGCTGGCTGGGTGGGTGCATGGGAAGGGCTAGGTGTAGGCTGTGGCATAGTAGGCTGTGAGTGGTGGGAGTTGATGAATGAGATGGCTCAGGGGATGTCTCCACAGTGGTTGAAGAAAAGGGCTCAGATGCAGAATTAACAAGTTCATTGATTTTGCTATCATGCTGTTTCATCAGTGCACTTTCTAGCTGTGGGGGTTTTGTGGCCATATCCTCTGGTGGAACCTGTGAGTATGGGAGAATAGTGTCAATGGTATGTACAACCAGATGATTAAGAATGCGTGTGCATGAGGGAGTTTCTTTGGGTGAATAGCTGTTGGGATTTGGTTAACTGTTGTGTGTATGTGTGATGCCCACTAAAGTGTCATCACATTTGTGGTAGTTTTTGTAATTTCATAATTAATGTTTTGAGTGTTTATTCAAGGGATAATCAACCTGTATTCGCTAACATTGCACTAAAGTATTTGATGTACATATCAGGAGAAGTAATGTGTGGTCGTCAGCAGGGGGCAGTGTGGTGTTTACATGGCCCCAGGGGCTTTACGTCAGTTTGGTTCGCTTTGCAGCTTTTCTCTTTCTGCTGAGCGAGAAGACAGAACGGACGTGGAGTTTCTTTGTTTCATTAATTTCTCCTGTTTCTAGGTTGGTGAAATAATAAATTAAGCTAAGTAACTGAAGTGCAATATGTTAACATGTCACTGAATGTTTTAATGTCTAGTAATAAGCTTGTGTTACGAATATGTGGACATATATGCGTACAAAATAGTAGCTGCATTTTCGCGCCTGATGACGTCACCTGTGGTAACTTAAGTCACGTCAGTCAGAGGTTTACTTTTAGCTCCTTGAACATTTTTAGGAAGTCTTTATATTTTCAAGTGTGTGCTATTGTGAAAGCTGATGTTAAAAGCTAAGGTTAAAAATGGATTTCATGTACTGTTAAAAAAGTTGAAAGCTGATGTAAAAAAACTTATATTTCATAATGTAAAAATTGGTTAAAAACAAGTTAAAATCTGTAAGCTCATGCATTTTCAGAAGAGTAAAGGATATAAAAATTGAAACAGGAAACATGCATTTAAGCATATGTGATTTGTAGTCTAAGCTATATTTACAGTGGGGCAAAAAAGTATTTAGTCAGCCACCAATTGTGCAAGTTCTCCCACTTAAAAAGATGAGAGAGGCCTGTAATTTTCATCATAGGTACACTTCAACTATGAGAGACAGAATGGGGGGAAGAATCCAGGAAATCACATTGTAGGATTTTTAATGAATTAATTGGTAAATTCCTCGGTAAAATAAGTTTTTGGTCACCTACAAACAAGCAAGATTTCTGGCTCTCACAGACCTGTAACAACTTCTTTAAGAGGCTCCTCTGTCCTCCACTTGTTACCTGTATTAATGGCACCTGTTTGAACTCGTTATCAGTATAAAAGACACCTGTCCACAACCTCAAACAGTCACACTCCAAACTCCACTCCAAGACCAAAGAGCTGTCAAAGGACACCAGAAACAAAATTGTAGACCTGCACCAGGCTGGGAAGACTGAATCTCCAATAGGTAAGCAGCTTGGTGTGAAGAAATCAACTGTGGGAGCAATTATTATAAAATGGAAGACATACAAGACCACTGATAATCTCCCTCGATCTGGGGATCCATGCAAGATCTCACCCTGTGGGGTCAAAATGATCACAAGAACGGTGAGCAAAAATCCCAGAACCACATGGGGGGACCTAGTGAATGACCTGCAGAGAGCTGGGACCAAAGTAACAAAGGCTACCATCAGTAACACACTACGCCGCCAGGGACTCAAATCCTGCAGTGCCAGACGTGTCCCCCTGCTTAAGCCAGTACATGTCCAGGCCCGTCTGAAGTTTGCTAGAGAGCATTTGGATGATCCAGAAGAGGATGTCATATGGTCAGATGAAACCAAAATAGAACTTTTTGGTAAAAACTCAACTTGTCGTGTTTGGAGGAGAAAGAATGCTGAATTGCATCCAAAGAACACCATACCTACTGTGAAGAATGGGGGTGGAAACATCATGCTTTGGGGCTGTTTTTCTGCAAAGGGACCAGGACGACTGATCCGTGTAAAGGAAAGAATGAATGGGGCCATGTATCGTGAAATTTTGAGTGAAAAGCTCCTTCCATCAGCAAGGGCATTGAAGATGAAACATGGCTGGGTCTTTCAGCATGACAATGATCCCAAACACACCACCCTGGCAATGAAGGAGTGGCTTCATAAGAAGCATTTCAAGGTCCTGGAGTGGCCTAGCCAGTCTCCAGGTCTCAACCCCATAGAAAATCTTTGGAGGGAGTTGAAAGTCCATGTTGCCCAGCGACAGCCCCAAAACATCACTGCTCTAGAGGAGATCTGCATGGAGGAATGGGCCAAAATACTAGCAACAGTGTGTGAAAACCTTGTGAAGACTTACAGAAAATGTTTGACACCTGTCATTGCCAACAAAGAGTATATAACAAAGTATTGAGATGAACTTATGTTATTGACCAAATACTTATTTTCCACCATAATTTGCATATAAATTCTTTAAAAATCAGACAATGTGATTTTCTGGATTTTTTTTCTCATTTTGCCTCTCATAGTTGAGGTATACCTATGATGAAAATTATAGGCCACTCTCATCTTTTTAAGTGGGAGAACTTGCACAATTGGTGACTGACTAAATACTTTTTTGCCCCACTGTATATGTAACAGTGGTTATTGTCAATTTTGATTTAGTAATCAAACAAAACCTATAACTCAGTACTGGCTGAATGATGACAAAGATAAATGGTATTTTATTTTGAAGTTGTGTCTCTTTACATAGAGAACATTGCGTGTATATGTATTGACAGTATAACAGTGGAGGATTTAAATTGTGAATGTTTTAATAAATCCTCCTCTCTCTTTCTGCTGAGCGAGAAGACAGAACGGACGTGGAGTTTCTTTGTTTCATTCATTTCTCCTGTTTCTAGAGACAGCATAAGTTGTATATGTGGTACCCGCCGGTACCCGTAACAGTTTATTGGGGGCTCATCTGGGATCGCTCCCACCTAGTGGCCGGAAGCTGATCCAGTGATACTGCAACCTTGGACCACAAGCGACCTGATACAACCAGCGAGCTGCAGCCAGTGTCAGGTTCCTGTTTACTGATAAAGAGGTTAACTGTGTCACTCATAATGAACAGAGAACAATAACTGTGCCAAAAACACCACTCATCGAGAATAGAGCGTGAATTGTGATCCTGGACCCTGTGACCAAGTGTGAGGAATAAGGAAGCAGTTATGGTGGATGGTGAGAGGCAAAGGTTGGTGTGGTCCATCAAAAAGACCCTGCTCACTCTTTCTATAGATGAACTATTCCAGATTGCAAAGTCCATGGATCCAGTGCCAGGAATGGACCAGTCTCGCGTCAAGTCAACAGATGAGGAGGGGTGTTTTGAGTACATGTATAGCTTCATGTCCAGTGAGTTTTTATTTGGGTTGGAGGATACTGGGATGGCACATTTGTTAGCTTTGAGGGAGGTAATCGACACAGTCATTCGGGGTCGTAATCCACAAGTACTTGTAACAACTGATACACATGACACTAACCCAAGTAATTGCTTCTACCAATGTTGGGACTGCTAGTGCAACCCACACAACACTCACAACAGCTGATGACACACATGACATCGAGCTACAGAAAATACTTAGTAGTTATGAGGAGCTGAGCAAGAAAATTATGCAATACGGAGGCACACCCAGTCCACAATCGGCACCACAGTCATCCAAAAAAACAGAACTCACCTCACAGAGCAGCAATGTAGCAGGCACCAGAAGTGAAAATGCTGCACCACCCACACATGACAAGTTGTTCTCCTTAAGATACTTGTCCTACCTTCACCGCAGGGAACTGAAGATTCAGGGGGGTCAGATAGGGGACCAAGGGTCGGATCTCAGCTACAACAGTGTCTGTCGGCAGATGGAAGAGGGCTTAAAGGAGCAGTTCAGTGATGCAGAGGTGGTAAGAGCTGTCCTACAAGTCATCAAACCTGGAACGTTTAAAGATATGTTAATGAATAAAGATGATCTGACAGTAGAGGAATTAAAAGCCTTCCTCCATTCCCACCTGGGTGAGCAGAGTAACACCAAGCTGTTCCACGAGCTCATGTGCACCAAACAAAAAGACAATGAGACACCCCAACAGTTCCTGTACAGAGTCATAGGACTCAAACAGAAGATCATGCTGGCCTCCAAACATGCTGACACAGATGTCAAGTATAGTGCAAGCACAGTGCAAGATGTGTTTCTCCACACAGCATACCAGGGCTTAGGTCACAAGCATGAAGATGTCCGCAGAGAGCTAAAGCCATTGCTAGTGGACACCAGAATGTCAGATGAGGTTATTCTGAAACAGATGAAGAGAATCATGTGCAATGAAAGTGAAAGGCAGTGAAGGCTAGGTCCTGCCACTCACCAAAGACTCACAAATGTTCACAGTGCTCAGTCTGAAGTCAGCACGGTAGTCTCCCAGTGTAAAGGAGGAGAAAAAGCCAAAAACAGATGTGATCCAGCAGTTAACAGAAAAACTTGAACAGCTTACAGGCGTGGTTGAGCTCATGAGCCAGTCAATGCAAACACAGGCTGCCAGACAGTTAAGCCACAATGGGAAAGGCAGAGGAGACCGCAGGAGAGAGAAACCATATGGCTGTGACAAGTGTGTGGAGCAAAATCGTCCTGACTGTTCTCATTGCTTCCACTGTGGTGAAGAAGGGCACCGGGCAGTCAGCTGTCTAAAGAGGCCAACCCGTCAGGGAAACTGGAGCCGGTCCCTGTCGAGGGACAAACAGTGACCGGGTCTCAGCAATCATCCCAACTTGACACTTGTCGTACTGATCAGACTGAAAATGAGAGCTTGACCAAGCAAAATGATTCAACAAATGACAAAATAATGAAAAAGAGACAAAAACAACAGAACAAGACATTCACTCAATTCACTCATGACTTACCTCACAGCAAAAGGGAACGCCTAGCCAAACTCATTGGAGGGAGAGCTCTCACCCATTGTAACCTAAATGGCTTAGTAGTCAGTGCTCTGTTAGACACTGGAGCTCAAGTAAGCATGATTGACAGAGACTGGAAGAGTACGTACTTACCTGACATTCCTGTAAGGCCACTCAGTGACATTATTGGTGATCAGGAAGAGCTAAAGGTGTATGCTGTGAATGGGGATGTCCTCCCATTTGATGGCTGGGTTGCCCTTACAGTCAACCTGATCGGAAATGAGGATCCTAATCTGTCAATCATTGTGCCTTTTCTTGTCAGCAGCCTTGCTCTGGAGAGACCACTGCTGGGTTTCAATGTGCTGGAAGAGATGATACAGGAAAAACCTGAAAAGCTGATTCCAACCCTCACTATCCTACTCTGTAATGCCTTGTTGATACCAGCAGAAAAAGCAGAGCTACTGGTGAGCTTCATCCAGGCCAGCAAACCCTCCATGCAGTGTGAGCACCTACGGACAGGCAGACAGGACACTGTCATCCCAGCAGGTCAGGTGACATGGGTCAAGTGCCAAGTCCCTCCCCACATGAGTACATCTGATGCAGTCTTCCTGTTTGAGCCTGATGAGAACAGTGTGCAGTTGGCAGAACTGGATGTGGGTGAAGGTCTGTTGGAGGTACAAAATCCAATAAAACCATATATAGCTGTACCTGTGGACAACAACACCAAACATGCAGTCACTCTACCAAGAAAGACAGCACTTGGCAGCATCCACTGTGTTGAAAAAGTGATTGCAACAGACTCACCTGAAACACCCAAGCCCACCGTGACTGTTAACAGTGTGGTATCAAAGCCTGCTGACACTAGTCCATCACCATGGCAACCTCCCATAGACCTCAGCCACCTTGATGTTGGACAGAAGGAGAAAGTCAACAAAATGCTGTGTGAAGAAGCTGGAGCTTTCGCACATGGCAGCGATGATATTGGATGCATACCAAGCCTGCAGATGTCGATCGTCCTCACAGATGAGATCCCTGTTCAGAGAGCATACTCGGCAGTCCCAAAGCCACTGTTTAAGGAGGTAAAGGAATATGTGCAGGAGCTGCTGATGAAAGGCTGGATTGTTAAATCCAAGTCCCCGTATGCTGCTCCAGTCGTCTGTGTGAGGAAGAAAGACAGCGGCTTACGTCTCTGCGTCGACTATCGCCTCCTGAACAAAAAGACTGTGCCTGATCGACATCCACTGCCCAGGATACAAGACCTGACAGACACACTGGGGGGCTATGCCTGGTTTAGTATCCTCGACCAGGGAAAAGCCTACCATCAAGGCTTCATCTCTGAGGGTTCACACCATTTGACTGCCTTCATTACCCCGTGGTGCCTGTATGAATGGGTCCGCATCCCATTCGGACTCTCAAATGCCCCAGCAGCATTCCAGCGGAGCATGGAGGAGGTGCTTGGCCCGCTTAGGGATGAATGCTGCATCCCATATCTGGACGACGTGCTCTGTTATGCAAAAACATTTGATGAACATGTGGAGGCCCTCCGCAAAGTTCTCCAGGCTCTCCAGCGTCATGGAGTAAAACTGAGACCTGAGAAATGTGAGCTCTTCAGACAAGAAGTCAGGTATGTGGGGCGCCTGGTGTCAGCTGATGGAGTCAAGATAGACACACAGGACCTTGAAGCAGTCAAAACCCTGACAGGCAAGACACCACAGACAGTGGGTGAGGTAAAGAAACTGACTTGGTTCCTGGGATATTATCACTCATATACAGTACAACACTGATATCGTAAAGTCCTTGTGATATTGGAAAAAACTTTATGATATCAGAACTTTATGATAAGCCTAAAGTCACTTTTTAATAGAGAGCAAAGAAACACACTTTCAAATTCAATCTTTATTTGCAAACACATAACACATACATGCATTATATTTAATGGTAACACCAATACATCAAAAGAAATCTTTGATTGTGGTTTGTTTGATACTGATCACATGGTGATTGACATCAAGATCATTTTCAATAGCTAACAAATCCTTCAAATATTCCTGCATCTTGGGAAGGGGTCGTCCAGGGAGGGCCACCATGTACCTTCGATGTTGATTGAGACCTGCCATGGCACTGGCATATGATGGCTTGTCAGAGTCGTCAGATGTTTCTTCAGCTATTTCTTCTGCTTCTTCTGGCTTGCTCTGAACTTCTGTCACAATCTCTTCATCTGTGAGTTTGGATGTTGTCTCCACGTTCTTGTCAGCATTGATAAAGTCTTCTGGTTCTTTACTGAATCCACAGGCCTTCAGGTTTGCTGCAAGGATGGCTAGGGGGATGTCATCTTCTGGGTCATCATCTTCAACTGCAGACTCAGGAGACTCGGGAAGTTGAAACCCACAGTGCTTGAAGCAATTGCTGATTGTTTTAGCAGTCACAGAATCCCAAGCATCCCTCAAGGCTTGGAGAGTGTCCAGAAGGTTCCACTTGCGGTCCTCCTTCTTCTCAACTGCAGGTAGAAGAGCTCGTTTGATGAACAGATTTCGATAGTGGACTTTCAGGTTTTGGATTATCCCCTGATCCATGGGCTGGGTGTGTGATGTTGTGTTGGATGGGAGGAAGTACAGCGTTACAGACTTCAGGCCAATGACATCCAGATGGGCACGGCAGTTGTCCATGATTAATGCGATTTTGCGCCCACGGATTCTCATCTTGTTGTCCAGTTTCTTTACCCAGGTTGAGAAAATCTCACAATCCATCCAGGCAGCTCTCTGATGGGCATACTGACAAGGAAGGCGACTAAGATCCAGACCACTGAAACAACGAGGCTTGCAGAACTTGCCAATGATTAAGAGGGGAGTTTTCTCAGAACCTGACATGTTGGCACATACAAGAACTGGGGGCTCTGAGTTAAGATAACTTTGCAGGCTTTATGATACTTTATGATAAGTGTAATTTATGGCCCCTGGGGACATCAAAATGACTTTACATTATACCTAAAATTTATGATAAGCAAGTTTATGATAAGCCAAAAGTTTTATATCATATTTAATGGACTTTATGCCAGGAAATGAAAATCACTTTACATTATCCATAACTTTACAATATCAGTGTTTATGATATCTGTGCTGTACTGTATTCAGGATTTTTCCAGGATTGCCAAGCCGATCTATGAGCTGCTCCAAACTAAGCCAGGGAATGCTCAGCTTCCAACACATGGGAGGACCACCAAACGCCTACAGCTGTCTTCTTGAGAGCCTGTTGCCTGGACCCCTGAACATCAAGGAGCCTTAGAACAGCTGGTCACTCTCCTCACCAACCCACCTGTCTTAGCATATCCTGATTTCAACTTACCTTTCACCCTTCATACAGATGCCTCAGATCAGGTTTTAGGCGCTGTACTTTACCAGTGCCAGAATGGAAAGCTGAGAGTCATTGGCTGTGGCTCAAGGACGTTGACACCGGCTGAACACAATTACCACCTGCACAGTGGGAAACTGGAGTTCCTGGCATTGAAATGGGCTGTGTGTGAAAAGTTCTGTGACTATCTGTACTACGCTCCCCATTTCACTGTGTACACAGACAACAACCCCTTGACCTATGTCATGAGCACAGCAAAGCTCAATGCTGTCGGGCATCGGTGGGTAGGGGAACTCTCAGATTTCCGGTTTGACATCAAATACAGGCCTGGAAAGTCCAATGTAGATGTAGACACACTGTCTCGCCTCCCCTTGGACATGGAGAAATATGAGGTGAGCTGTCAAATGAAGCAGTGCGTGCTACATGGGATGGGAGTCAGGTAGCGGAACGGAAGGATGTGGCCTGGGTTGCAGCGCTCAACATGTGTTCCCCGGATCCTCCCCCGCAACCTCATTGTCACCTGCCGACTTTCAGCCATGATGACCTTGTGAAGTCTCAAAGAGAGGATCAAGCCATAGGCAAGATTGTTGAGTTAAAGGAGTCAAACACAAAACTGACAGATGAAATACGTCAAAATGTAAGTGGAGCCACTCGAAAGCTACTGCATGAGTGGAGTAAGTTACACCTTGAAGATGGCCTCCTTTACAGAAGCACAAACCAGTACAAGCAACTAGTCCTCCCCCCAAAACACAGACCAATAGCTCTGAAGTACCTACACAATGAGATGGGTCATGTAGGCACAGAAAGAGTGCTCCATCTTGCACGGGAGAAATTCTACTGGCCCTTTATGGCTAAAGAAATTGAGGACTATGTCACCCAAAAATGTCCCTGTATCAGATCAAAGAAACCCACAACACACACTCGAGCTCCTATGGGCAGCATCACATCTAACTTTCCTTTAGAGCTTGTGTGTATTGACTACTTGCATCTGGAAACCAGCTGTGGAGGACATGAATATATCCTAGTGGTAGTTGATCATTTCACTAGATTTGCTCAAGCATACCCCACAAAGAACAAGAGCAGGAAGACAGCAGCTGAACGCATCTTCAATGACTTCATACCCCGGTTCGGATACCCATCCAAACTACATCATGACCAGGGTCATGAATTTGAGAACAAATTGTTCCAGACATTGCAGCAGCTGTCAGGGGTTGGCCACTCACGCACGTCGCCCTACCACCCACAAGGCAACCCAGCTGAGCGGTTTAACCACACCATCCTCCAGATGTTAAGGACTTTGACTGAGAGTGAGAAACTGCGGTGGAAGGATCACCTCCCGCATGTTATACACATGTACAATTGTACTGTAGCATCAGCCACATAAAATTTTGATTATTAATCAGTAGCGTAAAATAGTATCTATTGAATAAGACACTTATTTATATTTCGTATTAAAACGTCTATGTAAATTAATACATAGAAAGCCTGGCCAGGCGCTGAACGTTCTTCTGCCTTCACTTTAAGAGAAATTCAGGGTGAGCATGAGCCTAGGAAGTCTATAAGGTTCTTCCCTGTCACTCACCCTGTCACTGTCACACGCACACACACCTTCTCACTCCCTGTCCTATGGCTATAGTCCCTTTAAATCATGTGCTCATTTTTTGAATGGAGAGGCGGAAAGAGGAATGAATGGGGGTAGATGGAAGCCGGTGCGCCAACATTCTGATTTCCTCCAGAATTCTTTAATGGTCCGAAATAAATTGAATGCTACACATTGATGGATTACTTTGTTCTTCTACGATCTTTTTGAGGAATGTACTGTCGGACTTAAACCAACATCTGAAGAGGTGAGATCGCTCCTTTTTTTTTCCTATTTTTGCTGGTGGGATTGTTTTTGTTTTTGGAACGCGCACGGGTGGTGCGCGGTTTTGGTTATACTGCTTACTCAGTGTTTGGACTAAAGACTCTGCCCTAAGGGCTATTCTCTCACTCTCCCTTTCTCACTTTGCACCGTTACACAATAAAATATTCACATTGAAAATATTTTGTAAGCGCGTTTCATGAACCAAGTTATAGGATTTGTTGACAACTCGTATCGAGTTCGTTACAGTGGAGGCCCCAGTGAGAAATGAACGCGCTTTCTTTTTAACTTTTAATTTTCACCTATCACCTACTAATAGTCCTCTTTAGTCTTCCTTTTTTGTCCTTCATCACATATGGCAGAGCAGCTTGCTGAGGTGGCTTTAGAGCCATTATGTGAGCCATCTGAACAGAGAGGGTTAGACAGCCCGCCAATATCCATTGATTCTGAAATGGCGCATCTAGTGCACACTCACGTTACCTTTAGAGAACGGGTAGATCACCTCACTGAATCCCTTGGTAGCCTGTATCTTGGTGAGGACGAGAGCAGAACTACAAGCTCTAATATTGGAGGTGAGGAGGGTGATGATTATAATGAGGAAGAAGAAATTAATGATGGTGGTGAGGATGAAATGAATGTTACCATGTCTCAGGCATCTGTCCACCAACTGGAAATACACAAACTCAGAAGAGCACTTGATGAAATGAAAATTCGTTTGCCTGATCTTGAAACACAAGTGTCTGAATCAAACACCAGTATCATCAACAGAGAAGGTTTATTGAGACAAATGGTTGACAATAAAATTGAGACAGTTAAAACTTTTGCTGTTAATATTGTCGCGAAACTGGAGGATGCAGTTGTACGCTGCTTACACAGATGTGACCATCAGTGGGAAGCTCAGCTGAGGCACTTAAAACTCACCAGCACACCCAAACTGTCTCCTGTGAATCAGACAGAAGGACAATCAGCTGTGAGGTTTCAATATGACACTCAGAGCCCCTTTAGCTTTACTGGTGTAAGAACATCTAAGCTCCCCATTAAATTGAATTTTCCCGAATTTGGTGGTGACAGTGAAATAAAAGACCCCATGACTTACATAAAGCTATGTAAAGAATTTCTGGATTTAAGACCCACACCAGACAATGAAATATTAGCCACACTGTCTTCTGTGCTGAAAGGTTCAGCAAAAGCTGATGGATAGCAGAGTGGAAGAACATCCATACATGGGAGGAATTTAAAACTGCATTCCTATCAGCATTTTTGTCCACTGATTTTGTTCAGGAAATTGAAGAACGGTTGCATACTTGTATCCAAAGTCTAAATGAGCCCATTAGGGACTTTGCTTACGATTATAGAGCTCTCTGTTTGAAATAGAAGCCCAACATTGATGAGGCCACATTGGTCCGCCACATTCTCAGTAATGCCAATCCAAAAATCGCTTCAGGCCTACGTGGAACAGTAAACACAGTGGCTGAATTAGTGAAAGTAGACAGCATGATCGAAAATGATCTAGCGTCAATGAAAAATTATTGGGCACGAATTAATAATGAGAAAGCAGCTAAACAGCAACCAAAGACAAAAAAAGCTGAAGTAATTGTTGTGAAATCTGAAACGCACTCCCACACTCCTCCCAAACATCTACCATCTCTCCTGGCTGTCAATCTCTCTATCAGAGGCTTCCAAGGAGCCGCCCTGCTGGACACAGGGAGTACTTTCTCTCTGATGCACGACAAACTGTGGCAGCAGATTAAGAAGCCACAGGAAAACCTGTCACCTTGTGGTGACCAGGAGTTTGACCTGGCCAATGTCCTATCTGATGAAGATCTGGCTTTCCTTCTTATCTTAGGCCTAGACTTCTTACAAAAGAGTGGCGTGTACCTGGATTTTAAGCGGGGAACCTATGGAGTAAAAAATGGAGGGAAAATAACATACTATCCACACACTGACCAGAATGAGTGGGGAAATGAATGGTGTACAGTGAAACCAGCAAGAATTCACATCTATTATGCTCTGCCTCATAGAAAGCCAGTACCTAACACATCTGTTCAACTTAGCATCCTGGCTGACTTACCCCAGCAGCCTAGACCTGAGCTGCTACAGCTGATGAATGAGTGGCCGTCCGCCTGCTCTGGAAGACTTGGGAGGACGACCATTGTAGAACACACCATCCGGCTGACCGATGACGTCCCTTTGCGCTGTCCAGCTTATCAAGTGTCTCCACTAAAGAGGGAGATTATCCAGCAGCAACTGAAGGAGATGGAAGCTGATGGGATTATTGAGCCTTCCTCATCCCCATGGGCCTCTCCAGTTGTCCTAGTGCCCAAGCCTGAGGGGAAATGGTGATTTTGTGTCGACTACAGGCGCCTGAACAAAAAGACTCTGATGCCTATCCCATGCCGAAGATCCATGACATCCTTGAGTCCTTTTCTGGCTCATCTGTATTTAGCTCTCTGGATCTACGCTCAGGATACTGGCAAGTCTCAGTGGACAAGGCCAGTGTTGAGAAAACAGCATTCATCACGCCTTATGGTCACTTCCATTTCCTTTCTATGCCTTTCGGTCTCAAGAACTCGGGAGCCACATTTCAGAGGCTTATGGAGACTGTCCTGGCTGAATTGAAGGGGGTATGCTGTTTTGTTTACATAGATGATATTATTGTCTTTTCAAAGTCTGAAGCTGCCCACCTGGCCGATCTGAGGAAGGTGTTTGAGAAGCTCCATCTAGCCTCACTGACCCTCAACCTGAAGAAATGTCATTTCTTCAAGACCTCCTTGATGTTCTTAGGCCATCAAGTGTCCAGCCAGGGTATTGCAGCTGACTCTGAAAAGCTCAAGGCCATAAGTGACTATCCTAGGCCTCAAAACATCAAAGAGCTCCAGAGGTTTCTTGGTCTTGCCGGCTGGTATCATAAATTCATTAAAAACTTTGCAGATCTGGCTGCCCCTCTTCACAATCTCAAGAAGAAGGATGTTGAGTGGAAGTGGACGAAGGACTGTGAGAGGAGCTGGGAAAGACTGAAAGAGGCACTACAATCTCCCCCAGTGCTCACTCATCCAGACCTGTCAAAGTCCTTCAAGGTTGCCACGGATGCTAGTGATATTGGGCTAGGTGCAGTGTTGACACAGGACGATGATGACGGCGAACACGTCATTGCCTTTGCTTCCCGCCTACTGAATGGTGCCGAGAGAAACTACTCTACATTTGAAAAAGAGTGTTTGGCTGTTGTGTGGGCCATGGAGAAATGGCAACACTTCCTTGAAGGAGTCCAGTTTGAAGTGGTGACAGAACATGCAGCCCTGTCATGGGTCTTTAACACCCCCAAGACTTCTTCACGCCTCATACGCTGGGCCCTGAGACTCCAGCCCTTCACCTTTACTGTGCATTACAGAAAGGGTACATTAAATGTCGTTCCTGATGCTTTGTCACGGAGTCCAGTGTCTGCTGATAATACCACCATGACGACACCAAGCCTTGCTGTATGTGCTGCCTCCACAAAAGTGGTTGTTGATCTGCCCAACTCCCTGGATGAAATCGCTGCTGCTCAAGGAAGAGACACTTACATCGCAGGGGTCCGTGGGCAGATGTCTTCCTCTGACTCTGTTTCTCCTAGCCGCATCACCTTTGTTGACCAGCAGGGACTGCTTTACAGGCGAGTGCCAATTGCACGGGATGGGCACAAGTTCCAGCTAGTTGTCCCAAAGGAGCTGCAGTCCACTTTCTTGCAGTATTACCATGATAATCCTCTAGGTGGACACTTTGGGCACCTGAAGACCCTCCTGCACATCCTAGATGTTGCTTGGTGGCCCGATATCCACAAAGACACCTGGGCCCACATCAGAGAGTGCTCTGTCTGCCAGCAACCTAAGCCTTCCAATTCTAAACCCAGTGGTCTTCTGCAATCGACCCAAGTGTTTGAGGTTGCCGAAATGATGGGTATTGACATCATGGGCCCATTTCCTTGCAGCTGCAAGGGTAACTGCTACCTGGTAGTCCTTGTGGATTATTACTCCAAATGGACAGAGCTGTTCCCTGTGCATGATAGCCGGACCCCAAAGCTAGTGAGGATTCTCACAGAAGAGATATTCACCAGGTGGGGTAAGCCAAAATATCTTCTGTCCAATAGGGGGAGCCAGTTTACCAGTCACCTCTTGAAAGCTGCCTGCAAATCATGGGGAGTGATAAATAAGTTCACCACAAGCTATCATTCACAAATGAACCAGACTGAGCAGGTCAACTGAACACTCAAGACCATGATAGCCTCCTATGTGGAGGAAAAACATAACAACTGGGACCAGTGGGTGCATGAGTTCCGGTTCGCCATCAACTCCTCATGGCAAGAGTCCACTGGTTTTGCACCAGCCATGCTGCATCTGGGACGTGGTCTCAAAGATCCTCTTGACCAACTTTTGTCAAAGGCTCTGCCTCCAACCTCCTCACAACACTCTGTCCTGGAAAGACAACTGGAACTGTCGAAACAAGTGGCTGCCAATGTAAAAAGAGCACAGGACAAACAAGCTAAATATTACAACTTAAAAAGGAGAAACATGGAACTTTCTGAAGGGGACATGGTGTGGGTTAAAGCCCATCCATTATCTGATGCTTTAAAGGGATTCTCAGCCAAACTGGCACCAAAATGGACTGGACCATGCATTGTAAAGAAGAAATTAGGAGCCCTAAATTACAAAGTTCAGTTCCCTGACAAGTCCACTGACAATGTGAATGTGGTGAATCTTAAGCCCTACTTTGGTCCTTCTCTCAACATATCCAGTCTGGGGGGGGGGGGGGGGGGGGACTATGTAGCATCAGCCACATAAAATTTTGATTATTAATCAGTAGTGTAAAATAGTATCTATTGAATAAGAGACATATTTATATTTTGTATTAAAACATCTATGTAAATTAATACAACCCCTATTCCAAAAAAGTTGGGACAAAGTACAAATTGTAAATAAAAATGGAATGCAATAATTTACAGATCTCAAAAACTGATATTGTATTCACAATAGAACATAGACAACATATCAAATGTTGAAAGTGAGACATTTTGAAATTTCATGCCAAATATTAGCTCATTTGAAATTTCATGACAGCAACACGTCAAAAAAGTTGGGACAGGGGCAATAAGAGGCTGGAAAAGTTAAAGGTACAAAAAAGGAACAGCTGGAGGACCAAATTGCAACTCATTAGGTCAATTGGCAATAGGTCATTAACATGACTGGGTATAAAAAGAGCATCTTGGAGTGGCAGCGGCTCTCAGAAGTAAAGATGGGAAGAGGATCACTAATCCCCCTAATTCTGCACCCACAAATAGTGGAGCAATATCAGAAAGGAGTTCGACAGTGTAAAATTGCAAAGAGTTTGAACATATCATCATCTACAGTGCATAATATCATCAAAAGATTCAGAGAATCTGGAAGAATCTCTGTGCGTAAGGGTCAAGGCCGGAAAACCATACTGGGTGCCCGTGATCTTCAGGCCCTTAGACGGCACTGCATCACATACAGGCATGCTTCTGTATTGGAAATCACAAAATGGGCTCAGGAATATTTCCAGAGAACATTATCTGTGAACACAATTCACCGTGCCATCCGCCGTTGCCAGCTAAAACTCGATAGTTCAAAGAAGAAGCCGTATCTAAACACGATCCAGAAGCACAGACATCTTCTCTGGGCCAAGGCTCATTTAAAATGGACTGTGGCAAAGTGGAAAACTGTTCTGTGGTCAGATGAATCAAAATTTGAAGTTCTTTATGGAAATCAGGGATGCTGTGTCATTCGGACTAAAGAGGAGAAGGATGACCCAAGTTGTTATCAGCGCTCAGTTCAGAAGCCTGCATCTCTGATGGTATAGGGTTGCATTAGTGCGTGTGGCATGGGCAGCTCACACATCTGGAAAGACACCATCAATGCTGAAAAGTATATCCAGATTCTAGAGCAACATATGCTCCCATCCAGAAGACGTCTCTTTCAGGGAAGACCTTGCATTTTCCAACATGACAATGCCAAACCACATACTGCATCAATTACAGCATCATGGCTGCGTAGAAGAAGGGTCCGGGTACTGAACTGGCCAGCCTGCAGTCCAGATCTTTCACCCATAGAAAACATTTGGCGCATCATAAAATGGAAGATACGACAAAATAGACCAAATACAGTTGAGCAACTAGAATCCTACATTAGGCAAGAATGGGTTAACATTCCTATCCCTAAACTTGAGCAACTTGTCTCCTCAGTCCCCAGACATTTACAGACTGTTGTAAAGAGAAAAGGGGATGTCTCACAGTGGTAAACATGGCCTTGTCCCAACTTTTTTGAGATGTGTTGTTGTCATAAAATTTAAAATCACCTAATTTTTCTCTTTAAATGATACATTTTCTCAGTTTAAACATTTGATATGCCATCTATGTTCTATTCTGTATAAAATATGGAATTTTGAAACTTCCACATCATTGCATTCCGTTTTTATTTACAATTTGTACTTTGTCCCAACTTTTTTGGAATCGGGGTTGTACATAGAAAGCCTGGCCAGGCGTTGAACGTTCTTCTGCCTTCACTTTAAGAGAAATTCAGGGCGAGCATGAGCCTAGGAAGTATATAGGGTTCTTCCCTGTCACTCATCCTGTCACTGTCACACGCACACACACCTTCTCACTCCCTGTCCTATGGCTATAGTCCCTTTAAATCACGTGCTTGTTTTTTGAATGGAGAGGCGGAAAGAGGAATGAATGGGGGTAGATGGAAGCCGGTGCGCCAACATTCTGATATCCTCCAGAATTCTTTAATGGTCCGAAATAAATTGAATGCTACACATTGATGGATTACTTTGTTCTTCTACGCCCTTTTTGAGGAATGTACTGTCGGACTTAAACCAACATCTGAAGAGGTGAGATCGCTCCTTTTTTTTCCTATTTTTGCTGGTGGGATTGTTTTTGTTTTTGGAAAGCGCACGGGTGGTGCGTGGTTTTGGTTATACTGCTTACGCAGTGTTTGGACTAAAGACTCTGCCCTAAGGGCTATTCTCTCACTCTCCCTTTCTCACTTTGCACCGTTACACAATAAAATATTCACATTGAAAATATTTTGTAAGCGTGTTTCATGAACCAAGTTATAGGATTTGTTGACAACTCGTATCGAGTTTGTTACAGTACCAGACACGAATCAGCCAGCTATTCCCCATTTTTCCTCTTTTACGGCCGTCACCCACATCTCCCAGTCGACTTGCTGTTTGGATTGGTTGGAGGAAAGGGAGCATACTCACCTAGAGGATTTGCAGAGAAATGGGCTAGGAAGATGACAGAAGCCTACTGTATTGCTGCTGAAAATAGCTAAGTCCAGCGCAAAGGGAAAAGTGACCTATGACAAGAAAGCAAGAGGAGTGGTACTACAGCCAGAAGACAGAGTTCTGGTCCGGAACCTCAGTGAACGTGGAGGGCTGGGAAAATTAAGGTCGTATTGGGAGAAGACTGTATACATCGACAAAAGTCAACTTGCTGAGAATCCAGTATACATTGTCTGCCCTGAAACTGGAGACAAACAGAAAACCAGGACACTGCACTGCAATCTCCTGTTGCTGGTGAACAACTTACCTGTCGATATCACTCCACCTGACATCAGATCCATCCCTGAGAAGAAAACACATCACAGACAAAAACAAGAGAGAATGACAGACACTCAAAGACAAGCAGACACAAGTGATGACAGTAAGGATGATTCAGATGAGGACTGTGGTCCAGGATACTGGTTGAGGAGACCTGCAGAAAGAACAGAGAAAAGACCTGTCACTGACCTTAAGCAACTCACCATGTATCTAGGGAACCTGAGCCAAGGACCAGCACCTGTAAAGGAAGAAAGTCATACTGTACCTGAACACTTACCAAATCCTGCTGAAGAGAGACGAGACGCTGATGAGAACCTACCTGTACCCGCTGGACCTGTGGAAGGAAATGGAAATGATGAACTCCAAGACTCTGAGTCAGAAACTCAACCTTTGACTCCTCCTGTGGACCACAGTCATTCAGAGATCAGAAGATCAGCTCGTGAGAGGAGGCCACGCCATTTCCTCACCTATGAGTCATTAGGTGAACCATCAACACAGTCACACGCCACAGTTCACTCAGTGACTGGACACACAGAATCCTATGTACCTCTCATGGAGGCACACCATCACCCTACATCTGCATACTCACTCTTTCCATACCTCCCACCTATTTGTGTGCCATATTCACATCCAGTCCTTTACATCCAGACACCATACATGCCATATACTTACCAAGCACCAGCCACATACATTCCACCCACAATGCTTGTGTGTTAAATAGAGGTTTAAGAACCATGGTTAAGAGCTGAAAATGTTCAAAGGTTTGAGATAAAGATTTTTAGAAATGTTGGGAGCCATTCTCTTCTGTCAGGGAGCGGGTGATGCCCACTAAAGTGTTATCACATTTGTGGTAGTTTTTGTAATTTCATAATTAATGTTTTGAGTGTTTATTCAAGGGATAATCAACCTGTATTCGCTAACATTGCACTAAAGTATTTGATGTACATATCAGGAGAAGTAGTGTGTGGTTGTTAGCAGGGGGCAGTGTGGTGTTTACATGGCCCCAGGGGCTTGACGTCAATTTGGTTCGCTTTGCAGCTTTTCTCTTTCTGCTGAGCGAGAAGACAGAATGGACGTGGAGTTTCTTTGTTTCATTAATTTCTCCTGTTTCTAGGTTGGTGAAAAATTAAGCTAAGTAACTGAAGTACAATATGTTAACATGTCACTGAATGTTTTAATGTCTGGTAATAAGCTTGTGTTACGAATATGTGGACATATATGCGTACAAAATAGTAGCCGCATTTTCGCGCCTGATGACGTCACCTGTGGTAACTTAAGTCACGTCAGTCAGAGGTTTATTTTTAGCTCCTTGAACATTTTTAGGAAGTCTTTATATTTTCAAGTGTGTGCTATTGTGAAAGCTGATGTTAAAAGCTAAGGTTAAAAATGGATTTCATGTACTGTTAAAGTTGAAAGCTGATGTAAAAAAACTTATATTTCATAATGTAAAAATTATTTAAAAACAAGTTAAAAATCTGTAAGCTCATGCATTTTCAGAAGAGTAAAAGATTTAAAAATTGAAACAGGAAACATGCATTTAAGCATATGTGATTTGTAGTCTAAGCTATATTTATATGCAACAGTGGTTATTGTCAATTTTGATTTAGTAATCAAACAAAACCTATAACTCAGTACTGGCTGAATGATGACAAAGATAAATGGTATTTTATTTTGAAGTTGTGTCTCTTTACAGAGAGAACATTGGGTGTATATGTATTGACAGTATAACAGTGGAGGATTAAATTGTGAATTCTCTCTCTTTCTGCTGAGTGAGAAGACAGAATGGATGTGGAGTTTCTTTGTTTCATTCATTTCTCCTGTTTCTAGAGAGAGCATAAGCTGTATATGTGGTACTCGCCGGTACCCGTAACATATGGTGTATCTGTGCTTGGTGTGTTCTGGGTGTTCTTGGAGGTAGAAGTGAAATGGAGAAGGTGGATGTACGGGGCCCAGGAGGATTGTATGGAATTACTGGGGAAGGAGACCTGTTGTCTGGTGTGTGTGTGTGTGTGTGTGTGTGTATCTGGTATTGTGCGAGTGTGTGTTTGATTGGTGTATGTTCTGTCTGCAGAGCCTGCATGTTAGCCATAGGTGTGTGTGCTATGTGTGGTGTGTGGTAGTATGGTGTATAGATACAGTAGTGCTGTATGTATGTTGTTGGTTGGTGTTTGTTGTGTGAGTATCTGAGGACGTATCTGGCTATGTTCTAGGAAAATGACTTCTATTGTGGGTTGCAAGGGGGGGGGAATGGTTTGGGTCTGCGATGTTTGTAGTGTCTGTAGTGGTTTATGTTGTGTTTGAATTGGGGTTCAGGGAGGAGAGGGACTGATGTACTGTGAGGAGAGTGGAGTTGGTGAATCTATTTCCATATGCTTTTCTGGCCCAGCCACTGGCAATCTGGAAGGCTGTGTGGTTGTAGGGAGGTTTGTGGTTTTGTTAAAGGTGGGCAAGTTGTGTTGTGTAGTGTTGGTGAAGGATCTGCATGTTCTGGGTCATCCATTGTGTGGTGTTGTGTATGTGTTCTAGTGTAACAGTTGTGGGTGCTGCTGGTTTGATGAATGTTGTTAGTTTTGTCTGTGCTTGCCTGTTGGGAAAGTGTGTGTTTGAATGGTGCTTCCAGCACCACCATACTAAGCACTGGGGCCCCCCAGGGCTGTGTGTTCAGTCCACTGCTGTTCATTCTGCTGACTCACGACTGTGCAGCAACTCACAGCTTGAACCACATCATAACAATGAGTCAGCATACAGAGAGGAGGTGCAATGGCTATTGGACTGGTGTAGAGTCAACAACCTGTCTCTGAATGTGGGCAAAAGAAAAGAGATGGTTGTTGACTTCAGAAGAACATGGAGTGACCACTGTGCACTGTACATTGATGGCTCACTCATGGAGAATGTCAAGAGCACCAAATTCCTCAGTCTTCATCTGGTGGAAAACCTCACCTGGTCCCTCAACACCAGCTCCATAGTCAAGAAAGCCCAGCAGCACCTTTACTTCCTCCGAAGGCTGAGGAAAACCCATCTCCCATCACCCATTCTCACAATATTCTACAGAGGGACTATTGAGAGCATTCTGAGCAGTTGCATCATGGTCTGGTTTGGGAATTGCACCATCTCGGATCACAAGTCAAGTCAACTTTATTGTCAAATATGCTATACATGCTCGACATACAGCACAGATGAAATTTCAGTCCTCTCTGACCCATGGTGCAAACAGGCAATGCAATAAATAAAAATACAGTAATTGAAATAAACAATATAAACACTCTAGATAAGAACTAGACATAGACTAAAGACTCATATATATAGTTAGGTCCATAAATATTTGGAAAGAGACAACATTTTTCTAATTTTGGTTCTGTACATTACCACAATGAATTTTAAAGAAAACAATTCAGATGCAGTAGAAGTTCAGACTTTCAGCTTTAATTCAGTGGGTTAAACAAAATGATTGCATACAAATGTGAGGAACTAAAGCATTTTTTAAACACAAGCCCTTCATTTCAGGGGCTCAAAAGTAATTGGACAAATTAAATAATTGTAAATAAAATGTTCATTTCTGGCGGCACGGTGGTGTAGTGGTTAGCGCTGTCACCTCACAGCAAGAAGGTCCTGGGTTCAAACCCCATGGCCGGCGAGGGCCTTTCTGTGTGGAGTTTGCATGTTCTCCCCGTGTCCGCGTGGGTTTCCTCCGGGTGCTCCGGTTTCCCCCACAGTCCAAAGACATGCAGGTTAGGTTAACTGGTGACTCTAAATTGACCGTAGGTGTGAATGTGAGTGTGAATGGTTGTCTGTGTCTATGTGTCAGCCCTGTGATGACCTGGCGACTTGTCCAGGGTGTGCCCCGCCTTTCGCCCGTAGTCAGCTGGGATAGGCTCCAGCTTGCCTGCGACCCTGTAGAACAGGATAAAGCAGCTACAGATAATGAGATGAGATGTTCATTTCTAATACTTGGTTGAAAACCCTTTGTTGGCAATGACTGCCTGAAGTCTTGAACTCATGGACATCACCAGATACTGTTTCCTCCTTTTTAATGCTCTGCCAGGCCTTTACTGCAGCAGTTTTCAGTTGCTGTTTGTTTGTGGGCCTTTCTGTCTGAAGTTTAGTCTTTAACAAGTGAAATGCATGCTTAACTGGGTTGAGATCAGGTGACTGACTTGGCCATTCAAGAATATTCCACTTCTTTGCTTTAATAAACTCCTGGGTTGCTTTGGCTTTATGTTTTGGGTCACTGCCCATCTGTATTATGAAATGCCGACCAATCAGTTTGGCTGCATTTGGCTGGATTTGAGCACACAGTATGTATCTGAATACCTCAGAACTCATCTGGCTGCTTCTGTCCTGTGTCACATCATCAATAAACACTAGTGACCCAGTGCCACTAGCAGCCATGCATGCCCAAGCCATCACACTGCCTCCGCCATGTTTTACAGATGATGTGGTATGCTTTGGATCATGAGCTGTACCATGCCTTCGCCATACTTTGTTCTTTCCATCATTCTGGTAGAGGTTGATCTTGGTTTCATCTGTCCAAAGAATGTTCTTCCAGAACTGTGCTGGCTTCTTTAGATGTTTTTTTAGCAAAGTCCAATCTAGCCTTTTTATTCTTGAGGTTTATGAGTGTCTTGCACCATGCAGTGAACCCTCTGTATTTACTTTCATGCAGTCTTCTCTTTATGGTAGATTTGGATATTGATACGCCTACCTCCTGGAGAGTGTTGTTCACTTGGTTGGCTGTTGTGAAGGGGTTTCCCTTCACCATGGAAATTATTCTGCGATCATCCACCACTGTTGTCTTCTGTGGGCGTCCAGGTCTTTTTGCATTGATGAGTTCACCAGTGCTTTCTTTCTTTCTCAGGATGTACCAAACTGTAGATTTTGCCACTCCTAATATTGTAGCAATTTCTCGGATGGGTTTTTTCTGTTTTCGCAGCTTAAGGATGGCTTGTTTCACCTGCATGAAGAGCTCCTTTGACCGCATGTTTTCTTCACAGCAAAATCTTCCAAATGCAAGCACCACACCTCAAATCAACTCCAGGTCTTTTATCTGCTTAATTGAGAATGACATAATGAAGGAATTGCCCACACCTGCCTATCAAATAGCCTTTGAGTCAATTGTCCAATTACTTTTGGTCCCTTTAAAAACAGGGTGGCACATGTTAAGGAGCTGAAACTCCTAAACCCTTCATCTAATTTTAATGTGAATACCCTCAAATATAAGCTGAAAGTTTGGACTTTATGTCCATGTCCATTATATAACTATAACTTGAATACGTTTCAGTAAACAGGTACAAAAAACAAAATTTGTGTTAGTGTCCAAATATATATGGACCTAACTGTGTGTGTATATATATATATATATATATATATATATATATACACACACACACACACACACACACACACATATATAAATTGGAGCAAATAAACAGTCAAGGGCACTTGAGGTATAGTAGGTAAACATGAAATAAGCAGTATAAACAAGAAACTAATAGCTGTTAAGGTGAAGTAGTGCGGAATAGTTCAAATGAGCGAGGTAAAGTGAAATGTGCAGTCCCTGAGTTCAGTGTGTGAATGAACCTTGAGAGTGTGTGTGTGTGTTGGGGGGGGAACTGTAAGGGTGACATGTCAGATGCTGAAGGGGGGGCAGGGGGGTGTGCGAGCAGAATCTGTGGCAGGGGGCGGGGGGGAGGAGGGGCAGAACAGGGAGGGAGTTGAGCCTCCTGACTGCCTGGTGAAAGAAACTGTCCTTGAGCCTGCTGGTTTTGGCCCGGAGACTCCGCAGTCTCCTCCCCGGCAGCAGCAGATTGAAGAGGCTGTGAGATGGGTGGGTGGGGTCACCTGCAATCCTAATGGCTTTGCGGGTGAGTTATAGATATCCATTAGAGAAGAGAGAGAGACACCAATGATCCTCTCAGCTGCTCTCACGATGTGCTGCAGAGTCTTGCAGCAGGACATGGTGCAGGCGCCATACCACACGATGATGCAGCTGGTCAGGATGTTCTCGATGGTGCCTCTGTAGAATGTGTGCATGATGGGGGCCGGGACTCTTGCTCTCCTCAGTTTGCGGAGGAAGTACAGATGCTGTTGGGCTATTTTGGCCAGTGATGCGGTGTTGTTGCTCCAGGACAGGTCTTCAGAGATGTGCACACCCAGAAACTTGGTGCTGTTCACCCTCTCCACTGCAGCACTGTCGATAGATAGTGGAGCATGCTGGGTGTGTACTCTCCTGAAGTCCACAACAATCTCCTTCGTCTTCTCCACGTTCAGGCGGAGATTGTTGTCCTTGCACCACATGGCCAAGCAGCTCACCTCACTCCTGTAGTTTGTCTCATCACCATTGTTGATGAGACCCACCACAGTTGTGTCATCCACAAATTTAATGAAGAGATTAGAGCTGGATGTTGGTGTGCAGTCGTGGGTCAGCAGAGTGAAGAGGAGGGGGCTCAGCACACATCCTTGGGGGGCCCCCATGTTCAATGTGATGGTGCTGGAGGAGTTGCTGCCGACCCATACAGCCTGTGGTCTCCCCATCAGGAAGTCCAGCAGCCAGTTGCACAGGGAGGTGTTGAGTCCCAGCTGGTCCAGTTTATGAATGAGCTGCTGAGGAATGATTGTGTTGAATGCTGAGCTAAAGTCTATGAACAGCATTCAGACATATGAGTCTTTTGTCTCCAGGTGGGTGAGAGCTGAGTGGAGGGCAGTGGAGATGGCATCATTGGTTGAACGGTTGGACTGATATGCAAACTGGAAAGGGTCCAGGGCAGGGGGGAGGGCAGACTTGATATGCCGCATGACTAGCTGCTCGAAGCACTTCATAAGGATGGGAGTGAATGCTACAGGGTGGCAAGACCCTATAGCGGATTGTGAGGACAGCTGAGAAGATCAATGGAGTCTCTCTTCCCTCTATCATGGACACTTACACCACACACTGCATCCGGAAAGCCACCAGCATTGTGGCCGACCCCACACACCCCTCACGCAAATCTCTTTACCCTCCTGCCATCTGGAAAAAGTACCAAAGCATTTGGGCCTTCACAGCCAGACTCTGCAACAGTTTCTTCCCACATGTCATCAGACTCCTCAACTCTGAGGGACTGGACTGATTCTCACTGAGTGTTGATCACACCACTCACACTGCAGTGGACAATATTGCACTATTGCTTACAATGGTTACAATGTCTCTCTCTCTCTCTCTCTCATTGTGCGCATGCGTGAGTGAGTGGGTGGAGCTGCGGAGCGTGTGTGTGTGAGTGAGTCGTTTGGGTGCTTCGCACCCTTTCTCTCTATTTTCTAACTTTTTCTTGGTATTTTTTCTTTTCTTATGGTTGTTTTGTAGATTTGTGGCTAGAGTAGAGTTTGTTTTTTTGAGTTTAGTTTTTCCTCCCAAGCTTGAGCGTCTGCTCCCCTGTGTCGGAAGCATGACGGCTTCAGGCGCGGAGAGGTTTGAAACTTTAACGCGGCAGCATGGAATTAGGATCATTTCTTCTGATAGTGTAGAGGATTGCAGTTTGGCAATCGGGAAAATCATTGGGCATGAAAATATAGTGTCTGCCGCACGCATGAATAAAGCGGTTGTTGTGTTTCTTGCAAAGACTGAATTTGTAAACATTTTGGTTGAAAGAGGCATTGGAGTAAACAGTGAATTTATTCCTGTGACTCCGTTGGCAACACCTTCGAAGAAGGTTATTATTTCCAACGTTCCGCCTTTTATAAAAGACGAAGTGTTGCTTGAATCATTATCTAGGTATGGCAAAGTTGTTTCATCAGTGAAAAAGATTGGAATAGCTAGCAAATCGCCACTCTTAAAACATGTTGTGTCCTTTCGGCGCTTTGTGTTTATGATTGTTGAGGGGAACCGTGACTTGGATCTGGCCATCAATATCAAGGTGGATGGTGTCAATTATGGTGTATATGCAACCACCCATATTATGAGATGTTTTGGCTGTGGGGAAACTGGGCATATGGTACGTTCTTGTCCTAAAAAGCGACCAGAAAGTAACAATGATGCTGGACAGGCCTCTCAGGGTGGCTTGCAAACGGAAGGAGGTGGTGAGGGGGCAGAAAATCCACTCGCACCTCAAGTGCAAACTGAAGGAGGTGGTGAGGGGGCAGAAAATCCACTCGCACCTCAAGTGCAAACTGAAGCTGAAACAGCCGATGTCGCACCCTTTGATCCGGTAGTTTCAGCTGAATCAGTGAGTGACCAAGTCAAATTTGATGTAGAAATGAGCGTGGCTAATTCACAAGGGAGTGAAGTTCTTACCCCAGTTGTGGCAGAAGATGGGTCACTCACCTTTAACGATGAGGAGTTTAAAGTTCCCAATAAAAGGAAGGGGAAGGCGCGGCCCCGACGTCAGGCAAAGAAAAATAGTTTAATTGAACTACAGTCCACTACTACTGATGTTGAAAGTGAGGGCGAGGTGTCTGACTGTAGTGTGCACTGCACCTTACGACAAAGTGGTTATCCAAGTCGTTCCTATGATTTAAATGAAATCAAAATGTTTCTTGCGAAGACGAAGTTTATACGACATGTTCAAATCGATGAGTTTTTCCCTGACGTTGAGCAATTTATGCAGAAAGTGAAAACCTACATGGCAGATGGAGTTTTTGAAAACACCGAGGTCTATTGTTTAAAGAAAATTCTAACTAAGCTAAGAGCTTTGTTAGATCTTAATGATTAAAAACAGTCAAAATTTGCCTCAGCTAACTTACATAATGTTCAAGTTTTTCTTATTTTTCCAGCTCATGAGTGAGTTGCATATTGCCTCACTTAATTTAAATGGTGCAAGGGACCGTGCTAAAAGAGCACTTTTTTTTTGAATTATTTAAACAAAAGAAGATTGATGTGGGTTTTGCACAAGAAACCCACACTGATATAGGAAACAGTCTAGACTGGGAAAGAGAGTTTGAAGGTCTTCCCATTTTAAGTCACAATAACTCCACTAGCGGAGGTGTTGCTATTCTTTTTTCAAAAAATTTTATGCCTACCACTTATCAGGTTGAGGAGGTAGTCTGTGGAAGACTTCTAAAAGTAAAAGCCCAGGTAGAGAAAAAATGTTTTGTTTTTATATGTGTTTATGCTCCAACCAGGGCCATAGATAGAATGATTTTTTTGCAGACTCTTGAAGGCACCCTTAGAAATTGCGTTTCTGATGATGTTTTAGTGTTGGGTGGGGATTTTAATTGCACTGCCAGTGGCCTGGACAGAAACCATGTTGAACCGCATATGCCATCTCAAAAAAGACTTGCTGAGCTGATTAGCTCACATGATTTAGTTGACATATGGCGTAACTTCCATCATATGCAAAAACAGTATACATGGGTACATTCTTATGGTAACAGAATATCTTTGGTAAGATTAGACAGATTTTATGGTTTTAAACATCAACTGAGCTTTTATAGAGGTTGTTTTATTTTTCCAGTTGGGTTTTCAGATCATTCTATGGTTCTTAGCAAATTATTTATTAATAATATTAAGCCTAAGAGTGCTTACTGGCATTTTAATTCTAGCCTTTTAAATGATGTCCATTTTAGAGAGGTTTTTACATTCTTTTGGAATGATTTTAGTCCTCTGAAGTCTTCTTTTCAGTCTGTTCAGCAGTGGTGGGATATGGCCAAAACCAAAATAAAACAACTATGTCAACAGTATACTTCCAATGTGACTAGAGACATAGTTCAAAATATTAAACTCTTGGAAAAGGATATAATGGAGCTCCAAGATTTAGTAAGCCAATCAAGCGACCAGGATATTATAACAAAGTTGAATTTGAAAAAAAAAATAATGGCGGACTTACTAGATATCCCTGCTCAAGGTGCTTTGGTCAGATCACGGTTTCAAAATGCCGAACAGATGGATGCCTCGTCTAAGTTCTTTTTCAGTCTAGAGCGGAAGAATGGCCAAAAACGGCTGCTGCATTCCTTAAAATCAGAGGACGGAGCACTCTTGACTGATAAAAGAGAAATTCGAAAGCGAGCGGTCAATTTTTATAAAGAACTTTTTAGGAGTGAACTACCCAGTGAGCAGGTCTTTATTCATGACTCTCTTGAGAATTTCCCACAAGTGTCTAGTGAAGCCAATGTGAACCTCTGTAAGGCTTTGACCTTAGAGGAACTGCAGGAGGCTCTCCGGAGTATGGAGAGTGGCAAGACACCAGGCATAGATGGGTTGCCCATTGAATTCTACAAGTGTTTCTGGCCAGTCATTGGTGCAGATTTGCTGCTTGTATTGAACAATAGCTTGACTAGGGGAAAGTTGCCTCTAAGCTGTCGACGGGCAGTGATTACCTTGTTGCCAAAGAAAGGGGATCTCAGCGATATAAGATCATGGAGACCTGTCTCAGTCCTCTGTGCAGAGTATCGTCTGCTATCTAAATTGTTGGCCGGTAGACTGTCTAAGGTTTTGGGGGAGGTAATTCATCCTGACCAAACCTACTGTGTGCCAGGGAGGGTGATACATGACAATATTGCTTTTATAAGAGATATTTTAGAAATTGGGAATAACCAAAAGTTGGATTTTGGCCTTATATTAGTTGACCAAGAAAAGGCATTTGATCGCATTGAGCATAATTATTTAATTTGTGTTTTAGAAGCCTTTGGTTTTAGCCCTGGTTTTATTTACAAAATTAGAGCTTTGTACAGTGACATTGAAAGTATACTGAAAATAAATGGTGACTTGTGCGTTCCTTTTAAAGTAGGTAGGGGTATTAGACAAGGTTGTCCCTTGTCAGGTATGCTTTACTCCTTGGCCATTGAACCGCTTCTGATCAAATTAAGGAGTAGTATCAATGGGCTTAAGTTTCCTAATTATGACTACAGTTTTAAGTTATCTGCTTATGCAGATGATGTGGCCATACTTATAAGTAGCCAGGGGGAAGTTGATACCATGTTGCAAATTTTTAATAATTTTCAAGTATGTTCCTCTGCTAAGGTAAACTGGGGAAAAAGTGAAGCTCTGCAAATTGGCAAGTGGCCTAATGGTGCACCATCTCTTCCTGGCGGGTTATTATGGACAAAAGATGGTTTTAAGTACCTGGGTGTGTATTTGGGGAATGGTTCTTTTATGCAAAAAAATTTTGATGGAATTGTCGAAAAGGTTAAAGGCCGCCTTGAAAAATGGAATTTTTTGGTGAAAAATATGTCCTACAGAGGGCGCGTACTTGTCATCAATAACCTGGTTGCTTCCTCCCTCTGGCATCGCCTTGCGTGTGTTGACCCTCCTGTCCAGTTTTTATCAAAGATCCAGTCCATCTTATTAAATTTTTTTTGGGATAAGTTACATTGGGTTCCACAAAGTGTTTTATACCTTCCAAAAGAGGAAGGGGGACATGGTCTGATACATCTACCAAGTCGGATGGCAGCCTTTCGCCTACGCTTTTTGCAGAGGTTTTTAAATGGGACGGTAAATACCAGCTGGAAAGCAGCAGCATCCATCATCCTTCAGTCTTTTGAGGGGCTGGGTTTGGATAAGACTTTGTTCTGGATGAATCCTAAGTTAATGAACCTAAAAAACTTGCCTGTGTTTTATCGGAACCTTTTTAAGGTGTGGTCCTTATTTACAGTGATCAAGGATCAAAGCAACCGCTCTCTACACTGGACACTTCTGGAACCTTTGGTATATGGATCTAGGATGGAGCTGTCTTCAGAAGGATGTCCCATCCGTAGGGAGATGCTCCTCAAGGCCAAGGTGACCACTCTTGGGGATTTAATCAGAGTTGCTGGACCCACTCTTTCCAATGCTGGGATGCTAGCTGCGCATTTAGGACTGAAATCAGTTCGTCTCACTAACCAAGCCCTGGTGAAATGGAAATCTTTGCTGTCGGAGAATACAACAGAAATGTTGGCTGATTACAGTATGGGGGTCGTGGTTCCAAGTAAAGATGACCAATTCCCTAATTGTTGTATTACTGTAAGTGGGTATGAATGTCCGGATGTGTGTTATAAACCTGTGATTTTTTTGGGGACAAGGTCACCTTCTTCCAAGATGGTGTACAGGCTGTGTGTTTTAGCTATGAATGTAAAGTCTCTTCAAACGAGGGTCGACACACCTTGGCGCAGTGTTCTTCAGGTTGAAGACAAGGTCAAACCAAATTGGAGGGCGTTATACAAGTCACCATTAATTAAAAAGTGTGGGGACTTGCAGTGGCGTATATTGCATGGTGCAATAGCAGTCAATGCTTTTATTTCAGTTTTAAACCCTAATGTCAGTCACGATTGTCCATTCTGTGCAATGAGGGAAACTGTTTTTCATGCATTCATGCAGTGTGGGAGGCTGGGTGTTTTATTCTCAATTTTAAAGACTTTGTTTGCTGCTTTTAATGAAGATTTTTCAATGACTACTTTTATTTTTGGTTTTAAATATTTTAAGAAGCATCGTCAGAAGTGTCAAGTACTGAATTTTCTAATTGGGCAGGCTAAGTTAGCCATATATGTCAGCAGAAGGAACAAGGTCGAATTGAGTCTGGATGATGATTTGGTTTTGAGATTTGCAATTCTCGTGAAGTCCAGGATTTTAATTGATTTTCATTTTTATAGGGAGATGAAAGATCTTACTTCCTTTGAAAATGTATGGTGTCAGAACAGTGCCTTGTGTAAAATAAATGGGCAAGTTCTTTTATTTAGGGATATTTTTGAGGGACCAGTACGTCCCACTTGAGTGTAACTACCTCATCTGATTAAGTTATTTTTTTTTTTTTTTTTAAAAAGTGGGGGTGTAAAGACATCTGTTTTTGATTGAGATTTTGTAATAAAGAGCTTTTTAAAAGTCAAAGTCAAAGTCTCTCTCTCTCTCTCTCTCTCTCTCTCTCTCACACACATACACACACACACACACACACACGGTTTTCCTTTATTTATTCCATTTTCATACACTATTTCAATTCCTCATGCCATCAGACTCCTCAACTTGGACTGATTCTCACACTGCAATCTTTGCACAGTGGACAATAATACACTATTGCCTTTACAATATTTACAGTGTCTCTCGCGCACACAAAGTTTACATTTATTTATTTCCTTTCTTATACTACCTCAATATGCACACTAAACTCTGCACCTTATGTTGCTTGTGTCTGCAACACAGGCATAAGGGAGCCCCGGGACATAAAGTAGCAGCCACTACACCGTCAACAAACTCAAATGAGCAAGCGAGTGGGGGACTGACAGCATCCATACATCCCAGTTCACTGATCCATGGCAAAGGCCTACAACCTCATGATAAGGTGGCATGGACCGCTGAAACGGAAGATGCGTTTGTTGAGCTTAAGTTAGCTCAATGCCCACACTGGGCATTCCAGACCCTACTTGTCCTTTAATCCAGACGGTTGATGAGAAATCATGATGTGTGATGTCAGTGTTACTACAACAACATGGAGGTAAGTTACGACCAGTTGCATAATATTCTGCTAAACTTGACCCTGTCACAGCGAGACTGCTGCTATGTCTCAGAGCTGTTGCCTCCACTGAAAAGTCCATGGTAGCCTCACGAGACTAATGACGCTTTTCCACTACAAACGCGGCTGAGTCGGGCTGAGCCGTGCCGTGCTGAGTCGAGCTGAGCGGGGCTGTTGGAGTTGCATTTCGACTACAACCGCGCTGAACCGTGCTGGCTGGAAGTGGGTGGACGCATTGGGTGGAGTTAGCGAAAGTGGGTGGACGTCACGTGATGTCGTTAAGCAGCGCAAACAGTGACATCAGTGAGCTTTTGAGCGGTAATCTCACAACCCGAATAGTAAACAATAAACATGGAGGACATGGAGTCGTTAGTGTTGCTGGTCTTGGTGCTGTGGCTTGTTGTCACCGACAACGCCAACAGATACTGGCAAGAGCATATAGATGAGGCGAGGCGCATAAGGCTTCAGAAATTCTCGTAATTCGTAATTATTATTCTTCCGGGTTTACAGTGTTTACAGATCCCAGCGTGCTTGCGGGGCGTGTGTGGGCATGTGAGGACACTCCTCCTCACCAATCAGTGCACAGGGGAATGTCTGCTCATGCCCCCAGCCTCACTCGGCTCGGTTTGGCTCGCTTCAGCCCCACTCCAAAACCGTGCGAGTTTTAGGGGCTAAGCAGGGCTGAAGCGAGCTGAGTCGTGCTGTTCTTTGGTAGTCGAAATGCGAGCCGTGTCAGGCTGAAGTGAGCTGAAGCGAGCTGAAGTGAGCTGAAAAAGGGTAGTGGAAAAGGGCCAATAGTGGGATATTCAGAGCTGACGCTATTAGTTCCATATGCTCTTTCTGCTGAACTAGTGGCACTCACAGAGGCCTGTAAATTCGCTGAAGGTAAGACAGTGAATATATATACAGACAGTAGGTATGCTTTTGGAGTACTACATGATTTTGGTACATTGTGGAAACATCGTGGGTTTCTAACATCTACAGGAAAACCTATAGCACATCACACACTCATCAAAGAACTGTTAGATGCCATTTTGCTTCCTAAGCAGGTTGCCATTTGTAAGTGTGATGTCCACATCAATTTTACTGATCCTATCTCCGCAGGTAATGCTGCTGCTGACACAGCTGCCAAAGCAGCTGCTTCCAAGGGTTCTCCATTTGCGCTTGCATTAACCCTAACTGTGTTTCAGAATCCTCTTTCCAGGTTTGCTATGCTGGAGCAGTTTCAATCACCAGCCACACCACAGGAGGTAGCACACTGAAAAAAAAAAGCCGGTTGCATCAAACGTGACGGGGTGTGGTATGGTCTTCATACCAAGCCAGGTCATGTGGGAATGCCCTGCCTTCCTAGTTGTTATTTCCCCATGTTTGCTAAATTGATACATGGGTGGGACCATGTATCAAAAGGGGGAATGATGAGCTATATGGCTAAGTATTGGTTCACAAAGGGGTTTTCAATTTTCTCCCAAAAGTTTTATGAAAAATGTTCTATTTGCATAGCACACAATATAGGGAAAGGTGCAGCCAACACCAGACATGCTGTTTGATCATTTGCAAATGGTTTTCATTGAGCTCTCACCTGCTGAGGGAAAAAAGTACTGCCTAGTTATTGTTGACATGTTCTCTAAGTGGGTAGAGATGTTTCCAATCTCCAAACAAGATGCAGGTGCAGTAGCAAAAACCCTGCTGACTGAAATTATTCCACATTGAGGAGGTTCCAAAGAAAATTAGCAGTGATAATGGTACTTTGTTTGTTAATCAGGCACTGAAACAAGTAAGTGAGGTGATGGGCTTTGACCTAAGACACCATTGTGCCCATCACCTAGCAAGTGCTGGTGCAGTAGAGAGAGAATGGCACATTGAAGAACAAATTGGCCAAATGTTGTGAAGATACCGTATGGGCCTCAATTGGGTAAAGTCCCTCCCTATTGGCTGTTTTACATGAGAACATGCATAAGAGCAAAAATCAATCTCAGCCCCTTTGAAATTCTGTTTGGCAGGCCGCCCAATACTGGTGTGGGTTCAGGGCCTAAACCACAAGCCCTCACTGTGTTGTGTGTGCATGAAATGTTGTGTTATTGTATGGATCTTTTTTCTGTTCTCTCTATCACTCACAAGCAGATGAAAGAGGCACTTCCAGTCCCACCATCCAGACCTCTACATGATTTGAAGCCTGGCGATTGGATTGTTGTGAAAGACCTGAGAAGGAAAAGCTGGAGACGGCCACAGTGGTTGGGACTGTATCAGGTGCTGCTGACAATGCAAACAGCTGTTAAAGTTGGGGAGAGAGCCACGTGGATACACGCTTCACACTGTCAGCATGCACCACTGCCAGGAGAAACAGAGGAGGACAAAGACAAACCATCAAAGGAGGAGAAGGAAAAAGAGAGCAGTGAGTAGGTGAGGCTAGTGGGGTGTCACAAAGTTTCCGAGTTGGGAAGAGTGCGAAAGGGCGTGCCTGCACTCGGAACACCAAAATATGTCAAGAATAGTGAAGTGTCACCCCCTAACAGCACCTATCAGTGTTTCTCCATCTGATGCCATGATATCAACCACCCATCACCTGGTTTTGTAAGTCGCTGGGGCATACACCGACCTGTAGTAAGTGTTTTCCTGAAAACGAAGCACAACCATTAGTAGCTAATACAGCTGACACGACATAGCCAAGGACCCAGAGAGTTGAGAATGAGCCCAGTGGTAATTACAACTCATGTTGCTGACACAGAGATAAATGCACGGCCTTCTATTTTAGACAGGGCTCGTATGAACTATACATGGAACAAACAAGTATGCTGGAATGTTTTGCAGGTCATGTTGAAAATCAGAGAGTATCAGGGCAAAAAGTAGAAATGGACACAATTCAGCACAAAGCTGATCATCACTGTTTGTTTTACCTCTGTTGACCTGCAGCCTAAATACACAGATGGATCAGTGATGCATCATCACATTTTCTACAACACTGGGGTGGGTTTCCTGAAAGCCTCGTAAGGCCAAGAGAGTCTTAAATTACCTTGTAAGATCCATCGTCAAGCTAATGTGGTTTTCCCGAACAGCATCCTAGCCCAAGTAATCCTTTAATTTGTTCGAAATTTACGACAGACCCAGACCACCCATTCAAAACAAAGAGTGACTCGCTCACAGCAAAATACACAGACTGCGCATACACTGCGGAGGGATGCTCACAGTCAGCGGGGGAAACAGGTGTTGAATCTGCTGCCCGTGTTAAATTATTTTTCTTCACTTTCTGGTGCAAGTACAGTACATCCAGTTAATTGTTAAATAAATATATACAAAACATTATGAACATATTTCAATATGTTATGGAATTACATTTGGATATTGGAATGCCATATTGATATCACCATATTTTAATCAAATTTAACGCCATTAGGCGAGTGATTATCTAATTTAATGTCATAAATGAGACATTTCTTCACCTCTAACATTGTGTGCACACACAAGCACGAGAGAGAGACATTTTGATCTGTGTGTAGTGTGTACCGAAGGAGGTTGTACGAAAGGAGGTTGAATTGACGTCCTGATAGATAGATAGATAGATAGATAGATAGATAGATAGATAGATAGATAGATAGATAAGGAGGTCAATTTATATATAAGGATGTCAATACAACATCCTTAGGTACACACTACATGCAGAACAAAACCTCTCTCTCGCACTCGCATGCGCACTTATAAGGGAGAACACTGCCCACTTAGCATTGTGGATAACAGTTGAAATAATCCTGACGGCATGATCAGGGGGTAACAGCGAAATGAGCGAACATGAAGAAAACATTTACTTAATTATTTAGCTTATTATTTGCTCATTCTTTCATGAGAATGTTTGTTCATTTAATTAAAAACACGCTTGGAATAAAAATATTGACCAAAAATGTAAAATAGTTTAATTAATTAATTACCACATTATATATGTAATGCTTCCAGATGATACTATCCATCCATTATCTCTAGCTGCTTTTATCCTGTTCTACAGGGTCACAGGCAAGCTGGAGCCTGTCCCAGCTGACTACAGGCAAGAGGCAGGGTACACCCTGGACAAGTCGCCAGGTTATCGAGGGCTGACACATAGACACACAACCATTCTCACTCAGTCGAGCTACCAATTAACCTAACCTGCATATCTTTGGACTGTGGGGGAAACCCATGCAGACACAGGGAGAGCATGCAAACTCCACACAGAAAGCCCCTCGCCATCCACTGGGCTTGAACCCAGGACCTTCTTGCTGTGAGGCAACAGTGCTAACCACTACACCACTGTGCTGCTCAGATGATACTATATAGTAGTACCTTATTTTAAACACTTTATATTTCTTTAGATTTTGGTTAAAAACAAATGCCATGTGACCTTATTGGCCATATTTAGCAAATATTAATGCCTTCAGCAACGACTGTACAATTGCCTTTAGCAACTACGAATGCCTATATCAGGGACATGCATTGCAAAGAAGCTCTTCATCATGTTGCTCTTTAGACTCCTTCTTACGAGTGAGTTCGGGAAAAACCACGTACAGAGACAACATTCATTGCTTAAGAGGGTCTCTCATCTTGCTCTTTAGCTCTAAAGGGCAATGTTATCGGGAAACCCACCCCTGACCAGTTGTCAGCTAAATACAAGCCCAGTTCCATAAATTTGGAACACTGTGTAAAACATAAATAAAAGACAGAATATCACGATTTGCAAATCTTGGAAACCCTATATTTCATTGAAAATAGTACAAAGACAACATGTCAAATGTTCAAACTGAAAAATGTTATTGTTGTGTGAAAAATGCATACTCATTTTGAATTTGATGTCAGCAACACGTTTCAAAAAAGTTGGGACAGGGGCATGTTTACCACTGTGTTTCATCACCTCTACTTTTAACACCACTCTGTAAACGTTTGGGAACTGAGGAGACCAATTGCTGTAGTTTTGAAAGATAAATGTTGTCCCATTCTTGCCTGATAGGGTTCCTGAGTTGTTTGCGCTGAGTCCTTTTTTCCCACGAGTGCTGGTGTTAATTACTAATCTTTTTTAACTTTTTTCTACAAATAATTTTCCAGTATCCTCTTCATTTTTATTGTACTGTCGCTTTCCTTTTTGTACTTTTCACTTTCGCTTTCCTTTTTCCATTTTTTTTCTCCCTCTCTTTTTTTTGGAAGAACACCGAGACCGGAAGCTTTCTTTTTCTCTCCTCCTGTGTAAAGACCACAAGCGGAGGCCATCTACATCGGATCTGCTTTAATATCAACAGATCTTCGATTAAGGTACATGAATCTTTTCATCATGGCACACCTTCAGCATGTTCAGTGTGCTGAGTGCAGGATGTTTAGTCATTCTTCGTCCGTCGCTAGCGATAGCTTTATTTGTGATAAGTGAAGATTAGTTAGCTCTCTGATGGAGAAGATTACAGTGCTAGAAGAAGGTCAGTGAGCATGAGAACAGTGTAGTTTCTGTAGGGGAAAGTCTGGATGCCCTAGGTGGAGTTAGTAATCCCCCAACTCTGGCGTTAGAGCCCTTACAGCGGGGCAAATGGGTGACGACTCGGCAGCATAAGCGTAGAGCCAAAGCTACCGCTGAGGCTCGCCCATGGGAGCACCACTCCTCTCCGCTTCACGTGTCGAACAGGTTTGCTCTCCTTCGTGACACACCCACTGAGAAACCTAAAAGAGCTCTGGTTATAGGGGACTCTATCATATGGCACGTGAAATTAGCTCAGCCTTTAGGGGCACCAGCAGCTTTAGTCAGGTGTATACCGGGAGCCAGGGTGCCGGACATAGCAGGTAATCTTAGGGTCCTAGGTAAGCACAGGTTCTCAAAGATAGTTATCCATGCAGGAGCTAATGATATACACCTTTGTCAGTCTGAGGTTACTAAGAGTAACTTTGTAGAGGTGTTTAAATTAGCAAAGGCGATGGCTGATGCTGTAGTATGCTCTGGCCCCATCCCAATGCGGCGTGGCGATGTAGCTTACAGCAGGTTATGGTCGCTGAACTGCTGGCTGTCCAGGTGGTGCTCTGAAAACAGTGTGGGCTTTATAGATAATTGGGCTAATTTTGAGGGCACTGCTGGCCTGTTAGGGCGGGATGGTATCCATCCCACTTGGCAAGGTGCTGCTCTCATTTCCTGCAGCATAGGTCATAGTCTCAGGACAGGCCTAGTTAATTCCTGACAATCCAGAGCCAAGGCCAGGGAGCAGACGAAAAGGCTAAACCGACTGTCTGCTAGCTGCACAGAGTCGTCACTCAGGGTCCACTACATTGAGACCGTGTCTGTTCCCCGAGCTAAACAAAAAGGTAGAAATTTTCAGAGAGTTTTCTCTCTCTGGGGAAAGGAGCTTCCTAAGTTGTTTTCCAAATTGGTATGGACCACAATTTTCACAGTTACGCCATACACACTTGATATTTGATTGGTCACATAGGGTTGAGTCACAGAGAGCTTCTAAACTTGTTAGGCAACCAGGCATTGGTTTGTCAGCCAGAAAATACTTCCGAAGAGCATCATACTTAAACTGTACATTAGCATGTTTTGAACAAACACACACTGCTCTATGTCTTTCCTTGATTTGTACAACTTCCCTTGGTTTGTACTTTCTGAAAACAGTGTATCCAAATTTGAGATATGCTCTCAACAAATAGGACAGACTTATATTCTTATGTGAAATGCAATACTTGAATGTTGGCATTTTTGTGATTGACTTTCAGTTAGAGTCTGAATGAAGAACTGTAGGTTTAACAGCAATGAAATGATTTTCTTAATTTCTCATTTTCATACACCTTAATAGTCACTATTAGTAAGAATAAACAATTCTAGTTGGATAAATCTTACCATATATATGATTTAAAGAGGAACTGTCCCGTACGTAACCTATGCCCTGAGTTGTTACGTACGGGACAATATGAATACATTTTTTAAATGCCTATACCATGGTCAACCATTTATATTTCAGATTGTCTGATGAAATGGTCTTAATATGGCTCTAAGACATTCTATCAAAACCATAGTTTGGTTTACCTGACAAATAGTTAGAGCTACAATTTCAGTTACGTACGGGACATTTGATGAAAAATTAAAAAATGTCAGGCCTATGATTGTTCTCACATTACAGAACTTTTTGTCCAAGCGAGGTAGCTCACTAGGCTTAGACATGAAAATTGATACTTTTTCTAATAAAATAAAGTAATCAAAAAACTTTCTGATGCCTCTAAGGACTATTTCTAATCCCCCTAAGTTACTATATAAAATCATTAAGTTACGTATGGGACAAACCTCTCATTTTCCATTCTAAGCCCATGTGGAATGAAGAATTGTTTATTGATCTAATCATAACCTCTTCGAATTATCGACAACATTATTCAGTTTATCCCTCTGGCATCTGGTCTATGAAATCCATAATTTTACAAAAATTCTGAAGACTGAAAAAATCTGGTTACGTACGGGACAATTTCAATTCCAATTTTGCATAGGCAGTCAGGAAGTCACATAATCACATTGAAGTTCTTTCCTTGTGAGGGATGATAGAAATAATGTCATATTATCATAAAATGACCAGATATTGACAGTTACTTTAGTTAGGCATTCTTATTGGCAAAACTATTAGTTTAAAAAGAAAATTTTTGCTTGGCGTTACAAAAATATGTAATTACATATAATGAAATATTTTTTTTTTCAAATATCAAATAAATTCTATCTGGTTTCCACAATATTTCAAGAATTCCTTGTGACTTAACATTAAGGATTCTTTAGTGGAACAGCTTCGAATTGGAATGGGCATTTGTAAAAATAGATACATCATCTCAGGTTGACGCAAATTGAGGGAAAACAGGTTACGTACGGGACACATCAGGTGAATTTCTATCCACACTGGTGCCTTTATGCAGGAACAGTTTTTTTTAGATTGCACAATAGGTCTATAGTTGAAACTAGAAACAAAAGAAAAATGCCATGGCCTATGCATTATCTTTTCATTAGCCTGTTACAGAATTTCAGTCCTTGGTGTCAAATTTTTGTGAAATATGCCATGTATATCTATCTGTGTATGTGTGTGTGTGTGTGTGTGTGCGTGTGTGTGTAAAATAACTGATTGACAGACTGATTAACAAATGAAATTAAATTAATAAGGAAACTATAGAAAAAATAAAATATAACTGGACCCAATTCTCTACTGGGTTAAACAAAGATAATAACATGTTATGAGATGTTTACGTTATATAGTGAAAGTCCCCAAGATGTGTGCGCATATTTCTGTGAATTGCGTTCCGAAGTGTCTAGAGTTCGTTTTGACGCCAGCAGCAGCAGGCAGGCAATGCACAGCACTAATAAATGGTTAAGTTATTTTGCCACGGAAGACAGAGGGTGTCTGCACAGTTATTTGAAATAAAAGTGCCCCCATTGAGATAGTCGGTATTAGTAGAGCTGTTAAGGCCCTATAAACATAAGAATTGTGCACAACATGATAAAAGCATGAAACTTTCAGGGTTTGTTCTCCAGGGCATAACAATTAATTTAAGATCTGGAGGCGCTCTCAGTTTGACCTTGGAGGTCATTTAGAGGTCATCGACCCTTGTTATGTGCAATTTCAATGGACAGGATTAAAAATCGGGGCATTTTATAATATAAGTGTGACAAAAATTGTAATTACATGTGGATTTCCATTTTTCTAGGTCATGAGGGTCCATTTATAGTGATATTACACTTAGAAGTCAAGGTTAAGATGGTCACTCTAAAATAGATGATGTGTTATGTCAATTTCAACAACTTTTATGATTTTGCAGCATATTGCCAAGCAGTATATACTTTGTAATTGTAAAATGACTTCCAAATGAGTGATACAAGTGATACAGGCCTAATGTGAGTATTCTAATCATTGCAGTCTCCAGAACATGCACAAAGGGCAGTACACTTCAATTCTGCCTTTTTGCATTTGCAGTGACCACAACAGCCCTTTTTGCAACCGCAATGCAAAAGCTCATAGCATGACTGTGAGGCCTCAGGTAGTGTTGTCCAAAGTGGCTGCCATCCATTGTCACTGTTAACCCATCCCCAGTCTGAAGGACTTGGCAACTGGGGCCTAATAACTAAGGCAAGGTTCCATACATGAGCCTGATACATGGCTCGTTTGATGTGTTGTCTCAAAGCAGCTTGTGTAGGGGGGATGTTTTCCAACGATCTTGACTTTCGTGTGAAAAGATGTTTCCGTGCCTCATTGACACCTACACATGCACCTGTTCTGTCATAAATGAGAACAACAAAGCATTCCAGCTGTGACAAAGACAGGTCACTCAGTTCTTGTGGCATTTGCAACATTTCGTGAAAAGCCTCCGTGACTTTGCTTTCTATTGCTCCTGCTCTGCTGTCAGACAGTCGAGAGAGAATGTGTGAGAGTGAGAGAAGCACACACACTTTAGGACCCCAAGTGTGGGAACATGCCAGGCCACACCCCTTTTTGCTCACTATGCCCAACAGAAGTGTGGGAAAATAACAGCTTGCACATGGAACATGGATATGAGTGGGAGGATTCGAGGGAATAAAGCATTGCCATGATATGGCAATGAAAGTTTAAGTCATGATTTGGAAAAAAAAATATATATATATATATATATATATATATATATATATATATATATAAATGATAAAAATAATGATTAAATTTATGTAGTTTACCTGGGTATCTATCAGTTACAGTTCATCTGCCATTTCCCAATTTTACGTTATTATCATTACGTTTTTTGTTTATTTCATTCATTTACCTCTATGGGTGTATATCTACGTTTATTTACTTGATTATGCCTTAATACATCCATATTTATACTTACTGTACATTTTTAGCAAAATTGCTCCCAAAAACACACCCATTTCAGCTCTCATGCATAGAAATGTCCTATTGATGACCTCAATGACCTCTAATTGACCTCCAAGGTCAAACTGAGAGCGCCTCCAGATCTTAAATTAATTGTTATGCCCTCAAGAACAAACCCTGAAAGTTTCATGCTTTTATCATCTTGTGCATGATTCATCTGCTTATCTGCTCTACTATATGTAAAAAATAACATCAGATGGCACATTTTTGTTAAACGGGAAATGGGAAGAATTTTTATGCAATATGACATTATACTTTAGTGTTTGGGGAACTACAATAGACAGTGCATTCTCGGAAATGCCCCGGGGCCAATCAAAAACCGATGTAGATGGGATTCAGGGATGAACACAAAAATAAAAAAAAGTATAATCTTCGCCCCATAGCCGATGTCATGATCTAATTATAGCTGATCTGAGGCCAACACTAACCCGATGAATGTGTAGGGTACTTCTCGATTTTGGGCCAATCAAAAGCCGACGTAGATGGGAGCAGGGGTGAAAAAAAATGGTTCCGCTCTCTGGCCGATCATTGTACGATCAAATTATTTAAGAGTGTTCCTAAACGATCTTAGGCCAACATCGGCCTGATGCATGCGTGTTGTTGGGGATGTTTCTGCAAAACCTGATGAGAGACACCAGCTTTATAGAATTGAGGAATGTGTTAAGGACATTAGACACTGGATGCTTATTAATTTCCTTCTGCTTAACTCTGACAAGACTGAAGTACTTGTACTGGGACCACATACAGTTAGAAGTAAGTTTTCTGATTACACAGTAACTCAGGATGGCCTTTCTGTTTCTTCATGTGCAGCAGTAAAAGACCTCGGGGTGATTATTGACCCCAGTCTTTCATTCAAAACTCACATTGATAACATTACCCAGATAGCTTTCTTTCATCTCAGAAATATTGCTAAGATAAGAAATTTAATGTTACTACATGACGCGGAAAAACTAGTTCATGCTTTCGTTACCCCCCAGGTTGGATTATTGTAATCCCTTACTGTCTGGATGTTCCAATAAGTGCATAAACAAGCTCCAGTTAGTTCAAAATGCAGCAGCAAGAGTCCTTACTAGAAAATATGAACACATCACGCCTGTCTTATCCACACTGCATTGGCTCCCAATCAAATTTTGTATTGATTATTGTTTTGCCTGGATTTGAACCTGGTTTGCTGGTGTGATAATCCAGCAAACCCCCACTAGGCCACCAGGGGGATGACTCAAGTGCAGAGGCTTGAGGTGGAAGTAGAAAAAGTATCAAAAGGTTTATTTACAATATATACAGTAGGGCTGAACGATTTTAAGAAAAAATTGAATTGCGATTTTTCTGGCAGATATTGCGATTTCGATTTCAACCATGATTTTTTTTTCTTTAAATCAAGTTTCAGTGCAAATTAATTAATACAATGAATTCCATAAAGCTAATGCAAGAATGAAAACTGAGGTCAACAGATTTCAAATGTAGGCCTGTTTATTAACATTGAGTGCCTGAGGAACAAGTTATAATAAGTTAAAATAAAAAGAGAGCCATCTTTCTTAAATAAACTTTTGCTTCTTTTACTTTTCCCATCTACAACATATCAGACATAAAAAAAGGTTGATCAATGGCTCAGCAGCATCAAAATATTGCACTTTTGTAAAAGAATGTACATAAGCATTATAAATTATAACTAAAGCCAACAATTCCCCTGTGGGAAATAAGAGTGATGCAGTGGCTGTAGCAGTCGCTATTGCAGGGCCCCTCCCTCCTGTGTGTATGAGAGTGAGCGAGCAGCTCCTCCCCCACCCGCGTGCTCAGACACAGACAGAGAACGCGCAGTTTCTCCTCACAGTGCTCCCTCCAAACAACGGGGATTTACACGAAAACGGAAGGAGATATTCACAAAATTCTTTCACACTGAGTGCCACAAGGCTTTCCTGAACGTAATTTTTTGTCTGTAGTGTAAAAAATGAGGACAATTTATTGACGAAACAAAACATGGGTCAGTAGTTTAGGAGCACTGAGAAAAACCGCGGCTTTGACGATCCCAAAATCATGTTGTCTGAGATTGCGATTTTTGGTCAAAAACGATAGATCGTTCAGCCCTAATATACAGTCCAAAAGAAGTAATCCAAAACGCTCAGAAGACCCAAAAAACAGTAAATACTAGGTCCAAAAAGTCCAAAAAGAAAAGCAAAGTGCGAAACCAAAAAGACAAAGGCAAGGAACACGGTACAGAGGAAACTGGAGCTAAACATAACAGCACAAAGACTCCGTGACAAGAGGACTGAACTCAGGGGTATAAATACACAAACTAATTAAGGCCAGGGCGGGGCAGGAAACAGGCAATAAGACAAAAACAAAACACAGAACACAGTGGTGACCTCTAGAGGCCAAAACAAACATGACCAGAAAAGGAAATAACAGTGGTCTCTAGAGGCCAAAACAGTCCCAGTCCTAACAGGACCCCCCCCCCGGAGTGTCTCCTGACGTTCCCAGAACGATCAGGCTGGGCCGAATGGAAGTCCCGACAAAGCTCTTTGTCTAGTATGTCCCGAGCTGGGACCCAGCAGTGCGCCTCAGGGCCATAGCCCTCCCAGTCCACAAGATATTGGAGACCCCTGCAAACCCGGCGGGAGTCCAGCAGGTGGCGCACAGTGAAAACAGTGTGACCCTGGAAGATGCGGGGGGGTGGGGGGTTCCTAGGGACAGGGGCATACGTGGACGTCAGTACGGGCTGCAACAGGGAAACATGGAATGTGGGGTTAATCCTTAGTGTACGTGGTAACTGGAGCCAGTAGGAGACAGGGTTAACTCTGCGTACAACCTTGAAGGGGCCAATGTAGCGAGGAGCAAGCTTGCGGTTCTCCACCCGCAGCGGAAGGTCCTTGGTGGACAGCCAAACCCGCTGCCCAGGGCGGAAAGTGTGGGCAGGTCTCCTATGGCGGTTTGCCTGAGTCTGGTTGGTACTGGAGGTCTGGATGAGTGTCCTCCTGACCTTGCTCCAGGTCTTGCGACACCGTCTCACATATTGGTTGACCGAGGGCACCCCAGCGTCCTCCTTCTGGTCCGGGAACAGAGAGGTGGCTGGAACCCGAATTGGCACTGGAACGGCAACAGCTTGGTGGCCGATGACTGCAGGGTGTTGTGGGTGTACTCAGCCCATGGCAGCCAGGTGGTCCACGATGTCGGGTTATCCATAGCCAGGCCTCGCAGGGTGGTTTCCAGGTCTTGGTTGAGCCTCTCCGTCTGGCCATTGGACTGGGGGTGGAACCCAGAGGAGAGGCTGGCAGTGGCCCCGATGAGCTTGCAGAAGCCGTGCCACACTCGGGAGGAGAACTGGGGCCCCCGGTCAGAGATGATGTCCTGTGGAAGACCAAAGACTCAGAAGATGTGATTAAATAGCAATTTAGCAGTGTCAAGGGCAGAAGGGAGTTTGCACAGTGGTATAAAGCGGCAGGCCTTGGAGAATCTGTCCACAATGACCAAAATGACAGTATTACCTTGAGACTCAGGGAGACCCGTGATGAAGTCGACCGCCACGTGGGACCAGGGACGCCGGGGAATAGATAGAGGATGCAGGAGACCCTGGGGACGCTGTCGCGGGTTCTTGGTTCTGGTGCAGACCTCACAGGACAGGACAAATGACCTTACTTCCTTCTCCATGTTAGGCCACCAGAAGCGTCTTTTCAGGAAGTCCAGGGTCCTCCGAGCTCCTGGGTGGGCGGTGAGAGGGGAAGAGTGACCCCACTGGAGAACCTTGGCCCGGGCTTGACGAGGGATGTATAGGAGGCCCGGTGGCCCCGTCCCAGGATCAGGGTCCCGGCGTTGAGCTTGTTGAACGCTCCTCAATACCCCAGCGGACAGGAGCCACAATCCGGGATACAGGGATGATAGGCCCAACTTCACTCTCCCTGTTGTTGGGTGAGAACAGCCTGGAGAGCGCGTCCGGTTTGGTGTTCTTAGAGCCCAGGCAGTATGATAGGGTGAAATTGAAACGGCTGAAAAACAAAGCCCACCTAGCCTGTCGTGGGTTCAGCCTCTTGGCTTGCTGGAGGTACTCCAGGTTCTTATGGTCCGTCCACACCAGGAATGGATGTTGTGCTCCCTCCAGCCAGTGCCTCCACTCCTCAAGGGCTCATTTAACCGCTAGCAGTTCCCGATCCCCCACATCATAGTGGGACTCCACAGGGCTCAGGCAGTGGGAGAAGTAAGCGCAGGGGTGCAGCTTCCCTTCCGAGCATTGAGAGAGCACCGCACCAACACCACTGTCCGAGGCGTCCACCTTCACGATGAATGGTTGGGAGGTGTCCGGGAGAACCAGAATAGGTGCCGAGCAAAAGCGGTGTTTGAGGTCATTAAACGCCTTTTCCGCCTGAGGGGACCAGACATAGGAACCACCAGTCCTTTTGGTGAGGTCCGACATAGGTGCTGCTATGGAGCTGAAGTTCCTGATGAACTTGCGGTAGAAGTTAGCGAATCCTAAGAACTGCTGAACCTCCTTAACGGACTTGGGAGTAGGCCAGTCCCGGACGGCCAGGGTCTTGGCTGGGTCCATTTGGAGTTGCTCCGTTCGTATGAGAAATCCCAGGAAGGAGACCTCGGGGACATGAAACTCGCATTTCTAGGCTTAAGTAAACGGATTATTCTGTAAAAGTCTCTGGAGGACTTGGTGGACATGGTGGCAGTGCTCCTGTAAGGTCTTGGAGAATATCAGGATGTCGTCAAGGTAGACGAAAACGTATTGATTAATCATATCCCTCAAGACGTCGTTGATAAGTGCCTGAAAAACAGCTGGTGCATTGGTGAGTCCGAAGGGCATGACCTGGTACTCGTAGTACCCTGACGGGGTGTTAAAGGCGGTCTTCCACCCGTCTCCCTGTCGGATATGGACGAGATGGTATGTGTTCCGTAAGTCCAACTTGGTGAAGATGGTGGCGCCTTGGAGCAGGTCGAATGCTGTGGACATCAGCAGAAGGGGATAGCGGTTGCGCACGGTGATCTTGTTCAGGCCCCTATAATCAATACATGGCTGGAGACCCCCATCCTTCTTGCCGACAAAGAAGAAGCCGGCACCAGCAGGTGAAGTGGAGGGTCAAATGAACCCAGAGGCCAAGGCATCCTTGATGTACTCCTCCATGGCCTTGCGTTCTGGCTGAGAGAGGGAAAACAGTCTGCCACGAGGAGGGGTAGTCCCAGGGAGCAAGTCGATGGCACAGTCGTAGGCACGGTGCGGAGGGAGAACAGCGGCCCTGCTCTTACTGAAAATTTCCTTGAGATCCCAGTACTCTGTGGGAACTTGAGATAACTCGGTGAGATCGGGAGGCTCGGCAGGAGACAAAGGAGAGCTAGAGAGCAGACAAGAGGCATAGCAAGCAGGACCCCACTCCACAACCTGGCTAGTGACCCAGTCTATATGAGGGTTGTGGCGGGTAAGCCAAGGAAGACCTAGAATAACTGGGAACTCAAGTGAAGGAATCAGGTGCAGGGATATTTCTTCCTTGTGACCTTGAGACTGGAGGAAGCCTGGAGAAGTAACTTGGGTAACTCTTCCATCACCTAACGCTTGGCCATCGAGGGCAGACACAGACAGTGGGACTTCAAGAGGCGCAGTCGGGACATTGATGCTTTGGGCGAAGTGGATATCCATAAAGTTTCCAGCTGCCCCTGAGTCTAACAAGGTTTGACAAGAGTGGACGGACTCACCCCAGGAGATGGAGACCGGGATGTAGATTCCTTGGCCAGGGAGTCCGGGAGAGAGGGTAGGCCCTGTCACAACCCTCCCTCGGCTGGACGGGGCGGTTCTTTTCCCAAGAGCTCGGGACATGATGCTCGGAAGTGACCAGGTTTGCCACAGTAGATGCAGCACTTGTCCTTCCTTCTGTGCTCCTTCTCGGCTACGGAGAGACGAGTACGGCCAACTTGCATGGGCTCTGGACAGTCACTGGAGGAGGTAGACGGGCTCCAGGTAGAGGCAGGGAGGCCGGGGAGGCTCAGGACTCGGTGGCGGCATTCTCTCATCCTGTTGTCAAGGCGAGTAGAATGTGAGATCAGAGTTTCGAGGTCACTTGGGCATCCGATAGAAGCCAGACCGTCTTTGATGGGGTCAGACAGACCATGGTGGAAGTCTCATTCACCAGGGCAGTCTCGTTCCATCCACTTACTGCTGCGAGGGTCCGGAACGAGATGGCGTAGTCTGCAACGCTTCCCTCCTGTCAGACAGGCATGAGCTTCCTGGCTGCATCTTTACTGATGTCTGCCTGATCGAAGACCCGAAGCATCTCCTCCGTAAATAGCTTGAAGTCAGAACACTCGGGTCCCTGTCTTTGCCAGATGGCCGTTGCCCAAGCTCATGCCTTACCAGCTAACAAGGTTATCACAAAGGCAAATCTTGCAGCGATCCGTAGTGTAGGTGGTAGGCTGGAGCTCAAAGGTAAGGAACTCCCGGCACTCACCGTGCTTGCCGTCATACCTCTGTGGTGCAGGAAGGCTGGGTTCGCAAGGTGAAGGAGACAGCGTGGCGGGAGGCACTGGAGCAGGAGCCAGATCAAGATGAGGAGATGCAGGCAGAGGTGTCAGCTGTGCCAGGGTTTTCCCAATTTGCTGGGGCAGTACCTCGTGGCAAGCAAGGGCCTCATGTTGGCTGGTGAGCGTTCGTCCATGAGCGTCCATGGTCGCTCCGAAGCATGTCAAAGCTGCCATAATTCCCTGAAGGTTGGCCGGGTAGACAGTTGAAGCAGCCTCTGCTGAGTTGGTCATGATGGAGTCTTTCTGTTAGGGTTTTGCTGGGATTCGAACCTGGTTCACTGGTGTGATAATCCAGCAAACCCCCACTAGGCCACCAGGGGGATGACTCAAATGCAGAGGCGTGAGGCAGAAGTAGAAAAAGTATCAAAAGGTTTATTTACAATATATACAGTCCAAAAGAAATAATCCAAAATGCTCAGAAGACCCAAAAAACAGTAAATACTAGGTCCAAAAAGTCCAAAAAGCAAAGCAAAGTGCAAAACCAAAAAGACAAAGGCAAGGAAAACGGTACAGAGGAAACTGGAGCTAAACATAACAGCACAAAGACTCCGTGACAAGAGGACTGAACTCAGGGGTATAAATACAGTAAATCCTCTAATACTGGCCTGTATTCCATTACTGGCCGGGACTCTAATATTGGCCGGTCTCGCTGTCGGAGGAGGTAAATAATGGTCGGACTCTAATACAGGCCGGGGCTATAACCAACGATGTTTCTGAGATCATAGTGGCCTTACACAATCGTTCCGATCTGAAAGACAATTGTGATCAGTGGCGCCGCCAGGCGTATGGCCGTACGCACTAGGCGTACCTTGGGGAGAGAGATTTTTTTTTTTATTATAATTGAATGCTTTGGCAATGCAACATAATTTGAGAGAGAGAGAGAGAGAGAGAGAGAGAGAGAGAGAGAGAGACGTGTGTGTGCCGGTGCATTTGTGTGCTTCAGGAGTGGGCGGGGTGTGCGTGACCAAGAAAGCTCATTGGTCAATGCAGATATACTTTTCTTGCACCACTGAGATTCTCTCCAGTTTTGAGAAACGGAGACAGACAATCGTCAGTAGTCAGAGCTTGTGCGAGAATTTATTGAGAAGCGAGTCAAAAATGAGTAAACGAACCCTGAAACAAACGAGCTTGTTTCAGACTTTTACGAAAAAGTCCAAAAGCAGTGATCCAGGGGTGTCATCTGCTTGCCAGTCCTCTCCAGTATCAGCTAGTAACACGGCACCGGCAGCTTCCACTCCTCCACAACCTAGCGGCAGTACACTGCAGCTGGATGCTAGCTCAGTTCCTTTGAGGGAATTGCCTTCATCTACCTCTGAGTTTGAAACTAGCCATACATCCAGTGAATTTCATATAAGAACACCTACATCTCCCCATGTCCCTTACGATCAGAAGTAGATGGTTGCTCCACCTTGCTGACAAATGAGCCATCAGATAGCTTTACTAATGAGCCACGAGTCAGCCCGCTATCACTGACATCAGATTTATCAGACATAGGTAAACTTCAACCAGATGCCTTAAAATGTGCACCGGACTCTGTAAAGCTCAATGTCCTACAGAACCGCTTCAAACCAGACAGAGGGTGGGTGGCTCCTTCTACTCTGATTTTCGGTAAACTCAGAAAAATACCCGAGGAGTTTTTCAACGAGTCTATGTACCCCACGTTGCGCTACAGTGTGTGTCAGAGTCGTGCGTGCGGTAGTGCTGAGCAAGTTCACTAGATTCTAATCGAGGCTATAAAGAGTTTATTGTCATGTGTAGTTCACATATGTTGTTCAAATATCAGCCTGTGTTCATGGACGGCTATTGTTCAATTTCAAGTTAAAGTTCTATCGTTGTTTTGTGTATAAGCCTATAGATCGACTCTTCATAGAAACTGCAGCACGCAAGCATTTTTTTGAGGGGGGGGGGATTACACCACTAGTGCATACCTTACAGTTCAACCCTGCAGGCGCCCCTGATTGTGATTACCGGTAGGTCTGGTGGTAACCAGGCAACCAAGCATCAACCTATTTTATAGGTTCAAATAGACACAAAATCTCGTTTTTATTCATTCCACTGGTAGTCTGTTTTGCTCAAACAGAAATAGAGGCCTGCCTCTAATTCTGGCCTCCTTCCAATAATGGCCTGGACCAAGATGCACTTAAGTGAAATAAAGGCCCCGGCCTATATTAGAGGATTTACGGTACACAAACTAATTAAGGACAGGGCAGGGCAGGAAACAGGCAATAAGACAAAAACAAAACACAGAACACAGTGGTGACCTCTAGAGGCCAAAACAAACATGACCAGAAAAGGAAATAACAGCGGCCTCTAGAGGCCAAAACAGTCCCAGTCCTAACAATTATAAAGTACTACTATTGACCTTTAAAGCACTAAATGGTCTCACACCACAGTACCTGAGTGAACTTCTGGTCCTCTATGACCCGCCACGCCTACTTAGATCAAAAGGTGCAGGCTATCTGCTGGTACCTCGTATAGACCCTTTTCACTCACGTGACCTTCGTAAATGCGACCGCCATTTTGGACATGAAGAAATAACAGTTTATGGCACAGACCCTTTCGGTTCTCGCTCATCTAGCTGCTACAATGACTGCTTAGACTGCAACAATAATACCTAACACACATTTAAGTATCCGTCGTAAAGATGTGAAACTCGTCGAGTGACGAGGGTGTTCATTGATAAGCTAACACAATCTAAAAGTAGACATACCATCACACTGCCCTGGCGCTGTGTACAGTTTACCTTCTATGGTTTGTGCACTCACTATTTGCCATTACTTTCTCCAACCCAGTGTTCGAACTATGCCGATATTTTCGGGGGGGGGTCCCTTTTTTTCCCTTGGGGGTGCTTGCGCTTGTCTCAGAGCGCGGATCTCCAAACACATGAGAAGCCTATCTTACGCACATATCACGCGGACTCCACACCTCCACACACGCATCGCGTCTGAAGTCATAACTCATCAGGGGAAATCTTGTCCGCATTGGCATGTTCAAAAAACATCCTCGCGTCAACAATGATACCACACGCAAGGAAAAAAAAAACAGTCAGGCTACTCAACACATCTGATCCACAGCAGCACCAAAGCATCACTGGAAATCATGTCAACCAATCTTCCATTTCAACACGCGTCAACAAACAAATGGCACCACAAACATGAACGAATCGGTCAGGCTACCGATTCCAAACCCACAGCAGACGAATAATTAAATGCATCTTACCTTAAAGCAGAATCGACCACAAAGGAAGTCTGTTGGCACACTTCCTTTCTACTAGTTTGTGTCCCCAACCTGGCAGCAGCAGTCGTTGTCATATCGGTTTATTTTATCTTTGATGTAAACACAACACTTCGGATATGCAAATGCTTCCCGTTACACACGATTGCTACGTATGTCAATAAATATCATTTTGCCAATATTTTAGAGACCATCCATCTTCTCCGTCGGTCAGCATCTGTCGGGATCCGATAAAATGATAAATCTTGCCTTGTGTGTTGATGGTTACTACATCCAGGTGCACAACAATATGATGGCATGATGGAAGTCTTGCTGAAAGTAAAAACTTTCTTTGATGGCTATATTCCTTTCAATGCTTCGCCGTCGTTCCTCGTTGTTGGCTGTGGTAGACTACTGGTAGTACATGTCCAAAATGGCGGCCGCATTTGTTGTGATGTCACGTGAAAAGGGTCCATAGTGAAGGCTACATCAGGGGGCAGAGCCTTTTCTTACAAAGCCCCACAGTTATGGAACAGCCTTCCAAGTAATGTTCGGGAATCAGACACAGTCTCAGTGTTTAAGTCTAGGCTGAAAACATATATGTTTAGTCAAGCCTTTTGTTAATGGTGTTTATGAGGTAAAGGTGTAGATCTGGAGGGTCCTCAGACATAGAGTGTTTTGGTAAACTGGGATGTATGGATGCTGTCAGTCCCCACTCGCTTGCTCACTCGAATTTGTTGACGGTGTAGTGGCTGGCTGCTTTATGTCCCGGGGCTCCCTCATGCCTGTGTTATCTTCTGGCTCTCCCCTTTTAGTTATGCTGTCATAGTTAGTTGCCAGAGTCCCTGCTTGTACTCAGTGCAATATGTATACTGTTCCTACTTATTCAGGTGACATTGGGCATATCTAACAACCTGTGTTTTCTTTCCCTCTCCCCCCCCCCCCAAATCTGTCCCTCTGAGTTACATGGAGTCAACAGGAAATCTTTTGGTGGAGAGGGTGGAGACCTCGACTGGCTATCGTAGCCTGCAGGGAATCGGCCGTCAGACATTCTGTCGCATGTCCCAGACCCGGTGAAATGTTACCGAATTGTCTTGGCCAGCCCTAAGGGTCCCATCTGCATCCCATCATTGCTGAGGAGTGTGCTCCCATCACCCAATCAAGCACCCAGCCAGAACAGGTCATGATATTTTTTAACCATATTAACATGCCATTGTTGTGTATTATGCCTGATGTCAAGACTCTCGTCTCTGCAAGCCTACCACACAGATTTAATACTTGTGTCATTTTTAGGGCATACCTAACAACCTGTGTTTTCTCCCCCCCCCATCTGTCCCTCTGAGTTACATGTCAGTCCTGCGATCGAGATGCTGACCTCTTCTGCCCTCGGACCTGCTTGATCCATCCTGGTACCCTGTGTCTGGTTGGAGTCTTATCGCATCGCTCCTGTGGAGGATGGTCCCATGAGGACAGTTGAAAGTCACACTTGGAGGATGCTCTGGACACTTACAGTCCAGGTCAAAGATCTTGATGTCCTCCTTAATACAGTCCTTCCACCTTTTCTTTGATCAGCCACACGGTCTATTTCCATGAGCTAATTCACTGAAGAGGAGCTGCTTTGTCAGTCGGTAGTCTGGCATCCTACAAACATGACCGAGCCACCTTAAGTGATTGCCATGGATCATGGTCTCTATGGTTGTGGAGCTAGCCCTTCTCAGCACTTCAGCATTGGTCACCTTGTGCCACCACTTGATCTTAAGGATTTGTTTTAGTGATCTTTGATGGAACATTTCTAGTAGGTGCACATGATGTGCGAGTGTGCATCACGTTTCACTACCATAGAGTAAGCACGATAGGACCAGAGCTTTGTATACTGTGACTTTTGTGGCAAGTGAAAGGCCTTTATGGTTCCAACATCTGGTGGTTAGTGAGTGAAAAGCAGCTACTCCCCTGGTGAGTCGTCTTTTGATTTTGGCATTGAGAGAGGCATCTTCAGAAAGTTCTCCGCCAAGGTATGTGAAGCTGTGCGCCCGGGTAAGTTTGTGATTATCTGTGGTGATAGGAGGGGGGTAATCACATTGGCAGTGTATCACTTCCATTTTTAATCTACTGATGGTGAGTCCCCGGTCATCACAGGCAGTGTTGAGGACCTCTGCTACACTTTGAATTGACTGTGTACAGTGAGAGTAAAAAGTATTTGATCCCTTGCTGATTTTGTTGGTTTGCCCACTAATAAAGACATGATCATTCTATACTTTTAATGGTAGATGTATTCTAACATGGAGAGACAGAATATCAAAAAGAAAATCCAGAAAATAACTTTAAAGAATATATATTAATTGATTTGTATTTCATTGAGGGAAATAAGTATTTGATCCCCTAGTGTGCATTAGGAGTTCTGGCTTTCACAGACCAGTTAGACACTCCCAATCAACTTGTTACCTGAATTGAAGACACCTGTTCTAACTAATCACCTGTATGAAAGACACCTGTTCACAGAATCAGACAATCAGACAGATTCCAAACTCTCCAACATGGGTAAGACCAAAGAACTCTCTCAGTTCCTCAGAGACAGGATTGTTGACCTGCACAAATCTGGAATGGGCTACAAAAACATTAGCAAGATGCTGGGTATTAAAGTAACAACCATTGGTGCAATTGTGAGAAAATTTAAGAAGTATAACATGACCATCAATAGACCTCGGTCTGGTGCTCCACAGAAGATTTCACCTCATGAGGTGGCAATGATCATGAGAACTGTGAGAAATCAGCCTGCAACCACACAGCGGGAGTTAGTGAATGACCTCAAGGCAGCTGGGACCACAGTCACCAGGAAAACAATTGGCAACGCTTTGCGCCAGCAATGGATTAAAATCCTGCAGTGCCCGAAAGGTACCCCTGCTTAAGAAGGCACATGTGGAGGCCCGCCTAAAGTATGCCAATGATTACCTCAAACATGTACAAAGTGATTGGGAGAAGGTTCTGTGGTCAGACAAGACCAAAATTGAACTATTTGGCCTAAACTCTACTCGTCGTGTGGAGGAAGAAAAATGCTGCCTATGACCCCAGGAACACTGTGCCTACTGTCAAGCATGGAGGTAGAAGCATTATGGTTTGGGGGTGTTTCTCTGCCAAGGGCACAGGGCTACTTCACCGCATCAGTGGGAAGATGGATGGAGCCATGTACCGTGCAGTCCTGAGGGACAACCTCCTCCCCTCTGCCAGGAAGTTGAAAATGGGCCATGGTTGATTGCTCTGGGAGCAAGCCAGAGCGTGCTGCTTAATTTGAGGGGGAGCAAGCCGGAGTGCGCTGCTTAATTTGAGGGGGAGCAAGCCGGAGCGCGCTGCTTAATTTGAGGGGGAGCAAGCCGGAGCACGCTGCTTAATTTGAGGGGGAGCAAGCCGGAGCGCGCTCCGGAACCTCGGCCGGAGCACTCCGGGAGCAAGCTGGAGCACTCCGGGAGCAAGCTGGAGCGCGCTGCTTAATTTGAGGGGGAGCAAGCCGGAGCGCGCTCCGGAACCTCGGACGTTGGCTCCGGCAGCTATTTACACTGGATCCGGTGTAAATAGCTGCTGGATCATAATTACAGTAAACTAGTAAATACAGTAAAGGAAAAACTTGAGACTGAAAGGTTTTAACAGTCATCCAAATGACTGAACGTAAACATTGCTACAGTAACGTACTAGCTACTATGTTGTTGACATTAGCTCAATAGCTACTACAGAAGAACAAAGAGTTTACAATGGGTTATTTTAACCTATTTGGTTACACACTCGCCGCCACAGAATGTTAACAGCAATGTAATGCCTTTTCTGGCTAATTTTATTCGTCTTACCTCCAACAAAGTGGTCACTACACAAGTGTTGGTATGCCGAGGGCTGCCAATCTTTCCTGTTAATGGCCGTTATCCATCTTCTCTGTCAGGATCCGATAAAATGATAAACCTTGCCTTGTTTGTTGATGGTTACTACATCCAGGTGCACAACAATATAGTGGCATGATGGAAGTCTTGCTGAAAGTAAAAACTTTCTTTGCTGCTGTTCCTCAATGTTGGCTGTGGTAAACTACTGGTAGTACATGTCCAAAATGGCGGCCGCGTTTGTCGTGACGTCATGTGAAAAGGGTCCATACAGGACCACCCCGTCATCTTACCGCTCCTCAGCAAGCCCGGAGACCAACTGAGGAGAACGGTACGAATTGACAGGATGTGACATCACAAATAAGCTACAGGTCATGCAATCAAAACAAAATTATCAAAATAGAAGCTCCCCATAAAAAATATAAAAAAAAAAAGTATATACATTGAAATCAATAACAAAATGTGAACAAAAGAGAAAACTGGATTTATGGTGAAATTAACAAAAAAACTATTAACTGAATACATCGGTTACACATGCACATAATTATATATATATATATATATATATATATATATATATATATATATATATATATGCACACGTGCGGCACAGTCGTGTAGTGCTTAGCGCTATCGCCTCACAGCAAGACGGTCCGGGTTCGAGCCCCGTGGCCAACGAGGGCCTTTCTGTGCGGAGTTTGCATGTTCTCCCCGTGTCCACGTGGGTTTCCACTGGGTGCTCCGGTTTCCCCCAAAGACATGCAGGTTAGGTTAACTGGTGACTCTAAATTGACCGTAGGTGTGAATATGAGTGTGAATGGTTGTCTGTGTCTATGTGTCAGTCCTGTGATGACCTGGCGACTTATCAAGGGTGTACCCCACCTCTCACCCATAGTCAGCTGGGATAGGCTCCAGCTTGTCTGTGACCCTGTAGAACAGGATAAAGCGGCTAGAAATAATGAGATGAGATATACACACAGTGGTGCTTGAAAGTTTGTGAACCCTTTAGAATTGTCTATATTTCTGCATAAATATGGCCTAAAACATTATCAGATTTTCACGCAAGTCCTAAAAGTAGATAAAAAGTTAAACAAAAGAGACAAAAATATTATATTCAGTCATTTATTTTTTGAGGAAAATGATCCAATATTACAAATCTGTGAGTGGCAAAAGTATGTGAACCTCTAGGATTCAGGGGCGTAGCTAGGATTTTTCAAAGGGGGAGGTCACACACTGACTGGCAACCTGAGTACATTCATCTCATCTCATTATCTCATCTCATCTCATCTCATCTCATCTCATCTCATCTCATTATCTCTAGCCGCTTTATCCTTCTACAGGGTCGCAGGCAAGCTGGAGCCTATCCCAGCTGACTACGGGCAAAAGGCAGGGCACACCCTGGACAAGTCGCCAGGTCATCACAGGGCTGACACATAGACACAGACAACCATTCACACTCACATTCACACCTATGGTCAATTTAGAGTCACCAGTTAACCTAACCTGCATGTCTTTGGACTGTGGGGGAAACCGGAGCACCCGGAGGAAACCCACACGGACATGGGGAGAACATGCAAACTCCACACAGAAAGGCCCTCACCGGCCACGGAGCTCGAACCTGGACCTTCTTGCTGTGAGGCGACCGCGCTAACCACTACACCACCGTGCCGCCCCGCCTGAGTACATTATGTAACAAAAAATAATTACGATTGCTAGTTTTAGGTAGCTTAGAAACAGGTTCTTCCATTATTGCTGTTTCTTCCACGTTTTCTTGATGTTGTATTCTAGAAACGGCACACTAAAACTTAGCTTCGAAGCCACAAAATGCAACTTTGATGGAAAAAAATATATAATAAATTGCTTACCTCTCTTCACATCGAAAAAAGGAGGAAAGTTTTGCATATTTTGACATGGCAAATTATTAACACAAGAGGAAATACTTGTAATTTGCAACTAAAAAGACTGCTGCTACACTGGCAGCTTGACCATGTTTTCTAGTGTGATTGTGTTGTGCTTGCGCAGAACTGTGTCAGTTCTGCATGCCTTGGCTCGTGCACCTGAAGGTGCACCTCACTGCACGCAGGCCTAACGAGCTCCGGCCCATGCGCTGTTAACAAAGAACACCTATCTTTAATCAATGAACTATGTTTGGGCTATTTAAGGACTGTGTCCATGCAAGGATGATGCAAAGCATTACGCCGCATCTAGTGTGCCTTACTGATCCTTGTTTCCTGTCCCTGTTCTTGTTGACCTCCTGGTTTTTCGACTCCTGTTTCTTGTCCCTTGGTCTTGTATAGTTTTGCCTCTGATATTCTGTCCACGCCTCAATTGACCTCCTGCCTGTTTCCTCGATTACGACTTTGCCTGCTGTTTCGGACTGTTTGCCTGTTGTGTGCATTTCATGCACTTTATGCTCATATTGCACTGTGTATTATTTAACATATCTGCACTTACATCCGCCTCTCCTGCACACACTCTGGCCAAACCGCAGGAAGTCCATACAAGGTTATAGAAACCCTAACGAGGCTGAGGTGACAATCTAGTTTTTAAAAAAATGTTAGAAAAATTACAGTGGGTGCTTTTCTAATATTCTTATGTGGCTATTGAAAAAATGTATGGTCTGACAAAGGGGGTGTCACGGGCACCCCCCCCCCCCAGCTATGTCCCTGTAGCAGCACAAAGTCATTCAAAATAGGGTTAGAGCAAAACAAAGTGTTTCATCTTATATTAAGGTTATAACAGCATAAAGTATTTCACATTAGGGTTGTTGCAACACAAAGTACAGGTAGTCGTCGACTTACGACTGCATTTGGTTATGACTGACCGGTCGTAAACCGATCTGGTCATAAGTCGGCCTATGTTAAATGAACGTAAGTATAATGTGATGTGTAATGATATTGTAATCATCTTAAAGTCTTATTTTATCAACATTTTCTTATTTCATTACCTTGGCTCATTATTTGGTTTAAGTCAAACCCTGCATACTCAGGGGTGAAAGTAACTTTTATTTCTTGCCGGCATATTATTTTGAGCCATAGTGAAAAATACACCTAATTATTTATTATTGTCTACTTCTCAAGCATTCACTAGGACTTCTTATCACTCAGTAGTACTAGTATAGTACTTTTTTTTAATCACACAATCACTCTTTCATCCACCTGTATCAGTTTTTGATTATAAATAAATTGCAAACACATCATTTCAACAACACAATCATTTTAATTACTTTTTTTTAGCTGAACAGTTGAAAACTAACTTTTCATTTTGGACATTGGACACAGAACAGTGTAACAGAACAGAAAAGTAAAAGTTACTTTGATTACCAGCTGCGCACGTTATAGCACAAGATCTGGTTAAGCTGCACGCGCGCTGTAGCTCGCTCGTTGTTTGTCCAGCGAAACACTGCACACATAATAGAAGAGGCTGGATGCAGTGTTGCCAGATTGGGCGGTTTTAAGTGCATTTTGGTGGGTTTTGAACATATTTTGGGCTGGAAACTGTCAGCAGTATCTGGCAACACTGGCTGGATGCTGGGCACTGCCGGGAGCTGGGGCGGAAACTGTCGTATGCTCAGCTAGCTCAGCTGGGAAACACTTGCCAGTCATAACCAGACGGTCGTAAAGTCGATTGGTCGTAAGTCACATACTGTAGGTCGTAAGTCGACGACTACCTGTAATTCATATTAGGGTTATAGCAGCACAATGTGTTTCATAGTAGGGTTATAGCAACACAAAGTATTTCATATTAGGGTTATAGCAACAAAAAGCATTTCATTTTAAGGTTATAGCAGCACAAAGTGATTCAAAATAGGGTTATAGCAGCACACAGTGTTTCATATTAGGGTTATAACAGCATAAAGTATTTCACATTAGGGTTGTTGCAACACAAAGTAATTCATATTAGGATTATAGCAGCACAAAGTATTTCGTATTATGGTTAAAGCAATACAAAGTATTTCATGTTAGGGTTATAGCAGCACAAAGTGATTCCATAATAGGGTTCTATCTTTGTTGAGGTCATGAGACTAAGATTCCAGGAGTGTGGAATAAAATAGCCATAAGGCTATAGCAGAGTCAGGGTAAACAGCATTAGGGTTCTACTGAGGCCCTAGGGCTGTGTGAGGGAGAAGATAGTGTCAACAAGGTGCAGGCTACTCAGGCAGCAAAGAGGCACACCTGGAGTACCAGGAGCAGAAGAGGATGGGGCAGTGTATGAGGAGAGCCATCCCGAGTTAGAGCACCAGATGAGTGTCGAAGACCAGACGATGGCAAAGAAGTTGGGAGTCACACTGCGGGAGTCACATGCTTGGGCACAAACTAGTAGTACTAGTAGTCTTCACATCAACACATCAAATTCTACCAAATCCAACACAGAACAACTCAGCTACATGAAAACACACACACCTGACACAAAGGCGGCCACACACTCCAAAGTTGTGCTTTGCACAGCACAAAAGGGGCTCTGCTTCAAAAACTACACACTACACTCTGACAGTGGAAATACATCAAGGTCATTGACAGGGCTCTCCTTCAATTTGATCCAGAGTGCTTAACATGGTTGCACCATTTTTTAGCCCGTTTTTACACATGACATCGCACAAAATGCATAGCCTGCTGGTTCAAGCCACTGGTGTGCCTTGCTCTTTTAGGCCACTGCACAAGATGCTCTGTCTGTACCTGGGCATGCTGGAGTTCGGGAGAAAAGAAAAGGCCTTTTTCTCTAAATGTGTGCTTGATTGCTTTGGATCTTGTCTTAGGAGTCTTATTTTCACCAAGAAATGCCATGAGAAAACACAATTGCAAGCCTTTCATGGAAGCGCAGTCACTCAGCAGCAGCGTGGTTGAGTCTAAAATGTTCTCATGACTGCTTTTAAGACCAGCCCCCCCAGCTGAGGGGAGGGAGCTTCCTCCGTTTTACACACAGCGTTTCACTTGCTTTCTCTACTTAGCTCCAAGACAGATGGCAGAAGTTGCTCCCACGCAGTTTACAGAGATATGAAAAAAGAACCAACAAGGAGTATAGGTCTGAGTGACACTTATTCTTCTGGTACTCAGCACACAGCTAATCATGAAAGAGAGTACTTACCTGAGTCTAAAGGTGCACAAGACTTTGTGAGATATCTCATCAGAAGAGAGATGGTTAGTGCTGGTCTTCTGCAACTTGACGACAAACCAGAAAATTATTGGCCATGGAAGGCCTCTTTTCTGAGTTCCATGAAAGACTTGAACCTTTCAGCCAGGGAAGAATTAGACCTGTTAACCTGTTAACCAAATGGCTGGGAGCTGAATCGTCAGAACAGGCAAAGAGAATCTGTGCAGTGCACGTCCTCAATCCCGCTGCAGGTGTGGCCATGGTTTGACAACGTCTTGAAGTGTGTTATGGGACTCCCGAGGTTATTGAAGACGTATTGCTCAAAAAGATTGAGAACTTTCTGAGGCTAACTAATAGAGATACTGTTAAGCTGAGAGAGCTAAGTGACATTCTTAATGAATTGGAGTGCGCTAAGCAAGATGGTGCACTGTCTGGGCTCTCATATTTGGATGCAGCTCGTGGGGTGAAACAAATAGTGGAAAAGCTCCCTTATAACCTCCAAGAGAAATGGATCAGCTTTGGAAGCAAGTTTAAGGAGGATTATAGAGTGGCCTTTCCTCCCTTCTCTGTCTTCTCAAGGTTCGTTGAACAACAGGCAAAGATAAAAAACGATCCAAGTTTCATGATAACTTCCAGGGATTATCTTCAATACCTCTGGTATGAGGATAATGATATCAGCAAGAATGTGACTGAGTACAAGATGAAGGTCCATGTGTTTGGAAACAGCCCTTCACCTTCTGTGGCCATCTACTGCATCACAAAAAGGTAAACAGGAACATGGTTCAAATGCAAGACAGTTTGTTGAGAGGCAGTTTTACATAGACGACGGTCTCACTTCAGTCACCACACCTGAAGAGGCAATAGATCTCCTCTCACGAACTAGAGAAATGTTGGCAGAATCCAACCTGCGACTGCACAAAGTGGCATCAAAACAGTAGTCAGGTAATGGAAGCATTTCCAGTAGAGGACTGTGCCAAGGATCTGAAGGATCTGGACCTTGGAGTGGATCCTCTCCCCCTTCAGAGGAGTCTGGGTCTCTCCTGGAATTTGGAAACAGACAGCTTTACTTACTTGGTGTCCTGTGAAGAAAAATCGTACATGCGGAGAGGTGTGTTGTCAATGGTCAACAGTTTGTATGACCCCTTGGGCTTTGTAGCTCCTATAACAATGCAAGGGAAAGCACTTCTCCAGGAGTTGTCATCTGAACGGAGCGAGTGGGATGCTCCTCTCCTCCCACAAAAGGAGGCAGAATGGAACTCATGGAGAAACTCTTTAAAAGCTTTGGAAGACTTGCATATAAAGAGGTGCTACATACCAGTTTCACTGTCCTCAACTTAGACAAAAGAACTGTGTATTTTCTCAGATGCTTCCACAGTAGCGATAGGAGCAGTGGCCTACCTGAGAGCTGTAGACACTGAGGGACAGTATCATCTCGGATTTGTCATGGGGAAGTTAAAATTAGCTCCTTGCCCTGCTCACACCATTCCATGTTTGGAGCTCTGTGCAGTGGTGCTGGCTGTTGAGCTATATGAGCTGATAAGTGTTGGACATTGAGATAGTCACTGTGAATTTCTTCAATGATAGTAAGATCGTTCTTGGCTACATTCATAACTCTACAAGAAGGTTTTACCTCTATGTCTCCAACTGGGTAACTCGGATTAGACGATCTACACACCCCAATCAGTGGTACTACGTGCCGACAGATCTGAATCCTGCTGATAGTGCGACCAGATTTATGCCAGCATGCCAACTCCAACACAGCAGCTGGTTGTCAGATCCAGTTTTTCTCTATCAGGACAATGCAGCAGAGATATCTGAATCTAATATTTTTGCCCTTATTGAACCTGAAGCTGATGATGAGATTTGTCCAGAGGTTACTATTCTGGCAACTAAGGCATCAGAGTCTCAGTTGGGCTCCCAGCACTTCGTGCGATGCTCAAGCTGGAGAATGCTCTATCACACCATAGCCAAACTCATTCATGTTGCGGCATCCTTCAAAGGAAAGTCAGATAAGGCTGAAAAGAAAGGTTGGAAGTGTTTTGGAGGTGTATCTAGCATAAGTGAGCTTTTAAAAGCCAAAGCTGTGATCATCCGCTCTGTGCAGCACAGTGCCTTTAAGGAGGAATTTAAATGTTTTGAAGGCGGACAGACCTTCCCTAAGCAAAGCACACTCAAAAAGCTCAATCCGATTGTGGATGAAGATGGTCTGCTTCGTATTGGAGGTCGTCTTTCTTGTGCTGATCTGACAAAAGAAGAAAAACACCCACTGATTATTCCACGCATGGACACTTTCATGAACAAGTAGCTCACCAAAGGTGACATATTACAGAAGGAGCCATTAGATCAGCTGGATACTGGGTAATTGGGATCAAGCATCTGGTGTCTTCTGTCATTCACAAGTGTGTTACCTGCCGCAGGCTGTGAGGAAGTTTGGAGGACCAGAAGATGGCTGACCTTCCTGCTGACCGACTCACACCTGTGCTGGTCTTAATGACCATATATATCCATTTTGTGTTCCTGAATAAGGTTTTTCCTGTGGTTTGCAATGCACAGGCGCCATCTACTGACCACTAGTGGTAACGCAGTGCAAAGGTATACAGTTAAGTTTCGATTTCCTGTTTTCAGAAAAGACAGAGACGTTTGCCAGAGCAAGCCACTCTACATGTGCCTCCTGCTTACAAGTTTCTAAAGTTTCTTTATACCCCATGGGGGCAATGCCCGTAAGTAATGCTGTGTTCATAATATATTGTGTTAAATGCTTTACGTTTCTTAGGTGAAATAAGAGAATGTTTAAGATGTAAATGGATGTATTTCTACAATGAGTAGATTCTTTGTGTTCCAAGTAATGGCGGCTAGCATGCTCAATGTAAAACAATGCATACAGTAAGTTACATGTGGAGTCTGAAATGACTTAGACAGCGAATATGTGCTAAAAAGATGTCTTTATTTGTGTTTGCTTTCAGTTTTATGGCGTGATTTTGCACATATGTTCAATTTGTGTGTAAAATAAAGGAGAGGAGAAAAGGAATTGGATACCCTCGGCATCTTTTCTTTGTTCACCTCACCTAGCCGTTTATACGTGCTGGATAGCTGAGTACACATACGCTTAGTGAGGCCAGTACAGTAAAAGGGCAGACCCTCGCCTGTCAAGAATTAGACAGAACTTCGCCTGCTACTAAGAACTTTTGGCTGTCAAGACAATGCCATTAATCTGCGCTCACCACGGGAGTTGTCCAGACTTGCCTGCTCCATAAGACATGGATCACCCGACCGAAATGCCACTCCCCCCCCGGTGTGACTGAAGCAGAAGTCAGAGACTGGGAGGTGAGATCAGAGCTATCTGCCTCATGATCTGTTCGTGCTCCATCCCAACAGGGGTCAACCAGCAGCTCTTGAAAGAGCACAATGTTAGCAGCTGCTAAGGCAAAAGCCCAAGCAGCAAGAACCAAAGCTGCCTATTCTGAAAGAGAAATGGCACTGAAACTTCAGAAAGCCAAAGCAGAAGCTGAATTAGAAGCATTGCAGTGCAAGAAAGAAATGGAGGCTGCAATAGCCGAAGCAGCAGTTCTTCAGGCTGAATTAGATGACGACAGCAGTCTCGGGCAACCTGGATCAGAGCTGGACCAAAGGTACTTCACTGCACACAATGTGCCAACACAAAGACAGATAAAGCAAGAAAGCCCCACCACTTCGCCCAACCTACACAGTCACCAGTTTCCACCAGCATGTCCTCCAACGCAGCATCTAATGACAGCTCCTGCACAGACACCAATGCATTCCCCAGCATGGACCCAGAGACCAACATCAGCTCCAAGGCAGCTGCCATCACTGCCACAGTTACCACTACAGCTACAACAGCCACCCATGCCACCTGCGAGTGCGAACTACACGCCACCCCAAGCCAGCAACAAAGCATGGCAGGGAGGAAAAGACTATGGGCTTCCCGCTCCTGCTCCACGCCCTGCCTCGCTGTGTCACACATCTGCCCCAGATGACCACAGCTCCCCGACGGCTGACCTGGCAAAGTTCATTGCTAGAAATCAAATCGTCTCCACTGGACTGATGAAGTTTGATGATAGGCAGAGAATTACTGGGTGTGGAAAGCCTCATTCTGCAATGCCATAGACAATATAGGCCTGACAGTAGCAGAAGAGACTGACCTCCTCATCAAATGGCTTGGCAAAGAGTTGTCCGAGCAAGCACGTAGGCTCAGAGCAGCATACATCAGAACCCCCCAGGGTGGCCTTGATGCCATCTGGCAGTGCATGGAAGAGTGCTACGGCACCCCTGAAGCCATTGAAGGGGCGCTGTTCACCAGACTAGAAAGCTTCCCGAAAATATCAAACAAAGAGCCAGCCAAGCTACGTGACTTAGCCGACTTATTACAAGAACTGTATGCCACAAAGCAGGATGGATTTCTTCCAGGACTAGCTTACTTAGACACTGCTAGGGGAGTAGCCCCAATCGTAGAAAAGCTCCCGTACAGCCTACAGGAGAAGTGGATGTTCTACGGTTCTCAGGTAAAGCGTGAGTACCAGATCTCCTTCCCTCCATTCAGTGTGTTTGTCAATTTCATTCAGAGCCAAGCCAAGGCAAGAAATGATCCCAGTTTCAGAGTCACAATGCCTCCTCAACCTGCCACAAACAGAGACAAGCCCAAAAGCTTCCAGAGCAAAGTGAATCAGCCCGTTGCAGTCCACAAAACTCAAGTTGCCGAGTCCAGCCAGAAAGGTGAGCCTGTAACTGACACTTCAGATCTCACCAAGCATTGCCCAATCCACAAAAAGCCCCATTCATTAGGAGCATGTAGGAGCTTTAGAGACAAACTGCTAGCTGACCGTAAACAATATCTCAAAGACAATTCCATCTGCTATCGGTGTTGTGCTTCAACCACACACATTGCAAAGAACTGTGACAAAACCATAACATGTGCTGAATGTCAGAGCAACAAGCATGTCGAAGCCCTCCACCCAGGTCCTTCACCATGGAAAGCAAAGCCACCCCCACCTGCGTCAGAGGATGGCAGGGAGGACCGTGAGAACCAGCAGCCTCCAGAGGTTGTCTCCTCTAAGTGCACTGAAGTATGTGGTGAGGGGATGAGCACTAGAGGTTGCTCCAAAATATGTTTAGTTACTGTCTACCCACAAGGCCAGAGAGAAGCAGCAACTAGAGTATATGCTATCATCGATGAGCAAAGTAACAAGTCCCTTGCACGATCAGAATTCTTTGAGATATTCGGCGACAAAAGCACCCCATCTTCGTACACTCTCAAGACATGTGTGGGCAGTATGGAAACATTCGGTAGGAGAGCGTGTGGCTACATGCTGGAGTCACTGGACGAGAAGACCTGCATCCCTCTACCAGTCCTCATTGAATGCGATGAACTCCCAGACAATAGGTCTGAAATCCCAACACCCAGTGCAGCTTTGCATCACCCTCACCTGAGATGCATAGCCAGTGAGATTCCCCCCATAGACTCTAATGCTCAAATACTGTTGTTGCTAGGAAGAGACATTTTGAAAATACACAAGGTCAGGAAACAAATCAACGGCCCAGACAATGCCCCATTCACTCAAAAGTTAGACCTCGGCTGGGTGGTGGTCGGTGATGTCTGCCTTGGCACAGCGCACCACCCCTCCTCAGTCACTTCCCTCAAGACATGCGTCCTAGGAAATGGCCGACCCAGCTACCTCGCACCCTGCCACAGCCAGCTATGCGTGAAAGACTCTCCACACAGCCACTCAGTCATTCAAGTTCCTCCGCCTCAGCAAGCCGCTGCTCACACTGCTCCTCTGCTCCACGGGGACGACCTGGAGTCCTCCATTTTCCACTGCACCAACAAAGACCACCAACCTGCTCCATCTATCGATGACCTCAACTTCCTGAAGATCATGGATAGTGAGGTATGTCAAGATAGCACCCAAAGCTGGGTCACACCCTTACCTTTCAGGGCTCCGAGAAAACATCTGCCCAACAACAGAGACTATGCTATAAAAAGACTTAAGTCAGTTTGCCACACACTAGAGAAAAATCCTGTCATGAGGGAACATTTCATGCAGTTCATGCAAAAAATGATTGACAGTCAGCATGCAGAGATTGCCTCAGTCCTCCAAGAAGGACAAGAAAGCTGGTATTTGCCGTCTTTTGGCATCTACCATCCCAAGAAACCTGGACAGATTCAAATAGTGTTTGATTCAAGTGCCCAGTATGAAGGGATCTCACTTAACAATGTCCTGCTCAAAGGCCCAGATCTGAACAATGACCTGTTAGGTGTCCTCATCAGGTTCAGATGAGAGAAAATTGCTGTGACTGCAGATATTCAACACATGTTTTACTGCTTTGTAGTCAAGGAGGAGCACAGAGACTACCTGAGGTTCCTGTGGTTTCGTGTCAACAACTGGGACAATGACATTGTGGACTACAGAATGTGTGTCCACGTGTTTGGCAACACACCATCTCCTGCTGTAGCAATATACTGCCTTAGAAGGGCAGCGAGAGAAGCAGAATCTGAGTTCGGCTCAGATGTCAGAGCATTCATCGAGAGAGACTTTTATGTAGACGATGCTCTGAAGTCGTTTGCAACAGAGTCCGAGGCCATCAGTGTGGTGAAGCGAGTGCAAGAGATGCTCTCCCACAACCGCATTCGGTTGCACAAGATTACATCAAACAGCGCAGCGATAATGGCTGAATTTCCCCCTGAGGACCATGCAAGCAGCATCAAAGACCTGGACTTTGCCACTGATGATGTCCCCATGCAGCATAGCTGGGGTATCAGCTGGAACATTGTCACAGACGCATTCACCTTTCAAGTGCAGATAGACGACAAGCCCTTCACACGCAGAGGCATGCTCTCAACCATAAACAGCATCTTCGACCCGCTTGGCTTTCTCTCACCTGTCACCATACAAGGAAGATCGCTGCTAAGAGAGCTGACCATGGAAAATGGTGAGTGGGACTCTCCGTTACCTGAACACCTCAAAGCAGAGTGGGTGAAATGGAAGTCCTCCCTACAATGCCTTCAAGACATAGACATCCCCTGCTGCTACACGTCTCTCTCCACCTCTGCAGCAAGCTTGAGAGAGTTGTGTGTGTTTGCGGATGCTTCAACCAAAGCAACTGCAGCAGTCGCCTACCTGAAGATGACTGATGAAGATGGACACTCCGAAGTCGGATTTGTGCTTGGCAAAGCAAAGCTAGCACCAGTGAAAGAGACCACAATCCCCAGACTCAAACTCTGCACGGCAGTCCTTGCTGTCGAGATAGCTGAGACTGTTGTGAGTAGCATGGACCTGCACATGAACTTTGTGACCTTTTATTCTGACAGCAAAGTTGTGTTAGGGTACATTAACAATGAACAGAGATGATTTTATGTTTACATAAGCAATAGGGTGCAACGCATCCGACAAGCAACTTCACACCAACAGTGGAAGTATGTCCCCTCAGAGCTCAACCTGGCCGACTATGGCTCCAGATCTATTCCTGCTGCATCGCTGAGAGATACCAGCTGGCTGACCGGACCTGACTTCTTCTCTGGTAAGCCTCCAGAACATCACCAGCCTCTGTTCCATCTTGTTGACCCAGAGTCAGACTCTGAAATCAGACCTCAGACCACAGTATTAATCACTGAAACCACACAATGCAGCTTAGGAACTGAGCGCTTTGAGCGTTTCTCAAAGTGGACTTCTGTACTGAGAGCACTTGCGCTCTTGATTCACATTGCTCAGTTTTCAGGCAAACGAACAAAGACAACACATGCAGAGGGTGGCATACCTGTAAGAAAGCAATCACACCAGAGAACCTGGAAAAGGCAAAAAATATACTGATCAAGAACATGCAACAGGAAAGATATCCTACTGAATTCAGCAACACACAGATTAGGTCAGACAGAGGGACAAATTTTACTGGTGCATCAAAAGAACTGAATCTGGAAGATGACACAGACATGCAACGTTACCTGCAAAATCAGCAATGCACATGAATATTCAACCCTCCGCATGCCTTCCATATGGGAGGGGCCTGGGAGCGACTCATTGGTGTGGCTCGTCACATCCTGAACTCCACGTTCCTGCAGCAACGCTTCTCTTCTTTGACACATGAAGTCCTCGTCACACTCATGGCAGAGGTTTGTGCGATCATGAATGCGAGACCTCTGCTGCTTGTTTCAACTGACCCCGAGAACCCACTTATACTCACTCCATCCATGCTCCTAACACAAAAGACAGGAGCCCCGTCATCACCTCCACCTGACTTTGGCAAGGCCGAGATCATCCGTCACCAGTGGAAGCTGGTACTGCATCTTGCAGAGACATTCTGGCCCAAATGGCAACGTCAGTACTTGAGCACCCTGCAAAGTCGTGTCAAATGGCAGGACAAAAGACCTAACTTGCAAGAAGGAGACATCGTCCTGATGAAGGACAATGCAGTTCCAAGAAATCACTGGCCGATGGCAATGGTCATCAAAACCTTTCCCAGCAAAGACAATGTTGTAAGGACTGTAGATGTCAGAGCTATTCGCCAAGGCACTCCTAAAGTGTACAAAAGATCAGTTACTTAACTTGTGTTACTTTTCTCTCCTAAACAGGATGTTGATTGTGTTTAAGTGTCTTAAGAGGTAATAGATGTGTGGTATCCTTAAGATACCAGGCAGGGAGTGTGCTGGTCTTAATGACCATATATATCCATTTTGTGTTCCTGAATAAGGTTTTTCCTGTGATTTGCAATGCACAGGCGCCATCTACTGACCACTAGTGGTAACGCAGTGCAAAGGTATACAGTTAAGTTTCGATTTCCTGTTCTCAGAAAAGACAGAGACGTTTGCCAGAGCAAGCCGCTCTACATGTGCCTCCTGCTTACAAGTTTCTAAAGTTTCTTTATACCCCATGGGGGCAATGCCCGTAAGTAACGCTGTGTTCATAATATATTGTGTTAAATGCTTTATGTTTCTTAGGTGAAATAAGAGAATGTTTAAGATGTAAATGGATGTATTTCTATGAGTAGATTCTTTGTGTTCTGAGTAATGGCGGCTAGCATGCTCAATGTAAAACAATGCATACAGTAAGTTACATGTGGAGTCTGAAATGACTTAGACAGCGAATATGTGCTAAAAAGATGTCTTTATTTGTGTTTGCTTTCAGTTTTACAGCATGATTTTGCACATATGTTCAATTTGTGTGTAAAATAAAGGAGAGGAGAAAAGGAATTGGATACCCTTGGCATCTTTTCTTTGTTCACCTCACCTAGCCGTTTATACACGCTGGATAGCTGAGTACACATATGCTTAGTGAGGCCAGTACACATACCTGAGCCTCCGTTTACCACTGTCGGCCTTGATGTCTTTGGGCTGTGGTCTGTCATGACATGTCGGACAAGAGGAGGATTTGCAGACAGCAAATGCTGGGCTGTGTTGTTTACGTGCATGTCAACCAGAGCAGTGCATACCGAGCTGAAAGAAACTATTTCAACAGACAGCTTTATCAACACTCTTCAGAGGTTTTTTGCAGTTCATGGTCCAGCCAAACTTCTGCGGTCTGACAGAGGGACCAATTTTGTGTGAGCTTTAAAGAATTGAATATGAACACAGAAGACACAACAGTCAGGAAGTACGTCCAGGAGAAAGGCTGCTCCTGGGTGTTTAATCCCCCTCATGCTTCCCACATGGGTGGCTCCTGGGAAAGGCTCATCGGAGTTGCCAGGCGCATCCTGGACGCAATGTTGCTTCAGACGGGACCAATATGTCTCACACATGAAGTCTTGAGCACTTTCATGGTGGCAGTCATGGCGATCATGGACGCGAGACCTCTTGTGCCCATATCCACTGACCCAGATATGCCTATGGTGCTCACCCCAACGATGCTCCTTACTCAAAAGATAAGTGCAGTTTCAGCCCCTTGTGGAAACTTTGATACGGCTCAGTTGTATGGCAAGCAGTGGAAGCAAGTTCAGTGTCTTGCTGACACGTTTTGGAAGAGATAGAAGGGAGAGTATCTATCTACGCTACAGAGCCGCAGGAAGTGGACAAAAGACAAACCAAATGTCAAAGAAGGAGATGTCGTCTTGCTGAAAGACAGCCAAGCCCACAGGAATGAGTGGCCAATGGGACTGGTTGTTAAGACTTTCCCAAGCAGTGACAACAGAGTCCGCAAAGTAGAGGTGCGGATTGTAAAGGATGGGACAGCTAAGGTTTTCTTAAGGCCGGTCACAGAGATCGTAGTCCTTCTTTCAGAGACTTAATGTGTCTTGTTTCCAGAAGGCATTCCTTTTTAAATTTGTGTGTATTTGGAATGATATAATGTAATCATATCAAGCGGGGAGTGTACTGTCTTTAAGGGTTAAAAAGTTTAAATGTTAAGTTAAAATTCATAAGTTAATAATTAAGTAGGTTTAAAAAAAAAAGTATCTTTTCATTGGTCCAGAGAAACTGTGTCAGAGTGGTCTTTTCATTGGTTTAGAGAAACTGTGTCAGAGGGAGTGGTCTGGTCTTTTTTTGGTTCAGAGACATCGCGTCGGAGTGAGCGCTTGGCGCGGTAAGTCCAGCTATGCTGTGTTTTTTTTCGTTGCATGCTCAGTACTCATGCTCAGGTGAGAAAAGTGAGCACAGACAGCTAAATAGACTGCTGAAATCATATTGTTGGAGTTTTTCTACGCTTTTGCCTTGGAGAATATTTATCTGTAAGTATTGTGTGTGAGTAGGGTTATATGATTGTGTATTTTTGTGATTAAGACACAATTAGTTATGTTTTTGATGAATATACTTTGCTAGCTTTCAGGAAATGCTAGTTTTTTTTAAATTTTGTGGATCAATGGGTGTTAATTGAAATGTATTCATATAATGCTACTTGTACAGTGTTTTAAATTGTGTTTCTGTCTCTGTAATAATTCAGTTTTATGGGGAGGGAGAAATGGGAAAAATAGAAAACTTCATTAAAGGACAAGAAAAGTCAAGCCTTGTGTTTTTTTGAAGGACTTCTACCCGTTATCTGACTGTCTAGCTTTGTATAAGCACATGCATTGTGAGGGCAGTAGAAACCTATTGTTGCCACCAAGAAGTCTCCTAAGAAGGCGAAGAAGCCCCCCACTGCCGCCAAGAAAGCCAACAAGAGCCCAAAGAAGGCAAAAAACCAGTGACCCCCAAAAAGGCTGCCAAGATCCCAAAGAAGACAAAAACTGCTAAGCCCAAAGCCACAAAGCCCAAAACAGCCAAGGCAAAAAAAGGCAGCCCCCAAAAAGAAGTAAACACGTTTGTTGGTTTGTTTCATGTTTTCTTTCCCTAAATGGCTCTATTAAGAGCCACCCATGTTTTTGGTCAAAGAGTAGTATTCCATATTCGCTCTTGATATAAGATGCTGCTGATTGTTTTAGTGGAGCTGATTCCTGCTCTCCAAAATGGTGAGAGGAGGGTGTTCGGATAACATGAACTAAGTAAGTGGTGAAGAAACTAATAACAATTTTTAATCGAACCACATTCACTGGATATGAGCAATCGCATGCTCTGATTGGCTACTCTACTACTACACTATCAAGTCAATTCAAGTCAAGTCAAGTCTATTTGTATAGCACTTTTAACAGTAGACATTGTGGCAAAGCAGCTTTACAGAATTTGAAATGAATTAAAACATGAGCTAATTTTATCCCTAATCTATACCCAGTGAGCAAGCCTGTGGCAATGGTAGCAAGGAAAAACTCCCTCAGACAACATGAGGAAGAAACCTTGAGAGGAACCAGACTCAAAAGGGAACCCATCCTCATTTGGGCAACAACAGACAACATGACTATAACATTGTAACAGTTCATGTGGGTGGAGCACAGAAAGACGGCAGGGCAGAATTAAGTTCCACAAACTCTTTTATTGCTCTTTTCAGACGCAATATTTTCTCTCTTCCAGACACACACACACGTCATCTGGTTCGGGGAGAGAGACTCCCTCCTCTGCTCTCTCTCTCCTCATATAGGGCGTGGTCACTGGGGAAGACACACAAACACAGATTAACTAACATCAGGTGCCACTTACCTTCCCTGACTCCACCCTCCAGTCACAGACTGATGCTTGACCACGCCCCCGCTGCCACATACCCCCACCGCCCTACTCAGGCCAGGCAGCCATCCGGCCTGCAGCCGACTCCCCCCCCCTTGACGGGAGAGGAAGTCCTCCACGACCATCTGCGTCCCCGGCCTGTGGACCACCTTGAAATTAAAGGGCTGGAGTGCCAGATACCAACGGGTGATCTGTGCGTTGGCATCCTTCATGCAGTGGAGCCACTGAAGGGGCGCGTGGTCCGAACAGAGGGTGAAAGAGCACCCCAGGAGGTAGTAGCAGAGGGCAAGGACCGCCCACTTGATCACCAGGCACTCATTTTCGATGGTGCTGTAGCACCCCTCACGCACTGACAACTTCCTGCTTATGTACAGGACGGGGCGGTCCTCCCCCTCCACCTCCTGGGACAGAACGGCCCCCAGCCTTCTGTCCGACGCGTCCGTCTGCAACATAAAGGGGAGAGAAAAGTTAGGGGAGTGTAACAGTGGCCCCCTGCACAGTGCAGCCTTCAACTCAGAGAAAGCCCGCTGGCATTGCTCCGTCCACTGGACCGGATCTGGTGCTCCCTTTTTAGTGAGATCAGTCAGTGGGCTGGTGACGTCCGAATAATTAGGTATAAACCTACGATAGTAGCCAGCCAGCCCCAGGAACTGTCTCACCCCCTTTTTGGTCTTGGGCCTCAGGCAGGCTGCAATCGCTGCTGTCTTATTTATTTGGGGACTCACCTGCCCGTTGCCTAAGTGGAAGCCCAGATACCATACTTCCACACATCCAATCGCACACTTCTTCGGGTTGGCTGTGAGACCCGCTCGCCTCAGCGACCTAAGGATGGCCCTCAGGTGTTGTAAATGCCATGGCCAGTCATTACTATAAATAATAATGTCATCGAGGTATGTGGCCACGTAGGTGGCATGGGGGTGGAGGACCCTATCCATAAGCCGCTGGAACGTAGCGGGCGCCCCAAACAGCCCAAAAGGAAGTGTGACAAACTGGTGTAAGCCGAACGGTGTGGAAAAGGCTGTTTTTTCTTGGGATAATGGAGTCAAGGGGATCTGCCAATAACCCTTTGTCAAATCCAGTGTCGAGTAAAAGCGAGCCGTGCCTAGTTGATTGAGCAAATCATCAGTATGAGGCATTGGGTACGTGTCGAATTTAGACACCGCGTTGACTTTGCTATAGTCTACACAGAACCGGACCGACTTGTCGGCCTTGGATACCAAGACCACCGGGCTGCTCCAGTCACTGTGGGACGCCTCGACGATGCCCATTTCGAGCATGGCCTCGAGTTCTTCCTGAACCATTTTTTTCTTGTGTTCGGGTAACCTGTAAGGGCGGCTGCGCACTACCATCCCCAGGGGCGTCTCAATGTGGTGCTCTATGAGGTCGGTGTGGCTGGGCAGGGGTGAGAACACGTCTGAAAATTTGGTCTGCAACTGGGCGACCTCCGTGAGTTGGGTCGGGGAGAGGTGGTCTCCACAGGGGACTGGAGAGGTACGCGATGCCAATGTTCCCTTTTGAACCTCCGGCCCCAGTTCCGCCTTCTCCGGAACCACTGACACCAATGCCACGGGAACCTCCTCATTCCAGACTTTGAGGAGATTGAGGTGGTAACCCTGTAGCACCCCACCCCTGTCCATTCGCCTCACCTCATAGTCGACGTCCCCGACTCACCATGTGACCTCAAAGGGTCCTTGCCACTTGGCGATTAATTTGGAGCTCGATGTGGGCAACAGTACGAGAACTTTATCTCCTGGTGCGAACTCCCTAAGGCGCATACCCCTGTTGTACAGGCGGATTTGCCATTCTTGGGCCTGCCGCAAATTCTCCTGGATTAGGTGGGTGAGTGTGTGGAGTTTTGCGCGCAGGTCCATAACGTATTGAATTTGATTTTTACTGGGTGAAGGTCCCTCCTCCCAATTTTCTCGCAGCACATCTAGAATGCCGCGTGGCTTACGCCCATATAACAATTCGAATGGGGAGAACCCCGTGGAGGCTTGGGGGACCTCTCGCACTGCAAACAACAAGGGTTTGAGCCATTTATCCCAATTACATGTGTCCTCACTTAGGAATTTTTTAATTATATTCTTGAGGGTGCGATTGAACCGTTCAACTAAACTGTCCATTTGTGGGTGATAAACGCTGGTGCGGATCAGTTTAATACCCAATAACCCATACAGTTTGTTCAGTGTGCGTGACATAAACGAGGTGCCTTGGTCAGTCAGAATTCCAACTCGGGAGATGATGTGGAAGAGCACTTCTGCAATACTGCGTGCTGAGATATTGCGCAGAGGCACTGCTTCCGGGTATCGCATTGCATAGTCCACCAGAACTAAAATAAAGCGATACCCTCGTGTTGACTGATCTAATGGCCCGACGAGATCCATCCCAATTCTTTCGAACGGGGTCTCGATTAATGGGAGAGGGCGCAAAGGTGCTTTTGGAATGGCCGCTGGATTTACTAACTGGCATTCGCGGCACGCCGTACACCACCTACGGACATCACAGCGAATCCCCAGCCAATAGAACCGGGCCATTATTCGGGCTAGTGTCTTATCCTGCCCTAAGTGTCCAGCCATGGGATTAAAGTGAGCCCCCTGGAATACCAATTCCTGGCGGCTCTTTGGAATCAAAAGCTGTGTGACTTGCTCTTTAGTCTGAGTGTCCTGCGTCACTTGGTATAACCTATCCTTCATAATAGAAAAATAGGGGAAGGACGGGGTGGCGTTTGGCTGGAGCGTTTGACCATCGATTACTCTCACTTGGTCAAATGCATGCCGCAGAGACTCGTCTCGCGATTGCTCTAACGGGAAATCCACAAGGGATTCCCCGAGAGAGGGAGGAGGAGCCTGCTGCTCCTCACTCTGACGTGGAGATGACGTAGATGGCTCTGTGACAGCTGCTCCTGCCAAAGCGACACTGGGACCTCCCCCTGCTAAACTACGGCAGGACCCACTCTTTACTAGATGGCTCATTAACTCCCCGAATCCCGGCCAATCAGTCCCCAAAATTATCAAGTGCGTGAGGCGAGGATTAACCGCCGCCTTTACTCTAAATTTTTCCCCTCGAAAAAGAATGTGGACTGACACCAAAGGGTAGCTGTGAACATCCCCGTGCACACACAACACCTTCATCAATTGTGCTTCCCCCAATGCCTCGTCTTGCACCAGGCTTTGGTGAATTGAGGTCTGATTACAGCCAGAGTTCACCAAAGCCTGATATGCATCCCCTTGGATACTCACCGGTATGCGATACGCTCCGGCCCGATCAAGGGCGGCTCCTGGCGCGTCGGGGATCCGAACCACCGCGCCCACTTCCATCGCCGAGCACTGCTGTTGGAGGTGGCCTGGCTCCCCGCAGTGCCAGCAAACCGGCCCGGACTTCCTCTCTGCACCGGCGCTCTGGGGCTCACTCACCTGAGGGGGGGGAGACACAGACATGGAAGCAGGAAATGGTAGGGCACCGCAGGTGTGGCGGGCCGGCTGGGGTGGAGCCGGCCCCTGCCTCCGCGGTGGGGGAATGGGGTGAGGACGAGAAACAGAAGGGGGGAAAGAGAGAGAAGAGAGGGGAGAAGAGGAGACACGCTGTCCTGCCGTCGGAACAGTCGCCAGATGGTCCTCCGCCAGCTCGATGGCCTAATCCAGCGATGCCGGGCGATGGCACTGGACCCACTCTGCTGCTCCTTCTGGAAGTCGGGCAATGAACTGTTCCAGCTCCACCAGGTTCAGGATTCCCTCGGCGTCATGGTTGTTGACCCTCAGCCACCATTGGCAGGTGTCCCGGAGCTGCTGGCCAAATGCGAACGGCTGGCCGACTTCCTCCAGATGCAGAGCGCGGAAGTGCTGATGCTGTTGTTCAGGGGTGCACCCCACCCACTGGAGGACGGCCCAGCGAAGGTCCGCGTAGACCAGCCGGCGGTCGGCGGGCAGCTGTAGCGTGGCCAGCTGCGCCTCGCCCGTTAGCAGGGGGCGGAGGCGCGCTGCGCGGTGTTCGACCGGCCAGCCCGAGGCCTCTGCTGCCTGCTCGAAGAGCGTGATGAAGGCCTCGGGGTCATCATGCGGGCCCATCTTATTGAGGGTGAGGGGAGAAGGGCCCGCGGCGGTGGAGGTGGTGGACCCCACCGACGTGAGGAGGTGCCGGAACGCCTGTCGGTCTTCTTGTTGCGCCAGCACCAGGGCCTCGAACTGGTGATCCTGCTCCTTTCGGAGGGTGACTAGCGCCTGGTGCTGGCTCTGCTGGGCCGTGGCGAGGGCGTGGACCAGGTCCACGAAGGGGGACGACTCCATGGGGCTGTTCTTTTTCCTGTGCTCGATCCCGGGTTTCGGCACCACTGTAACAGTTCGCCTGGGTGGAGCACAGAAAGACGGCAGGCCAGAATTAAGTTCCACAAACTCTTTTATTGCTCTTTTCAGACACAATATTTTCTCTCTTCCAGACACACACACACACGTCGTCTGGTTCGGGGAGAGAGACTCCCTCCTCTGCTCTCTCTCCTCATATAGGGCGCGGTCACTGGGGAAGACACACAAACACAGATTAACTAACATCAGGTGCAGTGATTCTGCCACTTACCTTCCCTGACTCCACCCTCCGGTCACAGACCGACGCTTGACCATGCCCCCGCTGCCACAAACATTAACAGTTTTAACATGAAGTCTGTTTCACTGATGTTATAAACTCTTCATTGATGGAAACTTGAGTGCAAAACTGTTCATGACAACTGCAGTCCTAAAGTTAGCAAGTCAACTGTAGTCCTCAGCCATAAAAGCATTACTGTAAGTGTTAAGAGCGTCTTCCAAGTGTGACTTTCAATTGTCCATATGGGGCCGTCCTCCACAGGAACGATGTGATGAGACTCCAGCCAGACATAGGGCATCAGGATGGATCAGGCAGGTCCGAGGAGCAGAAGAGGTCAGCATCTCAATCTCAGGATTGACATGTAACTCAGAGGAACAGATGGGGGGAAGAGAGAGAAAACACAAGTTATAAGGTATGCCCAGTGTTACATGAATAAGTAGGTACAGTATACATTTTGTGCTGAGTACAAGCAGGGACTCCGGCAAAACTAACTATGACAGCATAACTAAAAGGGGAGAGCCAGAAGGTAACACAGGCATGAGGGCTCCTGATCAGTAATAAGTTCATCAACAATTAGTGCTTTATATGTAAGAGATTTAATATCTAATAGCCCCACCTTTAGATCAAATGTGCTGGCAGCAGCTGTACAGTCAGTATGATCTAATTTTATATTAATTAGGTCAGTGGTTTTCAAAGTGGGGTCCGCGGCCCCCTGGGGGGCCACCAGGGGGTGCTAGGGGGGCCTCAGAAAGTTGGAGGGACGATAACAAAAAAATTTCGAAAAAAAATATATTTTTAAATAATTATTATTCAATATATTGTAATTAGTTTTTTAATCATTATTATAAAATATAATTATTGATAATAATACATCATATTGAAACGTTGTTTGCCATGCTCATCTCTCCGATTGCCTGTGACGTTGTGGTTTGCGCCATTTATCAAGCTGCTTTGCTCCTCAAGCTAGCGTATTGTGGAGGAAATACTATTTTGTAAAGCACTTGAAAGAATAACTACTGGGAAAGACATTTTTCAAGTTTTGGACGATTACATCGAGTCTAATGGATTGGACTGGACCCGTTGTGTGGGGGTGTGTTCGGACAGAGCCGCGGCAATGACCGGGAAGATCAGTGGAGTGACCGCACTCATTAAGCAGAAGGCCCCGCATGTAGTGGCCACACACTGCATGCTCCATCGCGAGGCACTGGTCACAAAAAGGATGGATAATGAGTTGAATCAGGTACTACAGGAGGTTATACAAGTAGTGAATTTGATTAAAGCCCGTCCCATGAAACACAGACTGTTTACCCTGCTTTGTAATGAGATGGGCGCTCGTTTTGAGGGGTTGCTGCTTCACTCGAACGTGCGCTGGCTGCCACGGGGCGCAGTTTTGAACCGTGTCTATGAGCTGCAGAGGGAGGTTGCAGAGTTCCTCTCATCTGAAAAGCATCAGCTGGCAGATCAGTTCACCGATGCAACCTGGATCCGCAAACTTGCATACATGTCAGACATTTAACAGCATCTAAATGTACTGAATCAAAGCATGCAAGGATGTGACACGTACATACTCCAGGTGCAAGACAAAGTGCGTGCTTTTTCCAAAAAGATCATGCTGTGGTCAAACAAGCTCCAGGAGGGACTTACAGAAATGTTCCCACTACTTCACCAGGAGCTGCTGTCATGTGATGATTTGGGCTCCGTCTCTCCATTGATCCAATCCCACCTGGAGCACCTCCAAGGATATTTCAAAGACTATTTTGCTGACCTCGAAAACACACATTTAAACTGGGTTAGGAACCCCTTTGCCCCCGGTGTTGGTTCTAGTCTGGACTTAAAGTCACAGGAGGAGCTGATTGAGATGACAAACTCAGGGGATTTAAAAATGGACTTTGAGGCTCTTCCCCTGTTTAATTACTGGCTACATGTAAGAAAGGACTATCCCAGCTTGGCTGACAGGGCATTGAAATGCCTTCTCCCTTTTGCAACAACCTACTTGTGTGAGTCTGGCTTTTCAACTTTAAAGGTACTCAAAACCAAACATAGAGAACGTTTACATGTGTACAATGACATGCGTATGGCACTGACGGAGATTAAGCCCAGGGTTGACAAACTATGTAGGAGCCACCAAGCCCATCCCTCCCACTAGTGTAAACCGTCTGTCACTCCCACACACACACAGACACAATTGAGAGTGGTTTGATTTCTTTTGTGCTGTTCTTATCAACAGTTTGTTGAAAAGTTTATTGTTCAGTGCGAAAATATTTGTGTTGAAAACATGTTAGTTAATAATATTCTTATGCTAAACAAATGTAACAATTATTGAATATTGAATAAAAGTAAGAGAAAACATTCTAAAAGTTGATGTTGGCATGTGAAATTAGTTCAGCCTTTAGGGGTACCAGCAGCTTTAGTCAGGAGCCAGGGTGCCGGACATAGCAGGTAATCTTAGGGTCCTAGGCAAGCACAGGTTCTCAGAGATAGTTATCCATGCAGGAGCTAATGATATACGCCTTCGTCAGTCTGAGGTTACTAAGAGTAACTTTGTAGAGGTGTTTAAATTAGCAAAGGCGATGTCCGATGCTGTAGTATGCTCTGGCCCCATCCCAATGCGGCATGGCGATGTAGCTTACAGTAGGTTATGGTTGCTGAACTGCTGGTTGTCCAGGTGGTGCTCTAAAAACAGTGTGGGCTTTATAGATAATTGGGCTAATTTTGAGGGCACTGCTGGCCTGTTAGGGCGGGACGGTATCCATCCCACTCGGGAAGGTGCTGCTCTCATTTCCTGCAGCATAGGTCATAGTCTCAGAACATGCCTAGTTAATTTCTGACAATCCAGAGCCAAGGCCAGGGAGCAGACAAACAGGCTAAACCGACTGTCTGCTAGCTGCACAGAGTCGTCACTCAGGGTCCACTACATTGAGACTGTGTCTGTTCCCCGAGCTCAACAAAAAGGTAGAAATTTTCAGAGAGTTTGTTCCAGTAACCTAATCAATATAAAATTAGATCATACTGACTGTATAGCTGCTGCCAGCACCTTTGATCTAAAGGTGGGGCTATTAACCTTCATCCTACCAAGTGGGGTCCATCTGGACCCCACACCTATATGTTTGTTTGCCATTTTAAAAATATGTGACATACTGCCTCACCGTTTTATGAATTTGTTGGAATTTATGTCTTAATTAAAACACTAAAGCACCGGAAGATCAGCTTTTTGCATTGTGAAGGTATAATTAATTTGTTACTGGGGTCCAACCAGACCCCAGAGTAAAGTTTATCTGTCTTTCATTTTATAATTGAATAGCACACTGAAAGTTAACTTCTTTTATTTCTTTTATGTTCCATAATGAAACTACCAAGGTATTCCTTCTTGGGGTCCGTATGGACCCCACTGCTGCAATAAGCACAGGCTGCAAAACAAAAGCCCTAAATTATTTTACAATTACTTTTTTGTTTTAAATTCTGTAAGAAAAGACCTAAGTTGTAATCCAGAATGTTTTACAGCTGCATGAGCTGCAAAAATCATGTATATAATGCCAATTTTTTTTTGTGGCGCTATAATTTGCTACATGTATGCTAGTTATTGCAATATTATTGCAATGTTATTGCATTTATAATACATCATTGATATTCAGCCATAGTGGATTTTGTTCTTCAATAAAGTTATGTCTGTTTGCTGCATTGAATTGGCTCTTACTGCATTGATTTCAAGGTATTCCCTCCTGGGGTCCATACGGACCCCGCCTGGTAGTTTGTGTATGTAAAATTGGCTGGTAGGATGAAGGTTAAGTGTGTTCTTTATGCCTTGGGCCTTTTAGTGTATTGCTGTTATTAATAAAAGATGTTCTGAACAAAACTTATCTGGTGATTTTGTCTTTATAAGCTTTAATTTTAAAGAAAAGTATTGGGGTCCAAACGGACCCCACATGGTAAGATTAAGGTGTAAAATAGCATGGTAGGATGAGGGTTAAATATTAGATCTCTTACATCTAAAGCGCTAATGGTTAATGAACTCATTACTGATCAGGAGTTTAATGTACTTTGTTTAACTGAAACATGGATTAAGCAAAATGAATATACAACATTAAATGAAACGAGTCCTCCTGGATACAGTTATATACACCAGCCTCATCTAACTGGCAGAGGAGGAGGCGTTGCGGTTATTTATAACGATTATCTATGTGTAACACAAAACCTGGTTATAAATTTAATACATTTGAAGTTCTTCATACTCATATAATGTATGTAGCCTCGAAAAATAAGTCTACCCAGTTAATTCCATTGCTTATTATTTACAGCCATATTCTGAGTTTCTTTCTGAATTTGCAGATTTTATCTCAGATCTGGTTATTTCCTTAGACAAAGCTTTAGTTGTCGGAGATTTTAATATTCAATTCGATAACCCAGAAGACCCTTTAAAAACAGCGTTTGTGTCCATCTTAGATTTAGTAGGGATTAATCAGAATGTCATAGGACCGATCCATAATGGTGGTCACACCCTTGATCTAATACTAACATTCAGATTAAACGTAGACAATATAGTCATACTTCCACAGTCTGAAGTTATCTCAGATCATTATCTCATCTCATTCAAACTATGTCTGAGTAATAATATATGCACCTCACCACACTACTGTATTAAATGTACTTTCACGTCAACTACTGCACAGAGCTTTATAAATGATCTCCCAGAGTTATCAACTTTGATTGGGTCACTGTCAGCCTCTGCAGAACTTGATCAGGCAACTGAATGCTTAGAGTCAACATTCCACCATACCTTAGATAATGTAGCTCCTCTAAAAAAGAAAATGGTCAGAGACAAAAAATTAGCACCCTGGTATAATGATGACACTCACACATTAAAACAGACCACTCGAAAATTGGAACGTAAATGGCATCAAACAAAATTGGTAGTGTTCAAATTAGCATGGAAGGAGAGCTTCCTGAAGTATAGAAAAGCTCTTAGTGCTGCGAGATCAACATATTTCTCCTCCCTAATAGAAGATAACAAAAATAATCCTAGAATCCTATTTAATACTGTAGCAAAATTAACGAGGAATAAGTCCACTATGGACACATGAACACCTGCAGTATATAGTAGCAACGACTTCATGAATTTTTTTAATGACAAAATTGAGAATATCCGACAAAAAATTCAAACTACTAATTTAAGGTCAGACAATGAAAGTGACCTTGTAGTTAACTATATAACTGTATCAGATCATCAGTTAGAATGTTTTACTCCCCTTGAAGAAACTGAATTACTTTCATTAATCTCTGCATCAAAAGCCTCAACTTGTGTACTAGATCCCTTACCTACACGTCTATTCAAACAGATAATACCTGAAGTAATTGAATCGCTTCTAAAAATAATAAATTCTTCTCTTACGATTGGCTATGTACCCAAATCCTTTAAACTAGCAGTTATCAAACCCCTGATTAAAAAACCTAACCTTGATCCCTGTCAGCTGTCCAATTATCGGCCAATATCAAACCTCCCCTTTATCTCCAAGATCCTTGAAAAAGCTGTGGCACAGCAGTTATGCTCATATTTACATAGGAATAACATCCATGAAATGTATCAGTCAGGATTTAGACCTCATTGTAGCACAGAGACAGCACTGGTTAAAGTAGTAAACAACCTACTGTTGGCGTCTGATCAGGGCTGTGTCTCGCTACTTGTGTTGCTTGACCTTAGTGCAGCATTTGATACCATTGATCATTCCATTCTTCTGGATAGACTAGAAAATGTTGTGGGAGTTAAGGGAATGGCCCTCTCCTGGCTCAGGTCTTATCTAACTGATCATTATCAGTATGTTGATATAAATGGTGATATTTCTAGACGTACTGAGGTAAAGTTTGGTGTTCCACAAGGTTCTATCTTGGGTCCACTGCTTTTTTCTCTATATATGTTGCCTCTGGGTGATATTATTCGTAAACATTGTATTAGTTTCCACTGTTATGCTGATGACACACAGTTGTATGTCTCTGCAGAACCTGATGAGAGACACCAGCTAAATAGAATGGAGGAATGTGTTAAGGACATTAGACACTGGATGCTTATTCATTTCCTTCTGCTTAACTCTGACAAGACTGAAGTAATTGTACTAGGACCACATGCAGCTAGAAGTAAGTTTTCTGATTACACAGTGACTCTGGATGGCCTTTCTGTTTCTTCATGTGCAGCAGTAAAAGACCTCGGAGTGATTATTGACCCCAGTCTTTCATTCGAAACTCACATTGATACCATCACCCGGATAGCTTTCTTTCATCTCAGAAATATTGCAAAGATAAGAAATTTAATGTCATTGCATGACGTGGAAAAACTAGTCCATGCTTTCGTTACCTCCAGGTTGGATTATTGTAATGCCTTACTGTCTGGATATTCCAATAAGTGCATAAACAAGCTCCAGTTAGTTCAAAATGCAGCAGCAAGGGTCCTTCCTAGAACTAGAAAATATGACCACATCACCCCTGTCTTATCCACACTGCATTGGCTCCCAATCAAATTTCGTATTGATTATAAAATACTACTATTGACCTTTAAAGCACTAAATGGTCTCGCACCACAGTTCCTGAGTGAACTTCTGCTCCTCTATGACCCGCCACGCCTACTTAGATCAAAATGTGCAGGCTATCTGCTGGTACCTCGTATAGTGAAGGCTACATCAGGGGGCAGAGCCTTTTCTTACAAAGCTCCACAGTTATGGAACAGCCTTCCAAGTAATGTTCGGGAATCAGACACAGTCTCAGCATTTAAGTCTAGGCTGAAAACATATCTGTTTAGTCAAGCCTTTTGTTAATGGTGTTTATGAGGTAAAGGTGTAGATCTAGAGGGTCCTCAGACATAGAGTGTTTTGGTAAACTGGGATGTATGGATGCTGTCAGTCCCCACTCGCTTGCTCACTCGAGTTTGTTGACGGTGTAGTGGCTGGCTGCTTTATGTCCTGGGGCTCCCTCATGCCTGTGTTACCTTCTGGCTCTCCCCTTTTAGTTAGGCTGTCATAGTTAGTTGCTGGAGCCCCTGCTTGTACTCAATGCAATATGTATACTGTTCCTACTTATTCAGGTGACATTGGGCATGCCTAACAACCTGCGTTTTCTTCCCCCCCCAAAAAAAATCTGTCCCTCTGAGTTACATGGAGTCAACAGGAAATCTTTTGGTGGAGAGGGTGGAGACCTCGACTGGCTATCGTAGCCTGCAGGGAATCGGCCGTCAGACATACTGTCGCATGTCCCAGACCCGGTGAAATGTAACTGAATTGTCTTGGCCAGCCCTACGGGTCCCATCTGCATCTCATCATTGCTGAGGAGTGTGCTCCCATCACCCAATCAAGCATCCAGCCAGAGCAGGTCATGATATTTTTTAACCATATTAACATGCCATTGTTGTGTGTTATGCCTGATGTCAAGAGACTCGTCTCTGCGAGCCTACCAGACAGATTTGATACTTGTGTCATTTTTAGGGCATACCTAACAACCTGTGTTTTCTTTCTCTCTCCCCCCCCCATCTGTCCCTCTGAGTTACATGTTGGTCCTGGGATTGAGATGCTGGCCTCTTCTGCCCCTCGGACCTGCTTGATCCATCCTGGTGCCCTGTGTCTGGTCGGAGTTTTATCGCATCGCTCCTGTGGAGGATGGCCCCATGAGGACAGTTGATGGTTATACCTGGAGGATGCTTTGGACTCTTACAGTAATGCTTTTATGGCTGAGGACTACAGTTGACTTGCTAACTTTAGGACTGCAGTTGTCATGAACAGTTTTGCACTCAAGTTTCCATCAATGAAGAGTTATAACATCAACAAAACTGTCTTCATGTTAAAACTGTTAATGTTATAGTCATGCTGTCTGTTGTTGCCCAAATGAGGATGGGTTCCCTTTTGAGTCAGGTTCCTCTCGAGGTTTCTTCCTCATGTCGTCTGAGGGAGTTTTTCCTTGCCACCGTTGCCACAGGGGATAGATTGGGGATAGATTAGGGACAAAATTAGCTCATGTTTTAAGTCATTCAAATTCTGTAAAGCTGCTTTGCGACAATGTTTATTGTTAAAAGCGGTATACAAATAAACTTGACTTGACTTGACATGTTTCTTTACATATTTTGTAGCATTGTCTGTGGGTTTGCAAAGGGGGTCCCTGGCCAGAAGCTAATGCTGTTTGGGGGGCCTTGGCATGGAAAAGTTTGGGATCCCCTGAATTAGGTTACTGGAACAAACTCTACTGTAGTATTTCTACTTTTTTGTTTAGCTTGGGGAACAGACACAGTCTCGATGTAGTGGGCCCTAAGTGACAACTCTGTGCAGCTAGCAGACAGTCGATTTAGCCTGTTCATCCCGTGGGCAAGCCTCAGCAGTAGCTTTGGCTCTATGCTTATGCTGCCGAGTCATCAATCATTTGCCCTGCTGTGAGGACTCTAATGCTGGAGTTGGGGAATTACTAACTCCACCTAGGGCATCCAGACTTTCCCCTGAAGAAACTACACTGTTCTCATTCTCACTAACCCTCTCTAAAGTCTGGATATGCACCTCCAGAGCTGCAATCTTCTCTGTCAGAGAGCTAACTAACCTGCACTTATCACAAATAAAGCGATCACTAGTGACGGAGGAAGAATGGCTAAACATCCTGCACTCAGCACACTAAACAAGCTGAAGGTGTGCCATGATAAATGGATTCACGTACCTTAATTGAGGTTCTGTTGATATTAAAGCAGATCCAATGTGGATGGCCTCCACTTGTGGTCTTTACACTGGAGGTGAAAAAAAAAAGAAAGCTTCCATGAAGCCTCACAGCAAGAAGATTCTGGGTTCAAGCCCAGGAACCAAAAGGAACCTTTCTGTTTGGAGTTTGCATGTCCTCCCTGTGTCTGTATGGGTTTCCTCTGGGTGTTCTGGTTTCTTCCAGTCCAAAGGTATGCAGGTTAGGCTAATTGGTGGCTCTAAATTGACTGTAGGTGTGAATGGTTGTCTCCATGTGTCAGCCCTGCAATGACCGGGCAACTTGTCCAGGGTGTACCCCGCCTCTCACCCATAGTCAACTGGGATAAGTTCAAGCTTGCCTGTGAACCTGCCCAGGATAAGTTTTTATGGATAATGGATGGATGTTCAGATCCAGTGGGTGATTACTGGTGTTTGACAAACTCAGACTTTTGAATTCATCATATATTCATTAGACTTAAACCAAAACACTCTATGCCTGAGAACCCTCCAGATCTACTCCTTTACCTCATAAAAAAGAACTATTAACAAAAGGCTTGACTAAACAGATATGTTTTCAGCCAAGACTTAAACACTGAGACTGTGTCTGAGTCCCGAGCACTACTTGGAAGGCTGTTCCATAACTGTGGGGCTTTGTAAGAAAAGGCTCTGCCCCCTGATGTAGCCTTCACTATACAAGGTACCTACAGATACAGTTAGGTCCATAAATATTTGGACAGAGACAACATTTTTCTAATTTTGGTTCTGTACATAGCCACAATGAATTTTGAACAAAACAATTCAGATGCAGTTGAAGTTCAGACTTTCAGCTTTAATTCAGTGGGTTGAACAAAATGATTGCATAAAAATGTGAGGAACTAAAGCATTTTTTAAACACAATCCCTTCATTTCAGGGGCTCAAAAGTAATTGGACAAATTAAATAATTGTAAATAAAATGTTCATTTCTAATACTTGGTTGAAAACCCTTTGTTGGCAATGACTGCCTGAAGTCTTGAACTCATGGACATCATCAGACGCTGTGTTTCCTCCTTTTTAATGCTCTGCCAGGCCTTTACTGCACCGGTTTTCAGTTGCTGTTTGTTTGTGGGCCTTTCTGTCTGAAGTTTAGTCTTTAACAAGCAGAGGTGGAAAAACTGGATTGACAGAGTAAAAGTCCTGCTTAGGTTTTCCTTCTGCCTGTGCTCTCAACACAGGTGATTTCACCAATTAGCTCATCAACCTGGCTTAGGGGATGTGGTAATTAGGATCAGCTGTTTCATTGAATTGGTTGGAGCAAAAACGTGGCAGGGTTTTTACTTTCTGCACCCGGGTTTTTCCACCTCTGTTAACAAGTGAAATGCATGCTCAATTGGGTTGAGATCAGGTGACTGACTTGGCCATTCAAGAATATTCCACTTCTTTGCTTTTATAAACTCCTGGGTTGCTTTGGCTTTATGTTTTGAGTCATTGTCCATCTGTATTATGAAACGCCGACCAATCAGTTTGGCTGCATTTGGCTGGATTTGAGTACACCATATGTCTCTGAATACCTCAGAATTCATCTGGCTGCTTCTGTCCTGTGTCACATCATCAATAAACATGAGTGACCCAGTGCCATTGGCAGCCATGCATGCCCAAGCCATCACACTGCCTCTGCCATGTTTTACAGATGATGTGGTATGCTTTGGATCATGAGCTGTACCACGCCTTCACCATACTTTTTTCTTTCCATCATTCTGGTAGAGGTTGATCTTGGTTTCATCTGTCCAAAGAATGTTCTATCAGAACTGTGCTGGCTTTTTTAGATGTTTTTTAGCAAAGTCCAATCTAGCCTTTTTATTCTTGAGGCTTATGAGTGGCTTGCACCGTGCAGTGAACCCTCTGTATTTACTTTCATACAGTCTTCTCTTTATGGTAGATTTGGATATTGATACACCTACCTCCTGGAGAGTGTTGTTCACTTGGTTGGCTGTTGTGAAGGGGTTTCTCTTCACCATGGAAATTATTCTGCGATCATCCACCACTGTTGTCATCTGTGGGCGTCCAGGTCTTTTTGCATTGATGAGTTCACCAGTGCTTTCTTTCTTTCTCAGGATGTACCAAACTGTAGATTTTGCCACTCCTAATATTGTAGCAATTTCTCAGATGGTTTTTTTTTCTGTTTTCGCAGCTTAAGGATGGCTTGTTTCACCTGCATGGAGAGCTCCTTTGACCACATGTTTTCTTCACAGCAAAATCTTCCAAATGCAAGCACCACACCTCAAATCAACTCCAGGCCTTTTATCTGCTTAATTGAGAATGACATAATGAAGGAATTGTCCACACCTGCCCATGAAATAGCCTTTGAGTCAATTGTCCAATTACTTTTGGTCCCTTTAAAAACAGGGTGACACATGTTAAGGAGCTGAAACTCCTAAACCCTTCATCCAATTTTAATGTGGATACCCTCAAATGAAAGCTGAAACGCTGGACTTTATGTCCATGTCCATTATATAACTATAACCTGAATATGTTTCAGTAAACAGGTAAAAAAAAACAAAATTTGTGTCAGTGCCCAAATATATATGGACCTAACTGTAGGTATCTTGGTATCCACCTATCTTCAGTTGGCAAGTCCATGTTGACCACCTGTGTTCTCACCTGCAGCAAAGATTGTACTTCTTGCGCAGGCTCAGGGTGTTTGGTGTAAACCAAAAAGTAATGTTTTTATTTTATCAGTCTATCTTGGAAAGCATTCTTAGGTATGGTATGACAGCTTGGTATGGTAACCTCTCAGTCCATTTGAAATCAAAAATTGCCCATCTGGTACAGACAGCAATGAAAGTGATAGGGAGGTCTGAAAAGCTGCCCCTGCAGGCCATCTATGAGCAGTCTGTGCTTAGACATGCACAGAGAATTTTGTCTGATGAGTCCCATGTCCTCCACTCTGAATATGAACTTCTACCATCAGGCAAACACTATAGAGTCCCCTACTGCAGGCTTAACTGCTTCAAAAACTCATTCTTGCCAACTTCAGTCAGAGTTTTGAATGCTTCTAAGGCCAAGGGTGTTGTGCAATAGGGTTAAGGATGGTTCATCATGTTGGTTTTTGATTGTGAATTTATACTCATGGTTCTGTGTGCGTGGGTGCATGTGTTGTATATGTTTTTATGTTTACCTGCAGGTATGTGTCTGTACATGTCTGTATGTGGATTGATATTATTAGTGTGTGTCTGTATATGGTGGTATTTGTATTGTTCATCTATTTATTCTCTATGTAAGCAGCATTGTAGCAGCAATGAAGTCCAAGATGAATTTCCCTTTGGGGACAATAAAGTGCATCTTAATCTTAATCTTAGCCTGCACCTTTTGATCTAAGTAGGCATGGTGGGTTATAAAGGACCAGAAGTTCGCTCAGGTACTGTGGTGTGAGACCATTCAGTGCTTTAAAGGTCAATTGTCGTATTTTATAATCAATACGAAATTTGATTGGGAGCCAATGCAGTGTGGATAAGATGGGGTGATGTGGTCATATTTTCTAGTTCTAGTAAGGACTCTTGCTGCTGCAGTTTGAACTAACTGGAGCTTGTTTATGCACTTATTGGAACATCCAGACAATAAGGCATTACAGTAATCCAACCTGGGGGTAACGAAAGCATGAACTAGTTTTTCTGCATCGTGTAATGACAAATTTCTTATCTTTGCAATATTTCTGAGATGAAAGAAAGCTATCCGGGTAATGTTATTGATGTGAGTTTCGAATGAAAGACTGGGGTCAATAATCATCCCGAGGTCTTTTACTGCTGCATGTGAAGAAACAGAAAGGCCATCTAGAGTTACTGTGGAATCAGAAAACTTACTTCTAGCTGCATGCGGTCTGAGTACAAGTACTTCTGTCTTGTCAGAGTTAAGCAGAAGGAAGTTAATAAGCATCCAGTGTCTAATGTCCTTCACACATTCTTCAATTCTATTAAGCTTGTGTCTCTCATCTGGTTTTGCAGAAACATACAACTGTTTGCCATCAGCATAACAGTGGAAACTAATACAATGTTTATGAATAATATCACCCAGAGGTAACATATATAAAGAAAAAAGCAGTGGACCCAAGATAGAACCTTGTGGAACACCAAACTTTACCTTGGTATGTCTAGAAAAATCACTATTTACATCAACATACTGATAGCGATCAGTTAAATAAGACCTGAGCCAGGAGAGGGCCGTTCCCTTAACTCCCACAACATTTTCTAGTCTATCCAGAAGAATGGAATGATCAATAGTATAAAATGCTGCACTGAGGTCAAGCAACACAAGCAGTGAGACACAGCCCTGATCAGAAGCCAACAGTAGGTCGTTTACTAGTTTATCCAGAGCTGTCTCTGTGCTATAATGGGGTTTAAATCCTGACTGATACATTTCATGGATGTTATTTCTATGTAAATATGAGCATAACTGCTGTGCCACAGCTTTTTCAAGGATCTTGGAGATAAAGGGGAGGTTTGATATTGGCTGAAAATTGGAAAACTGACAGGGATCAAGGTTAGGTTTTTTAATCAGGGGTTTGATAACTGCTAGTTTAAAGGATTTGGGTACATAGCCGATCCTAAGAGCAGAATTTATTATTTTTAAAAGCGGTTCAATTACTTCAGGTATTATCTGTTTGAATAGATGTATAGGTAAGGGATCTAGTACACAAGTTGAGGCTTTTGATGCGGAGATTAAGATTAGATTAGATTCACTTTATTTATCCCACATCAGGGAAATTCACGTGTTACAGTAGCAAGAAAATGTCATACAGATAGCAAATAAAAACTGAAATAAATATTAGACAAACGAAAGATTAAATACAGAGGACTACTTGCATTATCTACCGTGAAAAAGTATAGAAAAATTGCCTTATTGAGAGGCTTGGAAAAAAATTGCACATTACAGGTAGACTCTGTGTGTAATATATATATATATATATATATATATATATATATATATATATATATATATATATATATATTATATATATATATATATATATATATATATATATATATATTATATATATATATATATATATATATATATATATATATATATATATATATATATATGTATAAATAAAAGTATGTAAAAAATAATTTAAGGCAAGGCAAGTTTATTTATATAGCGCATTTCATACACAGTGACAGTTCAATGTGCTTTACAGAGGTAAAAGCAAAACAGTAAACAATAGAAAATAAAATTACATAAAATAAAGGGGGAAGAAGAGAGAAAAATAAAAATAATATGAGAATTAAACAATAGTAGAAATAAAGAAAATAAAATGAAGTAAAAGTTCAGTAAGAAACAGCAGAATAAAATGAAATAAAAGTTAAGTAATGTTTAAAACATGCAAAGACTGTAAAAGTTAAGTAAAGTTTAAAACATGTAAAGATGATGATATTTATCAGTTAGCAGAAAGCATCTGAAAACAGCTTAGTCTTTAGTCTAGATTTGAAGCTGCCAACAGCAGGAGCATTTTTGATGTCCTCTGGGAGTTGGTTCCATAGCTGTACTGCATAGTAGCTAAAAGCTGCTTCACCACACTTTGTTTTAACAACAGGTTTTACCAGTAAATTTTGCTGCTGCGATCTGGTAGATCTGATTGGATTAGGCCGCTGCAACATATTAGAGAGGTAATTGGGCCCTGTACCATTTAGAGATTTGTACACCAGCAACAATGCTATAAAGTCAATTCTGTAGCTTACTGGAAGCCAGTGAAGGGACCTTAGACCTATATTATTGCACATAATAATTGCATCGATGAGGTAGAGGTAGTAGTGGTGAAGTAGTGCAAATAAAACCGACAAACAGGTTATTGGTGCTACATTACAAGTTGTGGGTGCTATACAGTCTGACAGCAGTAGGTATGAATGACCTGCAGTATCTCTCCTTCTTACACCGTGGGTGCAGCAGTCTACTACTAAACTGCTGATCTGATACAGTTATATTGTTAACTACAGGGTCACTTACATTTAAATTAGTACACTTAAATTACACTTACTTTAAATTAGTAGATTGAATTTTTGTCAGATATTTTCAATTTTGTCATTAAAAAAATTCATGAAGTCGTTGCTACTACATACTGCAGGTATGCATGTGTCTATAGTGGACTTATTCCTGGTTAATTTTGCTATGTATGAAATAGGAATTTAGGATTATTTTTATCTTCTATTAGGGAGGAGAGATATGTTGATCTAGCAGCACTAAGAGCTTTTCTATACTTCAGGAAGCTCTCCTTCCACGCTAATTTGAACACTATCAATTTTGTTTGACACCATTTAGGTTCCAATTTTCGAGTGGTCTGTTTCAAAGTGAGAGTGTCATCATTATACCAAGGTACTATTTTTTTTCTCTCTGACCATTTTCCTTTTAAGAGGAGCTACATTATCTAAAGTATAGCGAAACATTGACTCTAAGCATTCAGTTGCCTGATCGAGTTCTGCAGGGGCTGACAGTGACCCAATCAATGTTGATAACTCTGGGAGATCATTTATAAAGCTCTGTGCAGTAGTTGATGTAAATGTATGTTTAACACAGTAGCGTGGTGAAGTGCATATATTATTACTCAGACATATTTTGAATAAGATGAGATAATGATCTGAGATCATTTCACTGTGGAAGTGTGACTATATTTTCTACGTTTAACCCGAATGTTAGTATTAGATCAAGGGTGTGACCACCATTATGGGTCAGACCTATGACATTCTGATTAACCCCTACTGAATCTAAAATGGACACAAACGCTGTTTTCAAAGGGTCTTCTGGGTTATTGAAGTGAATATTAAAATCTCCAACAACTAAAGCTTTGTCTAAGGAAATAACCAGATCTGAGATAAAATCTGCAAATTCAGAAAGAAACTCAGAATATGGCCCCGGAGGCCTGTAAATAATAAGTAACGGAATTAACTGGGTAGACCTATTTTTCGAGGCTGCATACATTATATTTGTATGAAGAACTTCAAATGTATTAAATTTATAACAAGGTTTTTGTGTTACACCTAGATAATCATTATAAATAACCGCGACGCCTCCTCCTCTGCCAGTTAGATGAGGCTGGTGTATATAACTGTATCCAGGAGGACTTGCTTCATTTAATGCTAAATATTCATTTGGCTTAATCCATGTTTCAGTTAAACAAAGTACATTAAACTCCTGATCAGTAATAAGTTCATTAACCATTAGCACTTTAGCATATTAGCACTTTAGCGCATTAGCGTAAGAGATCTAGTATTTAATAGCCCCCCCTTTAGATCAAAGGTGCTGGCAGCAACTGTACAGTCAGTATGACCTAATTTTATATTGATTAGGTTACTGGAACAAACACTCTGAGTATTTCTACTTTTTTGTTTAGCTTGGGGAACAGACACAGTCTCGATGTAGTGGACCCTGAGTGACGACTCTGTCCAGCTAGCAGACAGTCAGTTTAGCCTGTTCGTCTGCTCCCTGGCCTTGGCTCTGGATTGTCAGAAACAGAGGTGTGACCAGAATGGCATGTGTGGGTGGGCAGTTAGCTCATCTGGGGGGGCAGAAAACAATACCTGAAAAATCGGTGGAAAACCACCACTACAATTACTAGGCCTAATAGTCCAATAATAATAATAATAATAATAATAATAATAATAATAATAATTCAATTCGGTAATCAAAATATGGTCACACTAGCATAAATCATGACCGTCAATTTTGTTAACAGTGTGGAATTTTTTTATGAAGTTTTTGTTTTGTTTTGTTTTGTTTGTTTTTTTTGTTTTTTTTTGTAAAGAAAAAAAACTAAACTAACTTTTTTTGAAAAGTCTGGCTATGCTGAATGGAAATTTAAATGTTGACATTGAAAATGTTAGGATGCACCATCTACTGGTCTTCATGAATAGCTGACCTTTGACCTGGACCATTATCTACAGTACAAGTCTGCGGTTACACTTAGCAAATTCTGAAACAAATTCATTCATGTCTAGATTTTCTGTGATTTCCTTCTCATGTGCCAGAATGACTAAATTTTTCTTCCTTGAATGCAGCATTGTTCTGCGTAGTGGAGTGAGGATGCGGTTCAAGGTGGAGAAAGAGCTTTCGCATGCAGCTGAAGACACGCCAATGACAAGTGCTGTGACATATATTGAATGCAATATGGGGAAGGCCTCTTTGTACTGCTGAATGCATTTGCATGCTTCAGAGAGGTTAGCATCAGTTGACAATTTATTGAGCAACATTGCTTTTGCCACAGAAATTTCATTTTGCAAGCTTATGCTGTTAAGCTCTGTGCCTGCAAGCACCTGAAGTGGTTTCAGGAGAGAGGGCTCAAGAAAGGACTTTGATTTTGGCAGGAGAAATGATGTGGACCTCATCAGTTCAACATTTCTCTGAGAGAATCTTGTCTCCATCTCTACAATAGCTCTGTCAAGAATGTTTAACATGGCCCTTTTAAAAGTTTGATTAGGAGCTATTTGGTCATCAGAATGCCCAAGTGTTGACAAGACAACGCTATCACCAAGCTGTGAATTAACTTTGCGTTTTCTTTTATGTGGGGGCGAATTGGTAGGCCTACTTCCACCCTGAGAGAAATGCTCCTGCCAGAATGAGTCACTCCTCATCTCCTTCAGAGTAGCCAGTGAAGCTGTCACCACCTCCCCAGCAGTGCACATATCCACTGCTTGGGCCTGCAGAATGGCATTAGCTGGTTTCAGTGCACCAAGGACCTGAAGGAGGAACTTTCCTGTGTTAAAGAAACACTGTCGTTTTAATTGGGTCGAAAGACCCAATGCCTCTGTGCTGATGTCAAAAGGAGCAGTGTCATCCTCTGCTACATCTGAGAGAAGCCCTCTGATTGTGTCCTCATTGGTGACAATGGACTTCGTGACCTCATAATGACTGGTCCACCGTATTTCCAGTAGTCGTTTCAGTGTAGGTGTGTTGTATGTGTGTGCAACATAATGTCTGTGACAAAATGTGTTTAAAGAATTTGACCAGTCAAAGAACTTCTTTGCCAGGGGTTCTGCTTCCATTGCGTGAACCACTGCCAAATGGAGCTGGTGGTTGTAGCAGTGCACGTATGGAATGTACTTCCCCACTTTGGTTTGCAACAAAGCTTGGACACCACCCCTTCCCCCAGACATGACAGACGCACCATCATAGCACTGACACACTAAATTGTCTGGTCTGTAACCCAGGTCAGTCAAATGTGAAAGAATGTGGTCGGAAATGTACTCAGCATCAAGCTGATGTAGTTCAATTAATCCAATTAGGTGTTCCTTGGGGACAGAGTTTTGGACAAATCTAATTACTACAGACAAATTCTCTATGTTACAGCGATCTCTGGTACCATCACTTTTAATGCAAAGTCCAGGAGAGTCTGCTTTCTCGTATCTGGCTTGGATATTGTTTAGCACCATTTTGGTGAGGGTTTCAATTATTTCATTTTGTATTACATTTGACGTGTATTTTGCATTGTCTGGGATATGTTTTACAATTTCTGCCAATTTCTCAAATTTTTTGACTGTATATTCAAAAAACTTCAGGAAAAGTCCCTCCTCCCCACCCTCGTGATTGTGACCACGCAGAGCCAGTTCATTGACAGCCAGGAACTGAACGGCCTCCCCAATGCTCTTCGCATAGTACCTGTTTTTTTCTATCTGCATTTGACCCAGCAGGTGAGCTATGCTTTCACCCGTCTCTGCCCGACGCTGGTGTTCCTGCCACGCAGACATTGATCTGACGTGCGGGAGACTCGACCCATGTTTTTGGAAGCCGGCGTCTTTTTCAAGGGCTTTTTTCCAATTTGTGAAGCCACATTTGGTACATATATCCTCGCGGTCCGAATGTGAAATGTTAAATTTGCGGCAGGCAAAGCAAAAGCTGGCATCGCGGATAACGGAATACTCGAGCCAAGGTCGAGAATGATACCAGCTTGCACTAAAGCACCGAAGGGTTTGTCCAAATGGGCGCTTGGGGTAATTAGTTAAAATAGGCTGGGACAGGCTATCCATATTTAAGTCGGAAGGGACGTGCACATCAGAGGTTTGGGAGGACTGCGTACTTTGTGAAATGCAGGGGGTTTTAGTTCCTGAAGTGGCCACAGAACTGCAGGATGGCGCAGACCTATCCAGATCCTGTGAAGGGCTTTGCTCCACGTTGGCAGCAGCGGTGCTGGGCTCAACAGCGGAGTCAGAAGCTTGCACAGCGACAGGGGCGGACGAGGTCTGCTTTTTAATGAGCCACCTATGCATGTCTTTTGGTGTTACGTACTAGTTAATAAAATGTTTTAATAACGTCTGTGTGGGTTATGCTTAGTGGCTGGCTGCCTGCCTAGGCTGGCAATTCAACTAGCTAGCACAGTCTCCTAGTCTTAATAATAGCAGGCTAGCACAGGCAGACTGCTGTAACTAGCTGACTTATCTACACAAATCAACAAGTAAATGAAACGAACAAGCTCAACTCAACAAAAACTACTACCACTACTTTGTGAAAAGATGACAGAGAAGAACGAAATAGGAACTGTATGGGCGCAAAGTAAACTCCCGCACAGCGTTGTGCTTGCTAGTTGAATGGAGGAGGACTGACACGCCCCCTATTCAAACGAACCAACTGGAAAGCAGTTTTGATGATTGTTCTGCCCGTTAAGGTTACGGAGGGGGGAAACACGATAACAAAAAATAATTAAAGCTATAAACTTTGCAGATATATGCTGTTTTTAAATCAACACCAGCATTTATTCTACCAATACAAGACACAAACAGAGATCATAAATCATGGCCTTTTTTCTGGCCAGTTTTCTTTGGATGGACAGGGCATTTCTCAGGGGGGCAGGACTTGTCCCTGGGGGGGCAGTGCCCACCCCAGCCCCCCCGTGGCCATGCCCCGGGTCAGAAATTAACTAGACCTGTTCTGAGACTATGACCTATGCTGCAAGAAATGAGAGCAGCACCTTCCCGAGTGGGATGGATACTGTCCCGCCCTAACAGGCCAGCAGTGCCCTCAGAATTAGTCCAATTATCTGTAAAGCCCACACTGTTTTCAGAGCACCACCTGGACAACCAGCAGTTCAGCGACCATACCTGCTGTAAGCTATATCGCCACACCGCATTGGGATGGGGCCAGAGCATACTACAGCATCGGACATCACCTTTGCTAATTTAAACACCTCTACAAAGTTACTCTTAGTAACCTCAGACTGATGAAAGCATATATTATTAGCTCCTGCATGGATAACTATCTTTGAGAACCTGTGCTTGCCTAGGACCCTAAGATTACCTGCTATGTCCGGTGCCTTGGCTCCCAGTATACACCTGACTAAAGCTGCTGGTGCCCCTAAAGGCCTAGCTAATTTCACATGCCGTATGATAGAGTCTCCTATAACCAGAGCGCTTTCAGGTTTCTCAGTGGGTACATGACTAAGGAGAGCAAACCTGTTCAACACGTGAAGCGGAGAGGAGTGGTGCTCCTGTGGGCGAGCCTCAACAGTCACTTTGGCTCTACACTTATGTCGCCGAGTCGTCACCCATTCGCCCCACTATAAGGGCTCTAATTCCGGAGTTGGGGGATTACTAACTCCACCTAGGGCATCCAGACTTTCCCCAACTGTGTTGTGTACAGTTGGCTTGCTAATTTTAGGACTGCAGCTGTCATGAACAGTTTTGCACTCAAGTTTCCATCAATGAACAGTTTATAACTTCAACAAAACACACTTCATGTTAAAACTATAATAATTTTTCTGGTTTCATAGTTATACTTTGTGACTATATCAGACACAGTTTTAGAAGCAAGTTATTTATAATCATCCTATCTGTTATCACCCAAATGAGATATCTATAGATAGATTTGTGGTCAGAAGTTTACATACAGTGACATGAATGTCATCTTGGATATGAATGTCATGGCAATATTTGGGCTTTCAGTAATTTCTTTGAACTGTTCTTTTTCTGTGGCAGAATGTACAGCATGCATCTTTAATTTAAAAAAAAACCACTAGAATTTGGTACACAAGTTTTAATTTTCTTTGGATTTTCTGAAATCAACACAGGGTCAAAATTATACATACAGGGTAAAAAAATTTACATATGCTCACTTAGATTATTAATTCAGAGGTGCTGAAACTTCCAAAATGTCTCTTATCTTGCCAAGGCTGAGGTCTCTTAACTTCCTATTAGTGATCATGATTGACTACAGCTGGTAGCTTCTCTGTGCCTTCATCAAAAGAGTTTGTTTACAGCACTCATTGGATTGATCAACACATAGTAAAACGGGAAAGTCCAAGGAGCTCAGTGCAAATTTCAGAAAGAGGATCGCAGATATACATGTTATGTTGCTTCCAAATACAATTCTACACTTCAGATAGAGCAACATGGACACACTTGTGGCTGGTTCACTCACTTCTTCTGGTCATGTTTATTACATGCACATTCCAACCAGTAGTACAGAACATCAGCGCCACCTGCTGGTAACAGTTAATACGGTGCAAACTTTGGCTCATACATAACATCTCCTCCCCACTAAGCTATGTTGTCCATCAACACATGGGTATTTCTTTTGTACAATGAAGGTTGCTTTTCTTTTACACAACAATAAGTTTTTTTAACAACAACACAATATTCAAAATGGAGATTGATCTTAATTCTATCAAATCAACTTGTATGCTGCAGACAATCAAGTCGAGTCAAGTCAAGTCGACTTTATTGTCAAATATGCTATACATGCTTGACATACAGCACAGACGAAATTTCAGTCCTCTCTGACCCACAGTGCAAACAGGCAATGCAAGAAATGAAAAATAGAATAATTGAAATAAGAATAACTAAAATAAACAATACAAACAGTATAAACACTCTAGATAAGAACGAGACATAGACTAAATAAACAAGACATAGACTAAATAAACAATAAGACATACGGGCAGACAGTGCAAACAGGCAATGCAATAAATAAAAAATAGAATAATTGAAATAAACAATACAACAGTATAAACACTCTAGATAAGAACTAAACATAGACTAAATAAATTAGACATAGACTAAAACAATACAAACAGTATAAACACTCTAGATAAGAACTAGACATAGACTAAACACTCATTCACACACACACACACACACACACACACACACACACACACACACACACACACATAAATTGGAGCAAATAAACAGTCAAGGGCACTTGAGGTATAGTAGGTAAACATAAAATAAGCAGTATAAACAATAAACTAATAGCTGTTAAGGTGAGGTAGTGTGGAATAGTGCAAATGAGCAAGGTAAAGCGAAATGTGCAGACCCTGAGTTCAGTGTGTTAATGAACGTTGAGAGTACGTGTGCATGTGTGTGTGTGTTGGGGGGGACTGTGAGGGTGACATGTCAGATGCTGAAGGGGGGGCAGGGGGGTGTGCGAGCAGAATCTGTGGCAGGGGGCAGAGGGGGGAGGAGGGGCAGAACAGGGAGGGAGTTGAGCCTCCTGACCGCCTAGTGAAAGAAACTGTCCTTGAGCCTGCTGGTTTTGGCCCAGAGACTCCGCAGTCTCCTCCCCGACAGCAGCAGACTGAAGAGGCTGTGAGATGGGTGGGTGGGGTCACCTGCAATCCTGATGGCTTTGTGGGTGAGGTGGGAGTTATAGATATCCGTTAGAGAAGGAAGAGAGACACCAATGATCCTCTCAGCTGCTCTCATGATGCACTGCAGAGTCTTGCAGCAGGACACGGTGCAGGCGCCGTACCACATGGTGATGCAGCTGGTCAGGATGTTCTCTATGGTGCCTTTGTTGATGAGACCCACCACAGTCGTGTCATCCACAAACTTAATGAAGAGATTAGAGCTGGATGTTGGTGTGCAGTCGTGGGTCAGCAGAGTGAAGAGGAGGGGGCTCAGCACACATCCTTGGGGGGCCCCCATGTTCAATGTGATGGTTCTGGAGGAGTTGCTGCCGACCCGTACAGCCTGTGGTCTCCCCGTCAGGAAGTCCAGCAGCCAGTTGCACAGGGAGGTGTTGAGTCCCAGCTGGTCCAGTTTATGAATGAGCTGCTGAGGAATGATTGTGTTGAATGCTGAGCTAAAGTCTATGAACAGCATTCAGACATACGAGTCTTTTGTCTCCAGGTGGGTGAGAGCTGAGTGGAGGGCAGTGGAGATGGCATCATCGGTTGAACAGTTGGACTGATATGCAAACTGCAAAAGGTCCAGGGCGGGGGGAAGGGCAGACTTGATATGCCACATGACTAGCCACTCAAAGCACTTCATGAGGATGGGAGTGAGTGCGACAGGGCGGTAGTCATTGAAGCAGGAGGGAGACAGCTTCTTCGGGACCGGGATGATGGTGGTGGCTTTGAGGCATGTGGGGACAACAGCCTGGCTCAACGAGATGTTGAAGATGTCCATAAAGACATCTGTGAGCTCCTCGGCACAGTCTCTCAGGACATGACTAGGAATGTTATCAGGACCCGGGGCTTTCCGTGCATTTGTCATCCTGAGAGTTCTCCTCATGCTGTCTGGGGACAGCATCAACACCTGGTCATTGGGAGGTGGTGGGGTCTTCTGTGCCGTGGTGCTGTTGTCTGCCTCAAAGCGAGCGAAGAAGTCGTTCAACTGATTCAGCAGAGAGATGGAGTTATCACAGGTCTGCGGCAAGGGCTTGTAGTCTGTGATGGTCTGAATCCCCTGCCACAGGTTCCTGGTGTCTCTGCTGTCATTGAAATAGTCAGCAATGTACCTGGAATACTGTCTCTTGGCCACCCTGATGCCTCATGACAGGTTGGCCCTAGCTGTCCTCAGGCCCACCTCATCCCCAGCTCTGAAGGCGGTGTTCTGAGTCCACAGGAGCCTGTGGACTTCTTCTGTCAGCCATGGTTTCTGATTGGCTCGATTGGAGATGGTTCTGGTGACCGTAACATCGTCCATGCACTTCCTCATGTAGGCAGTGACAGTCTCCATGTACTCTTGGAGATCTGTGGAATTGTTGTAGGTGGCCGCCTGTCTGAACATGCTCCAGTCAGTGGTGGAAAAACAGTCCTGGAGTGCCTCTGAGGAACCCTCTGGCCACACACGTATCTGCTTTGTAGCTGGTTTGGTGACTTTAACCAGCGGCCTGTATGCTGGCATTAGCATAACAGTGGAGTGATCTGAGGCCCCAAGATGGGGAAGGGGTAGGGCTTTGTAGGCGCCTTTATGCATGGTGTAAACATTGTCCAGAGTATTGTTTCCACATGTGGGAAAGTTGATATGTCCATAGAGTTTTGGAAACACGATCTTGGGGTTTGCATGGTTGAAATCCCCAGCCAGGATGAGGAAAGCATCTGGATGGGCTGTCTGCTACTCACTGATGTGCTGATAGAGTTCATTCAGTGCTTCACTCCTCTTGTTATTGGATCCGGGAGGGATGTATATTGCTACCAGCAACATGGCTGTAAATTCCCTCGGCAGATAGAATGGCCGGCACTTAATAATTATAAACTCCACCAATGGTGAGCAGTGTTTGCAGACCACAACAGCATCGTAGCACCAGGCATCACTGATGTAAACACAGAGTCCTCTGCCACGAGTCTTCCCCCCCTCGACTAGCGCTCTGTCTGACCGGTAGCATGTTAGCCGGGCTAGCTAAATGGCACAGTCTGGGACACTGTCACAGCCATGTTTCCACAAACACAAAGGTACAACACTCACTCACAGACTTAGAAGATGAGCGGAGCAGGCGTACATAATCCAGCTTGTTGTCCAGAAGAAAGAAGAAACCTTTATTCATCACATGCACACTTCAAGCAAAGTGAAATTCATCCTCTGCATTTAACCCATCTGAAGCAGTGAACACACACACCCAGAGCAGTGGGCAGCCCAGAGCACCCGGGGAGCAGTCAGGGGTTCATTACCATGCTCAAGGGCACCTCAGCCCAAGGCCGCCCTACGTCAACCTAACTGCATGTCTTTGGATTGTGGGGGAAACTGGAGCACCCAGAGGAAACCCACGCAGACATGGGGAGAACATGCAAACTCCACACAGAAAGGCCCTCGGTGGCCGCTGGGTTCGAACCCGGAACCTTCTTGCTGTGAGGCGCCCATGCTAACCACTACACCACCGTGCTGTGGAAGTGCAAGTGTATGTAGGCCAGAATGATGGTAGGGCTAGCCGGCCAGTGAGGGCTAGCCACTAGCCTAGCCCGGATACCTCCGCGCTTGCCCCTCTTCTGCTTCCGCATGTTCTGCCTGTGGCGCTTCCACTGTGGGCTGGATGCAGGAGTGGGGGTCGGTGGTTGAGCAGGCCTCCGGAGCAAACCGTAGTTGCATAGCACTTCCGCATCTGCTGGATTTATATCCGTGAATATAGTTCTGCGGATGTCGAGCAGAAACTCACGGGAGTATGTGCGCCTTAAGACTGATGGACACGACAAAGACGAACAGATACACACTGTTTTAAAACACAAAAAACACGAAAACACCGTTCTTTCGGAATGGAGAGGAGCCGCTGCGTGTGTACGCGCTGCCATCTTGAAAAAAAAATGTCTCAGAACCAGACAGACAGTCTTATATTCTTTCAACTAGGCAAAGTGTTCACTCATCACGGTAGCGAACTGGTGGTTGGGTAATCCTCACGGGATAACGTCTCACAGTCTCTGTCACTTGTGTAAGTCCAGTCTGTGGTGGTTCAGTGGACTGCTTTTTTTTGGATGGTTCAATGGTGTCAGAGACTCGATCATGCTTTTGCTCTTGGTGAGGTGCACTAAGTGGATGTGTAGTGCAACTCTCACTTGGTAACACTGGAGGACTGTCACAAGGGTCCACAGCAGTCTGCTGACACTGTGAAGGATCCAGACGCGTCAGCATTTGATCCACATGGCGCGTCCATGTGCCTTGTGTTCCCACATTTACTTTATATGACACAGGTCCAGTCTTTTCCATGACAACACCCTGTGTCCACTTCTCCTCCCCCTTTCTATAGTCACATGCAAAGACTGACTCTCCAACATCAAACTGTCTGTCCTTAGAGCATAGTTGGTGGCATTGCCATTGAGCATCCTGTGAACTTTGCACTGGTTCAGTCATGCTGGGTTTCAGGAAATCCAGCCGTGAACGCAGCCTGCGTCCAAGGAACAGCATTGCTGGCATTTCTTTAGTTCAGTGGCAGTTCTAGACCAAAATTACTAGGGGGGCCGAGGTGGGGCCAGTGTTTTTCACGGGGGCACATATGGACAAAACATGGCAATATTTAAGTGTTCAAAATGTTTTGTTTAGTTTATTTAAAACCAAAACAACATACATTGAGCATAAATACAATGAGATAAACATTCTGTCTCAATAGCCTAAACATAAAATAAATTGTGCTCAATAAATCTTAAAACCATGTTTCTCTTTTTTGTAAAATAAGATTTCTATTTTTGCATACAATGAACCTTTTCTTCAGATGTGGCTGCACTGGAGTGTCATCCAAGCACTTGCTGATATCTGGAGAAAGATGAATACAGTAAATATGAGAGTGCGACTGAGAACAACATTTATTTAACATTATTCATTTATTATTATATCTCATCTCATTATCTCTAGCCGCTTTATCCTTCTACAGGGTCGCAGACAACCACTCACACTCACATTCACACCTACGGTCAATTTAGAGTCACCAGTTAACCTAACCTGCATGTCTTTGGACTGTGGGGGAAACCGGAGCACCCGGAGGAAACCCACGCGGACACGGGGAGAACATGCAAACTCCGCACAGAAGGGCCCTCGCCGGCCACGGGGCTCGAACCCAGACCTTCTTGCTGTGAGGCGACAGCGCTAACCACTACACCACCGTGCCGCTCTATTATTATATCTATTATTTTTATTTTATATTTATTAATTATTATTCAGACTTCACACTTTCAGGGTAGGCTATATGAATTGTAGGCCGACACCGCTCACACACACACACATTTGTTCAACATCACAAACCTGATGGTGCTGTACTTGATATGCATGGTGAATCTGGTTGTCCCAGTGACTCGTTGGGTTGTCTCTCATTCTGTCCCTCAATCTGATCCTGAATGTCTTCATCCTCACTCTCAAATTGCCTTTCAGATGCCTCACTTTCCACCTCTCCAACCACCACCTCTAGCTCTCTCTCCACCTCTGGCTCTCTCTCCTCTTTCATAATCTTCATCTTCCTTACTCTCTCTATGTTGCTTTTTGCCAACAGGGGCAAAAAAGGACATAATGTCCTTCTTGCTCCTTTTCATGATGATAGCCTACAGTAGGCCTATACTAAAAAGTAAACGGAGAGGAATGTAGCCTCTACATATCACAAGGCCATTCAAGTTTTACAAGAAGGTTAAACACTGTCGGTTATTTTACCCATTTCCCAAAAATATTAAGTTAGGCTACTTATTGCTTTGCAACGCACTTTTAAGAAAGCGCAATAAAACGGATTTATTATTGTAGTGAACAACAACAGTAAAACACGGATATGTGCAAACACTGACGTTACAAAATTGAATAATTTTCCTTACCTTCGCCTCTTTGCAGTAGCCTAGTTCTTGCAGGGCTGCAGCTGTTATCTCTCACGTCCAAAGTTTACAATTCATGCTGCTGCTGGTCTTTCTGCTGCTGCTGGTCTTTCTGCTGCAGGTAACAGTGTGCGTGTAGCGCTTTAAGGAGTCCGTGTAGAACACTCCGTCATGTCAGTTCTGATCTTTGAGCCAGCGCACGTCGAAATTAATAAAGCTTATTATCTGTTCAGCACAGGGGCCACAACAGGGGCCAGGAGCAATTATACAGGGGCACTGGCCCCCCCTGGCCCCCGTTTAAAACCGCCTATGCTTTAGTTGTCACATGGGGAGTGTTCCTGTATGTCAACAGAAAAGTATCAAGGCATTGTTGCACCTGTGCTGTGCCTTTCAAGGACTTTAAAGCTTGTTTAAACATTTGCACAAAGCGTTCCGCCAAGCCATTGGTGGAAGGATGGTACAGCGTGGAGTGAATGTGTTGGACTCCATTGCACTTCAGAAATGCACTGAATTCTTCAGAGCAAAACTGGTGTCCATTGTCGCTCACAAGGACGTGGGGAATGCCATAGCAACTAAACAGTCCTCTGAGCATTTGAATGGTCTTAGTAGATGTGGTGCTGTCCATAATATGTACCTCAGGCCACTTTGAATGAGCATCCACAGCGACCAGGTACATGTGTCCTTCAAATGGACCAGCGAAGTCCACATGTATCCTTTCCCAAGGACTGGAGGACCACATCCACGGGTGTAGAGGTGCTAGCCCAGGCTCTTTTTGTACCCTCTGACAGGAGTGGCAGGATTTAGTCTGGAGCTGATTTGAGAATCAATGCTGGGCCACCAAACATAACTGCGTGCCAGGCTCTTCATCCTCACTACACCTGGGTGTGCAGTATGAAGTTCTTTGAGAACCCAGGGGTGCAGTTTGGGCGGCTCAATGACTCTCACACCCCACATGAGGCATCCCTGTTGTATAGTGAGATCTTACCGGCACAGCAGGTAGGGCGACAGCTCTTCACCAGCATACTTTGCAGCTGGAAAATGACCAGTTGAGGTCATTTCCAGGACACGTGACAAGATGGGATCAGACATAGTGTCACGTCTGATCTTGGTGTTACTAACTGGTAAGGTGTCCATGTGGGATCCCCTAATCCACACAAACACCCTAATAGTGGGATTGATGATCCTCTTAAAAGAAAATAAAGGTTCACAACACTGTTATATGCTCCCATTTTTATTTTTAATAGCACGACGTTTCGGACGCTCAGTCCTTCATCAAGTGCAACAAAGAACAGGTGTAGAGGGTGTGGTATAAATACCTAGGAAAGGGAAGGGGGTGTGGTGTGTCATACAAAAAAAAGGGATATATACCGAGTGGGCACCAAAGGGCACCTTTCCAAAACATCATTTATAATCAACTAGAATAAATCTATGCAATATTTACAATCAGTTACTTCAGAGGTCATAAAACTATCTCTTCATCAGTCAATCTTCAACTGATCTTCATCAGCCTCATGGCCTGAACATTGGAAAACAATTAAATACCATAAAAACCCACTACCCTTCCAGATTGTCTATATCATGAAAAAAATTATTAAGAATACAATAACACAATCATACACTTGTTCAGTACAATTGGTAGTCATAAGGAAACACAAGATGGAGAGTCCAACAAACTAAGATATACAAGTGAAAAGACATCAATATTAAACCACATCTAAAGAAGTTAACCTACAAAAACGGTTTAATGTCAAACTCCTCATTTAAGCCTGCTGGAGACATAGTATTAAGCATATATATGTAGTAAGTCTCACGTTGCAGTAAAAGATGTTTATGGTTACCTCATCTAGGGGGCTTGTTTACTTTCTCAATACCTATGTATTGAAAAAAGCACAAATTGTGGCCGGCCTTTTTAAAGTGCACCGCCACAGGGTTGCGCTCATCACCGCACCTGATGTTACTTCTGTGCTCACACATTCTGACACGCAGCGATCTAGAAGTACACCTTACATAACCAAGGCCACAAGGGCATCTTATGAGATATACGACAAAAGAGGTGTTACATGTTATGACTCCATGTATTTTTAGTGTTTTACCATTGTGTGGGTGTTTATATGTTGTGCACTTGGCTGTATAGCCACATTGGACACAATTAGCGCATTTGTAGTTCCCTTCTGGAATATCCAAGAAGGTGCCCAGTCTTTCTGGTGCGGTAGTATATGATTTAACCAACTGATCACGTAGAATCGGAGCTCGTTTGTAAACTAACTTTGGAGACTCCTTATAAATTAACTGAAGTGCAGGGTCGGAGCTAATAACATGCCAGTGTTTTTTCAAAATATTTTGTAACTCAAAACCTATAGGTGAATATGTGGTAAAACAGAGAGGAGGAGAACTTGGAGGGGGTTTGGTTTTGGGCCTAGTGCCTCAATCTGGGTAGTCATATTGAAATGCTCCCTCGCCGCCGTTATCCACTCCTCTCTGTATCCACATTCCAAAAACCTGTTAGTTAAATCAAAAACCTGTTCATCGTATCTGTCATTAGAACTGCATATCCGTCTAGCCCTATGGAACTGACTTATTGGAAGGCTCCTAATGAGATGTGTAGGGTGATAACTGTCACCACGGAGCAGAGTGGTTCTGTCAGTGGGCTTACGGTATAGATCAGTGTGTACAGTCTCACCATCAACGGTAACCAAGACGTCTAAAAAACTAATGCTACCACTATTAAATTTGAAAGTAAATTTCAAATGTTCACTGGCAGCATTAAGATATGCATAAAAATCAGTCAGTGTAGCCTCATTACCAGTCCATATCATAAACAAATCATCTATAAAACATTGATAGAATAAGATATGTTGGTGGAAAGGATTGACGTCTGGGTCAAGAATAAAATTGTTCTCAAACTGGCCCATGAAAAGGTTAGCATAATTGGGAGCCATGGTGCTACCCATAGCGGTGCCTTTAGTTTGTAAATAAAATTCATTTTTAAATAAGAAGTAATTGGTGGTGAGTACAATCTCAACTAAGTTTTTCTACTAAACCCCTAACAGACACTTCGATTCCCAGCAAAACCCTAACAGAAAGACTCCGTCATGACCAACTCAGCAGAGGCGTCTTCAACAGTCTACCCGGCTAACCTTCAGGGAATTATGGCTTCTTTAACACACTTTGGAGCTACCCTGGACACTTATGGATGAACACTTGCAAGCCAACGTGAGGCCCTTGCTCACCACGAGGTACTGCTTCAGCAAATTGGGAAAACCCTGGCACAGCTGACTCCTCTGCCCGCATCTCCTCATCCTGATCCAGCTCCTGCTCCACCATCTGCTCCCGCTCCAGTGCCTCCCGCCACGCTGCCTCCTTCACCTCCTAACCCAGCCTTCCTGCACTACAGAGGTATGATGGCAAGCATGGTGAGTGCCGGGAGTTCCTTACCCAGTGCCAACTCACCTTTGAGCTCCAGCCTACCACCTACACTACGGATCGCCGCAAGATCGCCTTTGTGATAACCTTGTTAGCTGGTAAGGCACGAGCTTGGGCCATGGCCATCTGGCAGAGACAGGGACCCGAGTGCTCTGATTTTAAGCTGTTCACAGAAGAGATGCTTCGTGTCTTCGATCAGGCGGACATCAGTACAGACGCAGCCAGAAAGCTCATGTCCATCCGGCAAGGAGGAAGCGTCGCAGACTACGCCATCACGTTCTGGACGCTCGCAGCAGTCAGTGGATGGAACGAGGCTGCCCTGGTTTCAGCCTTTCACCATGGTTTGTCTGACCCCATCAAAGACGGCCTGGCCTCTATCGGATGCCCAAGTGACCTTGAAACCCTGATCTCACATGCTATTCGTCTTGACAACAGGATTAGAGAGCGCCACCGAGTCCTGAGCTTCCCCGGCCTCACTGCCTCGACCTGGAGCCCGTCTACCTCCTCCAGTGACTGTCCAGAGCCCATGAAAGTTGGCCGTACTCACCTCTCCGCATCTGAGAGGGAGCGCAGAAGGAGGGACAAGTGCTGCATCTACTGCATCAAGCCTGGCCACTTCCAAGCATCATGTCCCGAGCTCTAGGGAAAAGGACCGCCCCGTCCAGCCGAGGGAGGGTTGCGACGGGGCCTACCCTCTCTCCTGAACTTCCTGGCCAAGGAGTTTACATCCCAGTCTCCATCTCCTGGGGTGAGTCGGTCCACTCTTGTCAAACCTTGTTAGACTCCGGGGCGGCTGGAAACTTTATGGATGTTCACTTCACCCAAAGTATCAATGTTCCTACTGCTCCTCTTGAAATCCCGCTGTCTGTGTCTTCCCTCGATGGCCAAGCGTTAGGTGATGGAAGAGTCACCCAAGTTACTTCTCCAGTCTTTCTCCAGTCTCAAGGTCACAAGGAAGAGATATCCCTGCATCTTATTCATTCACCAGAGTTCCCAGTGATTCTAGGCCTTCCTTGGCTTACCCGCCACAACCCTCGCATAGACTGGGTAACAAGCCAAGTCATGGAATGGGGCCCTGCGTGCCATGCCTCTTGTCTGCTCTCTAGCTCTCCTGTGTCTCCTGCCGAGCCCCCTGATCTCACCGAGCTATCTCAAGTTCCAACAGAGTACTGGGATTTGAAGGAGGTATTTAGCAAAAGCAGGGCCGCCGTTCTTCCTCCGCACCGGGCCTACGACTGTGCCATCGACTTGCTCCCTGGGACTACCCCTCCTCGTGGCAGACTGTTCTCCCTCTCTCAGCCAGAACGCAAGGCCATGGAGGAATACCTCAAGGACGCCCTGGCCTCTGGGTTCATTTGACCCTCCACTTCGCCTGCTGGTGCCGGCTTCTTCTTTGTCGGCAAGAAGGATGGGGGGCTCCGACCATGTATTGACTACAGGGGCCCGAACAAGATCATGGTGCGCAACCGCTATCCCCTTCTGCTGATGTCCACAGCTTTCGACCTGCTCCAAGGCGCCACCGTCTTCACCAAGTTGGACTTACGGAACGCATACCACCTCATCCATTTCCGACAGGGAGACAAGTGGAAGACTGCCTTTAACACCCCGTCAGGGCACTACGAGTGCCAGGTGATGCCCTTTGGACTCACCAACGCACCAGCTGTTTTTCAGGCCCTTATCAACGACGTCTTGAGGGACATGATCAATCAACACGTGTTCGTCTACCTTGATGACATCTTAATATTCTCTAAGACCTTGCAGGAGCACCACCACCATGTCTGCCAGGTTCTCCAGAGGCTGCTACGGAACAATCTGTTTGCGAAGGCCCAGAAGTGCGAGTTTCATGTCCCCGAGGTCTCCTTCCTGGGATTTATCATATGAACGGGACAACTCCAAATGGACCCAGCCAAGACCCTGGCCATCTGGGACTGCCCCACTCCCAAGTCTGTCAAGGAGGTACAGCGGTTCTTAGGTTTCGCTAACTTTTACCGCAAGTTCATCAGGAACTTCAGTTCCATAGCAACACCCATGTCAGATCTCACCAAAAGGACTGGTGGATCTTATGTCTGGTCTCCTCAGGCAGAAAAGGCGTTTAAAGACCTCAAGCGCCGCTTCTGCACGGCACCCATCCTGGTCCTCCCGGACAATTCTCAATCATTCATCGTCGAGGTGGATGCCTCGGACAGTGGTGTCGGCGCAGTCCTATCCCAACACTCGGAGGGTAAACTGCACCCCTGCGCATACTTCTCCCACCGCCTGAGCCCTGCGGAGTCCCAGTATGATGTGGGGGATCGGGAACTGCTTGCAGTGAAACTGGCCTTTGAGGAGTGGAGGCACTGGCTGGAAGGAGTGCAACATCCATTCCTGGTTTGGATGGACCACAAGAACCTGGAGTACCTCCAACAAGCCAAGAGGCTGAACCCACGACAGGCTAGGTGGGCTTTGTTTTCCCAGCCGGTTTAATTTCACCCTATCTTACCGCCCGGGCTCTAAGAACATCAAACCGGACGTGCTCTCCAGGCTTTTCTTGCCCAACAACAGGGAGAGTGAGGTTGGGCCTATTATCCCTGTGTCCTGGATTGTGGCCCCTGTCCACTGGGGTATTGAGGAGACTGTTCGACAAGCTCAACGCCAGGACCCTGGTCCTGGGACAGGGCCACCAGGCCTCCTGTACATCCCTTGTCAAGTCTGGGCCAAGGTTCTCCAGTGGGGTCACTCTTCCCCTCTCACCGCCCACCCGGGAGCTCAGAGGACCCTGGACTTCTTGAAGAGACACTTCTGGTGGCCTAACATGGAGAAGGAAGTGAGGTCATTCGTCCTGTCCTGTGATATCTGCACCAGAACCAAGAACCCATGACAGCGTCCCCAGGGTCTCCTGCATCCTCCGCCTATTCCCCGGCATCCCTGGTCCCATGTGGTGGTCGACTTCATTACAGGCCTGCCAGACTTTCAAGGTAACACTGTCATTTTGGTTATAGTCGACAGATTCTCGAAGGCCTGCCACTTCATACCACTGTGCAAACTCCCTTCTGCTCTTGAAACAGCCAAACTTATTTTTAATCATGTCTTCCAAGTCTTTGGTCTCCCACAGGACATCGTCTCAGACCGGGGGCCCCAGTTCTCCTCCCGAGTGTGGCACGGGTTTTGCAAGCTCATCTGAGCCACTGCCAGCCTCTCCTCTGGGTTCCACCCCCAGTCCAATGGCCAGATGGAGAGGCTCAACCAGGACCTGGAAACCACCCTGCGAGGCCTGGCTATGGATAACCCGACATCGTGGACCACCTGGCTGCCATGGGCAGAGTACGCCCACAACACCCTGCAGTCATCGGCCACCAAGCTGTCGCCGTTCCAGTGCCAATTCGGGTTCCAGCCACCTCTGTTCCCGGACCAGGAGGAGGACGCTGGGGTGCCCTCGGTCAACCAATATGTGAGACGGTGTCGCAAGACCTGGAGCAAGGTCAGGAGGACCCTCATCCAGACCTCCAGAACCAACCAGACTCAGGCCAACTGCCATAGAAGGCCTGCCCACGTTTTCCGCCCTGGGCAGTGGGTTTGGCTGTCCACCAAGGACCTTCTGCTATGGGTGGAGAACTGCAAGCTTGCTCCTCGCTACATTGGCCCCTTCAAAGTTGTGCGCAGGGTGAACCCTGTCTCCTACTGGCTCCAGTTACCACGAATGCTAAGAATCAACCCCACATTCCATGTTTCCCTGTTGCGGCCCATATTGTCGTCCACGTATGCCCCTGCCCCAGGAATCCCCCGCCCCCCCACATCTTCCAGGGTCAGACTGTGTTCACTGTGCATCACCTGCTTGACTCCCGCTGGGTCTGCGGTGGGCTCCAATATTTAGTGGACTGGGAGGGCTATGGCCCTGAGGAGTGCTGCTGGGTCCCAGCTCGGAACATATTAGATAAGGAACTTTGTCGGGACTTCCATTTGGCCCATCCGGATCGCCCTGGGAACGTCAGGAGATGCTCCTGGGGGGGGGGGGGTCCTGTTAGGACTGGGACTGTTTTGGCCTCTAGAGGCTGCTGTTATTTCCTTTTCTTGTCATGTTTGTTTTGGCCTCTAGAGGCCACCACTGTTCCTGTGTTTTGTGTTTGTGTTGATTGCCTGTTTGTCTTCATTATCGTCACCTGTGTTCAATTTATTTTGTGTATAAATACTCCTCTGTTTGTTGCCTAGTCACGGAGTCTTTATGCTATGCTGTCTAGTGCTAGTTTCCTCTGTCCCATGTACCTTGCCTGTGCTCTTGAGTTTTTTGGTATTTTGTTTTCTTTGGATTTTTCTACCCTTTTGGATCTTCTGAGCGTTTTGCATTTTGCCCCTTCTGTTTTCATTTGTGGATTATACCTTTTGTTTTTTGCCCCTGAACCTTTGGATTATACTTTTTGTTTTTTGCCCTGGATTGTAAATAGTGTACATATTGTAAATAAACTGTTTTTTGCTACTTTCTACCTTCACCTCATGCCTCTGCACTTGAGTCACTCCCCTGGTGGCTTAGTGGGGGTTTGCTGGATCATTACACCAGCGACCCGGGTTCAATTCCCAGCAAAACCCTAACACCGAGGGGCAGAAGAGGCCAGCATCTCAATCCCAGGACCAACATGTAACTCAGAAGGACAGATTGGGGGGGGGGAGAGAGAGAGAGAAAGAAAACACATGTTGTTAGGTATGCTCTAAAAATGACAAATATTATATCTGTGTGGTAGGCTCACAGAGACGAGAGCCTTGACATCAGGCATAACACACAACAATGGCATGTTAATATGGTTAAAAAATATCAGGACCTGCTCAGGCTGGATGCTTGATTGGGTGATGGGAGCACACTCCTCAGCAATGATGAGATGCAGATGGGATCCTTAGGGCTGGCCAAGACAATTCAGTTACATTTCACCGGGTCTGGGACATGCGACAGAATGTCTGACAGCCGATTCCCTGCAGGCTACGATAGCCAGTCGAGGTCTTTGCCCTCTCCACCAAAAGATTTCCTGTTGACTCCATGTAACTCAGAGGGACAGATTTGGGGGGAGGGAAAGAAAACGCAGGTTGTTAGGTATGCCCAATGTCACCTGAATAAGTAGGAGCAGTATACATATTGCACCGAGTACAAGCAGGGACTTCGGCAACTAACTATGACAGCATAACTAAAAGGAGAGAGCCAGAAGGTAACACAGGCATGAGGGAGCCCCAGGACATAAAGCAGCCAGCCACTACACCGTCAACAAACTCGAGTGAGCAAGCGAGTGGGGACTGACAGCATCCATACATCCCAGTTCACCAAAACACTCTATGTCTGAGGACCTTCTAAATCTACACCTTTACCTCATAAACACCATTAACAAAAGGCTTGACTAAACAGATATGTTTTCAGCCTAGACTTAAATGCTGAGACTGTGTCTGATTCCCGAACATTACTTGGAAGGCTGTTCCATAACTGTGGGGCTTTGTAAGAAAAGGCTCTGCCCCCTGATGTAGCCTTCACTATACGAGGTACCAGCAGATAGCCTGCACCTTTTGATCTAAGTAGGCGTGGCGGGTCATAGAGGAGCAGAAGTTCACTCAGGTACTGTGGTGCGAGACCATTTAGTGCTTTAAAGGTCAATAGTAGTATTTTATAATCAATACAAAATTTGATTGGGAGCCAATGCAGTGTGGATAAGACAGGCGTGATGTGGTCATATTTTCTACTTCTAGTAAGGACTCTTGGTGCTGCATTTTGAACTAAATGGAGTTTATTTATGCACTTATTGGAACATCCAGACAGTAAGGCATTACAATAATCCAACCTGGAGGTAACGAAAGCATGGACTAGTTTTTCTGCATCATGCAATGACATTAAATTTCTTATCTTTGCAATATTTCTGAGATACAGCATTTCCTTTGATCTCTGGATCATCTTCTGGCAAAGAACTTGATCGGTCTGTCCTGACAGGCCATTCCTCGCATGGTCTCAGCAGGAACGAAGGTCCTTCAATCCAGTTCTCACATCTCATAAGGCTTTCTGCTGTCAGACCTCTTGAGACATGGTCTGCGGGATTCTCTGATGAATTCACGAACCTCCACTGTGACAGCTTGGAGGCCTCTCTTATCAGTGACATTCAGTTTGCTACGAACATCTTCTATCAAGCAGCATCGTTTTCAATGTATTTCAAGACTGTCGTACTGTCCATCCAGAACAACGACTCATCCAGCTGCATGTCCAGTTCCTGCTTCAGCATTCAGTCCATCTTAACTGCCACAGTTGCAGCTGTAAGTTCCATTCTGGGTACGGTTACTTGTTTGAGTGGTGCCACTCTGGACTTGGCCATTACAAATGAACAGGACTTCTGATCATGCTCATTGGTCAACACAAGGTAGGTCACTGTCCCATAACCGTCCTCGCTGGTGTCCGAAAAATTATGCAACTGTGCTGTCTTGACAGGTCCAAAGTTAGCAGGCTTGAAACATCTCTTGACTCTAAAGCTGGAAAGCTTCTGAAGATCAACTGTCCATCTTGTCCATCATTTCAGGTGGTTTTCTGTGATCTCCTCATCCCATCCTGTCCTGCCTTTACAGAGGTCTCTCAGGAGCAGTTTTGCTGGCAATACAAACGGTGCCAAGAATCCAAGGGGATCATATACAGAGCCAACTACTGACAAGATTCCTCTTCTTGTAGGGGGTTTGTTCTGCACATCGACATTGAAGGAGAATGTGTCAGTCTCAGTGCACCAAGTCACTCCTAAGGCTCGTTCTACAGGTAACTCACTGTCCAAATCCAGAGTCTTGACTTCTGTGGCTCGCTCTTGCTCAGGAACAGATGACAGAAAGGCTCTTGAGTTACTCATCCACTTTGTCAAGTTAAATCCCCCCTTGTTACAGAGAGATTTCAGATCCCTGGCCAATGTGATCGCTTCTTCCTCTGTTTCCACTGAAGTCAGGCAATCATCCACATAAAAACTATTCAGGAGTGTCTGAGCTGCCTTCTCTGTTTTCTCATCTTTTTAATCCTCCACTATTCTTCGAAGAGCAAAGCATGAGCAGCTTGGTGAAGAGGTAGCACCAAATATGTGGACACACATCCGGTAATCAACTGCCTCGTCTTCCAGACTGCCTTCAGGCCACCACAAAAATAGTAAGAGGTCTGTATCCTTCTCTTGAACTCAGACCTGATAAAACATTGATTCAATGTCAGCCATGATGGCAACTGGCTGTCTGCGAAACCTGTTCAGCACTCCAAGAAGAGCGTTAGTGAGGTTGGGCCCTTGTAGTAACTGACCATTCAGGGAAAATCCTTGGTAGGACGCATTGCAGTCAAACACCACTCTTATCTTATTCTTCTTGGGGTGGTAAACCCCGTGGTGAGGGATATACCACACCCTTCTGTCTGTCTGCAACTCATCCTTTGGTACTCTTTCAGCATATCCCTTGTCAAGCATGCTGTCCATGAATTGTCTGTAATCACTGTGAAACTGAGGATTTCTTGTGAGTTTCCTTTTCAAGCCTAACAGCCTCTGCATTGCTATGCATCTGTTGTCTGGCACCTGAATCTTCTCATCTTTCAGTGGCAATCCTATGTGGTAATGACCATCTCTGAACTGTAAGGACTTAGTCACTGATCACATGAATTGGTGATCTTCCTGAGACATTTCTGTCTTATCCTCATATCTTTTTTCAGGAAAGTCAGTATTGAACTGCTGAACTAGCAAGTCCTCAATGGACTCCACTGATCTGCGATTCGCTATGCAGCTTTGCAGAGTGTCGGGATTCAAACTTGTGCTGTCTTGTTTTGGGCCATTCACGATCCAGCCTAGCACTGTCTGCACCACATATGGTCCATCATCTCTGCTGTTCAGCACTTTCCATTGCTTTATAAGCATTTACACCTATCAACAGTCCAACATCTGCTTCAAGTTGTGGTAGATGTACTTCGGACAGATAAGGCCACTTACTTAGATCTTGTTGCTTAGGAATGTTACCTTCCTTCACAGGAATATGTCGCTGTGTCAACACCCTTGGCAGATCAATGTATGTGGTTCCTTCTAGTGCACACACTTCTAAATCTGTTAAGACATGTCCTTGTGTCTTCTTCTGCTGTCCCATGGTACACAGTAAGAAGTCTGTCTTCTTGCCTCTGACATTAAGTTTGTGCATCAGATCCTCTGTACAGAAAGTAGTGGTGCTGCCAGGGTCTAAAAACACATATGTCTCCACAGTCTTGTCACTTTTCTTTGACTTCACCTTGACAGGTACGACTGACAATATGCACTGGCTGTCACCGGCCCCAGTAGAGCCACAAGTTTCTTGTTCCAGTGACAGAAGAGCATTCGATTCTGTAGGACTACTTGCATTATAATTCCCATTAGCACTACCATTTTCCATTGTCTTATGCAGTATTGTCGGATGTTTGAACGAACATTCTGCACACGTCAGTCTTTTCTTACAATCTTTACTTAGGTGTCCTTTGTTCAGACATCCATAGCAAATTCCTTTGCTTTTCAGGAACTGTATTCTTTTGGAATGCTCCTGTTCCTTAATCTTTTCACATGAGCTGAGCGTGTGTGCCTTCCCACAATACAAACAAGTCTCTTCTGTGGTGTCAATGGTCTTGTTCATATTATGCTGTACCTTTTCCTTAACAGGCTGTGTGCTGTCCTTCACAATAGGGGAAACACCTGTAGCAAAGTTAGCACCTTTCATATTCTTCTTAGCACTTTTTGCAACTGGCTTGGGCTTGGCCTTTGCATCAGAGGTCACATCCTGAATGTCACCGAAGAGTGGATCATTCACAACTTGTGCATACTGTACCAATCAATGAAGTCAACCAGGTCTTCAAATCTGGCTCGCCGTCCGTGACGTGTTTGAAAGTCAAATGCAGTGTTCCTCCACCGTTCTCTGACTTTGTATGGAAGTTTTGAAATCACTGTCCACATGTTACTTGGATTGTCCATCTCTTCCATAAAATCAATATCAGTCATGGTATTTCTACATCCAATGAGAAACAGTGCATACGTCTTCAAACCTTTGGCCTCCTCAGCTTTGATCTGTGGCCATTTAAGTGCTTTATCAAGATAAGCTGTGGCTATCTTCAGTTCGTTGCCATAATGGTACTGAAGCAGTCTCTTGGCTTCTTTAAGCCCTTTATCTGGCCGCATGTGTTCACAGCTGCGGACAAGGTCTCTTGGTTCACCACTTGTGTACTGTTCTAAGTAGAACAACCTATCCTGATCACTGTTCGTCTTCCTCTCTATTGCACTTTCAAATGCCCTCATAAATGATCTGTAGGCAAGTGGATCTCCAGAGAATACTGGAACCTCTCTTTGGGGAAGCTGGGATAGACTTTGCTGCATGACTAGTAGCTCTGTTACTTCATTCTGCCGTTGCATTATCCTATGAAGTTCCTTCTCAGGGCCACTAGGCTGTGAGGAGTCAGGAATTTGCCTTGCTGATGCATTTGTCTTACTGCGTAAGCCAGGTGCTTGTAATGATGTCCTTGGCAGAGGTGGTACAGGTTTTCTTTCCTCTTTCAATGCGGAATCAGAAAAATCAGATCTGTCCTTAGTAACATTCTTGTGTGACTGATAATAATCATTCATACCATCATTAATCTCTTCATGTTCACTAAATATTTCCAATCTGGCAGTAGAAGCTGCAATCTCTGCCTCCATCTCAGCATGTTAACGTTTGGCCTTTAATTTCAATTCTTCAACATCTAGTTCTTGCTTTTTCTTTAATGCCTTTGCATGCGCAAGCAATGCTGCATGCTCTGCCTTGGCCTTAATGCATGCGGAGCTGGTTGTGGATTGTGCTGCAGAGCTATGTCTACTCCTAGCACCCAGGAGAAAGTTGCTGACACACTGTCATGTGGCATAATGTCTTCATCTACATCCTCTTCACTTTGCCCTTTTCATGTTTCTGAGATCCATTTTTGAGTTTCAAATCTAAAATTCTCAAATATAGCAAACTTAGGATCATACCAATTTGACTGGTCATCTTCTCTTTCAGTTTCAGATAAATTCTGAATTACTTCTTCATTGGCATCTTTAAACTCACAAAATATGCGATGAAAGCCATGTGACAGTTCAGTTTCAATTATTTCAACATTGTCTTCAACTTTTTTTATTTCCTGAATATCATGCATCTTGTGAGTGAGCAATGACAATTTTCCTTGTCTCTTGTTACGCAGCCTATTCAATTTGTATTCTCTGGCTGTTTCTGTAGGCTTTGGCACCCTCTTGAGGCTAGCAGAATCCACGCTTTCACTTGCTGAGTCATCAGCCATTTTAGCTCCTTTACGCTAGTGCACATTAACTGTCTCAATTAACTGGAACTTTAACAATTTCACTGTCTTCTTAATGTTCATAAATCCTCTTGTGAAAAGACACACATAGAGTGCAACAAGCATTCAAATAAAGCTGGCTTCTTATTTAAACGATTTTCAGCAGTGCTTTTCCACTAGCAGCAGGAATTAGCAAGCTCACAATAGCATGTTCATCTTAGCATTCAGACATCAAAGGCATTTTTCCGAGTTTATCGTCGTCTTCAACATTCCAAAAGTAAATGATCAGTTAAACAGTCTACTTCAATGCAGTTCAGTTTACCTCCCTTTAGAATGCAGCAGGATAGATGAAGGCTCCATTTTGGTTTTTCCTCCAGAAGCTTCTGTTCCACGACGAGGCATCCATGAGCCCAGTCTTTGACTAATGTAGGTGCAGTTTCTTCAATTTTCATTTTATGACCAGTTCCTTGAGCTTTAAGTCAATGACGCGAGACTTCTTAAAAGTTTAAACTGTTTACTAAATCAAAAGGTTCAAATTACAAGCATAAAATTGTTAAAGTATCTAACTATACAGGAGATGGCTGATTTCTGTGTAGTCACAGTCAAAGACTGCTGCACTCTGACCTTCTGCGTCACTCTCACTGCTTAATGCTTCCGGAGAGTGACGTCATGCGTACGCTAAAATAATTAAGCAATATTAACTTACCAATTAACAGTACTAAAAAGCAACAGTCAGTTCTTTCAAATATTCAAATTAACATTATACATTACAAAAATTAAACTATTATTCACTAATTTACATAATGGCTCTAACACCAGACACAAACAGGACAACGTAGAGTATGCAATTCAGTGCAGTGAGGTATGCATGGACTCATATAGTGGGGAAACAAAACAACTGCTTCACAGGCGTATGGCTCAACACAGGAGAGCCAGTTCCTCAGGCCAGGACTCTGCTGTCTACCTTCATCTTAACAACAAAGGACACTCATTTCAGGATTGCAATGTATGCATTTTAGCCAGAGAGGATCGTTGGTATGAGCGAGGAGTTAAAGAAGCCATCTTTGTTAACCTGGAACGGCCATCACTGAACAGAGGTGGGGGTCTAAGACATCATTTATCAGCCACCTACAATGCAGTCCTTGGCACACTTGCCAGACAACTGAATGCACACCAAAACCCAGCTGTTTTCAGTGACTCACAGGAGGACAGAGAGAATCAGCATTCCATTGATCACCCTAATGACTCTCGAGGCCGTTCACATCCAGCCCCCAGTAACCCACACCAACAGGATGACTCAACGACACTTTAGATGAGCTTTTCATCCATGAGAGGATAAATACCTGATACTCCCTATTAGTCAGACAGAACTGAAGAAGCCTTTCGGATGAGAGGTGAAACGTCTTCAAGAATCTTCAAGCAAGTCCAGTTGCTCTCTTTTACCACCCACATTCAAACAGTATTCATTTTTAGTATTCCGGACCTTGAAGCTTTATTTTCTATTCTGATTTATTCAAATGGATTTATTCAAACGTTGTAGGCTTGTCCTCACCAATTTACCAGTGGCCTTCACAGAGATGAGAGCATGAAGAGAATTGCTCAGTCAGAGCAAAGTGCAAGGGCAGGAACAGCTTGTTGGTACTTTACTGACATCTTGTAGCCGTACAGTGTAATTGCTTCTAGATATTCTCAAAAAAGATCTGAAAATCGATCTCTGCTCATGCTGGTAATGAAGTTACTTCACTCTTTACCCCTTAAAGCAGTTGCTACAGCCACCCTTGTATACGTATACACTGTTCACCCTTAGAGCATATTTACAAGAAAAAAAGTCTCAAGACAAGGTTTTGTTCTTCTCAGTTTTCTCCTTCATTATGTTGAAACAATCATGACATATCATACATTTTTGAAAAGAGGGCATGACACAGAATACAAAAATCACTCATAAAATTATGTTTCAACATTCACCAACTCACAGGTAGTGTCTGAAAGGTGAGTAGTACCTGTGTGAAAACCAATCTTCACATTTTACCTGAAGAATTCATGTCAAATGGTGTACAATAAATGATTACTGCAACTTTATAAAGATGCTTTATATCAAGTTGTTTAATTATCTTTTCAAAATTTATACATTATCATAAATATACACCTGGGATACCTGTAAAAGGTAAAATACACTATGCAATTATCTACTATAATACTATAATACTCTATGTACAATTCTACACTAGCTTCAAATAAATGTCCAAAATTACCATGAAAGAGTCACTGAATTAAAGTTATAAGATGGTGTCATATAGCAACACATCCCAAAGATGCATAAATATTCAGTTCAGTGTTTGTCAGGCAGGTGTTTCCAGGTGATCACAGGTAAGTTCATGTAGAATTTAATCCTGATGTGGATGAAGCTGGTAGAAACAGTCATTGCATGTGTGAATGTTGCACACCCCACATCCATACACTGTTTCGTGATGGTGGCCATTTTGGAAACATGATTTGCACCTGCGTTTCTTTCCAGGAAAGCATTCCCAGGTGTGTGGCAGTGTGCGCTTCTGCACATTCAGCGTTGTGCCGATTTCACTCACTGTGACTGTCTTTCTTCCACAGAAATCACCTATCAGGGACTTTCCCAACTTCAGGGTGAAATCTTTCTGGGTGTAGCACTTCTTCACCTGTCGGGTGGAGGAATGTTGATAAATAATGAATGAATTTACTCGACAACAGTCAACTACAAACCAGAAAATGTACTTCCAGTATTTCTTACTGGCCCTAGACACTGCATATTTCTTGCACATTTGATCATGTAGATCCACTCCATTCATGTGCGCATTATACTTTTCTATTGCCAGGGGTTGTGACACGGTCTTCGTTTCATTTCCCACCTGGCGTTCACAGGTAACTTGTGCACCTGGACTACTTAGTTGACTGTGAGCAACTATGACAATGTTGTTGTCATTCCAGGCTGTGCAGGTAATGCCATTCTTCTGATATGATATACTGTACTGTCACCCCTATTGGGCAGTACATGTCTTGCTCTCTTTTTTACAGTTTTCAGAGCGGGGGGAACCTCTGCGATTCACCATCAAAGTGCCACATGAGTAGATTTTATCAGACAATAGGTAATCAATGAGAGAAACACTGGTGAAAAACCTGTCAAAATACAAGCAGTGATTCAGACCAATGAGATCCCTACTCATGTCATGAACCACACGATAGCCTAAGCCATGCTTTAGCTGCAGGTTATTGCGATCTCGCCTACCTGAGTAGAGCTGAAAGTCAGACATGTAAGCGGTAGATCTGTCGCACCTGGCCCAGAATTTTATTCCAAACTTCTCTGACTTGTTTGGCATGTACATGCGCAGCTCTGTACGGCCCTTGTACCCCTTCATCGATTCATCAATGGAAATAGCACAGCCATGCTGATAGCGTTGCCTGAAATTGCTTTGGGCCATATGAACAACAGTTGAAACTTTGTTGATCGGGTGATATTCGGGGTCAGTTCTACACATCTGGGCAGCAGCAGCATTGCAGTGAAAATACTGGCTTAGCTTCTCATACCTGTTGAGTGGGAGCATTTGCTGGAACCCCTCATTGCCAAGGAATGGGTCACTGCTCCAATAATCGGCATATTCATGATGGGGATTAACTCCCATAATGATCGAAAGCCCAATAAATGCCCTGATCTCTACAACATCCGTGTCCTCCCACTTGCTATCGACACCATCTTTCTCTTGTTTCATCTTCGCTTAAGAGTTAGTTTCAGCCACGATCTTCCTGTACATGTCATTTTCAAACATCAGCTGAAAATATTCAAGTGCTCCAGCTTCTCTGACATTCAAATTCCGTGGGAGTTTTGGTCCTGTTTCTAGACTGAAGTCACAGATTTTGTGATCTGACAGTGTATTACTCCACCCTTCATCGTCGCCATGTCTTTGACTCACCGCCGCAGGTGCACCTGTTTGGTTACGATCATGCACCAGTTGAGCGATCGGTATATCATCCCCGTCACTACTACCCGCTTCACTCTCCTCATTTTCAAATCCCGAGAACTCACTCTCCGATATTTCGCCAAAATACTCGTTAAAAACTCTTCATCATCACTGTTTACTAAGTGCGCAGCCATTTTGAGTGATTGTGAACAAAAATGAAAGCCTTTGAGATTATCTAAAGTACAATGAGGCTAAAATCTGGTTTATATGTTTAGATGAAACAAAGACATGCTATTGGTTATGAAAAACTAGAACAACCAATCAGAAAGCTTGTTTCACTCTCCATATGTAGAGGCAAATTCAGAGTCATTAAATATTGTCATTATGGTGCATACACGCTGGCGTCATATGTCGTCATCCTGGGATATACACGGGGTCGTCATATGTCGTCATTAAGGGGTAAAGAGTTAAAGTTGAAATGCTGACTCGTGTCTTTGTTTTGTTTTGTTTTTCTTTTTGAAGCTGAGGAACCATGTGACCGTGTATCACTATCATCACCATTGTTGTTTCCACAGTCAGATCTACAATTATTGTCCTAGCTCAGTAAAGAAGGTTTGTGTGATTGTCTGATTGATTTTTCTTTCCTTTTCTTTTCTTTTGAATGTATTGTGGCAGCAGGGGCGTGGTCAAGCATTGGTCTGTGAATGGAGGGCAGAGTCAGGGAAGGTAAGTGGCAGAATCACTGCACCTGACGGGAATTAACCTGTGTTTGTGTGTCTTCCCCACTGACCGCACCCTATAAGAGGAGAGGGAGATCAGAGGAAGGGGGCTCTCCCCCAACCAGAACACTCGTGTGTGTGTGCGTGCGTGTGTGGGAGAATAAATGTAAAGCTGAAAAGCTAAAATAACAGGGTTTTTGTGAACTCAGTTCTGGCCTGCCGGGCTTCTGTGCTCCACCCACCTTAAGTATTTCTACAGTGGTGCCGAAACCCAGGACGGAGTACAGAAGAGAACAGCCCCATGGAGTCCTCCCCCTTCAATAATAATAATAATAATAATAGGTTCAATTTATATAGCGCCTTTCTCAAAACCCAAGGTTGCTTTAATTGTAAAGCGACCTTGGGTTTTGAGAAAGACGGGAAAAAAAAGTCCACCAAATAGGGGTCAGGATGTCACTCCAGTGGTGTAGCAGCCACAGTCCCACCAAAAGGCACACGAAGACAAGTCCCACACCTTCAGCACAGCCGCCGTGACGCCGCCAGCAACATCGCTCGAACACCACGCCATGGATCCACAAAGCGAGCACAGAAGCACCACCACGCAGAGCGCTGGTATGTCCCAAACCGCCTGCACAGCCGCCGCGACGCCACCGAGCAACATCGCTCAGAACACCAGGCCAAGCACTAAAGCACAGAGCGCTGGACAACCACGATGTTAAAATGAGCAATGAGCTCAATGCAGTCCATAGCTGGGAGCACAGGCATCACCCACAGCGACCCAAGGCCTGAAGGGAACCAATGCCCAAAACTGAGTCCAAAGCTATACCACAACTGGCGGACAAAACACTCAAATAAACATCAACATAAACACACAGAAAAAATATATAAAAAGTAAAAAAAGGAGAGAAAATAAAATAAAAAAGCTCCGGTGAGAAGCGGCAGCAAGAATGCGCACGACGTACTCTCAACCGGAAAAGGAAAAAAAAAAAAGGACCTGGTCCATGCCCTTGCCTTGGCCCAACAGAGCCAGCACCAGGCACTGGTCACCCTCCGGAAGGAGCAGGAACAATGGTTCAAAGCCCTGGTGCTGGCACAGCAGGAAGATTGCCAGGTGTTCCAGCACCTGCTCGCGTTGGTGGGGTCCACCATCACCACCGCCGCGGACCCTCCCCACCTTACCCTAAAGAAGATGGGTCCGCATGATGACCCCGAAGCCTTCCTCACTCTTTTTGAGCAGGCAGCAGAGGCATGGGGTTGGCCGGTGGAACAGCACACGGCACGCCTCCTCCCCCTGCTAACGGGTGAGGCGCAGCTGGCCGCGATACAGCTCCCCACTGACAGCCGGCTGGTCTACACCGACCTCCGGAGGGCCGTCCTCCAACATGCGGGGCGCACCCTGGAGCAACAACGGCAGCACTTCTGCGTGCTGCACCTGGAGGAGGTCGGCCGGCCATTCGCGTTTGGCCAGCAACTCTGGGATGCCTGCCGGCGGTGGCTGAGGGCCGACAACTGCGACGCTGAGGGAATCATCGACCTGGTGGTGCTGGAACAATTCATCGCCCGACTTCCAGAAGGAACAGCGGAGTAGGTCCAGTGCCATCGTCCGGCATCGCTGGATCAGGCCATCGAGCTGGCGGAGCACCATATAGCGGCTGTTCCGACGGCAGGACAGCGTGTCTCCTCTTCTCCCTTCTCTCTCTCTCTCTCTCTCTCTCTCTCCCCTTCTGTTCCTCATCCTCGCCCCATTCCCCCACTGCGGAGGCAGGGCCGGCTCCACCCCAGCCAGCCCACCGCACCCGTGGTGCCCTACCATTTCCTACTTCTGTGTCTGTGTTTTCCCCTCCTTAGGTGAGTGAGCTCCGGAACACCGGTGCAGAGGGAGAGCCTGGGCCAGTTTGCTGGCGCTGCAGGGAGCTGGGACACCTCCAGCATCAGTGCTCGGCGATGGAGGTGGGCATGGTGGTCTGGATCCCTGACATGCCAGGGACCGCCCTCGATTGGGCCGGAGCATATCGCATACCAGTGAGCATCCATGGGGATACATATCAGGCTTTGGTGGACTCTGGCTGTAATCAGACCTCCATCCACCAAAGCCTGGTGCAAGATGGGGCATTGGGGAGAGCACAATTGGCAAAGGCGTTGTGTGTGTAATGGCCCAGTTCTATTGGCCAGGGATTCGCGGTGATGTCCGTAGGTGGTGTACAGCGTGCCGCGAATGTCAGTTAGTAAATCCCGCGGCCACTTCAAAAGCGCCTTTGCGCCCTCTGCCATTAATCGAGACCCCATTCGAAAGAACTGGGATGGATCTCATCAGGCCATTAGATCGGTCAACACGAGGATATCGCTTTATTTTAGTTCTGGTGGACTATGCAACGCGATATCCGGAAGCAGTGCCTCTTTGCAATTTCTCAGCACGTAGTATTGCAGAAGCACACTACCGCGTCATCTCCCGAGTCGGAATCGCCAAAGAGATTCTGAATGATCAAGGCACTACACTTATGTCATGCACACTGCGCGAACTGTATGGGTTACTGGGAATTAAGCCTATCCGCACCAGCGTTTATCACCCTAAAACGGATGGCTTAGTCAAACGGTTCAATCGCACCCTCAAGAACATAATTTGGAAATTTGTAAGGGAGGACACACACAACTGGGATAAATGGCTCGAGCCCTTGTTATTTGCAGTGTGAGAGGTCCCACATGCCTCCACGGGGTTCTCCCCATTCTAATTATTATACGGGCATAAGCCGCGTGGCATTCTAGATGTGCTGCGTGAAAATTGGGAGGAGGGACCTTCAACCAGCAAAAATGAAATTCAATATGTTATCAACCTGCGCGCCAAACACCACACATTCATGCACCTAACCCAAGATAATTTGCGGCAGGCCCAAGAACGTCAAGTCCGTCTGTACGACAGGGGCACGCACCTTAGGGAATTCACACCGGCCACGTGTTGTTGCCCACGTCGAGCTCCAAATTGATTGCCAGGTGGCAAGGACCGTTTGAGGTCACACGGCGAATCAGGGGTGTCGACTATGAGGTGAGGCGAACGGACAGGTGTGGGGCATTACAGATTTACCACCTCAATCTGTTAAAACTTTGGAACAAGGAGGTCCCTGTGACATTGGTGTCAGTGGTTCCAGAGAAGGCGGAGCCGCATACCTGGATGAGATTATTTCTAGTGATGACTGTGCGTGGCACCTAGAACACCTAAGGGCCGTCCTTAGGTTGCTGAGGCGAGTGGGTCTCGCAGCCAACCCAAAGAAGTGTGTGATTGGGCAGGTGGAAGTACAATATCTGGGCTTCCACTTGGCCAATGGGCAGATGCATCCCCAAATCAATAAGACAGCCTGAGGCCCAAGACCAAAAAGGGGTTGAGACAGTTCCTGGGGCTGGCTGGCTACTATTGTAGGTTTATACCTAATTATTCAGACGTCACCAGCCCGCTGACTGATCTCACTAAAAAGGGGGCACCAGATCTGGTCCAGTGGATGGAGCAATGCCAGCAGGCTTTCTCTGAGGTGAAGGCTGCACTGTGCGGGGGGCCACTGTTACACTCCCCTGACTTTTCTCTCCTCTTTGTTTTGCAGATGGACACATCGGACAGAGGGCTGGGGGCTGTTCTGTCCCAGGAGGTGGAGGGGGAGGACCGTCCAGTGCTGTACATCAGCCGGAAGCTGTCGGTGCACGAGGGCAGGTACAGCACCATAGAAAAGGAATCCCTCGCCATCAAGTGGGCGGTCCTCGCCCTCTGCTACTACCTGCTGGGGCACCCTTTCACCCTCTGGTCAGACTACACGCCCCTGCAGTGGCTCCACTGCATGAAGGATGCCAATGTGTGGATCACCCGTTGGTATCTGGCATTCCAGCCTTTTAAGTTCGAGGTGGTCCACAGGCTGGGGGCACAGATGGTCGTGGCGGATTTCCTCTCCTGTCAAGGGGGGTGGGGGAGTCAGCTGCAGGCCGGATGGCTCCCCGGCCTGAGTCGGGCGGTGGGGGGTATGTGGCAGTGGGGGCATGGTCAAGCGTCGGTCTGTTAATGAAGGGTGGAGTCAGGGAAGGTAAGTGTCAAGTGGTAAGTGAATTTGAGTAAATAAATGTTAAATTTGAGGGTTAGATGAGGACATACAGTCAGTAGTAAACTGTTATGCAACTTAGGAAGAGTTAACTGCCTTGGTGAATGAATATCACTAAATTCACATTTGTTTGCTTGTTGTAGTATGAGCACAATAAGCTGGTATCAAAAGGAGCAACCTGCCAGAAAAACTGCAATAACATTGAGCGAGATGTTAAGGTCAGTCAAACTTGTAAAAACGACAGAACCCTATCCCAGAGAATAATTTGTGAAGATGTAACTTAAAATGTTCCTTATTTTTGCAGATGCCCCAAAGGTACTGTAACCAGCCAAAAGTACTGCGCCCAGCCAAAAGTACTGCACTCAGCTGTGAGAAGCACCAGAGGGACATCCACTGGAGGGCCTTGGAGGAACTGTGCCTGGCCATGAGAAGCTTGTAAGGTACCAGACACAGACGTGACGACAGGTTCACAAAGGTTCCGCCCCAAGCCACTTGAGGACCGCAGAGGTAATTTGCCCAGACAGGACATAGAGCCTCAAAGGTATTACACCCAGCCACGGGTGGTCCTCAGAGATCCTGTGGCCATTCCCGTTCGCCACTGGGCAATCCCTGGTGGTCTAGTGGCTAGGATTCGGCACTCTCACCGCTGTGGCCTGGGTTTGATTCTCCGTCAGGGAAAAGTCTTGGCTCGGGGGTGTGGTTCCCCCCCCAACATTATTACTAAAATAACATCAGATGCTCTGTCAGAACAAACGCTTCCTTCAAGCCAGATTCAAACCAGCGACCTAAGGATGGCCATCGTAAGCAACTACAGTCCTCCACTTTTCTGACTGAGCTATTGAAGGGTACCCTGAAGTGCTTTTCTGGTGAGTGAGCTGTCAAGCAACATCTCTAACAGCGATTGATTTTAATATACTGCATATATATTGTTGTGTGTCAAAACTCGTTTTGCACAAGCTGGCTTAACCTACCAAATTATGTCCACCTGCAATATGCAATGAAATAATTTAGAAAATCTATTATAAATAGTGATTTCTCTTCAGTCTTTTAAGGCTGATGAAAAGCTCAATTTTGAAAGAATAGAAACAAATGAATGGACCTTGTTTGTTTCGGGCATTTTGAGAAATGTGAAAGCAAACTCCAGAGAAGTTGTGTTGACGATGACTGTGATACTCTGTACACAAAACTCCAGTCGAACTCCAGGTTCTATTCAAACAGTATTAATTTTTAGTATTCCGGACCTTGAGGCTTTATTTCCTATTCTGATTTATTCAGATGGATTTATTCAGACGTTGTAGGCTTGTCCTCACCAATTTACCAGTGGCTTTCACAGAGATGAGAGCATGAAGAGAATTGCTCAGTCAGGGCAAAGTGCAAGGGCAGGAACAGCTTGTTGGCAATTTACTGACATCTTGTGGCCGTACAGTGTAATTGCTTCTAAATATTCTCAAAAAAATATCTGAAAATTGATCTCTGCTCATGCTGGTAATGAAGTTACTTCACTCTTTACCCCTTAAAGCAGTTGCTACAACCACCCTTGTATATGTATATTGTAGCGTTAGACATTTCTGCAGCAGTCTATCATAGTCACAGTCACCAAAGTGGTTAGCTAGCATCTGTTAGTGGCTAACATTTACGGGAGAAAAAGTAATAGACTTCAATCATCTCTTTGGTCTGGGAACTGACTCTGACCATTTATTCTGCGCATGCCCACAAAAGCGTTCCTGTGCATGCAGGCACACACGTTATAATGTGACATAACTTCGCAGGCTATTTAACATGGCTTTGCTGCTCTTATTAACAAATATACTTAACACTCCCACTCAAAGACATGTTTATAGCTCTCTATAGTGGTAAACACTAATAAAAAAAACATAACTCCAAAATAAAACATTTGTCATACTGGCAGTGTTATAAACCTCAAAAAAAATAATCACACCTGACAGTCAGAAAACATTTACATCTGCCAGTTCACATTCCTCTCCAAACAAATACCCCTTGAACCTCTCAAATCTAGCCTTTGTCACTGGCTTGGTAAGGACATCAGCTACCATGTTTACAGTAGGGCAGTACTCTATAGATATTTTCCCTTCTGTGTATGCAGACCGTACAAAGTGATACTTTATATCCACGTGTTTGCTTCTCTGTCTGCATACTGGGTTCTTAGAAAAGCTATTGCCTCCTGGTTGTCCTCATAAATCTTGATTGGTACATGCTGGCTACTACCATCCATTCCTTTGAGTAGTTGTACAAGGTCCATACTCTCTTGAGTAGTGGCTGTTAGTGCCCTATACTCAGCTTCGCAGGTGAATAGTGCCACTGTTGGCTGTTTCCTACTTTTCCATGATATCTTACCACTTTTCCACCAAATCAGTTCTAAGGCTGGTTCGGGGCCAGTACTGGTGCTGGTTCACAACTCATTCAACTTGCGAGCCAGCTGAGAACCAGTTTGCGTTTCCATAGCTTGGGGTGCTAAGGGGAGCCATGTCAATACGTCACTATATACGTCAGTTACGTCACTGCATTGGCATAAACCTTGGCGCAAACATCGAAGCAACAACAACACAGAGGAGAAGAAGAAGAAGAAGCAACAACAACAACAATAATGGATGACTGCTACTTTACTGCATCCATGATATCTCATAGCTTATTTAAAAATGGTGACCTTTCGCGGTCTTGCTATTGTTGTTGGTATTAACAACTCTGCCCCCCGCTGACGTAAGCAGTTCTTTCCTCTGGCCCAGCAAAGAGCTGGTGCTAGCCTGGAACCGTTTTTTTCTGGCCCCAGAGCCAGTTCTTTGTCAGTGGAAACAGAAAACCCAGTTCCAAACTAAGCACTGGCCCCGAACCAGCCCTGGAACTGATTTGGTGGAAAAGGGGCATAACTGGACCATTCTCAGTTAACCTGAAACAGTATCCAGTTGTGCTTCTCCTATCATTTTTGTTGGCTGCCCAATCAGCATCACTATATCCCTCAAGCTGTAGGCTTTCCTCACATTTCTGGTAATGTAGTTCTTGACCTTTAGTACCCTTTAAGTACCTCAGTAGGTGTTTTGCTGTGGCCCAATGCTGTTGCTTTGGTTCTGCTAGGTGCTGTGATAGTTTACTAACAACCCAGCTCAGGTCAGGTCTAGTAGATGTCATAATGTATATCAAGCTACCTACCATCTCTCTATATCCTGTTGAGTCAATAACTTCACCCTCATTGTCAAAGTTTAACTTCTGCTCACATGGGGTGGATCTCAGTTTGCATTCGGACATTCCAAATTTTGTTAGCATCTTCTCTATGTGTCTCTTTTGAGTCATTTTGATCTCTCCCTCACTCTGCCTAAAGTCGATACCGAGGAAGTGTTTAAGTGGACCCATATCTTTCATCTTAAACCTTCTCTTCAACATTTCTTTGACATCACTGAGTAAGGTGTTGTTACTTGCCGCTATGATTAAGTCATCTACCCACACTAACAGAATCACTTTCTCATTCTCAGATTCTCTGCTGTAGACACAATGATCAGCGTCATTTTGTACAAAACCATTCCCTGTAAGGTGATCATGCAATAACATGTTCCAGTTATGCCCGGACTGTTTCAAACCATACAATGTCTTATTGAGTTTACACACTAAGTGTTCTCCTGTGTTTGACTTGATCTCAAAACCTTCCGGTTGCTCCAAATATACCTCACAGTCCATCGGAGCATGGAGGTAAGCAGTCTTTACATCCATTTGATGTAGGGTAAGATCCTCCTGTACAGCCACCTGCATCAATGCTTGGAAAGAGGTCATGTTGGCTGTCGGTGAAAAGGTCTCTTTATAGTCAGTCCCTTCCACTTGACCATACCCCTTTGCAACATATCTAGCTTTACAAGTCTCAAATCCATCTGGGCACTCTTTCACTGTATATACCTAGCGACCTCCCACTGCTTGTTTGCCCCATGGCAGTGGGGTCAGAGTGAAAATCTCATTCTCTGTCAAAGAGTTCATCTCCTCTTTCATTGCATCAGTCCACATTTTTGACTTTTTAGAGTCCATTGCCTCTCTAAATGTTTGAGGTACATCATAAGCCATTCTGTAGAAATAATCCACATTATCATCTTCATCATTATTACATTCAGCTTTACACTGGTACTCCTTTAAGTATTCTGGAGCCTTTCTCTATCTCATAGGATAGCTCCCTTCTCCCTGTTCTCTCTGAGCGGTATCTGTCTGGGTCGGACCTGCCTCAGTAGTCTCCTCAACACTAGACTCTTTATTCTCCTTAGGCTGTCCCTGACCCTGATTGACTATCTTCAGTGGTGTATCTCCATAACTCTCAATGTCATCCCCCATGTCACAATCTGTCTGAGTCTGGCTATCCGCGCTACATTTGGTGATGAATTTTACTAGCCTATGTTTTAAGACTTTTCCTGTCTCAGGATAATACACATTTATATGCTGGACTATATTTATCATAGCCAACAAAGATCCCTTTTTCACACCTAGAATCCAGCTTTTTTTTTTATCTTGCTTGTATATGTAGCATTCAGAGCCAAATACCCTCATGTTAGATAGGTTAGGTGTTTTTCCTGTGAAAACATGGTCAAGTGTCTGCTCTAGCCATTTACTGTAGCACCTGTTGCAGATTTGAGCTGCTGTCTGTACAGCAAATGTCCATAAATGCTTTGGGAGGTTACGCTCCAATAGCATGCATTGTGACATCTCAAATAAGGTTCTCCAACCTCTTTCGGCAGTTCTGTCCTGATGAGGTGAGTAGGGTGCACTCATCTCATGCCTTACCCCCTTACTCCTAAGTAAAGATTGGAACTCCTGCCTGGCAAATTCTATACCATTATCAGACCTTATGCATTTTATCTCTCCATATAGGGCTATGTCTGCTATGAATTTTTCTGTACCTTTTGTAGTGTCACACTTTGCTTTCATAAAGTATGGAAAAATCATCCCACTGTAATCATCAGTAAATGCTATTGCATATCTGTACCCATCTTTATCTGCTGGTTCTATAGCAGGGGAGATTTCTCAGAGACAACAAGGGAAGCCAAGCTTCCCCTAAAATTCTCTCCCCAAACTGCAGCATCTACGACGTTGAATTCTCATTAAAACAATAACTTGCATAACATAATATATGCCCAAGATTGTATTTATGTTCATAACTATCCTGTAACTTATTTGAGTGATGTCTGACGAACGCAGTTCGCTACGAGAATCACCTTTGCTGCCAGGCTGTAACCTTTCTTATTTCAATGGGCTTTATGGACCGGCAGCAGTGTTGCCAGATTGGGCGGTTTTAAGTGCATTTTGGCGGGTTTTGAACATATTTTGGGATGGAAAACATCAGCAGTATCTGGCAACACTGACTGGCAGCCGGGTATCCGTTGCAGTCTACGAGACGGCTCTGAACAGCCAATTTCGGCTAGTTGTTATTGGTTAAAATCAACAAAATCGTCACTTCCAGGGAAGCTGGGCTTCTCTGGGACTAAACAAGACAGTGGGAGGGACAAGAAGCCGGGCTGATAAAGGATTATTGGAGGTAGTGTTTGAAAGACATGAGGAGGGCAGTACTTCGGCGAGGAACACGGAAGTATGATCAGTGAGTCCCTAGCGGATGTCGAGAAAGTGTAGTCATGTGCCAAAGTGCTGTCCGAATTTCTTTTCATATAAATGGTTCTTCTCATTGATGTCTCTGTACATTACTCTGTAAATAAATGTAAATATTACTCGTTGTGCTCCGTTAACTTTCATCCATTCTATCAGTTTGATCATTCGTGAATTCACTCATTTATTTCATTTGTAGTTCAATCTGGTTGTAGGCTAGCTTGAGCCTTATTGGGATCTGCAGTGCTAGCTGCTAACAGAAATTGGTAAAGTCTCTGGAAAGCACAACCAGCTGGTATGACAGGGTCACAGACCATTTTCTGGAAAAGGAGTGGAGGGCAGAATTTGTGTATAAATAGTGTTCATGTTCATGAATCTGAAGTGTGTATATTGTTCAGTAATGTTAAGAGAATGGTGGGCTCTGTGTTATAGGTTATACCTGGGTATAATATTCAAGGTTCTGTGTGTTGCATAGCCTACCTGGTTATGAATTTCCAGACTGTGTTGCAGAAGATGTTCAAGGATGTGTTGCACAGCTGGGTGTTGTGTTAAAGACTCTGTGTTGCATATCAGGGTATGATGTTCAAGGCTCTTCGTTGAATTGCCAGTGATTTTTGGATGTTTGATATTTTTGATTAAGGATATGAGGCACTAGCCTGGCAAGCCAGACTATAACATGAAATGTACAAGCAAAAATACTTTCTGCCACTAGGTAGGGTTGTCTAGTTCCCTATGGAGGTAGTGTTTGAAAGACATGAGGAGGGCAGTACTTCGGCGAGGAACACGGAAGTATGATCAGTCAGTCCCTAGCGGATGTCGAGAAAGTGTAGTCGTGTGCCAAAGTGCTGTCCGAATTTCTTTTCATATAAATGGTTCTTCTCATTGATGTCTCTGTACATTACTCTGTAAATAAATGTAAATATTACTCGTTGTGCTCCGTTAACTTTCATCCATTCTATCAGTTTGATCATTCATGAATTCGTGGTTATGAATTTCCAGACTGTGTTGCAGAAGATGTTCAAGGATGTGTTGCACAGCTGGGTGTTGTGTTAAAGACTCTGTGTTGCATATCAGGGTATGATGTTCAAGGCTCTTCGTTGAATTGCCAGTGATTTTTGGATGTTTGATATTTTTGATTAAGGATATGAGGCACTAGCCTGGCAAGCCAGACTATAACATGAAATGTACAAGCAAAAATACTTTCTGCCACTAGGTAGGGTTGTCTAGTTCCCTATGCTAATAGGGCACACCTTTCTATGCTTTGATATCCAGCCTACAGGTTTTACGATGAATGTGTAAAATGGGCTTCCCCTGTTTTAAAAACCAGCAGCCGCCACTGTTCTATAGGACCGCATAGGTCTGTGTGGACTAGCTCCAGTACAGTTGTAGCTTTAGCGTCTGCCTGTCTGTTTCTGCTTTGTGTAAATTTGCCCTGTGTGCATATTTCACAGTTTTGATTAGACCTGTCATTTTTCCCTTTTATAGACATCCCTTCAACTACTTTTTCTAATTTTGCAACATCATCAAAATTACAATGACCAAGTATCCTATGCCAGGTTTGAATGTCATGACAACCACACACTTCATCAACATTTTCATCTTCTTCTGTGCTAAGGTAATACAGCTTACCATACACATCCATTTTGAATTTGGTACCATTCTGGTGGACCAGCCAGTCATCACTGATCTTAAAGCGGACCTCGGCTCCATTGGCTGTTGCCACTTTGACGGAAAGGATGTTTTGTGGAAACGATGGGATGTAGAGTGCTTGCTTGAGCATCGTTTTCACCTGTTGTCCTTCGCTGTCCAGCAAGTAGACTTCGGCATCTCCCCTCATCTTCGCCATCCCGCTCACCTTGGTTCCGTCGGCGAGCTCGATCATATGATCCTCGGGTCTGAAGCTCTTATCAACAGTTTTGAACTTTGTGGCGTCGTTGATCATGTGTGATGTGGAGCCGCAGTCGACCATGAGACCTTTCTTGTTCCCTTTTTGTGTAGGACAGTTGCCCATCTTGAAGAAACAGAAAGATGTAGGCTCTGCCTCTGTCTCTCTTCACATGGTCATGGCCTCGTCCTCGACTGCGCCCCCTTCCTCGCTGTGGTGTGTCCCATCTGTGATCCTCTCTCCTCACCTGGGATTCGTCAGGACATGTTCTGGCCATGTGTCCCTTTTTACCGCACGTGTAACACTCGACATCAGCCAGGTCTATTTTCTTTCCTCGTCCTCTCCCACGCGATCTCATTGCCCTGCTAGTCTTCATTACAGTGTCTTCTTCTACATTAAAGTCACTCCTCCTATATTTTTCAGTATTCTCATTACTTCACAGTTTTGTTTTAAACTCACCGAACGTTACTACATCATTAGTCTGAGTGATATGCATGACGAATGGCTTGTATGAATCAGGTGGCCCCTTTACTGCCATGGCTATCTGAAGCCCATCACTAATCTGCTCATCTGCTCTTCTCAATGACGTGAAAATAGTCTCTGCTCGGAAAATATAGTCAGTAACTGTTTCACTGCTAGCTTTATGCAGTAAGGAAAGTTCACAATACAAACTCACCACGCAGGGTTTGTCCTTTCCTGCATAGTGTTCACAAAGAATCTCTTGTGCCCTTCTTCCATCAGGTTTCGCGTCTCTCATTATCAGTGACAAACTCTTGTTATCCAGACACTGCACTAGCTCTGCATATGCCTCTCTGTTCTTTCTCTCATCCTCCACAAGAGCTTCTCCGTCTTCCTCACCTATGTCCGGCTCCTCCAAGATAACTTCTCTGAGGCCACACAACTCCATGTACCCAAGGAACCTCATTTCCCAAAGTTTGTAACTTTTCTCATCACCGTCGAATAAAACTCTGAACCACCTTTGGCCTGCTTGACTGGGCCCATAACCTGTAGCGTTAGACATTTCTGCAGCAGTCTATCGTAGTCACAGTCACCAAAGTGGCTAGCTAGCATCTGCTAGTGGCTAACATTCACAGGAGAAAAAGTAATTGACTTCCATCATTTCTTTGGTCTGGGAACTCACTCTGACCACTTATTCTGCGCATGCCCACAAAAGCATCCCTGTGCACGCAGGCACACACATTATAATGTGACATCACTTTGCAGGCTATTTAATATGATTTTTGATTTTGATTTTATTTATTTGCACATGATAAAAGAAATTTACAAAAAAACATAAATGGAACAAAACCAGAAAACATGCTGGGGGAAGAAGAAAAGCCTCGATGGCTTTGTTCTAAGTCTTCCCCCATTTAAATTAACAAGTAATTAATACAAATTTAACAAATTAGAGAATAACAATATTAACAATAGTAAATAATAACAAATAATAACAAATAATGATAATGTGGCGGCACGAGGCGTGACATAAAGAGGGTTAGATAAGGCAGTATATAGTTTTAAGATTGCCAGACAACGCCACCCTGGAAATTTCACCCAGGGAAATAGTTTAAAGTGCCATTCCACCATTGGATGTACAACCCCGATTCCAAAAAAGTTGGGACAAAGTACAAATTGTAAATAAAAATGGAATGCAATGATGTGGAAGTTTAAAAATTCCATATTTTATTCATAATAGAACATAGATGACAGATCAAATGTTTAAACTGAGAAAATGTATCAGTTAAAGAGAAAAATTAGGTGATTTTAAATTTCATGATAACAACACATCTCAAAAAAGTTGGGACAAGGCCATGTTTCCCACTGTGAGACATCCCCTTTTCTCTTTACAACAGTCTGTAAACGTCTGGGGACTGAGGAGACAAGTTGCTCAAGTTTAGGGATAGGAATGTTAATCCATTCTTGTCTAATGTAGGATTCTAGTTGCTCAGCTCTCTTAGGTCTTTTTTGTCGTATCTTCCATTTTATGATGCGCCAAATGTTTTCTATGGGTGAAAGATCTGGACTGCAGGCTGGCCAGTTCAGTACTCGGACCCTTCTTCTATGCAGCCATGATGCTGTAATTGATGCAGTATGTGGTTTGGCATTGTCATGTTGGAAAATGCAAGGTCTTCCCTGAAAGAGACGTCGTCTGGATGGGAGCATATGTTGCTCTAGATCCTGGATATACCTTTCAGCATTGATGGTGTCTTTCCAGATGTGTAAGCTGCCCATGCCACACGCACTAATGCAACCCCATACCATCAGAGATGCAGGCTTCTGAACTGAGTGCTGATAACAACTTGGGTCGTCCTTCTCCTCTTTAGTCCGAATGACATGGCATCCCTGATTTCCATAAAGACCTTTAAATTTTGATTCATCTGACCACAGAACAGTTTTCCACTTTGCCACAGTCCATTTTAAATGAGCCTTGGCCCAGAGAAGACGTCTGCGCTTCTGGATCATGTTTAGATACGGCTTCTTCTTTGAACTATAGAGTTTTAGCTGGCGACGGCGGATGGCATGGTGAATTGTGTTCACAGATAATGTTGTCTGGAAATATTCCTGAGCCCATTTTGTGATTTCCAATACAGAAGCATGCCTGTATGTGATGCAGTGCCGTCTAAGGGCCCGAAGATCATGGGCACCCAGTATGGTTTTCCGGCCTTGACCCTTACGCACAGAGATTCTTCCAGATTCTCTTAATCTTTTGATGATATTATGCACTGTAGATGATGATATGTTCAAACTCTTTGCAATTTTACACTGTCGAACTCCTTTCTGATATTGCTCCACTATTTGTTGGCGCAGAATTAGGGGGATTGGTGATCCTCTTCCCATCTTTACTTCTGAGAGCCGCTGCCACTCCAAGATGCTCTTTTTATACCCAGTCATGTTAATGACTTATTGCCAATTGACCTAATGAATTGCAATTTGGTCCTCCAGCTGTTCCTTTTTTGTACCTTTAACTTTTCCAGCCTCTTATTGCCCCTGTCCCAACTTTTTTGAGATGTGTTGCTGTCATGAAATTTCAAATGAGCCAATATTTGGCATGAAATTTCAAAATGTCTCACTTTCGATATTTGATATGTTGTCTATGTTCTATTGTGACTACAATATCAGTTTTTGAGATTTGTAAATTATTGCATTCCGTTTTTATTTAAAATTTGTACTTTGTCCCAACTTTTTTGGAATCGGGGTTGTATTCTTTGGCATAAAATACAATATATTTTATGACAACATGACTAGACAGAGAAATCTTTTAGCTTCAAAATGATATATCAAACATAATTTTTTGACAACGACAAGTATATTAATTTTGCGACCAAAGTCACCTACCCTTTTAATTTCCACGCGGTAGTGAAATGTGATGTCATCGGCAGGTTCCCCTTCTTGTGTACCACGTGTCGGTCTATTTTTAGACCAGGAAACCCCCAAAGTGAAAGAGTCATTTCTCCTCATATATGGGGACCAAAAAAATTGCGAAAGATTTTGAGTTAATCTTTCAGTTAGCTAGATTTATTGGTATTATTTTTATCTCATTCTATCTGCCATTGCTGATAATATGTGCCACGTCACACGTCACGTGGTACACAAGAAGGGGAACCTGACGATGACATCACGCGTGGAAATTAAAAGGGTAGGTGACTTTGGTCGCAAAATTAATATACTTGTCGTTGTCAAAAAATTATGTTTGATATATCATTTTGAAGCTAAAAGATTTCTCTATCTAGTGATACCATTTATATGTTGTGAAAATATATTGTATTTTATGCCAAAGAATACATCCAATGGTGGAATGGCACTTTAAATTGTAAAAACCCCAAAACCACAGCAAAAGGGGGAGGCACTCAGGTCCGTCAGCAAAGAGGTAGAGACATAGTTCCAATACAAAAGATACTTTTTATTAATTACATAATACTTTAAAAAGGGTAAAATCTCTCTCACTCAAAGGGGGGGGGGCAATCAGGGCTGAGACTTATGGTGAGGGGCTGTCCAAAGGAAAGGGGACCCCAGGAACACCACACATAAGACTAAAAATGAAGCAAAATCAACTCAAAAGTGTAAAACACAAAAGAGGGACACCACCACCAGGACACCAATCCACCACCAAAGACTCAGCACCTGAATGGGGGGAGATGAGAGGCACAGGTTAAAAATCAGGAAAATAAAACAAAACTAATAACACAAAAGAAATCAAAGAAATAAATTGAGAAAAGGAACTATAACAATAAAATACTAGCAAATCAAATGATTAATCCAAATGTACAAAATCAAATGAAATACAAAATCAACTTAAATGAACACAAATTAAGTAATGCCAATTATAACAAGAAAATAAGGAATACACAATCAACAAAACAAATACACACAAATAACAAAGGAACAAAAAGGATTAACCATGCTGCCCCACACACGTGCACACACCATTAAAATGTGGCTGCCCTGATCACAAAACAGGGAAGGGAAACGGCGTTGATAAACCACAACAAGCACCAACAGCAACGCCAAACAAGCGAAGCTGCGCGAATAGCGCAGGGTGAAACAGACACGAAGCAAAGGTGAAGCACACACGAAGCAAAGCAACACAAGGCAAAACAAAGCAGCATGAGGCAAAGCAAAGCAGCACAAGGCAAAGCAAAGTAACACAAGGCAAAGCAAAGCAGCAGTGGGTTCTTGGGTTAGCCGACACAGTGCTGCTGCTAGGCGATCCTTATTCGATCAGGCCGTTCCGGACAATGCAGCGTGAAGCGGAGGGATTGACACTACACAAGCATCACCAGCAGCAAACAGTGAGTGCACAGGAGTGGTTAGCAGCATGCAGCCAGCAGCAACACCCAAGCGAGCCTCTGTACCACAGGAACGCGGATGCGGAAGTGGACGATGTCAGGACGTGACGTGCTCAGCCTCTGGCCAGTGAAAAAACAGACAGGTGCTCTCAGCCTGCCTTTATACAGCAATTTGCGGCAGTGATTGGCTGAAATCAGCACCCAGCTGAAAGTCGCTACAGCCAGTCACCGCATACTGCCACAATCTGCCCCCAACAATTGAATTGTCGTCCCAACGATGAAACAACCAAGAAGCCAACCATTAATTCCAAGGCCTAAACAGTGCGGCAACTGCATTAGACACAGGGTCAGGAGGATTAACAGCTCCTCGTTCAGCCCACCCTGTAGGCTGTGGGAGGCAATGAACGTTGGAGTGATGACCTGCCGTTGACCTAGTGGTCCGACGGACAGCAGCTTCCTCCAAGACAGGGAGAGAAGAAGTACCTGCCACCAGGTCCACAACCGAAGGTGGCACGACAGAAACGGAGTCAGGTGGTGGAACCAGCTGCTGAGGAGTGGTTTGAGCCACTACTTCGGCCTGAACAGGAGCGGGCAATGGGTTCTCGGGTCCCAAGACAAACCAATCACCATCATCAGATGGCTCATCCTATCTGTACGGAGAGTGTGGTGTCCTGCTAACTCAATAGCACTGTCCAGAATACTGCTGTTTAGCCATGTCTCTGTAAAGATCATGATGTTTCAAGAGGAACCATACTCAAAAGGGAACCCATCCTCATTTGGGCAACAATAGACAGCATGACTATAACATTAACAGTTTTAACATGAAGACAATTTCGTTGCCCCTCCTAGAACTCCAACGTTGCCCCTCCTAGAACTGCCACCTTATTGTGGTGGAGGGGTTTGTGTGCTTGAATGATCCTTGGAGCTATGTTGTCGGGGGCATTATGCCCCTGTTAGGGTTTCCCAAGGCAGACAGGTCCTAGGTGACAGGCCAGACCAAGAGCAGTTCACCAAAAACCCCCTATGGAGAAAAAATCCAGGACCGTGACGTCGCCCGGTACGACGCAGCCGGGGCCCCACCCTGGAGCCAGGCCCGGGGTTGGGGCTCGTATGTGAGCGCTTGGTGGCTGGGCCTTTGCCCATGGGGCCTGGCCGGGCTCAGCCCGAAGAGGTGACGTGGGCCTGATCTCCTGTGGGTTCACCACCCACAGAGGTAGCAGTAGGGGTTTGGTGCAGTGTGGATTGGGTGGCAGTCGAAGGCAGGGGCCTCGACGACCTGATCCCTGGACACAGCGGCTGGCTGTTGGGACATGGAATGTCACTTCGCTGGGGGGGAAAGAGCCTGAGCTTGTGCGGGAGGTTGAGAGGTACCGGCTAGAGATAGTTGGGCTCACCTCCACGCACAGCTTGGGCTCTGGAACCCAGCTCCTCGAGAGGGGCTGGACTTTCCACTTCTCTGGAGTCGCCCATGGTGAGCGGCGGCGGGCTGGTGTGGGCTTGCTTATAGCTCCCCAGCTCAGCCGCCATGTGTTGGAGTTTACCCCAGTGAACGAGAGGGTCGCCTCTCTGCGCCTTCGGATTGGGGAGAGGGCTCTTGCTGTTGTTTGTGCCTACGGGCCAAATAGCAGTATAGAGTATCCGGCCTTCTTGGAGTCCCTGGGAGAGGTACTGAGGGGTGCTCAGACTGGGGACTCCATTGTGCTACTGGGGGACTTCAATGCTCACGTGGGCGATGACAGTGATACCTGGAGGGGCGTGGTTGGGAGGAACGGCCTCCCTGATCTGAACCCGAGTGGTGTTTTGTTATTGGACTTCTGTGCTAGTCACGGTTTGTCCATAACGAACACCATGTTCGAGCATAGGGGTGTCCATAAGTGCACGTGGCACCAGGACACCTTAGGTCGGAGGTCGATGATCAACTTTGTAGTCGTTTCATCTGATCTCCGGCCCTATATCTTAGACACTTGGGTGAAGAGAGGGGCTGAGCTGTCAACTGATCACCACCTGGTGGTGAGTTGGATCCGCTGGCAGAGGAGGAAGCTGGACAGACCTGGCAGGCCCAAACGTATGGTGAGGGTCTGCTGGGAACGTCTGGCCGAGCACTCTGTTGGGGAGGTCTTTAACTCCCACCTCTGGGAGAGCTTTTCCCAGCTTCCGAGGGAGGCAGGGGACATTGAGTCTGAGTGGACCATGTTCTCTACCTCCATTGTGGACGCAGCTGTTTGGAGCTGTGGCCGCAAGGTCTCCGGTGCCTGTCGTGGCGGCAATCACCGAACCCGGTGGTGGACACCGGAAGTAAGGGATGCCGTCAAGCTGAAGAAGGAGTCCTATCGGGCCATGTTGACCTCCGGGACTCCTGAGGCAGCCGACGGGTATCGGCAGGCCAGGCGTGCTGCAGCTTGGGCAGTTGCGGAGGCAAAAACTTGGAACTGGGAGGAGTTCGGGGAGGCCATGGAGAAGGACTATCGGTCGGCCTCGAAGAAATTCTGGCAAACCGTCCGGCACCTCAGGAGGGGGAAGCAGTACTCCGCCAACACTGTTTACAGAGCGGGTGGGGAGCTGTTGACCTCGACTGGGGACATTGTCGGGCGGTGGAAGGAATACTTTGAGGATCTCCTCAATCCCACTGTCATGTCTTCCACTGAGGAGACTGAGGCTGATGACTCAGAGGTGGACTCGTCCATTACCCAAGCCGAAGTCACTGAGGTGGTTTGCAAGCTCCTCGGTGGCAAGGCACCAGGGGTGGATGAGATCCGCCCTGAGTACATCAAGTCTCTGGATGTTGTGGGGCTGTCTTGGTTGACACACCTCTGCAACATCGCGTGGCGGTCGGGGACAGTGCCTCTGGAGTGGCAGACTGGGGTGGTGGTCCCTCTTTTTAAGAAAGGGGACCAGAGAGTGTGCTCCAATTATAGGGGAATCACACTTCTCAGCCTCCCAGGGAAAGTTTACTCCAGGGTACTGGAGAGGAGAATTCGACCAATAGTCGAACCTCGGATCCAGGAGGAACAATGCGGTTTTCGTCCTGGTCGCGGAACACTGGACCAGCTCTATACCCTTCATAGGGTGCTCGAGGGTTCATGGGAGTTTGCCCAACCAGTCCACATGTGCTTTGTGGATCTGGAGAAGGCATTCGACCATGTCCCCCGTGGTATTCTGTGGGGGGTGCTTCGGGAGTATGGGGTTCGGGGCTCTTTGCTAAGGGCTGTCCGGTCCCTGTACGAATGGAGCAGGAGTCTGGTTCGCATTGCTGGCAGTAAGTCAGACCTGTTCCCAGTGCATGTTGGACTCCGGCAGGGCTGCCCTTTGTCACCGGTTCTGTTCATAATTTTTATGGACAGAATTTCTAGGCGCAGCCAGGGGCCGGAAGGAATCCTGTTTGGGAACCACAGGATTTCATCTCTGCTTTTTGCAGATGATGTTGTCCTGTTGGCTTCTTCAAACCAGGACCTTCAGCATGCACTGGGGCGGTTTGCAGTCGAGTGTGTAGCGGCTGGGATGAGAATCAGCACCTCCAAGTCCGAGGCCATGGTTCTCAACCGGAAACGGGTGGCTTGCACTCTCCAGGTTGGTGGAGAAGTCCTGCCTCAAGTGGAGGAGTTTAAGTATCTTGGGATCTTGTTCACGAGTGAGGGAAGGATGGAGCGTGAGATTGACAGGCGGATCGGTGCAGCCTCCGCAGTGATGCGGTCGCTTTACCGGTCTGTCATGGTGAAGAAGGAGCTGAGCCAAAAGGCGAAGCTCTCAATTTACCGGTCGATCTACGTTCCGACTCTCACCTATGGTCATGAGCTTTGGGTAATGACCGAAAGAACAAGATCGCGGATACAAGCGGCTGAAATGAGTTTCCTTCGCAGGGTGGCTGGGCGCTCCCTTAGAGATAGGGTGAGAAGCACAGTCACTCGGGAGGAGCTCGGAGTAGAGCCGCTGCTCCTCCACATCGAGAGGAACCAGCTGAGGTGGCTCGGGCATCTTTTTCGGATGCCTCCTGGACGCCTCCCTGGGGAGGTGTTCCAGGCATGTCCCCCCGGGAGGAGGCCCCGGGGAAGACCCAGGACACGCTGGAAGGACTATGTCTCTCAGCTGGCCTGGGAACGCCTCTGTGTTCTTCCCGAGGAGCTGGCCGAGGTGTCTGGGGAAAGGGAAGTTTGGGCTTCCATGCTTAGACTGCTGCCTCTGCGACCCGGTCCCAGATAAGCGGAAGAAGACGAGACAAGACGAGACAGTTTCGTTGATGTTATAACTCTTCATTGATAGAAACTTGAGTGCAAAACTGTTCATGACAACTGCAGTCCTAAAGTTAGCAAGTCAACTGTAGTCCTCAGCCATAAAAGCATTACTGTAAGAGTCCAGAGCATCCTCCAGGTGTAACCCTCAACTGTCCTCATGGGGCCGTCCTTCACAGGAGTGATGCGATAAAACGCCGACCAGACACAGGGCACCAGGATGGATCAAGCAGGTCCGAGGGGCAGAAGAGGCCAGCATCTCAATCCCAGGACCAACATGTAACTCAGACGGACTGTCAGGATAAATAGACGAGGACCCAAGAGCGCAAGTTAAATGTTGAGTTTTATTGATAGCAGGGGAAAGGGAGGATGTGCATGTGTGAAGTTCAGTGGCCAGAGGACTGAGAGGCAGGTGGGAGCATGGTGGTGATGTCTGCGGTCTCCCATCCAAGTACTAACCAGGCTCAACCCTACATAACTTCTGAGATCAGACGGGATCAGGCGTTGTCAGAGTAGCATGGCTGTAAGCTGACAACACTTGGGTTTCAGGCAGTCTCCCAGCAAGCAGTCCCTCAGCAGACAGACAGGACAGCACAACAGGCAGGAGTAGGGAACAGGCTGGAACACAGAGTCACAGATCAGGTAGCAAGATTAGGGACAGAAGTGCAGGGTCAGGTTACCAGGACTGAAGAGTTGACAGAGTCGATGCCTTGAAGACGATCTGACACTGAAGCTTGGGAGGACTGCAGTTTAAATACCCACAGAGGAGGAGCAGGTGATAGGCAACAGCCAATGACAGCTACTGAAAGTTAATAAGAGGAGGAGTATGCGGGTGTGGCAGGTAATACTGAGTGGAGAGGAGTGGAAATGTTACCTGAAGAGAGGAAAACCACAGGTAGGACCATGACAGAACCCCCCCCAAGGGACGGCTCCAGAAGTCCCTAGGCGCAGACCCACCAAGACGGGCGGGAGGAGGGGGAATAACAGTGGAGGGTCAGAATTCCTCTGACCGGTCAGTGTCCATAGTCTCCACACCATCTTCACTGTTGGAAGACTCGGATGCTGGAGCAGGGGTGGTGGCAGGGTCCGGAAGTGGCTCCGTATGGTGAAAACCCCTACGTCGACCCCGTCGGATGGAGGGCTGGTCGGGGTGTAGGCAATGGAAGTTGGCGATGAGGGCCGGATCCAAAATCCTTCCAGTGGGGACCCATGCCCTCTCCTTAGGACCATAACCCTCCCAGTCTACCAAGTATTGGATGCCCCTACCCCTTGGTCGAGAGCGGAGCAGTCGCTGGACCGTGTAGACTGGTCCACCATCAATGAAGCGTGGAGGAGGAGGCGGCGGTATTGCTGGGACCAGGGGGCTCTCGTGCACCAGTTTGAGTTTGGAGACGTGGAAGGTGGGATGTATCCTCATGGTCTTGGGCAGCAGCAGCCGAACTGCCGTGGGACTGATGACCTTCTGTACGGGAAAGGGTCCGATGTAGCGAGGCGCCAATTTGCGTGACTCCACTCGTAGTGGTAGGTCTCGAGCAGACATCCATACCTTTTGGCTGACGTGGTAAACGGGTGCAGGGGTCCTCCGCCAGTTAGCCCCAATAGCATAGCTGGTACTGGACTTCAGGAGTGCAGTGCGGGCCTAGGCCCACGTGTGATGGCAGCGGCGGGCATAGGCGAGAGCAGACGGGCAGGTGGCTTCTCCCTCCTGGCTGGCAAACAGAGGTGGTTGATAGCCATACACACACTGGAAGGGGGAGAGTCCGGTGGCAGAGCTGGTGAAGGAGTTGTGGGCATATTCCACTCAGAGCAGATGTTGAGCCCAGGCGTGGGGGTTGTGTGAAGCCACACACCTAAGTGCCTTCTCCAGTTCCTGATTCATGTGCTCCGTTTGGCCATTTGACTGTGGGTGAAACCCGGACGACAGACTGGCAGTGGCCCCGAGGAGGTGGCAGAATTCCCTCCAGAAACTGGCGGAGAACTGCGGTCTCCGGTCAGAAACGATATCCCTGGGCAGGCCGTGGACCCGAAAGACGTGTTCTAAGATGACCCGGGCAGTCTCCTTCGCAGTTGGCAGTTTTAGGAGATGCACAAAGTGGGTCATCTTACTGAAGCGGTCCACAATGGTGAGGATGACCGTATTACCTTCTGATGGAGGAAGACCAGTAACAAAGTCCAGGGAGACATGGGACCAGGGACGCATGTGTACTGGCAGGGGCTGGAGTAACCCGGCTGGGGGCTGACTGGGGGACTTGTGCTGGTTGCAAGTGGGGCAGGCTCTCACAAAAATCCTGGATGTCCTTCCTCATTGACGGCCACCAGAATCACTGAGACAGCAGATGGAGGGAGCGTGTGACCCCGGGGTGACAGGCCAGGTGGGAGTCATGTCCCCATTGAATCACCTGAGACCTCAGGTAAGCTGGAACACAGAAACGGTTGGAGGGGCAAGCGCTGGGGCCTGGCTGGTCCCTGATGGCCTCTCAAACCTGCTCCTCGATGTCCCAGGTCAGGGCAGCAATGACACAGGGGCTTGGGAGGATGGGTGTTAATTCCTCCTTGGATACCTCATCCCTCAGAAACATCCAGGAGAGTGCATTGGGCTCGATGTTGCTGGAGCCAGGACGGTAGGAAAGGACAAAGTTGAATCGGGTGAAGAATAATGACCACCGGCGCTGGCGGGAGTTTAGCCTCCTGGCTGTCTGGATATATTCCAGGTTTTTGTGGTCTGTCCAGACCACAAACGGAACCTTAGACCCCTCTGTAGCAGTTCTTACGGAGGGGTGGAGCACAGAGGATGGCAGGACAGAGATCAGGTTCAACAAATAGTTTTATTGTTACACTTTCCAGTGAACACAATATGTTGGACACAGACACACGCGCACACACACATCAGGTGTCTGGTTCAGGAGAGATCTCCTCTGCTCTCGCTCTCCCTCTCTCCCTAAATAGGGCGCGGTCACTGGGAAGACACACAAACACAGGTTAATTGCTCTCAGGTGTAGTGATTCTGCCACTCACCTTCCCTGACTCCGCCCTCCTGTCACAGACCAGCGCTTGACCATGCCCCCGCTGCCACATACCCCCACCGCCCGACTCAGGCCGGGCAGCCATCCGGCCCGCAGCCGACTCCCCCCCCCTTGACGGGAGAGGAAGTCCGCCACGACCATCTGCGCCCCCGGCCTGTGGACCACCTTGAAATTAAAGGGTTGGAGTGCCAGATACCAACGGGTGATCCGCACGTTGGCATCTTTCATGCGGTGGAGCCACTGGAGGGGCGCGTGGTCCAAACAGAGGGTGAAAGGGCGCCCCAGCAGGTAATAATGGAGGGTGAGGACTGCCCACTTGATCGCCAGACACTCCTTTTCAATGGTGCTGTAGCGCCGCTCACGCACTGACAGCTTCCTACTGATGTAGAGTACGGGGCGGTCCTCCCCCTCCACCTCCTGGGACAAAACTGCCCCCAGCCCTCTGTCCGACGCATCAGTCTGCAACACAAAAGGGAGAGAAAAGTCAGGGGAGTGTAAAAGTGGCCCCCCACACAGTGCAGCCTTTACCTCAGAAAAAGCCCGCTGGCATTGCTCCGTCCACTGGACCGGATCTGGTGCCCCCTTTTTAGTGAGATCAGTCAGCGGGCTGGTGACGTCCGAATAATTAGGGATAAACCTACAGTAATAGCCAGCCAGCCCCAGGAACTGTCTCACCCCCTTTTTGGTCTTGGGCCTCGGGCAGGCCGCAATCGCTGCCGTCTTATTAATTTGGGGACGCATCTGCCCGTTGCCCAAATGGAAGCCCAGATACCGTACTTCCACCCGCCCAATTGCACACTTCTTTGGGTTGGCTGTGAGCCCCGCTCGCCTCAGCGACCTAAGGACGGCCCTCAGATGTTCAAGGTGCCTTGGCCAGTCATTACTATAGATGATTATATCATCTAGATATGCAGCCGCATAGGTGGCGTGGGGGCGGAGGACCCTATCCATCAGCCGCTGAAACGTCGCGGGTGCCCCAAACAGCCCAAACGGAAGTGTGACGAATTGGTGTAAACCAAATGGTGTGGAAAAGGCCGTTTTTTCTCGGGATAGTGGAGTCAAGGGGATCTGCCCATATCCCTTCGTCAAATCCAGTGTCGAATAAAAGCGAGCCGTGCCTAGTCGATCGAGCAACTCATCAATACGAGGCATTGGGTACGCATCGAATTTAGACACCGCGTTGACTTTTCTATAGTCCACACAGAACCGGACCGACCCGTTGGCCTTGGGTACCAAGACCACCGGGCTGCTCCAGTCACTGTGGGACTCCTCGACAATGCCCATTTCGAGCATGGTCTGAAGTTCTTCCCAAACCACCATTTTTTTGTGTTCGGGTAGCCTGTAAGGGCGGCTACGCACTACCACCCCCGGGAGCGTCTCTATGTGGTGCTCTATGAGGTTAGTGCGACCGGGCAGGGGCGAGAACACATCTGACAACTTGGTCTGCAACTGGGCGACCTCTGTGAGTTGGGTCGGGGAGAGGTGGTCTCCACAGGGGACCGGAGAGGTATGTGATGCCAATGTCCCTTTTTGAACCTCCGGCCCCAGCTCCGCCTTCTCCGGAACCACCGACACCAACGCCACGGGGACCTCCTTGTTCCAGAGTTTAAGCAGATTGAGGTGGTAAATCTGTAGCGCCCCACCCCTGTCCGTTCGCCTCACCTCATAGTCGACGTCCCCGACTCGCCGTGTGACCTCAAAGGGTCCTTGCCACTTGGCAATCAATTTGGAGCTCGACGTGGGCAACAGTACGAGTACCTTATCTCCTGGTGTGAACTCTCTAAGGCACGTACCCTTGTTGTACAGGCGGGCTTGCCGTTCCTGGGCCTGCCGCAAATTCTCCTGAGTTAGGTGGGTGAGCGTGTGGAGTTTTGCGCGCAGGTCCATAACATACTGAATTTTGTTCTTGCTTTGTGAAGGTCCCTCCTCCCAATTTTCCCACAGCACGTCCAGGATGCTGCGCGGCTTATGCTCATATAATAATTCGAACGGGGAGAACCCCATGGAGGCTTGAGGAACCTCTCGCACTGAGAACAACAAGGGTTCGAGCCACTTATCCCAATTACGTGCGTCCTCACTTACGAATTTTTTAATAATATTTTTGAGGGTGCGGTTGAACCGTTCCACTAAACCGTCCGTTTGTGGGTGATACACACTGGTGTGGATCGGCTTAATCCCCAATAACCCATACAGTTCGCGCAGTGTTCGTGACATAAACGTAGTGCTTTGATCAGTCTGAATCTCTTTCGGGATTCCAACTCGGGAGATGATGCGGAAGAGCGCCTCTGCAATACTGCATGCTGAGATACTGCGCAGAGGCACGGCTTCCGGGTATCGCGTTGCATAGTCCACCAGAACTAATATAAAGCGGTACCCTCGTGCTGACTGATCTAATGGCCCTACGAGATCCATCCCAATTCTGTCAAATGGGGTCTCGATTAATGGAAGAGGGCGCAAAGGCGCTTTTGTAATGGCCGCTGGATTTACTAACTGGCATTCGCGGCATGCCGTACACCACCTACGGACATCGCCGCGAATCCCCGGCCAATAGAATCGGGCCATTATTTGGGCTAGTGTTTTATCCTGCCCCAAGTGTCCAGCCATGGGATTAAAGTGAGCCTCCTGGAATACCAATTCCTGGTGGCTCTTCGGAATTAAAAGCTGCGTGACTCGCTCTTTAGTTTGAGTGTCCTGCGTCACTCGGTATAATCTATCCTTCATAATCGTGAAGTAGGGGAAGGATGGGGTGGCGTTCGGCTGGAACGTTTGACCATCGATTACTCTCACTTGGTCAAACGCATGCCGCAGAGTCTCGTCTTGCGACTGCTCTAATGGGAAATCCGCGAGGTATTCCCCAATAGAGAGAGGAGGAGCCGGCAGCTCCTCACTCTGACGCGGAGATGACGTAGACGGCTCTGTGACAGCTGCCCCCGCCAAAGCGACACCGGGACCTCCCCCTGTCAAATGGCAGGACCCACTCTTTACTAGGCGTGTCATTAAACCCCGAAATCCCGGCCAATCAGTCCCCAAAATTAAAGAGTGGGTAAGGCGAGGATTAACTGCCGCCTACACTATAAATTTATCCCCTCTGAAAATAATGTGGACCGACACCAAAGGGTAGCGGTGAACATCCCTGTGCACACACAACACCTTCACCCCTTGTGCTCCCCCCAATGCCTCGTCTTGAACCAGGCTTTGGCGAATTGAGGTCTGATTACAACCAGAATCCACCAACGCCTGATATGTAGCCCCTTGGATACTCACCAGTATGCGATATGCTCCGGCCTGATCGAGGGCAGCCTCTGGCGCGTCAGGGATCTGAACCACCGCACCCACCTCCATCACTGTGCACTGCTGTTGAAAGTGGCCTGGCTCCCCGCAGCGCCAGCAAACCGGCCCGGGCTTTCCCTCTGCACCGGTGATCTGGGGCTCACTCACCTGAGGTGGGGGAGAGACAGACACAGAAGGGAGAAACGGGAGGGCACCGCGGGTGCGGCGGGCTGGCTGGGGTGGTGCCGGCCCCCGCCTCCACGGTGGGGGAACGGGGAGAGGACGGGATACAGGAGGAGGGGGAGAAAGAGAAGAGGAGAGAAGAGAAGATGCCATCTGCTGTCCTGCCGCCAGGACAGCCGCCAAATGGTCCTCCGCCAGCTCGACTGCCCGATCCAGTGACGCCGGGCGGTGGCACCGGACCCACTCCGCAGTTCCTGCCGGCAAGCGAGCGACAAACTGTTCCAGTATCACCTGGTCGATGATTCCCTCGGCGTCGTGGTTGTCAGCCCTCAGACACCACCAGCAGGCGTCCCGGAGCTGCTGGCCAAACGCGAATGGCCGGCTGACTTCCTCCAAGCGCAACGCGCGGAAGCGCTGGCGCTGCTGTTCTGGAGTGCGCCCCACGCGCTGGAGGACGGCCTGGCGGAGGTCCGCATAGGCCAGCTGGCGGTCGGCGGGGAGCTGTAGTGCGGCCAGCTGTGCCTCTCCCAATAGCAGGGGGAGGAGGTGCGCCACGTGCTGCTCCATCGGCCACCCCGAGGCTTCGGCGACTTGCTCGAAGAGCGTGATGAACGCCTTGGGGTCGTCCTGCAGGCCCATCTTGGTGACAGTGAGGGGAGACGGGCCTGCGGTCGGAGCGCTGCTGGACCCCGCCGACGCGAGGAGGTGCCGGAACGCCTCCCAATCTTCTTGTTGGGCCAACACCAGGGCCTCGAACCGCTCTTCTTGCTCCTTTCGGAGGGTGAGTAGCACCTGGTGCTGGCGTTGCTGGGCCGTGGCGAGGGCGTGGACCAGTTCGGCAAATGGGGAGGACTCCATGGGGCTGTTAGGCTGCTGTGCTCCAATTTTCCCGGGTTTTGGCACCACTGTAGCAGTTCTTACGGAGGGGTGGAGCACAGAGGACGGCAGAACAGAGATCAGGTTCAACAAATAGTTTTATTGTTACACTTTCCAGTGAACACAATATGTTGGACACAGACACACGTGCACACACACATCAGGTGTCTGGTTCGGGAGAGATCTCCTCTGCTCTCGCTCTCCCTCCCTAAATAGGGCGCGGTCACTGGGAAGACACACAAACACAGGTTAATTGCTCTCAGGTGTAGTGATTCTGCCACTCACCTTCCCTGACTCCGCCCTCCTGTCACAGACCGGCGCTTGACCACGCCCCCGCTGCCACACCCTCCAACCAGTGGCACCACTCCTCGAGGGCGAGCTTGACAGCCAGTCGCTCGCAATTGCCGATGTCGTAGTTGCTTTCTGCTGGGGTCAGTCTTCGGGAGTAGAAGGCACAGGGGTGCATTTTTCCATCCTCTGCTGCTGGCTGGGAAAGCACTGCCCCGACTCCCACATCTGAAGGTCTACCTCCACCACAAACTGCCGCTCGGCATCAGGCATCCGGAGGATGGGAGCTGAAGTGAAACGGGCCTTGAGGGTTTTGAAGGCTTTGTCACCTGCTGCAGTCCATTGGAAGGGCTGTTTGATGATGGTCAGTGCGGTGAGTGGGGCTGCCACGGTGCTGTAGCCCTGGATGAACCTACTATAGAAGTTGGCAAACCCCAGGAACTGCTGCAGTTTCTTACGGCTCTCTGGAACCAGCCCCAATGTCACTGCTGACACCTTCGCAGGGTCCATTTGAATGCTGCCCTCGGTCACCACATATCCCAGGAATGAGACAGACTGAGTGTGGAACTCGCACTTCTCTGCTTTCGCAAACAACGAATTGTCAAGCAGATGGCGCAGGACCAACTGGACGTGGTGGGTGTGTTCAGACAGGGTTTTTGAGAAGATCAAAATATCGTCCAAGTAAACGAAAATGAACTTATTGAGCATGTCTCTAAGGATGTCGTTTACCAGTGCCTGGAACACTGCTGGGGCATTGGTGAGACCGAATGGCATGACCAGATATTCATAATGTCCCGTCGGGGTGTTGAACGCAGTCTTCCACTCGTCGCCTTCTCTTACTCGCACCAGATGGTAAGTGTTCCGGAGATCTAGCTTGGTGAACACTGTGGCCCCTTGCAGCAGTTCAAAGGTGGAGGAGAGTAGTGGCAGAGGGTAGCGGTTCTTAACCGTAATGTCGTTCAAGCCCCGGTAATCTATTCATGGGCGAAGAGAACCATCTTTCTTTCCCACGAAGAAAAATCCAGCTCCAGCAGGAGAGGACGATGGATGGATTAGGCCAGCGGCCAGAGAGTCGTTTATGTAGTCCTCCATGGCCTTTCTTTCCGGGGCTGACAGGGAGTAGAGATGGCCCTTAGGGGGTGCGGTGCCTGGCAGGAGGTCGATGGCACAGTCGTATGGTCGGTGTGGGGGCAACAACGTGGCCTTGAACTTGTTGAACACCTCTCTCAGGTGGTGATAGCAGACAGGAACCTTGGATATGTCGGGGGTAGAGCTGGTGGTCTCCTGGTTGGCTGGCAGGACGGCTCCCTTCAAGCAGGTCTGATGGCATCCCCTTCCCCACTCTCGTATGGTGCCAGTCTCCCAGTCAAGTTGGGGGTCGTGTAGACGGAGCCATGGGTACCCTAGGATGAGTGGTTGGCCGGGTGAGTGTAGGAGGTGGAACTGGATGGACTCCTGGTGGTTTCCTGACAGCAACATGGTCACGGGGGTTGTGATGTGTGTAACTGTGCCGAGACGATGTCCACCCAGCGCTCGTACAGGAACAGGTGGAGTGAGATGGTGGCGACCCACACGCAGCTGCTGTGCGAACTCTGTATCCATGATGTTGGCTTCGGCTCCAGAGTCCACCAGGGCGGTCAGGGCACAAGCGGTGTCAGGAAGCTGAAGGCAGAGCTGAAGCAGGGGTTTACGGATGAAGGTCAGGCGGCGGTGTCGTTCCTCGGGGGAGAGGGAGGCACGGCCGATCTCCATGGGCTCAGACTGATTATGTCAGCTTTGGGGCGTGACAGGTGGGAACAGGGCAGCAGAAGACTCCCCCCGAGTGCGGGTGGCAGGTTGACTAGGATGCCCCTTCTCTCGTCTATGGATCTGGATACGATGATTGATGTGCACGGCAAGGGCAATGGCCTCATCGAGTGTCGGTGGTTGCTCATGGGAAACGAGCTCGTCCTTGACGTAGTCCGCCAAACTGTGGAGGAAGGCGTCCACTAGCGCCGCCATGTTCCACAAACTGCGCCTCGCCAGGGTACAAAAGTTGATGGAGTAGTCCGCCACCATCCGGTTGCCCTGACGGATACCCATCAGTGCTCGTGACGCCTCTGTTTTTGACGAGCCCAGGTCGAACACCTTTAACATCTCCTCAGTGAAGGCACTGAAGGATGCACAGGCCAGGGTCTGCCGGTCGAATTCTGCTGTCCCCCACAGCCAAGCCCGGCCGGTCAGGTGAGCGATGACATACCCCACCTTGGCTCCCTCCGTCGAGAAGGTTCTGGGCTGCAGAGAGAACTGGATATGGCAGCTGGTCAGGAATGGCCGGACCTGATTTGGGTCACCATTGAAACATTCCGGATTACCGATCTTCGGTTCCGGGTCACTGGGGGCCAGAGCAGGAGGAACATGAGCAGATGGAGTGGTGAGGTTGGTGAGTACTTGTAGGACCTGGGTTAGCTGATGCTGTTGAAACAGTTGTTGCTGCTGGTTAAGCTGGAGCAGAGATGCAATGTCGCCGGACATCCGGTTTATGTCTCCCTCTGTATGTTCCAGTTACTGCAGGGCAGTCATTTTGGGCTCAATCACCATGCTGGTCGGGGAGGGTGCTGGGTCCATGATGGTCAGATCGTTCTGTTAGGATAAACAGACGAGGACCCAAGAGCGCAAGTTAAATGTTGAGTTTTATTGATAGCAGGGGAAAGGGAGTTCGGAGGATGTGCGTGTGTGAAGTTCAGTGGCCAGAAGACTGAGAGGCAGGGATGGCGGTGATGTCTGCAGTCTCCCATCCAAGTACTAACCAGGCTCAACCCTACTTAGCTTCTGAGATCAGACAGGATCAGGCGTTGTCAGAGTAGCATGGCTGTAAGCTGACAGCACTTGGGTTTCAGGCAGTCTCCCAGCAAGCAGTCCCTCAGCAGACAGACAGGACAGCACAACAGGCAGGAGTAGGGAACAGGCTGGAACACAGAGTCACAGATCAGGTAGCAAGATTAGGGACAGAAGTGCAGGGTTAGGTTACCAGGACTGAAGAGTTGACGGAGTCGATGCCTTGAAGACGATCTGACACTGAAGCTTGGGAGGACTGCAGTTTAAATACCCACAGAGGAGGAGCAGGTGATATGCAACAGCCAATGACAGCTACTGAAAGTTAATAAGAGGAGGAGTATGCGGGCGTGGCAGGTAATACTGAGTGGAGAAGAGTGGAAATGTTACCTGAAGAGAGGAAAACCACAGGTAGGACCATGACAGGGACAGATGGGGGGGAGAGAGAAAACACAGGTTGTTAGGTATGCCCTAAAAATGACACAAGTATTAAATCTGTGTGGTAGGCTCCCAGAGACGAGAGTCTTGACATCAGGCATAATACACAACAATGCCATGTTAATATGGTTAAAAAATATCATGAAAATATCCTGTTCTGGCTGGATGCTTGATTGGGTGATGGGAGCACACTCCTCAGCAATGATGAGATGCAGATGGGACCCTTAGGGCTGGCCAAGACAATTCAGTTACATTTCTCTGGGTCTGGGACATGAGACAGAATGTCTGATGGCCGATTCCCTGCAGGCTACGATAGCCAGTCGAGGTCTCCACCCTCTCCACCAAAAGATTTCCTGTTGACTCCATGTAACTCAGAGGGACAGAGGTTTTTTTGGGGGGGGAAAAAACGCAGGTTGTTAGGTATGCCCAATGTCACATGAATAAGTAGGAACAGTATACATATTGCACTGAGTACAAGCAGGAACTCCAGCAACTAACTATGACAGCATAACTAAAAGGGGAGAGCCAGAAGGTAACACAGGCATGAGGGAGCCCTGGGACATAAAGCAGCCAGCCACTACACCGTCAACAAACTCGAGTGAGCAAGCGAGTGGGGACTGACAGCATCCATACATCCCAGTTTACCAAAACACTCTATGTCTGAGGACCCTCTAGATCTACACCTTTACCTCATAAACACCATTAACAAAAGGCTTGACTAAACAGATATGTTTTCAGCCTAGACTTAAATTCTGAGACTGTGTCTGATTCCCGAACATTACTTGGAAGGCTGTTCCATAACTGTGGAGCTTTGTATGAAAAGGCTCTGCCCCCAGACGTAGCCTTCACTATACGAGGTACCAGCAGATAGCCTGCACCTTTTGATCTAAGTAGGCGTGGCAGGTCATAGAGGAGCAGAAGTTCACTCAGGAACTGTGGTGCGAGACCATTTAGTGCTTTAAAGGTCAACAGTAGTATTTTATAATCAATACGAAATTTGATTGGGAGCCAATGCAGTGTGGATAAGACAGGCGTGATGTGGTCATATTTTCTAGTTCTAGTAAGGACTCTTGCTGCTGCATTTTGAACTAACTGGAGCTTGTTTATGCACTTATTGGAACATCCAGACAGTAAGGCATTACAATAATTGAACCTGGAGGTAACGAAAGCATGGACTAGTTTTTCCATGTCATGTAATGACATTAAATTTCTTATCTTAGCAATATTTCTGAGATGAAAGAAAGCTATCCGGGTGATAAATAAACGGCGTTACTAACGGCGCTATTTTTCTTTTTTTAGTAACGATTAATCTAAGTCGTATACCAGTTTGATTTATTTAATATGCACTATGAAGAGTCTATCTACATATATTTTATTATTATTCATTTTTTGGTACATTGCTTGACATGCATAATTTCATTTTTGACTCGTGTGATAACCAGTTGCAGCTCTTGTTTAAGTTAAGTGAATAAATATCAAAAGTTCTAAAACATTTAGAAACTGAGTTTTATTCTGTCATTAGTAACATAATTTTAATAACTACAAAAATATATTAAATATGATAGATGTCTTATCTCACATTGTCCCACAAAAATATTAATATAGTGTAGATAATGTTACTAATTGGTTCTGTTAAGTGTCCATTTCAGTCATTAAACACATTTAACATTCACTTTTATAATGATTACACTAATTGAATTTGATTTTTTTTTTTTTTTTTGGGGGGGGGGGTTTAACACAAAATGTAACGGAATAATTACTTTCCCTGGTAATTAGTTACTTTTATGACAAAGTAACTCAGTTACTAACTCAGTTACTTATTGGGAAAAGTAACCAGTAACTATAACTAATTACTTTTTGAAAGTAATGTGCCCAACACTGTTCTCAGTTTATGGAGAAATCTGAGTCTCATTTTCTGCACTGTGAGTGAAAGGAAATGATTACTAACTGAACCTACAAAGTCATCTATTTAACTTTAAAGAAACCTGAAATCAGGGTGTGATTACTTTTTACAAAAGTGAAAGATAGTGGAGATAATTCTAGACTTCAGAAGGATCTCTGCCATACCCTCCCCTCACCAGTGACCTCTGTGGAGTATTTCCACTTCCTGTGCACTACCATCACTCAAGACCTCAGCTGGGAGATGAACATCAGCTCTCACCAAGAAGACATTTTATTGCACACTTTCCAGCACACATGGTACAGCTTGGACATTTAAATAATCAATTTATTTATCTATTTATAGTTCTACTTTTGTCTCAGTACTGATTTTTCTTTTAATCTTAACTGTTCAAGTACTAAACACCAAAGCAAATTCTTTGTAAATTCCAAATTCCTTGTGAGAATGTACTTGGCAATAAACATCATTCTGGTTCTAAATCTGATTCTGACAGTGAATCTCTGAGCATTCTGACTGGAGAGAACAAGAGCAGTAGCAAAATAAAATGGCTTCTACATTTTCAGAGAAGGATTTCTCTTGTCCTATATGCTGTGAAATCTTCAAGGATCCTGTTCTCCTGCACTGCAGTCATGGTGTGTGTAAAGTGTGTTTGCAGCAGTTCTGGGAGACCAAAGGATCCAGAGAATGTCCTCTTTGTAGGAGGCAGTCGTCTGTGAAATATCCTCCCATAAACCTGGCCTTAAAGAACATGTGTGAGATTTTCTTACAGGAGAGAAGTCAGAGATCTTCATCAGGGTTTGAAACAGTCTGCAGTCTACAGGAGAAACTGAAGATTTTTAAAGACTGTAAACTGGACTGGAGTCAGACTGCAGAACATATACAGGTTACAATCAATAACATAGGTTTGATATATTAGAATTATATTTTGCTTCCTTGCATATTCAGTTACATTTCATTTGATTTCCTCTTCACTGCAGATTCAGGCCCAACACACAGAGTGTCAGATAAAGGAGGAATTTGAGAAGCTTCACCAGTTTCTACGAGATGAAGAGGCAGTCAGGATCACGATGGTTAGAGAGGAAGAGGAGCATAAGAGTCAGATGATGAAGGAGAAGATTGAGAAGCTGAGCAGAGACATATCATCTCTTTCAGAGACAATCAGAGCTATAGAAGAGGAGATGAGCACTGAAGATGTCTCAATATTACAAGTGAGAATCATTTAGTCAGTATTTATACTGTGAGCAACTTCAACTTTCAACTTTATTGTCCCCAAAAGGGGCGATTGAGTGTGCAGCAAGACAACATAAACACATATAGACAACACACAACACAGGACAGACCATAAAGTGCAATTGGTCATTAAAAAGTTAAAAGATTTAAAAAAAAATCATAATAAAATAAAATCATCATCACACCATAAAATGCCATAAACAACACCAGAAATCAAGTCAATTGATCAATGAGGATCTGAGTTTAACAGGGAAATGGCACTGGGGACAAATGAGAATCTAAACCTGTTGGTTTTGACAGAGGGGAACCTAAAGCGTGAACCAGATGGAAGTAGCTGGAATTCAGAGTGGAGAGGGTGGGCAGTGACAGATAAAATAGACTCAGCCTTCCTCAAGATGGCTTTCTTGTACAGGTCAGTGAGGCTGCTCTGCTGGGCACCTATGATTTTGCCACTGACCTTCACAATTTTAGCAAGGGAGTTTTTGGCTTTCACACTGAGGTTATTAAACCAACAAGATATAGAAAATGATAAAACTGATTCAATGTAGGATCTATAAAAAAGAGTCATCATGGTTTTGTCAACATTGAATTTGGCTAGCTTACGTAGACAAAAGAGACATTGTTGGCTTTTTTTACATATGTGTTCTATGTTAATATTAAAATTTAACTTATTGTCAATCCAACTACCCAAGTACTTATAAGAGTCTACCACGCCCACAGCCTGCCCCTTGATGATAGTGGTCAGAGCAGGGAGGGGGTTGCGCCTGAAGTCAATGACCATGTCCTTTGTTTTTGTGACATTCAGGTGAAGGTGAGAACTGTCGCACCAGGCAATAAAATCATCTAAAACGAGACCATGATCTATTTCATTTCCATGGAAAAGGCTAAGAATAATTGAATCATCTGCAAATTTCAGTATGTGTCGATTTGCATACTGGCTACGGCAGTCATCAGTATACAGGATGTAAAGCAGAGGAGACAAAACATATCCTTGAGGTGATCCTGTAGAGGATGTCATTTTTTCAGAAAATACCCCATTTACCCTCACCTGCTGGGTTCTGTTAATTAAAAAGTCCAGAATCCACCCCACTAAGCCATGGTCCAACTTAAAATTGCTAATCAGCCTATCAACTAAAATATGTGGTAAAATAGTATTAAAAGCAGATGAGAAATCCACAAATAAAATCTTTGCATGTGTGTTGCTGCCCTCAAGATGTTTAAATAACGTGTAGTAAAGTGGCAATGGCATCCTCTACCCCTCGTTTGGATCTGTAAGCAAACTGTAAAGGGTCCAGAAACCTCTCTGTGCCAAGTAAAATAAACCTTTTCATAAGTCTTTCAAAACACTTCATAACCAAGGAGGTCAGGGCAACTGGCCTAAAATCATTCAGGACCCTGGGGTGGTTGTGTTTAGCCACTGGGACAATGATGGAGTGTTTCCAGATTTTGGGGACTCTCTGTTGACTGAGAGAGAGATTAAAAATATGATAAAATATTGGAGCAAGCTGCTCAGCACATGACATGAGTAATCTGCCCCCTATATTATCTGACCTAGGACTCTTCTTAGGGTTAGTGTGTCTAAAAGCATTGGTCACAGCATCTCATCTCATCTCATCTCATCTCATCTCATCTCATCTCATCTCATCTCATTATCTCATCTCATCTCATCTCATTATCTCTAGCCGCTTTATCCTTCTACAGGGTCGCAGGCAAGCTGGAGCCTATCCCAGCTGACTACGGGCGAAAGGCAGGGTACACCCTGGACAAGTCGCCAGGTCATCACAGGGCTGGTCACAGCATGTACATTGAAAAGTGGGGGGACACTATCAGTAAGGTAATGTTTCAACTCCAAAATGGTGTTGTTAAATGTTGGTGAGTCAAACCTCAGGTAAAATGAATTAAGCTCCTGTGCAAGCTGTTTGTCACAATAGAAACCATCCAACACAATTTTAGAATCCCTTGTTTCTTTAGTTCCCGTTATAGTCTTCATACTATCCCATGCAGATCCTAAATTATTTTTCCCCAACTCCCCTTCAAGCTTATCTTTATAGTCACGTTTTGCCCTCCATATTTCGGATTTCACCTCTTTATTCAGTCTTTTAAGTTCAACAATATTTCCTTCTCTAAATGCACACCTTTTCCTATAAAGCAAAGTCTTCAGTGATGTTGTTACCCAAGGTTTACTATTAGGGTATATCTTAATAGTCTTTTCCGGGATTACATTGTCCACACAGAAGGAAACATAGCAGCTGACAACATCTGTCAGGTTGTCTAGATCAGAGCAGGTATCCTTAAACACCTGCCAATCCGTGCAATCATAGCATCCTTGTAGGCTGAGTATAGAATCTTCAGTCCAGACTTTAACTTGTTTAATGAGGGATTTCTCCCTCTGTAAGGCAGTGCGATACTTCGGTATTAAATGAATACAGTTATGATCGGCCCCTCCTAGTGGGGGAAGGGGGAGCACTTTGTAAGCGCCTTTAATCGACCCATAACACAAGTCCAATGTTTTGTTGAATTTAGTCGGGCATGTAACGTATTGGTCAAAGTTTCTTAAGTTGGTCTTAAGAGAGCAGTGGTTAAAATCCCCGAGGATTAAAACAGGCGCTTCTGGAGATATGGCCTGCAGTCCTTGGAGAGAGTGTGTTATGGTGTCTGATGCGTTATCCGCATTTGCCCTTGGATGAATGTAGACCACCATAACGAATATTTGGGGGAATTCGCAGGGCAAATAAGGGGGGGCGCAACGACACGGACAACAGTTCCACATCTTTTGTGCACAGTTTCTCCCTTACAAGAACATTTTTACAGTATTTTTGGTTCACATATAAGCAAACCCCACCCCCGCGTGACATACCTGTCACCGCAGCATTCCGATCCAGCCACACCGGTATGCCAAATCCATCTATGGCTAATTCAGTGTCCAAGTCTCTATCTTGCAACCATGTCTCTGTAAAAGCCAACAAGCAAGAATCTCTAAACTCATGTTGAGATCTCACGTTGGCCTACAACTCATCAGTCTTATTCCGTAGTGACTGGGCATTTGAGAGAATTATGGATGGCAGGGGGGTGCGGGATAGAGGTTGCTTCCTCAATCTGTTACGCACACCAGCCCGCTTACCTTGCTTCCTGGTTTTTTGGTGAACCACCTTGTTTAAATCCCTTTTGCTTCTTGTGTAATCAGCAAAACAATTAATGTCAGGAATGACTAAATCCACGGCACTCAGATCTTGGAAGTTACTCCACTGAAGGAGAAAGTATCTGCTGTATCTAATGCGCTCTGGTTTGGAGAAGCCGGCCAGAGCCTCCACGAGATAGAATGCCGTCCACAGCAGAAGCAGGCCCATAAAATCCATGATTTAATGTTCATCGGATCGTCGCGATGTACTGTAGCATAGTTCAACACTTGACTGATCAATCAATGTTATTTATGTTACAAATTATGTACGTTGATATGCGCAAATAACGAGACAAACATAGCAGAAAACGACACAGACATGACTTGCTGCAGGTTGCCGCACGAGCATGCGCCCTTGACCTTCCGGTGCCCTTGACCTTCCGCAATGGCAGTGGTGTAGCCAGGATTTTTTTTACATGGGGTGGCCAAAGGGGGGCCAAGGATATACAAGGTGTGGCCATGCTATGACTAAATAAAAGGGGGGGGGTTCCGGGGGTCATCCCCCGGGACATTTTGAATTAGCTAGATTTGATTTCCTGTATTCTGATGTATCTGGTGGCATATCTGGTGCCTAACTCATGAACAAAACCCATGTGAGCCGAGAGGTCAGAAATTAATGTATTAATTTATTTATGTAACATAAAGCATCTGCAAAACAAAGAAACCATCCAACTTGTTTACTCTAGTTAAGCATCAGGATTTTAACGATCACTACTAAAATGCAAAAGTAAAAACTAAAAGATCACCTGTCCCAGGCACCTGGGAAGTAGTAAGGATATTAGTCAGGCTTGCTCAGGAAAAGGAAGATACTTTGTGTACTTAACTCATACATACAACATATGTAAACACTTACAACATGTTGTGATATTGTCCATTGTAATTACTGTACAAACTAAATGTGTTGAGTTACAAAATGTGTTTGTGTGCACGTGTGTGTGAGTGAGTGAAAGTGTTACACTGATGTAACACATGACAGATGAGGTGTAGTGCATGAGTAGTGTGTGTGTGAGTGTGTGTGTGAAGATATGTTACATGTAAATACAAAAATGAAGTGCATAAGTTGTGTGTGTGTGAGAGAGTGTGTATGTTCAGAGTGCATGAGTGTTGTGTGTGTTATATGTGAATATAGAAATGTAGTGCATGAGTGGTGTGTGGGTGAGTCTGTGTTCAGAGTGCATGAGTGTTGTGTATACCAGTGAGTGTCTCCTCATCTCTCATCTCATTATCTCTAGCCGTTTTATCCTTCTACAGGGTTGCAGGCAAGCTGGAGCCTATCCCAGCTGACTATGGGCGAAAGGTGGGGTACACCCTGGACAAGTCGCCAGGTCATCACAGGGCTGACACATAGACACAGACAACCATTCACACTCACATTCACACCTACGCTCAATTTAGAGTCACCAGTTAACCTAACCTGCATGTCTTTGGACTGTGGGGGAAACTGGAGCACCCGGAGGAAACCCACGCGGCCACGGGGAGAACATGCAAACTCCGCACAGAAAGGCCCTCGCCGGCCCCGGGGCTCGAACCCAGGACCTTCTTGCTGTGAGGCGACAGCACTAACCACTACACCACCGTGCCACCACCAGTGAGTGTGTTACATGTAAATATAGAAATGTAGTGTATCGTGTGTGTGTGTAAGAGAGGGTGTGTGTTGAGAGTGCATGAGTTGCATCTTATAGTGAGTGAGGGAAAGACATAATGTGTGTTAAGAGAGTGAAGTACAGTATGTGTTCATATATGAGTGAGAGAGTGAGTTAAGACAGTGCATGAGTGTTACATTTAAATATAAAAATTTAGTGCATGAGTTCTGTGTCTGTATTGAGAGTGTATGAATGTTACATGTAAATATAGAAATGTAGTGCACAAATTGTGTGTGTGTGTGTGTGTGTGTGTGTGTGTGTGTGTGTGTGTGTGTGTGTGTGTGTGTGTGTGAATGAGATAGACAGTGTGTTGAGAGTGCATAAGTGTTGTGTATGAGTGAGTGTGTTACATGTAAATATAGAAATGTGGTGCATGAGAGGGGTAGGGGGAGAGTGTGTGTTGAGAGAGAGGGGTAGGGGGAGAGTGTGTGTTGAGAGAGAGGGGTAGGGGGAGAGTGTGTGTGTTGAGAGAGAGGGGTAGGGGGAGAGTGTGTGTGTTGAGAGAGGGGTAGGGGAGAGTGTGTGTTGAGAGAGAGGGGTAGGGGGAGAGTGTGTGTTGAGAGAATGCATGAGTGTTGTGTGTATATAGGAGCGTGTCAATTATTAATCAATGTGTACTCCCACCAGTAACACACAACATCTCTATATTTTCATGTAACAGACAAACATTAACTTTAAAAGTTGTATTCTGCGATTAGAGTGAGCAAAGTGATTCACAGACAGCTAACTTGCAGACGTAATTTTCTCTTTTGAGTCATACAATCGAAAACCACTGACGTTTTGCTTTCTATCTATCTAGTATCTATCTATGTGTGCACACAGCACAAATCCCACTGTAGCCGGATATCTATAAAGACGCATATTTATCTATACGGTTGCATTTACATGTAAACAAAGGTTTCAGTCACTGAAAACGGATACTTTCGAAAACCCCGGGCAAAGTGGAGATTTCTGGAAACTCGGGAGATTTCTGGAAACTCTGAATTGTCTGAGGACAGAATTGTAACTGTATGTCTACAAAGTGAGAAAACTTGAAGACAGTATAAGAGATGAATAACTTACATCCCAAATTAATCGCACATTCACGTAGTTTGTAGGTTGTTGCGTTGTCGGACTAGAGCATGACTATCTGATACCACTTGCTGCTTGAATGCGCGAAATGTTTATGTGCTACAGTAATATGCATCCCCGCAGAAACCAAATAGGCGGAACAAAAATCCAGCGGGCGGAACTAACATTTCGTGGGACATATCGGTTTTATAAATTTTATTGTCCGGCCCTGGGTTGGCCAGGGCAGGGCCAAGGCGTGCCCTGGGGTGGTCACGCCCCCCCGGCCACCTCTTAGCTCCACCCCTGACTGTGAGAAAGTAAAACTTCTTTCAGTCATTAGAAATGTCACATTTCAGTGGTGTAAAAATGTACAGTAAATCATATCCACTGACATTTGTTTTGTTGTTTTACAGAACTACAAGGCCACAATGAAAAAGTGAGTGATGTGCTTCCTGTCTCTCTCGTTCTTTGTTTCTGAATTCAAACCCACAGCAACACTGACTCCTGAATGTTTTTGCAGAACCCAGTGCACACTGCAGCCTCCAGATGAGCTTTCAGGAGCACTGATCCATGTGGCAAAACATCTGGCCAACCTGCAGTTCAGAGTCTGGGAAAAGATGCAGGACGCTGTCCAATACAGTAAGACTCTTAAGTGTGTGTGTGTTAAACATGTATAAGTTTTTTTTCTTTCTTTCTTTTTTCTGCCTTTGTTAACAACCCTAATGTGGTCATTATCATGGCATGTTTCATTTGTATGTTTGGGAATTTATTATTATTATTATTATTATTATTATTATTATTATTCAGCTTTCATGTTGAACTCATGTAATATAAGGGAAGTTTTATTTTTGGAAACCTTCTATTTCCATCAGACAGTTCAGTGTTTGAAGCACAGAGGGACTGAATGGAAAAAATTGAGCTTTTCAGCAGCTTACAAAAGCTTTAGTGTTACAGTTATTCTAAAAGTTATTTACATTTGTAATTTAAACACAGAGAAAAGGATACAAGGCATGTTATTATGTTATTCATGTTTATTAATGAACTTTAATGACAGTTCTCATTTCTTTGGCTTTGGCAAATGTTAGCAAGTTCCATGCTAATGTAATAATTAAGTTTGATTAGCTCCATCAAAACAGAATGTAAAAAGGTGTGTGTGTGTGTGTGTGTGTGTGTGTTTTCAGCCCCTGTAACTCTGGACCCCAACACTGTTCATCCTAAACTTATTGTATCTGATGATCTGACCAGTGTGAGACTCAATGATGAGAAACAGAAGCTTCCTGATAATCCAGAAAGATTTGGTTATAAATATCGATGTATCCTGGGATCTGAGGGCTTTAACTCAGGGACACACTGCTGGGATGTTGAAGTTGGAGACTGTACATGGTGGAGTGTGGGCGTGATGACAGAATCTGCTCAGAGGAAGGGGGAGATAACCTCCAGAAGTGGAATCTGGCGTCTGGGGTATTATGATGGCATACATTTTGTTGGTTCTAAACCACATCCAGTCAATCTTCTCTCAGTAACACAGAAACTCCAGAGGATCAGAGTGAAGTTGGACTGGGATGGAGGAATGCTGTCATTCTTTGACCCTCTCACTTATACACACTTACACACTTTCATAGACTTACCCACTTTCGCGCACACACCCAATTTCACACACTTACACACTTACACACACTTATACACTTTCACACACATATTTACTGATAAATTAGTGCCATTCCTACATGCTGGTTGTAAAGAATCTCCTCTAAAGATCCTCCCACTTCAGTGCTCTGTCAGAATGAATCAGATCAGTTAGGGCTCATGTTGTATTGTTCCAGTTCATTAATAACACATACATCCATTGCCACTTATCTTGTGCAGGGTTACAGGCAAGCTGGAGTCTATCCCAGCTGACTATAGGCAAGAGCCAGGGTACACCCTGGACAAGTCTCCAGATCATTGCAGGGCTAACACATAGAGACAAACAACCATTCACACCCACAGTCAATTTAGAGTCACCAATTAACCTAACCTGCACATCTTTGGACTGTGGGGGAAACCCACACAAAGCATGCAAACTCCACACAGAAAGCCCTCATCAGCCACTGGGCTCAAACCCAGGACCTTCTTGCAGTGAGGCAACAGTGCTAACCACTGTGCCACCCCATTGATAAAATATTGCAGATTAAAAGATTAATGTTCTTTGTGTCAATATTTTTTTCCTTTTGGAAACTGTGAAGCACATATTGTGATTTTTTTCAGTGAATCACCTCAAAATATTTGCAGAATATCTTGAAATAATGTATTAACTCAAATAAAAAGATAATATTGAAATATATTATCATGACATATTTTGAAAGTATGAGGAAGTCAAAATAATAAGTTAAATAATGACATACTATCTTGAAATAACAGGGTATTGACTCAAAATAATGACGTTGAATTTCATTAAAATCACAAAGGTGTGTTTAAATGTAGAATGAGCTGAAAAGATTATTTAATGTTATTGATGCATTTTAAATGCTTTAAAATAAATTGAGAATTTGAAAGTTCATGTCTTTACTGTATTTGTACTTATTAGCACTATGCTGTTAATCTTAGATGAAATGTTGAGCTCTCTCTCTGTCTCTTTCTCTGTGTGTGTGTGTGTGTGCATGTGTGTCTTACGTGTGGAAATGTGCAGTGTAGGAGAATTCAAGCTTTAAGTTTCCCTCCATCAGCAGTTTGTGGTTTTGCAAGGATCACATGGATTTGTATGCTAATCCTGCATTAGGTGATCATTCACAAGTTCAAATCAGTTCTGAGTGAAATAAAATCTGTTTATACTGACATTAAACATTGTTAAACTGAATAACTGGACAATTAAAACATGCACAAATAAATACATAAATACAGATTTTTTTTTCTAACTCTTTACTAATCTTTACAAGGGGTGCCAATACATGGAGGTCACGTGTGGGTCTCTCTCTCTCTCTCTCTCTCTCTCTCTCACACACACACACACACACACATATATATATATATATATATATATATATATATATATATACAGGGTGTTTCAAAAAAATTTGTCACAATCTAATAATTTTGCCAATTCTCATTCAATTGACATCATATTTTAACAGCATGTGTGGAAACAGGTCAAAATTTTATGTTTAATGTTTTTTGTTTTTATCTTTTTAGTTATAGAAATGCCATTCAGTGGAAAAGAAAAGACATTTTGTGTGTTAGAGTGTGCTCAAACACAGTCGAACAAGACTGTGCAGTGTGCGTTTATGGGAGAATTCTCTAAAAATGCACCAACTGCAATGAAGATTTGGGCATGGCACAAAAAGTTCAAAGAGGAAGGTTGTCTGTGTTTGTCTGTGTCTCAGGTGGCATGCATATTGAAAATTTGTGAAATCGTTCATGAAATCCACATACCTTTGAATTTCTCATTCAAATTTTGAGGAATAAATCTTATACTGCTCAAGATTAAGCTTGTTCAGTTTCATTTGCCAAGACTATGTAGTTTCTGGGATATCCATCCATCCATTATCTGTAGCTGCTTATCCTGTTCTACAGGGTCCCAAGCAAGCTGGAGTCTATCCCAGCTGACTATGGGCGAGAGGCAGGGTACACCTTGGACAAGTCGTCAGGTCATCACAGGGCTGACACATAGACACAAATAACCATTCACACTTACGGTCAATTTAGAGCCACCATTTAGCCTAACCTGCATCTTTGGACTGTGGGAGCACCCGGTGGAAACCCATGCAGAGAGCACACCAACTCCACACAGAAAGGCCCTTGTTGGCCACTGGGCTCAAACCCAGGACCTTGTTGCTGTGAGGCAACAGTGCTAACCATTACACCACTGTGTGTGTGCATGCACACACACGAGGGAAGTCAAAAAATTCTAAGACAAATTGAAAAAAATCTTCATTTATGAAAATAATAAAGCTGTTTTTCTACATATCCTCCATTTAAGTCAAAACACTTCTGCAAGTGGTGTTTCCATCGGAGAATTCCTTCTTTGTAGAATTCTGGGGGATGTCTTTCACACCTTTTGAAATTATCTGTGACTTACCCTCGTGTATATATATATATATATATATATATATATATATATATATATATATATAATGTGTGTGTATATATATAGATGTGTGTGTGTGTGTGTGTGTGTGTGTACAGTAGATAGATAGATAGATAGATAGATAGATAGATAGATAGATAGATAGATAGATAGATAGATAGATATACTGCAGACATATTTTAGAACACTAGCAGGACTTTTTTTGCACAATATTTTGAATAATTATTCACAATTTTCTGTGGTTTAATATTGGTTGAAATCCCACTGAAGTCCAGCTGATCTTTAGTAGTAGTAAGAGGAGTAATAGGAGTAAATAGATGCTTTAAAGCTCCCATACTATGCACTTTTTTATTTCCCAACAAAAAGGCTGTACAATATAAGAGAACAAAACAAAGACAATAGACAAAGACAATAATGCATGGACAGTGAATACAAGATGTGCAATGAACCAAGGGAAGAGGTAGATTTTTAAAGTGCAAATTAAATGTTTAAGTGATTTATACAGTATCAGTGATTTGTAGTATACACACCATACAAGTCAAAAGTTTATACATCCCTACTCATTCATAGTTTTTTTTTGTATTACCATTTTCTCCATTGCAGAATAATACTGAAGACACCAAACTCTGAAACAACATATGGAACACACACGGAACTATGTGACATCTGTGTTAAAAGAGGTGTAACAACTTTCTAACTTTGAGAAACAGAGGAACAGGAAGAAGGCTTAATAAGTGTTGCCAGGCAAAACAAACCTCGCCAACAGCACTTATTCTATACTTATATGTTGATAATAGTAATATTTCTCAGTCATCAGCTGTCAGGTTATAGGAAAAAAAAACTTTTATATACTGTATTACTGTATATTACAGAGAGAGAGAGACCCAGATTTAGATTTTGAATCAGAATCGTATGTTTGTGAAAGAGAGCATTACATTCAGAACCAGAATCACGTGTGTTTGTGAGAAAGAGAAATAGAATCAGAAACAGAACCAGAAGGAAGATGTTGCAAAAAAATTATTTTGACCTTGACCAAATGACCCTCAAAATGGAGGTTCTATTTGAGACCAATGCCTATCTATCTTAAGGCATAAGGGGTTTTGGTGAACTGCTCTTGGTCTGGCCTGTCACCTAGGACCTGTCTGCCTTGGGAGACCCTAACAGGGGCGTAATGCCCCCGACAACATACACTGTAAAAAATGTCCGTAGAATTAACAGTGAATTTATGTAAAATCATGACATAAAAAAACTGTAAATACAAAAACAATGAAGCAGTTTGTAATTTACATCAATATACTGTAAAACTCCTCACCAAATACCACTGTTAATTTAACAGTAAGAATATGTTGAATTGATCATTTTTTTTGTAGAATTTACAAATTGTTGTAGTTTAAACACAGACAAACTGTAATACTAAAACAGAATGTGATAGTTAAAATTACATCATTGCCCTGTTAAAAAAAATAAAAACACGCCCACCATCGTGGCTCAGTCGACCAAGGCGTCATACCATGAATCGGGGGACCTGGGTTCGATTCTGACCTGAGGTCATTTCCAGATCCCTCTCCAGCTCATTTCCTGTCTCTGCACTGTCCTATCCAATAAAGGTAAAAAAAATTCTAAAAAAATATATATATCTGTTTAGTAGATCATTGCTTGTAACCATCATTTTGAATCATTGTTTATTGTACAATGAATATCCGTAAAATTAACAGTTATGTATTGATTATTGTACATTGAATACCTGTAAAATTCAACATTTTCAAACTGTTGTTTTTACAAGTGTTGATATACCTTACCGTAAAGCCATATACACTGTCACTGTATTTTTTACGGTGAAAAAATGGCAACCACAGCTGCCAGTTTTTCACTGTAAATTTGACAAGATTTTTTTTTACAGTGTAGCTCCTAGGATCATTCAAGCACACAAACCCCTCCACCACATATTGTGGTGGAGGGGTTTGTGTGCTTGAATGATCCTAGGAGCTATGTTGTCGGGGGCATTATGCCCCTGTTAGGGTCTCCCAAGGCAGACAGGTCCTAGATGACAGGCCAGACCAAGAGTAGTTCACCAAAACCCCTTATGGATAACAATTGATCAAGGACCATAACGTCGCCCGGTATGGCGCAGCCAGGGCCCCACCCTGGAGCCAGGCCCAGGGTTGGAGCTCATATGCTAGCACTTGGTGGCTGAGCCTTTGCTCATGGGGCCTGGCCAGGCTCAGCCCGAAGCGGTGACGTGGGCCCGATCTCCTGTGGGTTTACCACCCACAGAGGTAGCCGTAGGGGGCTGGTGCAGTGTGGATTGGGCGGTAGTCGAAGGCAGGGGCCTCTACGACCTGATCCCTGAACACAGCAGCTAACTGTTGGGACATGGAATGTCACTTCGCTGGGGGGGAAAGAGCCTGAGCTTGTGCGGGAGGTTGAGCGGTACCGGCTAGAGATAGTTGGGCTCACCTCCACGCACAGCTTGGGCTCCAGAACCCAGCTCCTCGAGAGGGGCTGGACTCTCCACTTCTCTGGAGTCACCCATGGTGAGCGGCGGCGGGCTGGTGTGGGCTTGCTTATAGCTCCCCAGCTCAGCCACCATGTGTTGGAGTTTACCCCAGTGAACGAAAGGGTCGCCTCTCTGTGCCTTAGGATCGGGGAGAGGGCTCTTGCTGTTGTTTGTGCCTATGGGCTGAATAGCAGTATAGAGTATCCGGCCTTCTTGGAGTCCCTGGGAGAGGTACTGAGAGGTGCTCAGACTGGGGACTCCATTGTTCTACTGGGGGACTTCAACGCTCACGTGGGCGACGACAGTGATACCTGGAGGGGCGTGATTGGGAGGAACAGCCTCCCCGATCTGAAACTGAGTGGTGTTTTGTTATTAGACTTCTGTGCTAGTCACGGTTTGTCCATAACAAACACCATGTTCGAGCATAGGGGTGTCCATAAGTGCAAGTGGCACCAGGACACCTTAGGTCAAAGGTCGATGATCGACTTTGTTGTCGTTTCATCGGATCTCCGGCCCTATGTCTTGGACACTCGGGTGAAGAGAGGGGCTGAGCTGTCAACTGATCACCACCTGGTGGTGAGTTGGATCCGCTGGCAGAGGAGGAAGCCAGACAGACCTGGCAGGCCCAAACGTATGGTGAGGGTCTGCTGGGAACATCTGGCCGAGCACTCTGTCGGGGAGGTCTTTAACTTCCACCTCCAGGAGAGCTTCTTCCAGCTTCCGAGGGAGGTGGGGGACATTGAGTCTGAGTGGACCATGTTCTCTGCCTCAATTGTCAACGCGGCTGTTTGGAGCTGTGGCTGCAAGGTCTCCGGTGCCTGTCATGGTGGCAATCCCCAAATGCGGTGGTGGACACTGGAAGTAAGAGATGCCGTCAAGCTGAAGAAGGAGTCCTATCGGGCCACATTGGCCTCCAGGACTCCTGAGGCAGCTGACGGGTATCGGCAGGCCAGGCGTGCCACAGCTCGGGCAGTTGCAGAGGCAAAAACTCTGAACTGGGAGGAGTTCGGGAAGGCCGTGGAGGAGGACTATCGGTCGGTCTCGAAGAAATTCTGGCAAACCGTCCGACGCATCAGGAGGGTGAAACAGTACTCTGCCAACACTGTTTACAGTCAAGGCAAGGCAAGGCAAGTTTATTTATATAGCACATTTCATACACAATGGCAGTTCAATGTGCTTTACAGAAGTAAAAACAAAAACAGTAAACAATAGAGAAATAAAATTACATAAAATAATTTTATCTTTATTCTAAAATAATTAATTAAAAGAATTAAAAGAAAATAATAAGAATTAAACAATAGTAGAAATAAAATATTAAAATGCCAAAAAGAAAAAGGAGAAAGAGAAAGAGAAAAAAAACTAGCAGAATAAAATAGAATAAAGTTAAAATAAATTTAAAACATGCAGAGAAAAAGATTATAAAAAATGTAAAATATTAATTATTTAACAGAAAGCATCTGAAAACAGCTTGGTCTTTAACCTAGATTTGAAGCTGCCAACAGCAGGAGCATTTTTAATGTCCTCTGGCAGTTGGTTCCATAGCTGTACTGCATAGTAGCTAAAAGCTGCTTCACCACACTTTGTTTTAACAACTGGTTTTAATAGTAAATTTTTCTGTTGCGATCTGGTAGATCTGATTGGGTTAGGCCGCTGCAACATATCAGAGAGGTAATTGGGCCCTGTACCATTTAGAGATTTGTACACCAGCAGCAATGCTTTAAAGTCAATTCTGTAGCTTACTGGAAGCCAGTGAAGGGACCTTAGAATTGGAGTAATGTGCTCTGTTCTTTTTGTTCGTGTGAGAACCCTCGCCGCTGCATTTTGAACCAGCTGAGTGTGGGTGGGGAGCTGTTGACCTCTACTGGGGACATTATCGGGTGGTGGAAGGAATACTTTGAGGATCTCCTCAATCCCACCGTCACATCTTCCATTGAGGAAGCAGAGGCTGATGACTCAGGGGTGGACTCGTCCATTACCCAAGCTGAAGTCACTGAGGTGGTTAGCAAGCTCCTCGGTGGCAGGGCACCGGGGGTGGATGAGATCCGCCCCGAGTATCTCATGTCTCTGGATGTTGTGGGGCTGTCTTTGCTGACACACCTCTGCAACATTACGTGGCGGTCAGGGACAGTGCCTCTGGAGTGGCAGACTGGGGTGGTGGTCCCTCTTTTTAAGAAAGGGGACCGGAGAGTGTGCTCCAATTATAGGGGAACCACACTTCTCAGCCTCCCAGGGAAGGTTTACTCCAGGGTACTGGAGAGGAGAATTCGGCCAATAGTCGAACCTCGGATCCAGGAGGAACAATGCAGTTTTCGTCCTGGTCGCGGAACACTGGACCAGCTCTATACCCTTCATACGGTGCTCAAGGGTTCATGGGAGTTTGCCCAACCAGTCCACATGTGCTTTGTGGACCTGGAGAAGGCATTCGACCATGTCCCTCATGGTATTCTGTGGGGGGTGCTTCGGGAGTATGGGGTTTGGGGCTCTTTGCTAAGGGCTGTCCGGTCCCTGTATGAATGGAGCAGGAGTCTGGTTCGCATTGCCGGCAGTAAGTCAGACCTGTTCCCAGTGCATGTTGGACTCCGGCAGGGCTGCCCTTTGTCACTGGTTCTGTTCATAATTTTTATGGACAGAATTTCTAGGTGCAGCCAGGGGCCGGAAGGAATCCTGTTTGGGAACCACAGGATTTCATCTCTGCTTTTTGCAGATGATGTTGTCCTGTTGGCTTCTTCAAACCAGGACCTTCAGCATGCACTGGGGCGGTTTGCAGTCGAGTGTGAAGCGGCTGGGATGAGAATCAGCACCTCCAAGTCCGAGGCCATGGTTCTCAACCGGAAACGGGTGGCTTGCACTCTCCAGGTTGGTGGAGAAGTCCTGCCTCAAGTGGAGGAATTTAAGTATCTCATGATCTTGTTCATGAGTGAGGTAAGGATAGAGCATGAGATAGGCAGGCGGATCGGTGTGGCCTCCGCAGTGATGCGGTCGCTTTACCGGTCCGTCATGGTGAAAAAGGAGCTGAGCCAAAAAGCGAAGCTCTCGATTTACCAGTCGATCTACATTCCGACTCTCACCTATGGTCATGAGCTTTGGGTAATGACCGAAAGAACAAGATCGCGGATACAAGTGGCTGAAATGATTTTCCTTCGCAGGGTGGCTGGGCACTCCCTTAGAGATAGGGTGAGAAGCACAGTCACTCGGGAGGAGCTCGGAGTAGAGCCGCTGCTCCTCCACATCGAGAGGAATCAGCTGAGGTGGCTCGGGCATCTTCTTCGGTTGCCTCCTGGACGCCTCCCTGGGGAGGTGTTCCAGGCACGTCCCCCTGGGAGGAGGCCCCAGGGAAGACCCAGGACACGCTGGAGGGACTATGTCTCTCGACTGGCCTGGGAACACCTTGATGTTCTTCCCGAGGAGCTGACCGAGGTGTCTGGGAAAAGGGAAGTTTGGGCTTCCATGCTCAGACTGCTGCCTCCACAACCCAGCCCCGGATAAGTGGAAGAAGACGAGACAAGATGAGACGAGCCTATCTATCTTGAAAGTTTCATGAAGATTGGTCCAGCTGTTTTCCTGTAATGTTGCTAACAAAAAACAAACCAACAAAGAAACCCCACCAAAAACAATGCCTCGCTCTCTGGTGGACTCCATCCCAGGTGAGGTAATAACAAGTGAGTTCTTTTATTTAAGCACACTTTTCAGTGACCAACACATGCGACGGGGTGGCACAACTCTCTCTCTCTCTCTCTCTCTCTCTCACACAGGTTAATAGACAGCCAGTAATTTGACACAGGTGCACCTCATCACACGTTACCTTCTGGTTCATCCTGCCTCCTCGCCGTTCATAGCTGACGCTTGACCACGCTCCTGCTGCCACATACCCCCACCGCCCAACTCAGGCCAGGGAGCCATCCGGCCTGCAGCTGACTCCCCACCCGGTGGGAGAGGTAATCTGCCACCACCATCTGTACCCCTAGCCTGTAGATCACCTCAAGCTTAAAGGGCTGAAGGGCCAGATACCAACGAGTGATCTGTGCATTGGCATCCTTCATGTGGTGGAGCCACTGGAGCGGGGCATGGTCAGAATAGAGGGTGAATGGGCATCCTAGCAGGTAGTAGTGGAGAGTGAGGATTGCCCACTTGATGGCAAGACACTCCTTCTCTATTGTGCTGTACTTTGACTCTTGCATGGAGAGCTTGCAGCTGATGTACAGCACTGGACATTCCTCCCCTTCCAACACCTGGGACAAAATGGCCCCCAGCCCTCTGTCCTATGCATTGGTCTGTAAAACAAAAGGGAGAAAAAATCAGGAGAATGCAACAGTGAGCCCCCCCACAAAATCGCCTTTACCTGAGCAAAAGCCCGTTTTCATGGCTCCATGCACTGGACCAGATCTGGCACCTCCTTTTTAGTGAGATCAGTCAGCAGGCTGGTGACATCTGAAAAGTTAGGCACAAATTGCCTATAATAGTCAGGCAGCCCCAGGAACTGCCTCACCCCCTTTTTGGGCTTAGGTCACAGGCAGGCCCCAATTGCTGCAGTCTTATCAATTTGGGGACACACCTGCCCATGACCCAAGTGGAAGCCCAGATAACGTACTTCCACCCACCCAATTGCACACTTCTTTGGGTTTGCTGTGATCCCAGCATGCCTCAGTGACCTCAGAATTGCCCTCAGATGTTGTAGGTGCTGGTCCAAATCATTACTATAAATTATTATATTGTCTAAATATGCCGCTGCATACATATTGTGGGGATGGAGAATTCGATCCATGAGACCCTGAAACGTCATTGGAGCCCCAAACAACCCAAAAGGAAGGGTGACAAATTGGTGTAAACCAAATGGAGTGGAAAAGACAGTTTTCTTGTGGGATAATGGAGTCAAGGGGATCTACCAATATCCCTTTGTCAAATCCAGTGTCAAGTAAAAGCGAGCCACGCCTAACCAATCGAGCAGTTCGTCAATGCGGGGCATTGGATATGAGTCAAATTTAGACACCGCATTGACTTTTCTATAGTCAACACAGAACTTGGGAATGATTCTTGGGAATCAAGACCACTGGGCTGCTCCAGTCACTCTGCGACTCCTCAATTATGCCCATCTTAAGCATAGCCTGAAGTTCATCCCAAACCATATTTTTTTGTGTGTTTGGGGAGCCAATATAGGCAGCTGTGCACCACCACCCCTGGGGTAGTCTCAATGTGGTGTTCTATGAGGTTAGTGTGACCAGGGAGGGGCAAGAAAACACTGGAGAATTCCTCCTGCAGCCTAATTACCTGTTCTTTCTGAGACAGTGAGAGGTGGACAGGGGACAGGGGTGAATTGGACCGCACTTTTTGGACTTACTTTCGGTCCCAGCTCTGCCCTCTCCAGAACTACTGTTGCCAGAAACACAAGAACCTCCTCTCTTCATGGTTTCAGGAGATTGAGGTGGTAAATTTGACATGTGTCGCCCCTATCTGGCTGTTTGACCTCATAGTCAAAGGGCCTTTGCCACTTGGAAAGCAATGTTGAGCTTGAGGTGGGCAGTAAAATGAGGACTTTATCTCCTGGTGCAAATTCCCTTAGCCGTGCCCCTCTGTCATACAAGCGAGCTTGAAGTTCTTGGGCCTGAAGCAAATTCTCCTGGGTTATGTGACTCAGTGCATGGAATGTTGCTCTCAGGTCAAGAACATACTGAATTTTATTTTTACTTTGAGAAGGCCCCTCCTCCAAATTTTCTTTAATGATGTCTAAGACACCACAGGGCTTGTGCCCATATAGCAATTAAAATGGGTAAAACCTGGTGGAGGCTTGTGGGACCTCGCACACTGCAAACAACAGAGGGTTGAGCCACCTGTCCCAATTTTTAGCATCCTCAAATAAACTTACAAATCATGTTCTAAAGTGTTTGGTTAAATCATTCAACCAGCCCATCCATTTGCAGATGATAAACACTAGCACGAATTTATTTAAGCCCCAATAATTTGTATAATTCACACAGTGTGCATGACATGAAAGTAGTGCCTTGACCAGTCAAGATTTCTCCAGAGTCCCGACTCAGGGGATAATGCAGAAGCATGCCTCTGCAACACTGCATGCTGAGATATTGCAGAGAGGGACTGCTTCCAGGTATTGCATTGCATAATCCACAATGACTAATACAAAGCAATACCCATGTGCAGAGCAATCTAATGGCCCAATGAGATCCATGCCAATTCTTTTGAAGGAGATCTCAATTAATGAGATTTATTTTATTTTATTTATTTTTCTATTTTTTTCTGTGTGTTTGTGTAGTTTGATGTTTGTTTGAGTGTTTTTGTCGGCCGGTGGTGGTGTAGCTCCGGACCCAGTTTTGGGCGTCGGTTCCCTCCAGGCCTTGGTTTGCTGTGGGCGATGCCTGCTTTCCCAGCTGTGGACTGCAGTGAGCTCATTGCTCATTTTACATCGTGGTTGTCCAGTGCTCTGTGCTTTAATGCTTGGCGTGGTGTTCTGAGCGATGTTGTTCGGTGGTGTCGCGGCGGCTGTGCAGGCGGTTTGGGACACACCAGCGCTCTGCGTGGCGAAGCTTCTCTGCTCGCTTTGTGGATCCATGGTGTGGTGTTCGAGTGATGTTGCTGACGGCGTCACGGTGGCGGTGCTGGAGATGTGGGACTTGTTTTCGTGCGCCTTTTGGTGGGACTGTGGCTGCTACACCACGGGAATTACATCCTGACCCCTACTTGGTGGACTTTTAACTTTTTATTTATTTATTTATTTATTTATTTATTTTTATCTTTTTTTTCTTTCCTTGTCTATAATTGTAAAGCGTCCTTTTTTGAAAGGTTTTTTGAAAGGTGCTATATAAATTTAACTTATTATTATTATTATTATTATTATTATTATTATTATTAATGGCAATGGGCACAATGGCGCTTATGGCGTGGCCACTGGATTTACCAGCTGGCATTTGCAACATGCTGCACACCACCTGTGGACATCAGAGAAAATCTCTGGCCAATAGAAACAGGCCATGAGATGATTCAGTGTTTTATCCTGCCCAAAATGCCCTGCCATAGGATTATGAATTAAATGAATTGAATGAATTAATTTTTTTTAATTTCGAACATGTATAAAAAAATGTATGTAACTATTTGTACATACAAAAGAAAGAAAACAAGAAATTAAAAAAATAAATAAAATAACATAAAGAGCTAAGACATTACAAAACACCGCACATTGTTCGAAAAAGGAGTGTGAAGAAGTACAATGCTTTTTTTTAATTTCCCACCCCTTTTTAACTAGCCCGAAATCTAAACATTATGATGAGCCACATGGAATAAAAGTTCCCTGTGGCTCTTTGGGACCAACAACTGTGCCATCTTTTCTTTAGTTTGAGTGTCCTGCATCACTCTATACACCCTATCCTTAATAATAGAAAAATACAGGAAGGAAAGCGAAACATTAGGCTGGAGAATTTGACCATCAATTACTTTCACTTGGTCAAAGGTGTGTCTCACAGACACCTGCTCCAATGGGAAGTCCTCTAATGGATTCCCCAGAGAGGGAGGATGGCTCTCCCCACTCTCTGTGTCATCATGATGCAAGACGTGCCTGAAACTGCCTCCTCAGCCAACATTGTAGCATGATTCCCCTGTGATGTGCTACTGCAGGACTCATCCACTATTATTTGTTTCATTAATGTTTTAAACCCCAGCCAATTGGTCCCCAGGATCAGTGGGTGAGTGAGACTCAGACTAACCATGGTCAAGTCAAGTCAAATTTATTTGTATAGCGCTTTTAACAATAAATATTGTCGCAAAGCAGCTTTACAGAATTTTAACGACTTAAAACATGAGCTAATTTTATCCCTAATCTATCCCCAATGAGCAAGCCTGTGGCAATGGTGGCAAGGAAAAACTCCCTCAGATGACACGAGGAAGAAACCTCGAGAGGAACCAGACTCAAAAGGGAACCCATCCTCATTTAGAATAGAATAGAATGCCTTTATTGTCACTATACACATGTACAATGAGATTAAAGCATCTCCAATAACAGTGCAAAACAGCATGTAGAGTGAGAGAGAGAGAGAAGAAGGGGGGGAAAAAAGGCACACAGTCCTGAGGTGCACACACAGGGCAAGGCAAGGCAAGGCAAGTTTACTTATATAGCACATTTCATACACAGTGGCAGTTCAATGTGCTTTACAGAGGTAAAAGCAAAACAGTAAACAGTAGAAAATAAAATTACATAAAATAAATGGGGAAGAAGAGAGAAAAAATAAGAATTAACAATAGTAGAAATAAAATAATAAAATGAAGTAAAAATTCAGTAAAAAAACAGCAGAATAAAATAGAATAAAAGTTAATTAAAGTTTAAAACGTGCAGAGACTGTAAAAGTTAAGTAAAGTTTAAAACATGATCAGTTAGCAGAAAGCATCTGAGAACAGCTTGGTCTTTAGTCTAGATTTGAAGCTGCCAACAGCAGGAGCATTTTTGATGTCCTCTGGGAGTTGGTTCCATAGCTGTACTGCATAGTAGCTAAAAGCTGCTTCACCACACTTTGTTTTAACAACAGGTTTTACCAGTAAATTTTGCTGCTGCGATCTGGTAGATCTGATTGGGTTAGGCCGCTGCAACATATCAGAGAGGTAATTGGGCCCTGTACCATTTAGAGATTTGTACACCAGCAGCAATACTTTAAAGTCAATTCTGTAGCTTACTGGAAGCCAGTGAAGGGACCTTAGAATTGGAGTAATGTGCTCTGTTCTTTTTGTTCGTGTGAGAACCCTAGCTGCTGCATTTTGAATCACCTGAAGTCGTTTGATGGTCTTTTTTGGCAGGCCTGTGAAAAGGCCATTGCAGTAATCAACCCTACTAGAGATGAAGGCATGTATAAGTTTTTCCAGATCATTTTTTGACACAAGTCCTCTTAGTTTGGAAATGTTTTTTAGGTGATAAAATGCCGATTTAGTGATTGCTTTCATGTGACTGTCAAAGTTTAGCTCGCTGTCAATGAAAACACCAAGATTTTTAACCATATCTTTTGTTTTAATCCCCTTTGTGTCAAGAATAGTGGTAATCCTGAGTCTTTCATCTTTTTTCCCAAATATAATTACTTCTGTTTTATCTGTGTTCAGCTGAAGAAAATTTTGTGACATCCAGTTGTTGATTTGGTCGATACACTGGTAGAGACATTCAAGGGGGGCATAATCATTAGGTGATAGAGCAAAATAAATTTGGGTGTCATCTGCATAGTAGTGATACAAAATTGAGTTGTTCTTGATAATTCGTCCAAGTGGGAGCATATAAAGGTTGAATAGTAATGGTCCAAGGATCGACCCCTGGGGGACACCACAGGTCAAGGACATTGATGTTAAGGTACAATTTCCCATGGTAACAAAGAAGCTTCTATCTTTTAAGTATGATTTTAACCAATTGATAACTTTACCGGTGGCACAGTGGTGTAGTGGTTAGCGCTGTCGCCTCACAGCAAGAAGGTCCGGGTTCGAGCCCCGTGGCCAGTGAGGGCCTTTCTGTGCAGAGTTTGCATGTTCTCCCCGTGTCCGCGTGGGTTTCCTCCAGGTGCTCCGGTTTCCCCCACAGTCCAAAGACATGCAGGTTAGGTTAACTGGTGACTCTAAATTGACTGTAGGTGTGAATGTGAGTGTGAATGGTTGTCTGTGTCTATGTGTCAGCCCTGTGATGACCTGGCGACTTGTCCAGGGTGTACCCCGCCTTTCGCCCATAGTCAGCTGGAATAGGCTCCAGCTTGCCTGCGACCCTGTAGAACAGGATAAAGCGGCTAGAGATGATGAGATGAGATGATAACTTTACCAGTCAACCCAACCCAGTGTTCAAGTTGATATAGCAGTATGTTGTGATCAACAGTATCAAAAGCTGCACTGAGGTCCAGTAACACCAGGACCGATGTTTTGCCTGCATCAGTATTTAGATGTATGTCATTTGTAACTTTAATCAGCGCTGTTTCAGTGCTATGATTGGCACGAAATCCTGACTGAAAGTTATCAAAACAGCTGTTTGATATCAAGAAGGCAGTTAATTGATTGAAGACAATTTTTTCAAGGATTTTCCCGATGAATGGTAGATTTGATATTGGCCATAGTTGTTTAATACTGAAGCATCCAGATTATTCTTTTTAAGTAGGGGCTTTACAACGGCTTTTTTCAGGGACACAGGAACAATGCCAGTCTCTAGGGATGTATTTATGATCTGAAGCACATCTGTAATTATGAGGTGAAGAACAGACTTAAAAAAGTTGGTGGGCAGAATGTCTAATTCAGATGTTGAGGAACTGAGATTTTGTACAGTTTTTTCAAGAGTCTCGTAATCAATCAAACAAAATTCTGACATTGTGTTGAAATTGTCTGTCTGTGTAACTGGTGATTGCAGCTTTTCAGTTATTTGAAACTGAGATATATTATGAGCAATATTCTGCCGTATTTTATCAATTTTACCTTTGAAGAAGGATGCAAACTCATTGCATTTATTAACTGAGAGAAGTTCAGGTGCTAATTGTGGTGGGGGATTAGTTAGCTTCTCTACTGTTGAAAATAGCACACGGGCATTGTTCATATTCCTGTTGATGATGTTGGAGAAGAAAGACTGTCTTGCCTTATGAATTTCATAATTATATTTACAAAGCATCTCTTTATGGATTTGATAATGGATGTAAAGTTTAGATTTGCGCCATTTTCTTTCAGTCTTTCTACATTCTCTCTTTAGCAATTTAACAGCTGGGTATTGCTTCCATGGTGCTTTCTGCTTGTCATTGACTCTTTTGATTTTGAATGGAGCAATATCATCCATAATTTGGGTCATATTTAAATTAAAAATTTCCAGTAAGTCGTCTACAGAGTCTGACTTTGGTTGAGATCCGAGAGAGAGCTTGCTCAAAGAGAACACCTGTTGCCGTTTATGACTCTCCTACCCATAATCATTGAGGTGTTCTGAATGTGAGGGGACATAGAAACATCAGAGAAAACACAGAAATGATCATATAAGGCCAGGTCAACAACAATAGTAGAAACAGTAAGACCCTTTGTGATAACGAGGTCAAGGGTATGACCACGAGAGTGGGTCGGCCCCTGTACATGTTGTACTAGGTTGAAGTTGTCAATAAGTGCAAGTAGTTCTCTGGCATAAGTGTTTTCAGGATTATCTACATGCACGTTAAAATCCACAGATATAATAAGACAGTCAAACTCTAAGCAAATGACTGACAACAGTTCACCAAACTGTTCCAGAAAAACTTTGGCTGAATGTCTCAGAGGCCTGTAAATAGTTAATAACAATATGTTAGGAGAGCATGTAACAAGTGCACATAAGTGTTCAAAGGATGTAAAATCACCAAGTGAGGACTGTTTACATTGAAAAGAGGCTTTGAATATATTTGCAATCCCTCCACCTTTCCCATGTCGGGTAACACTCATGAAATTAAAATTTGGGGGAGCTGCTTCAATAAGGGTGGTAGCACTATTTGCTTGATCCAGCCATGTTTCAGCTAGAAGCAAAAAAATCAAGATTGTGTTTGCAAATAAGATCATTAATTAAAAATGACTTGTTTGAAAGTGAGCTAACGTTCAGAAGAGCTAGCTTTACAGAAAGTCTAGAAGTAATATCCACTTGGGCACTCTGATGTTGTTTTGAAACAGGAAGGAGACTAGACTGGTTTACCCCCTGGGTTAAATATGCTCTATGTTTTCTATTTCTTATCAACACAGGAATAGAGAATGGCATAGGCATACTGGATCCCAGCTTGTTTTCAAAACTACACCCAATGCAGGGACCCACAGCATATCATACCAGACTCTCTGTATGTTCCATGAGGTTGGGAGGGGAAAGGATTGGAGATGTAATGTATTTTTTAGATGGTGAAAAAGATTGGTAGCCAGCTGAAAGTCCTGGGTGAACACAATTCAGTCTGTTGGTTGATTTTCGATGAACTGGGTACACTGCTTGTCGCGAATGATTTGGGCTGGAAAAAGAGAGTGCAGCCATTGGCAGCAGTCTCTGCATACTTTTAGGGAAATCCATGCAGGGGGAGACGGAGATGGTACAACAAAGTCAGAAGAGCGAGACTGAGATTGGGACTTTGGTGAGGTCTTTGTGAGTGTCTCCATGACTGTCTCTGTGGTGACTGTCTCCCTGACAGTCTCTGTGATACTTGCATGGGGTCGAGATGTGGGTGATGCAGCCTTGGCATGATTGTCTTTGGTCAGGTCCTCAACAACATGCTCACATTCTCTATGTGATTGTTGATGTCCTTGGCAGCCTGCCCCAGATGGTTCTTGGCAGTCTGCCCCAGATGGCTGTGTGTCCTTGTTGAAGCATCTATGGGATGATTGTTTTGACTTTGCAGAGGTATTGTTGATATTTGTAACTGGGTCAGTCTGTGATACCTTATCAGCAGTTCTGCTCAATGTTGGCTGATAAAAGAATGCATGCTGGAGAGAGAGGTTGTAGTGATCAGCTAAAACTTTGGTCCCAATCTGGCTGAGTTCAGTGCTATTTGGCTTGAAGAATTCTCTGCGATTCCAGAAAAGGTTAAAATTGTCTATGAAGTTCATACCAAATAAAAAACAAGTCTTTCCAAGCCAGGTGTTAAGACTGAAGAGTCTAGTAAATGCAAAGCTTCCCCTTGCAGGGAGTGGGCCACTGATAAAAGATTGTATTCCAGTATTATAGAGATCAGAAAAAAGTTTTCTGAAATCATCTTGGACAAACAGCTGTTTTCTGAAAACATCATTTGCTCCCACATGCACAACAATACATTTGATAGTTTTATGCTCGGACATGAGTTTCAAAATGCTGTCTTTGGTGTCAGAGATGGATGCATTTGGAAGGCAGCAAATAATCATCCCTTGTCCTTTTAAATGTCTTACAGTGAAATCACCAAGAACAAGGGTTGTGGGATCAGGTGGTGTTACGAGCTGCTTTTTGCCTCTTCCCACAGCTCTTCGGTTGTGGTGCGATCTCTTTCTATGATGTGCTTGTCTGCCTGAAAATTCCGCTTCCACATCCCTGAGGCATTCAAATTTGTTCTGAAGCCTTATGGGCTGTGGATTTTCCATAGGATTGTAAATCCTATTGTAGTTTGTAGACCTGGCTCTATTTCTAATAGCCTGGCTGTGGAACATGGGTTGCATAGTATCAGAACGAACTGGTGTTGAGGTAATTACTCTTCTGTTTTTATTTTTGGGCTTGCCACCCATCGTGTGCCAGTTTTCTGTACTCACATTTTGCCCTGTTAGATCGATGTATTCATCCACTCGATCTGCAATGCCATCGGCCTGTCGGGGTGCAATCTCTGCATTCTCAGCCACTGTTTCTGTACTCCTTTCATGAGATATCGCTCTTTGTTCATCCGCCTTTGGCAGGGCATCAATCTTTGATTCCAGGATAGAAATCCTCTGTTCTAGTTCTGTGCATTTTCTGCAGGATCTCCTGGATTTTTTGCCCCCTGGCATTTTGTTTTAAAAGCTAACTTATCTTGTAAAAGTGAAAAATAAAATGAAGAAATAGTGGAAATTAAGTGAGAAAGTAAAGTAAAATAAAGTAAAATAAAGATCAAGCAGGAGCAAAGCAGGAGCAAAGCACAGTCCTGAGGTGTATGTGTTGTGTTACACATTATGGAGTGAGGTATTGCTCATTGCACATATAAATTATTGCACAGAGGGAGTCAGATTATAAATTATTGCATGAGAGATTCACATTATAAAATAAAATATTGCACATTTATGAAGTATTGCAAGGTAAGGTAGGTGCACAGACTTGAGGTGTGTGTAAGGTGCACAGTCCTGAGGTGTACGTGTTGTGTTTAAGGTGCACAGTCCTGAGGTGCATGTGCTGTATGTAAGGTGCACAGTCCTGAGGTGAGGTGAATGTGTTGTTTTTCACATTATGGAGTGAGGTATTGCACATTATAAAAGTATTGCACATAGAGAGTCCCTTATAAAGTACTGCACATTATAAATTATTGCACGAGGAGAGTCACATAGTAAAATAAATAGACTATAAAGTCAAAGCATATCCAAGTTCAGGGCTGTTATGGTTTTTGGAAAGAAGCTGGTTTTGAATCGGTTTGTCTTTGACCTGATGCACCTGTAGCGCCTCCCTGAGGGCAACAGGTCGAACAGATCAAAGCCAGGGTGGGAGCTGTCCTTGACAATGTTTTTAGCTCTGCTAAGGCAGCGGGAGGTGTAAATGTCCATCAGGGAGGGGAGAGGGCAGCCAATGATCTTCTGTGTTGCCTTAAATACCCTCTGGAGCCTCTCCCTGTCTACAGCAGTGCAGCTGCCATACCATACTGTAATACAGTACGTCAGCAGGCTCTCGATGGACGAGCAGTAGAAGGTCAGCAGCAGGTTGGAGTTTAGGTTGTACTTCCTGAGGACTCTCAGGAAGTGTAGCTGCTGCTGAGCCTTCTTAATAACTGCTGTAATGTTTACTGACCAGAAAATGTCGGCGGAGATGAGGACGCCAAGAAACCGGAAGGTGTGGACCCTCTCCACATACATGTTGTTGATGTAGAGGGGGGCTAGGTCGGTGCTGTGCTTCCTGAAGTCAACAATTAGCTCTTTGGTTTTCTTGGTGTTCAGAGCAAGGTTATTTTCTGAACACCAGGCTGCCAACTTCAGGACCTCCTTTCTGTAGGCTGCCTCGTCTCCCTTTGAGATAAGTCCCACCACTGTGGTGTAGTCAGCAAACTTGACAATGAGGTTGTTGTTGTGGGTCGAACTACAGTTGTGAGTGTAGAGGCAGTACAGGAGGGGGCTCAGCACACAGCCCTGTGGAGAGCTGGTGCTCAACTTGCGGGCTGAGGAGAAGTGGGGGCCAAGTCTCACAGTCTGGGGCCGGTTAGTAAGAAAGTCCTTTAACCAGGCACATGTGGGGGGGAGGCAGAGAGTGTCCAGTTTTCTAATAAGGATGTCCGGGATTATTGTATTAAAAGCTGAACTGTAATCCACAAAGAGTATGCGGACATAGCTCTGCTGCTGCTCCAGGTGATTTAGCGCAGAGTGGAGAGCTACGGCAATGGCGTCTTCTGTGGATCTGTTTGTGTGATATGCAAACTGGTAGGGGTCGAAGTCTGGGGGGAGGTGGTCCTTGATGTGCTGAAGAACTAGTCTCTTGAAGCACTTCATAATTACCGGGGTGAGGGCCACAGGACGGTAATCATTCAGGCTGGTGACAGGAGACTTCTTCAGCACTGGGATTATTTTTGCAGATTTTAGGCAGGGCGGGATGACTGCCTGAGCCAGGGAGAGGTTAAAGATCCTGGTGAAGGTAGGGGCAAGCTGGTGGGCGCACGCTCTGAGCACTTTACCAGGTACACCATCTGGGCCGGCAGCTTTCTTGGGGTTCAGTGCCAGGAGCACCCATCTGACATCATGCTCCTGTACAGTGAAAGGAGTGGTGTGGGAACTGTGTGGTGGTGGGGGCAGGGCAGGAGCAGATGAGTGCTGCTGAGATGTTTTAAAGCGAGCAAAGAAGTGATTTAGCTCCTCTGCTAGCGGCACACTCCAGTCTCCTGTTGGCGCATCACAGTCTCTGAAGTTTGTGATGTCCTGAATGCCCTGCCACACCTCCCGTGTGTTGCTGCTGGACAGGTGGGATTCTATGCGCAGCCTGTGGTCCGCCTTGGCTTTAATTATTCCTCTTTTCAGATCAGCTCGAGCAGCTCTGTACAGAGCTCTATCACCTGACCTGAAGTCAGCATCGCGAGCCCTGATGAGTGAGCGGACCTGGCTGGTCATCCAGGGTTTCTGATTTGGGAAGACCCAGATGTTTTTATCCACCGTCACATTCCCGATTCAGAACTTGATATAGTCCAGCACCATTCCTGTGAATGTCTCCAGCTCCTGGTGTTCAAATAAGTCCCAATCTGTCTGTTTAAAGCAGTCCTGTAGTTTGGAGAGTGCATTGTCAGGCCAGGTTGTGAAAGTCCTTGTGGTGGGCCTGGCTCTGCATCTGGGGTGGAGGTTGGGGAGAGCAGGAGGGAAAGATGGTCTGACTGGCCAAGGTGGGGAAGGGGTATGGCTCTGTACGCATGCTTGATGTTGGAGTAAACATGATCCAGAGTGTTCTCCCCTCTAGTAGAACACTTAACATGTTGGTAAAACTTCAGCAGTACAGTCTTCAAGTTGGCCTTATTAAAGTCTCCTGCTATTATGTGAACACCATCAGGGTGGGCCCACTGCTGTTTGTTAATGGTGTTCAGCAGGAGAGAGAGCGCTGTGTTTACACTGGCGTCAGGTGGAATGTACACAGCTGTGACAATCACCACAGTTAGCTCTCTCGGTAGAAAAAAAGGGCGGCATCTTACAGACATGTACTCTAGGTCTGGGGAACAGTGTTTATCTATAATTGTTCCGTTGTTACACCAATTGTCATGCACGTAAATACAGAGCCCCCCTCCTCTACTCTTACCGGAGTTCTCATTTCTATCCCAGCAGAGCAGAGCGCGGTCTGCTAGCTGCAAGCTAGCATTGGGTATTTCCAGATGAAGCCAGGTTTCTGTGATAATTAAAACACAGCAGTCCCAAACATAGCAATTTCCAGCGAGTTGTAATTCCAGATCATCCGTTTTATGTACCAGGGATCTAGCATTGGAGAGATACATGCTCGGTAGAGGTGGCTTGTGTGGCTGTTTTCTTAGCCTTAGCATAGCACCAGACTTGCGGCTCCGCTTCTGCTTCCTCTCCCTCCTCTGTCTGCACTGCCTCCTAGACCCGACAACAATCCACGGAGAGCCTGGCGGTCTCGCTATGTCATCTGGGATGTTATGCGTGAAGAGAAAGTCGCTTGAAACAGATATCTGGTGTTGGTCACCGATGGCCAAAGTGTCTGGCAGGTGTACTGGATGTTAGCAGAACTGATGGTGCACAAACAAGCAAGAAAGAAATACAAAAACAAACAAAAAAAGAGCACTGAAAAGGAGAGCCGTAAGCTGCTGCAACCACGCACGCCACCATCTTGACCAAAAACAGACAACAGACAACATGACTATAACATTAACAGTTTTAACATGAAGTCAGTTTCATGTTCATGTCAGTTTCATGTTCATGACAACTGCAGTCCTAAAGTTAGCAAGTCAACTGTAGTCCTCAGCCATAAAATCATTACTGTAAGTGTCCAGAGCGTCCTCCAAGTGTGACTTTCAACTGTCCACATGGGGCCGTCCTCCACAGGAGCGATGTGATGAGACTCCAACCAGACACAGGGCACCAGGATGGATCAGGCAGGTCCGAGGAGCAGAAGAGGTCAGCATCTCGATCCCAGGACCGACATGTAACTCAGAGGGATGGGGGGAAGAGAAAACACAGATTGTTAGGTATGCCCACTGTCACCTAAATAAGTAGGAACAGTATACATATTGCACTGAGTACAAGCAGGGACTCCGGCAAAACTAACTATGACAGCATAACTAAAAGGGGAGAGCCAGAAGGTAACACAGGCATGAGGGAGCCCCAGGACATAAAGCAGCCAGCCACTACACCATCAACAAACTCGAGTGAGCAAGCGAGTGGGGGACTAACAGCATCCATACATCTCAGTTTACCAAAACACTCTATGTCTGAGGACCCTCCAGATCTACGCCTTTACCGCATGAACACAATTAACAAAAGGCTTGACTAAACAAATATGTTTTCAGCTTAGACTTAAACACTGAGACTGTGTCTGATACCATGATCTCCACACTATGAATTTCTCCCTGGAAGTGGATAGTGACAGGCATCAGGCAATATTTGTATATATCACCATGCACACACTTAACCTTCACCAAACATGCATTTCCCAGTGCCCCACATTGAAGCTTGTGAGCCCTTTCTGCATCCATGATCTGTAGAGGTAGGGTACACCCTGGACAAGTCAGGTCATCACAGGGCTGATACATGGAGACAAACAACTATTCACACCTACCATACAGTCAATTTAGAGCTACCAATTGCCTAACCTGCATGTCTTCGGAGGAAACCAGAGCACACCACACAGAAAGGCCCTTGTCAACTACTGGGCTCAAACCCAGGACCTTCTCACTGTGAGATAACAATGCTAACCAACTGCACCACCTTGCTGTCCTGTGAACCCTTTAGAATTTTCTATATTTCTGCATAAATATGACATTAAAAAAATCATCAGCTTTTCACACAAGGCCTAAAAGTAGATAAAGAGAGCCCAGTTAAACAAATAAGATAAAAAATATTATACTTGGTCAATTATTTATTGAGGAAAATTATCCAATATTACATATCTGTGAGTGGCAAAAGTATGTGAACCTCTATGATTAGCAGTTAATTTGAAGGTGAAATTAGAGTCAGGTGTTTTCAATCAATAGGATGTGGGTGCAATTGGTCTCAAGTGATCAGTCTCATTAAATCAGTCTCATTAATAATACCTTTAATTATTTTGGTGTTTAATAATAAATTACCAAACAACTAAATTATGGTATATTCCAAATTATTATGATCACTACCAATGCAGCAATAATGCATTACTTACTGTATTACATAGACACTACAGCCAATAGTATTCATATACTCTTGGGTGAAGGCAATTTGGAGGTCTTTGAGATTGTGTGACTTCAAAAATATATATTAGCAAAAACAGACAATCACAGTTTCAGAATAATTGAATTTATTATAACAATGATACTAAATTGATAATAGCAAAACAGTGAGGTAGTGTATGTGTGTGTGAGAGTGTGTGTCTGTGTGTGTGTGTGTGTATGTGAGAGGGAGAGCAAGTGTGTGTGTGTGTGTGTGTGTGTGTGTGCGTGCGCAAGGGGGCTGTGAGGTTTGGAATGTTATCTGAGTAGTGTTGGGGGAGGGGATTCCACCTCGTGGTCAAGACAAAGGAATCCCACCTACTTATAACATTACCAAATCCACTGAAATCTTGATGAGGTCAAGATATGTGTAATAATGAAATGAAAGGTGTTAGAAAGGATAGAGGAAAGCATGCAGCAACCTATCTATTAAAACAACTGAGAGGACACAAAGAACAATGATCAATTCAACATTCTGAGTGTCTACAGTGTGCACAATTAAACAGCTCCTGAGTTTAAATTCACACTACTTCATAAAGCTAATTCCTAATACTAATTTGCCCCAAATGCCAGTCTTACTTCCAGTATTTTGCTCCTATGTAGGAATGCAGAGATGTTCCGAAATTTCTGGAGTTCACAGAGCTCGTGGAGGCTTCTATAAAAAGCAGAGGATTCTTGGTCCGACACTTCGTCGTTCGTGAGGAAGAGTCTCTGCTCAATAATGTGCACAGCGATTAAGTCAGAAGGAATCCAGTCGCTTCTAACTTTTAATTAACTGCTTGGGCGGCAGTCATAACGTTACTTATAATAAACAAATAAAACCGGTTGTAACTCAATCTGAGTGAGATGGCTCGATTTAAGTAGTTTTACCATGGCCAGTGGTAAATGAAAGCACGCTGAATCTTCTTTCTTGCCAGGCAGAAGTCGTGATTTCGGACGGTCGGGTAAGAGGGTGCCTCTTTATGTCTGTGTGACCCACGAGGTTCACAGCGCCAAAGAGACTGAACTGGAAGTTTCCGGGTCACTTATAGTCATGGAGGAAGTGACGTAGGTGATCCCGCCCAGCCGTGACGTAGGTCATCGTGGAAGTTAGTTGATGGGATTTGTAGTCCTAGACGGGACTGGGCTGTCCCTACAGGGATGACAATCAGGTGTGAGTGGGCACCATGTTTTATTTAAAGAACAGGGATCTATCAAAGTCTGATCTATCAAAGTTCATGTTTGTGGAAGTGTATCATGGCACGAACAAAGGAGATCTCTGAGGACCTCAGAAAAAATGTTGTTGATGCGCATCAGGCTGGAAAAGGTTACAAAACCATCTCTAAAGAGTTTGGACTCCAACAATCCACAGTCAGACAGACTGTGTACAAATGGGGGAAATTCAAGACGATTGTCAGCCTCCCCAGGAGTGGTCAACCAACAAAGATCACTCCAAGAGTGATGTAATAGTTGGCAAGGTCATGAAGGACCCCAGGGTAACTTCTAAGCAACTGAAGGCCTCTCTCACAATGGCTCATGTTAATGTTCATGAGAACACTGAACAGAAATGGTTTACATGGCAGGGTTGCAAGGAGAAAGCCACTGCTCTCCAAAAAGAACATTGCTGCTCATCTGCAGTTTGCTAAAGATCATGTGGACAAGCCAGAAGGCTATTGGAAAAATGTTTTGTGGACGTATGAGACCAAAATAGAACTTTTTGGTTTAAATGAGAAGCATTATGTTTGGAGAAAGGAAAACACTCCATTCCAGCATAAGAACCTTATCCCATCTGTGAAAGATGGTGATGGTAGTATCATGGTTTGGGCCTGTTTTGCTGCATCTGGGCCAGGACAGCTTGCCATCATTGACAGAACAATGAATTCTGAATTACAAGCGAATTCTAAAGGAAAATGCCAGGATATCTGACCATGAACTGAATCTCAAGAGAAGGTGGGTCATGCATCAAGACAACAACCCTAAGCAAAGAGAGATCATAATTAAAAAGAATAGCAAACCTGTTTCTGAACCAGAGATCCTGCTTGTGTAAGACAACAGTGATAACCACTACACTACAGAAACCACATGAGTAATGTTGATTTGCCATTGCCTGGGCCTCTGTCTTTCTGGCTGTTTCAAGAGGACCTGCTTTGAGCAGGATGAAAACTGGACATTTACGAAAGTACAGCTCAAAAGGCAAAGCATGGATCTGCCAGCTGTTTAGGGAGCGTCCATTCGCTTGTTAGGTGAAAGTGATAACCACTAGATAGCAGAAAATACATGAAGATTTTTCAGGTTCTACGTTCGGGGTTGTTCCAAAAGGCATGGACAGAGCAGAGACAGCAGCTCGAAGTTTATTCACTGCCAAGTTGAATAAAAGCAGTGCGGTTTCCAATCGGGGCCCTTTCGCGTGTTAGGCAAACGTGATAACCACTACGACACAGGAACCAGGACAGCCACATTTATTTGCCGTTTCCAGTGCCTCGAGAAGAGCACAGCTCACACATAAATGTTTGCTTTCCACGAGCATTGTCAGTAATTGTTCGAATGACGTCGGCTTGCCCCAGGGACGTTTGAGCCGTGAAGAACACAGGTTCCCACGTGTTTTTCTTTGGTTGGCAATAAGCAACAGGTGCATATTTCCAACAAACAGAGAACTGCACAGTCACTGTTTTAGATTCAATAAACAAATGTATCTATACGTTGGCAGGTCTGATGGAAACTCTTGCTTTCGTGTTTGGCATGGACAGAGCAGAGATGACAATTAAAAAGTAAAGCAAACCTGTTTCTGCCTGGTTTCAAATCGGGGACATTTCGTGTGTAAGACAAATGTGATAACTACTACACTACAGAAACTGCTTGAGTGGGGTTGATTTAACATTGCCTGGGCCTCAAAAACAGAAGCAATCACACTTAAGCATCCCAGCCCAGAGTAGGTACACAGCATTGGTGGTGTAGTGGTTAGCATAGCTGCCTTCCAAGCAGTTGATCTGGATTTGATTCCCGGCCAACGCATGATCTTTAATGCCGGTGTTCTGTTGCTACAGTGAAAAAGGCATTGAACACTTGGGATGAAACAACAGGAAGGAATCACCTGCCTGTCACAGCCTTGTTTGGACTTGCCTCAGACCTGAGAGAGGCCTCAGGTTTGTCCGGTGAAGCGCTGGGAATAAAAAAAAAAAAACAACCCAAAGCCCACGAGTCCTGCGTGCTTTCCTTTGTGACAAGCTCTTTTTTTCACATTTTCCACAAGCAGAGAACTGTACAGTCACTGTTTTAGATTCAAGAAGCAAATGTGTCTATATGTTGGTCAGTGTAAAGCAAATACTTGTTGATACATGATGAAGCATTCCAAAGTCAGTGCCACTTTGCTGAGCTCTGATGCTGTGTGCAACCACGGTCAACAGAAATGAAGAGAAGGCTTGTTTTTGATTTTCAAGCAGCCATTATCTACCTGGATGGAAAACCAGAAAGGTAGGGGAAACGGTTCAAACCAGGCTTTGTCCTGATGACCGTTTGCACATAGGAGAACATGACAACCATTCATTGACAGAAAGTAATCCAGTCATGCGAAGACTCTGTCTTTCTGGCTGTTTCTAGAGGACCTGCTTTGAGCAGGATGATAACTCGACATTTACGAAAGCACAGCTCAAAAGGCAAAGCATGGATCTGCCAGCTATCTCGGGAGCGTCCATTCGCTTGTTAGGTGTAAGGGATAACCACTAGATAGCAGAAAATATGTGAAGGTTTTTCAGGTTCTCTGTTCGGGGTTGTTCCAAAAGGCACGGACAGAGCGGAGACAGCAGCTTGACGTTTATTCACCGCCAAGTTGAAGAAAAGCAGCGCAGTTTCCAATCGGGGCCCTTTCACGTGTTAGGCGAACGTGATAACCACTACGACACAGAAACCAGGACAGCCGTGTTTATTTGCCATTTCCAGTGCCTTGAGAAGAGCACAGCTCACATATAAACATTTGCTTTCCACGAGCATCGTTAGTAATTGTTCTAATTACATCGGCTTGCCCCAGGGACGTTCTTTGGTTAGCAATAAGCGACAGATGCATACTTCCTTGGAGACAAGACTTTTTTTTTTTGCATATTTTCCACAAGCAGAGAACTGTACACTCACTGTTTTACATTCAAGAAGCAAACATGTCTGTACGTTGGCTGGTCTCAAGGAAACACTTGCTTTCGTGTTTGGCATGGACAGAGCAGATTTCACAATTAAAAAGAAAAGCAAACCTGTTTCATATCAGGGACCTTTCGTGTGTAAGACAAATGTGATAACCACTCCACTACAGAAACCACCTGAGTGGTTTTGATTTGCCATTGCCTGGGCCTCAAAAACAGAAGCAATCACACTTAAGCATCCCAGTCCAGAGTAGGCGTTGGTGGTATAGTGGTTAGCATAGCTGCCTTCCAAGCTTTCGTTTGGACTTGCCTAGGACCTGAGCAAGGCCTCTTTCTTCTGCTTCTGGCTAACCTTATGTGTTTGCAAGGTTAAACGACATCTGTTTACACCTGGGCACATTTGACCTGTGAAGTGGTGAAAAAAAAAACGTGAAGCCTAGGAGTCCTGCGTGCTTTCCTTTCCTTGGCGACAAGCTTTTTTTTTTTGCATATTTTTCACAAGCAGAGAACTGTACAGTCACTGTTTTAGATTCAATAAGCAAATGTGTCTATATGTTGGTTGGTGTAAAGAAAATACTTGTTGATACAGGATGAAGCATTCCAACGTCAGTGCCACTTTCCTGAGTTCTGATGCTGTGTGCAACCCTGTTGACTTGACATCACTCCGTCAATGAGGAATAGGGTGACCAGATGTCCCGGTTTTACCGGGACAGTCCCGATTTGGGGTTGTGTGTCCCGTGTCCCGACAAAAGTCTGTCGGGACACGGATATGTCCCGGTTTTCGCCACTCGCGACGTTTGCGACTGAGCAGCGTGGGACTCATTAGCGGAGAAATGTCTGCATTTACTATTTTGATGAATTGACAGGAATCGCAAACTTTCCTGGTTACTGCCCCCTGGCCCTGTGGCATGGGTGTTTATTTAGCCACATTATTCCAGACAACAGAAAGTGTTGCCATGCAACAATAAAATAAACATTAACTGGCATGAATGTTCTTTGTCTAGCAGCTAGCAGCAGTAATGCCGCAGCAATTATGCCGAAAAGAAAATGTACCTTTTCCAAAGATTTACAGGGCACCTACCCCTTCCTCCGAGAGGTGCAGAACAATGCGCACGAAGCCTACTGCACACACTGTAAGTGTTTTGTTCTTGTACTGAGTTGGGTAGCCTATGTTGCAAATGATGTGCGCTCCTGTGGGGGCTTTCCTTGGGCTGTCACCCCTCTCCTCCTTTATTGCTGTTTTGTTTGAGTGTATATTCTCAAATCACTTGTCTCTTTTTTGTTTCTGTTTAACATACCATTCTGACAGTTTGACCGTATTGCTGTGTTGAACAGTTTGTTGCACCTTCCATTAAAGTGTTCACTTTTGTACACATCTTCTTGCTTTATTCATTCAGTTGTGGGGAATGGTTAGTAAGGTTGATTCTGACCTAGGCTATGTTGAGGTCACATATCTACTTTTTAAGTTCATGCTATAGTGCATACAATTTTAGAGATATAGCCTACATGTGCATATGCATTCTTCTTGGTGTTCTCACAAACAGGTGAAATAAATCAGTTTAAATTTGGCCTATGGACATAGCCTGGCCTATTCTCAGCCATTACAAAATCTGTTGTCTGACCATAATTTAACTGATCTGTATACCACTATGCTACTAGATAACAAAATGCCTGTTTGTTTTATTTCATGTGAGATGTTGATAAATGTGAGCTTCAATGAAATGATAAGAGCACATCTCTGAGTGTCACATTTACGTAAAAAAAAGGTGTGCGTGCACGAGCATGGTCGCGCGCAAAAGTGTCCCGGTTTCAGACTAGGGAAATCTGGTCACCCTAACGAGGAAGGAAGTGCTATTTAAGAACTCCACCTCCTTGTGATGAATTGCAATTTCCACGCTTCCATGGTCAACAGAAATGTAGAGAACGCTTGTTATCTAGGTGCCTCTAGATAGCAGAAAATATGTGAAGGTTTTTCAGGGGCATTATGTTGACGCTGTGAAAAAACCCCAACCTCCGTTTGGGGTTGTTCCAAAAGGCATGGACGGAGCACAGACAGCAGCTTGACGTTTATTCACCACCAAGTTGAAGAAAAGCAGCGCGGTTTCCACGAGGTTTTGAATCAGGGCCCTTTCGCATGTTAGGCGAACATGATAACCACTACGACACAGAAATCATGATAGCCATGTTTATTTGCCATTTCCAGTGCCTCAAGAAGAGCACAGCTCACACATAAATGTTTGTCACCAAAGCTGGGGCATGGCATTGGTGCCATGAGCAGGTGGGCGAGGGTGACAATGAGAAGGTTCAGCACTGAAAATCACCATAAACTGCATCTCAGGAAGTAATCAAATGCCTTGTTTGGATTGGCCAAGGAGGTGACTGAAACCTGTTCCCTCTACTTTCCACTAGCATTGTTAGTAATTGTTCTTCACGGTCAGTGTGAAAGCTTGTTTTTTTATTTTCAATTAGCCTTTATCTACCTTGATGGAAAACCAGAACGGTAGGGGAAACCGTTCAAACCAAGCTTTGTCCTGATGACCTTTTGCACGTAGGAGAACATGACATCCACTAATCGACAGACAGTAATCCAGTCACATTAATCGTCTGTCTTTCTGGCTGTTTCTGGAGTAAGCATTTGAGCCAGGTTCAATTCCTGGCCAGCGTGTGCCATTTAATGCTGATGTACCATTGCTACAATGTAAAAGCCATTGAACATTAAAAGTCTCTGTGATGAAACAACATGAATCACTCACATGCCTGTCACTGCCTTGTTTGGACTTGCCAAGGATTTGAGTGAGGGCTGTTCTTTCTGCTAGCATTACCTGTTTCATTCATTGCCAAGTTCAAAAAAATATATATTTTCTTCGGGGACCTTGCATGTGTTAGCCAAGCATGCTATCCACTTTTCCACAGAAACCATGATTGCTGTGTTTATTTGCTTTTGCCTGTGCCTCAAGACCAGCACAGATCACATTTAAACATTTGTCATCAGAATGGGGCATGGTGTTGGCACTATAGCTGTGAACAGGTGTTTGAGTGTGACAAAGGCAAGGTTCAGCATTGAAACAATGGGGTTAGGGTTAAAAATATTATCTAATATCTAGTAGGTCGCATGTGAAGTCTGTTGTATGAGACTCTGAGTAATTAACGTTTTAGTGAATCATAACCAAGGCCTCATTTATCATCGGTCACGTGGTTTTCTGTTAAACAATATAAAGTCTTGAAGCAGGGCTTCATCTGCCACACCTCCTTATTCTCGATACACACTTCAGAGCCTCATTTGGCCATTACTATTTGACGAGGGTCAACAAAATATTGTGATGTGTTAGTGGTGAGCAAGCAATTAATTATTTGCTCATGCCGAAGGCAGAGGCAAATAATTGCAAGTCACTAACAAATCATGATATTTTATGAAAACCAAGTTCAATAATTGTTTTATTCTTCAAATTTTTTGCCATGCTAAAGTTCATGCACCGTGTCAAACAATAACAAAGAAATTGAGCCATGTTCACCAAAGTCCTACGGTAGGTAACTGTGCATGAGCAGAGCATTATTTGTTGGCAGTTATTTGCAGTTCTCTGAGCCAATCAAAACCGGGTAAAAATAATTTTAATTATAATGAACAATTATTCGCCAATTATTCAACTTCATCTCAGTTATTATTCATCGATATTCACTGAGCCTGAGGCAGATAAATGCACAGATGATTATTTAAAAAAAAAGTAATATACATTTTTTTTTATTTCAAACTTCAAAAGTGGCATGCAAATGCAATGTGCACAGACTTGTGTCACTTATCTATGCCGACTCACATAAAATATTTTATTTTGAAGTAGATCAAATAAATCACAATTCCACCTTACCTTTGAATACTTTTAGACCAAACTTCATAGCATTTTTAGTGCTTTTAGGAACAGCATTTTCTTTGATCATTTGTAATTTTTCCTCACTTACAGTGACAAAGCGATTGGCAGCCATTTTCCTGAGTCGCTTGAGGTGATCATTGTTAAATAATCCTAATTTCTTGACCAATCAGCACAAGCGATTTCTGATGATCGCCTCCGTATTTATACTAAAACAAAATTCCAAGCAAACAATACATTTCTGGAGGTGCTGACTCTGTAAGTATGAAAGAAAAATGTCTCCATCATGTTCAAAACAGCATGGCTGTTTTGTTAAATCATTTTTTAATGACGTTGTCAATTTGGGACACATTTTCACTGATTTAAGTTTTTACTTTCTACTCAGTGGTCATTTATTTGTAGTATTTTTATTAACGGCATTAACAAATCAAATTTCAATAACAGTATTTTACAAAACTTTTGCCATCAACATATTATAATATTGTATAAGTATTTTAGAAATGTTAAATTTCCAAATATATTTTTTCCTAAAATGCTTTATGAATTGAAAAAGTAAGCATTACAATAAAAAATATGAATACAAAATAAACTTTTATGAATCTGAATTTATTGACCTGACTACTAGGAATCAGTTTTATAAACAGGTAAACAAAGAGTGCAGTTGTGACAAGGAAATTAAAACGTTCATTTTCTGGTCATAATTCATTCAAACATACATTTTCTGCTCTGATCATAAGTGTCAGGATACATCATGATATAGAAGATTACATCCCCTGAAACAAGTGTCCCACGCAAAGCAGAAAATCAGTAAATATGTATGAATTTGGAACCACAAAGCCAGAAATGTTGTCTTTGGATGTTGCAGTTAAATTGTTTACTTACATTGTTACCAGTGGCGATTCTAGGGTCTAGTGGGGCCCCAATCAGAAATTCATTGGGGGGCCCCACCACCGCCCGCCACCACACACGCACACACACAACAGAATTTCACTAGGACAAACTCTGGACCTTTGTAATTTTAATAAATAACCAACAAATTGTAGCAAGTATAGTTTTGTTTTATTTCACAAGTTAGAAATATTACATAAACAAACATGAGCATTGTGAAGTTTCTGTTTATTTTAACAGAGAGTGCAATATTAAATATAATATATTAAATGTATTATTTCAATATTATATTAAAACAAACAAACGAAAAGCCTTTAAACTTTTAGCTTTTAACCTTTGTGTAAGGCAGCGGTTCTCAACCTTTTTTTTTTTTAAACAAACGCCCATCATAGGGAAAAATACTATTGTCTCTGTTCATTATTATTGCTACTGACTTACCACCATCTTGCTTTCTTCTCCCCTCGTCTTCTTTTTTCTTCTTTCTTTTTTCACTCCCGGATGGATAGTTTCTCTTCATAATAATTTAGCCATGGAGGTCTACCAACACGCAATATGTGCACGTTAATAGCCTACAGGGTTTCCGATTTGTGCAAACATGTGGTTGCACGCGCAGGAAGGGATCCCTCTGCAGACTGCAAGCGCTGATTGCTTGAAGAATATTGTCACTCAAAAATGTGGTCACACAATTGGCTGCTTAACATTTTGTTCCTCCCAACAGCTTATTGTAAACGGGAAACCCGTGAGAGTCAGACTCAGCGAATGACTTTTCAAAACGCAAATTTCGATTCTTCTTCACTCTCGACTCGCAAATTTCTCTATCAACTGCTGTGCAAATTTCGACTCTCTGTCGCCACCTGGTGGGGGCCCCAAGCAGCTGATTGGCTTGCCTGGTGAGAAAAATCGCCTCTGATTGTTACAATTAAATTGTTCAGTTAAGACACACTCAAAAGTGAGTCCTTTGCAGTACAGTTTATTGGAAAATCATTTCTTTGTTTAATGAAGAAAACATGACAGGCATTCACAGCTTCTCTTTTTTCATTTTGATTATAAAATGTAACATAAATCCTCTGTAATGTCCTTCTAAATATGTATATTACATTACATTACATTACAGACATTTAGCAGACACTTATCCAGAGCGATATTTACTGAACATGTAAAATTTCATGAATACAGGTTATCTGGACCTTGAAACTTTTTTTGGTTCTGGGAGAAAAATAGTTTTTAGGGTAGGGAAAAAAAAACCAACAGAATAGAAATGGTTTTAGAAATACAAATGTGGTTTAACAAGTTCCCACTCTAGTTCCTTTCTTTCTAAGGAAATTGACATGTGCGCTCACCAGCCACTTTATTAGCAACACCTATACACCGGCTGTTTTATGCAGTTCTCTCATCAGCCAATCCCTTGACAGCAGCACAATGAATAAAATTATAAAGATACAAATCAAGAGCTTCAGGTAACGTTCACTTCAAACATCAGAACAGGAAAAATTGTGATCTCTGTGACTTTCACTTTGGCATGGGTGTTATTTGAGCCAGATGGACTGGTTTGAGTATTTCAGAAATTGTTGATCTCCTGGGGGTTTCATACACAGCAGTTTCTGGAGTTTACACAGAATTGTGTGAAAAAAAAAAATTGAGTGAGTGACAGTTCTGTGGGTGGAAACGCCTTGTTGATAAGAGATGTCAGAGGAAAATGGCCAGGTTGTTTTGAGCTGCCAGGAAGCATATAGCAACTCTTTATAACCATGGTAATCAGAAAAGCACCTCAACATGCAACAGCAGAAGACCACATTGGGTTCCACTCCTGTAGCCAAGAACAGGAATCTTCGGGTCACCAACCAGTTCCTATTAAAGTGGACGGTGAGTGGCTATTTTTATTGACCAATCTAACCTCCCCTTTATTTATTTTAACTGATTATATCATTGATATTATATCATCTGGAATTATATAACTTATTGATCAGCTTTCAGTACAACATAACTGCATCAAAGTTTTTGTACAGTGCAGTTGGATTTCCTGTCACTGTGGGCGCCAAAGCACAGTAGCATAGTGCAGTCTGATACAGCAGCACAGGAAATGAGCAGATGCACTTGTTTATTCTTTTTATCAACTTCAGCAGAGAGATGTGGTGAGATAGAGTCACTTTTATAGCCACTTTCTGATATATAAAGAAGGAAGTCAGGTTTAGATTTTGGATATTGTCTGTACCATTGCAAGTAATTTCCTGTAGCACTTAATTCGTAGCTGCAGGATAGATTAACAGCATTGCCTTCATCTGTAACTGTATGAGTGAAAAGTGGCTGTACTGAATCTGTCATGTAGTCACCTGTCATAGAGAAGAGAAAATAATGTTTTTATCCTTTACACCAGGGGTCACCAAACTTTTTTCTCTGGGGGCCACATTGTCGTTCCTGACTGTGATGGGGGCTGGGGTCGGGTCAGCTATATCGCATAGAATTGTATGACCCAGACAAATATGACCACCAGCAGGCCTCATTGTGTAGTAGAGATTACTAGCCTGGCACAGCCATCCCCACTACTATATCCACACTACTATATCAACACTTGATTCCTGGCACATATTTGTTTATCTTTACTAGTGGTTTGCAAAAGTAGTAATCAAGTCTTCACACTTTGTTTTAATCTGAAATACCACTGATATTCCATTTATTTATTTTCTAATAAAAATAATATCAAAGCTGTCAAGGTAAGAAACATCTGCCTATTTGAGGTGATTGACACTGGCAAAGGTGAGTGGAAAATTATAAATTGTAGGTAGGCCTGTTGATATTATTAATAATATAAATAATAATTGTATGCAGCACTTAATAAAGGTCAAATAAATAGGCCTATAAAATAAATACATTTTAAAAAACAGTGAAATTATAATAATATGAGCAATAGATCAATAGATCACAGCAGTTGTGCTGTGTCCTGCACGTCATTGTTCTCATCCATGGCCAAAGCAAAAAACTCGAATTCTGACGCTTTCTCATTCAGCTGGTCATACACGTTGTCCCCCAAATCTTCGGTTCGCCTGGTCATAGTAGGTGCGGAGAGACTCACCGCATTGAGCGCATCCTTCTTGTCGGGACACACCTCCTCGGCCACAGCAAGCATGCATACTTTAACAAAGTCCCCATCAGTAAACGGCTTTCCATGGGTAGCTAGTAGGTGAGCTACCTTATAGCTAGCTCGGACAGCAGCCTGGTTGATCTGGGTTTGGTGAAGGAATACATTCTGTTGTGCAGCCAGTCCGCATTTCATCCTCCGAATCCTGTCTTCTCTTGTTTGCCCTCGCAAACTAGCATACTCTTTGTGGCGGGTTTCGTAGTGACGACGCAGATTATATTCTTTGAAAACCGGCACACTTTCTTTACATACAAGATAAACTGCACGGTCCTTACACTGAACGAAAAAATAATCGGTGGTCCACTGTTCTTTAAAAACTCTGCACTCTCTGTCAACTTTTCGCTTACCGCTAGCCATTTTGCTGTCCTGAACACTGACAGTTCTCTGCGCATGCGCTGCCTGTCACTGCTTGATCGCGAGCATATGACGAAAATTCGGAAAATATGAATAGTTAATTTTATAACTAAATATCAATTTTAATTGATAAAATCAACAAAATACAAGATGCAGACATGTTATTATTTGCCAAAAAGCAATTTTAAAAAATAGGCCATGACCACTTTTGGGGATTGCCTCATAGGGCAGGTGTTCTGAAATTTCATCCTACCCATGAAAACGTCCTACCCGAGTTAACTGCGCATGCGTACAACGGCGAATTCACAGGGCCATAATTTTCTGCTACTGTATTACACAAGGTTAGTTTCTTGTATTTTTAATACCTTCTATGACCAGTATTCAATGCATATGTTTGACAGTCAAATAGTTCAACTTGCCACGTGCATGATATGTGTTTGAATGCAGTTTGAATAGCTAATACTGCGAAGCATTGTCATTTTCATGTAGTCATACAACTTGCTCATGCGCCTACGAAATTAGCCCAGACTTTGCAGTTTGCGAGACGAAATACATCTTTACAATACATTATCTCGCTGTGTAGCCTAAGCTAGTTTACAAGACGATGTACGTTTTTATGATACATGATATGATTGTTTCTGAGAGCATGCAGTTCGATGTGTAATAGCTCTGTTTACCAGCTGTTTCGAAACTTACTCAGTAGCCTACCTTTACATTAGCGCAGGGTTTGCATGTCTCTGGTATTACATAGGCTCGTTTGCAAGTCTCTATGATACACTCTCAAAAGAGATGTGTTAAAAACAACACATATTTAAGACATCAGCGTGTTTATATAAGGACAACACAGTTTGTGTTAATAAATGTGTTGAACTCTATAACACAGTAACTGTGTTGAACTATTTAACACACTAGTGTGTTAAAACAACACAGTTTGTGTTTTATTTATTTAATATTTAATTTATTTAATTATTTATTTAATAAAACACAAACTGTGTTGTTTTAACACACTAGTGCCCCCATACTCAAATAGCGGCCCCCGGGCCATTTTAGGCCCCCGGGGGGTCTATTTCTGGCCCGCGAGCTGTTCTGTGTGTTTTTTTTTTTATTATTCGTTTTTTTTTTCAATCGCGCTGTCCGCTCTTATTTTGAAAGAGCGCCCCTCGCGCTGCGACGAGATGTGAGGATTGCCTCCATGGCAACGATAAACAAATAGCAAGGCTAATCTAAGCCCTCGCAAAACTTCAGACAGTCAGTTTACCGGCCGTAGCCACAATGGCATGCTCGAAGTTTGCACCAAAAAGAAAACTGGACAGCGAGAACCGCCAATTCCAACCAGAATGGACAGAAAGGTTTGCGTTCTTTCTTCCACCGTCCAGCACTCGACCTTTGTGTTTAATCTGCCAAGAAAGTGTCGCGGCAATAAAAATGTAAAAAATAAAATAAAAATGCGGTATTGCAACCGGCTCACTAATGAACATACACATCAGTGTGTCTCCCTGGCGATCACACCATTCAAACCAAGGCTCCAAACATTGGCCAAAGACACACGAGGCCATTTCTCCCATTAAGCAATATTGAGAGTGTGAGTTAGTTCTTGAGTTTGTTAACCAAAGCACAGAAAATGGGCAGCTTGAAGGGTATTTGTTTTGGATTATTAACAGGGTAATGTTTTATTCAGTTATTTATTTGTTTTATTTATTTTATTCAGTTATTTATGCCCAAATGAAAAATATATTTTTATTTTAGGTAGGCCCTAATACTGTTGTGTTCAATGACAAGGAAATGTTAAAATAAATGTGTTACATTATTATGGCATGTATCATACACATTCTCAATAAATGGCCCTTTGAGTAAATGGAAAAAAAAATGTGGCCCCTCATCATTTCTATTTGAGTACCCCTGCACTAGTGTGTTAAATAGTTCAACACAGTTACTGTGTTATAGAGTTCAACACATTTATTAACACAAACTGTGTTGTCCTTATATAAACACGCTGATGTCTTAAATATGTGTTGTTTTTAACACATCTCTTTTGAGAGTGTATTGACCTACAGTCATTTTAACATTACTGTACAGACATGGAAAGTAAATGGGATCAGGTGCATGCCCTCCTGACAGAAGGCACATACCCCTCGGGGTATGGAAAAAGTCAGAGGCAAAACCTGAGGAGATATGCCTCCAAATTCAGAGTAAGGGGTTAGTATCACAAGTCTATGATGCATGTTATTTAGAATACTGTATGTGGCGATAACGCATTATTAAAGTAATGTATCATTAACAGAAAAAGATCTCTGGTTTGGTAATAAGAAGGTGGTGAAAAAGAGGGAGGAAGCCAGGAGACTTTTCATGGAGTTCCATTCTTCCCCCATGGGAGGTCATACTGGCATCCTTAAAACATGGGCAGCAATCTCTTCCAGGTTCTACTGGACCGGGATGTCTGTAGACATAAAAAATTGGGTATGTTTTTTTTAATGTTTTTTTGTTTGTTTGTTTGTTTAATATAAACTGACTGTCACACACAAATAATGTTAATAATGTAGTTTATATATTTTCAAGATCTTAGAATGTGACAGATGCCAAAAGGTTGGAAAACCATTGACTGCAGTGGGGGAGTTGCAGCCGATAAAGGTAAATACATATTAATACTCGTGCAAAACTATACAGTAGTTAACAATAGTGTGAAATCACATTCTCCCTATGTCCTTATGGGAGGTGAACAGTTTAGTGTTATGGTTATCTTTATATTACTTTTTTTTAGGTCTCTGGCGTGTGGGATTTGATTGGGATCGACCTTACTGGACCACTTCCCAAAACTGTCAATGGCTTTCAATACATTTTGACAGCTACTGATTTTTTTTCCAAGTGGGTGGAAGCTTTTCCACTCAAGTCCAAATCAGCTGCAGAAGTTGCAATATTTATTCACGTTTTCATAAAGTTAATAAATATATTTTGCCACACTTTTTCTTTGTATTTGTTTTAGTGAAGGAACTCTGGGCGGCTAAAGACCGCGGCAAAGTTGAAGTAGTTGTTGGACCATATTCACTGTACTGTAATAATTTGCTACCACCCTGAACACAGAGGAAGCAGATATTTATGGGGATTTGATATCTATAATAATGTGCTACCACCTAAAAGATGGAGGGAAGGAGATATTTATAGGGGTTATATGTCTATAATAATTTGCTACCACCCTCAACACAGAGGAAGCAGATATTTATGGGGATTTGATATCTATAATAATGTGCTACCACCTAAAAGATGGAGGGAAGCAGATATTTATAGGGGTTATATGTCTATAATAATTTGCTACCACCCTGAACACAGAGGAAGCAGATATTTATGGGGATTTGATATCTATAATAATGTGCTACCACCTAAAAGATGGAGGGAAGCAGATATTTATAGGGGTTATATGTCTATAATAATTTGCTACCACCCTCAACACAGAGGAAGCAGATATTTATGGGGATTTGATATCTATAATAATGTGCTACCACCTAAAAGATGGAGGGAAGCAGATATTTATAGGGGTTTGATGTCTATAATAATTTGCTACCACCCTCAACACAGAGGAAGCAGATATTTATGGGGATTTGATATCTATAATAATGTGCTACCACCTAAAAGATGGAGGGAAGCAGATATTTATAGGGGTTATATGTCTATAATAATTTGCTACCACCCTCAACACAGAGGAAGCAGATATTTATGGGGATTTGATATCTATAATAATGTGCTACCACCTAAAAGATGGAGGGAAGCAGATATTTATAGGGGTTTGATGTCTATAATAATTTGCTACTACCCTGAACACAGAGGGAAGCAGATATTTATGGGGATTTGATATCTATAATAATGTGCTACCACCTAAAAGATGGAGGGAAGGAGATATTTATAGGGGTTATATGTCTATAATAATTTGCTACCACCCTCAACACAGAGGAAGCAGATATTTATGGGGATTTGATATCTATAATAATGTGCTACCACCTAAAAGATGGAGGGAAGCAGATATTTATAGGGGTTATATGTCTATAATAATTTGCTACCACCCTGAACACAGAGGAAGCAGATATTTATGGGGATTTGATATCTATAATAATGTGCTACCACCTAAAAGATGGAGGGAAGCAGATATTTATAGGGGTTATATGTCTATAATAATTTGCTACCACCCTCAACACAGAGGAAGCAGATATTTATGGGGATTTGATATCTATAATAATGTGCTACCACCTAAAAGATGGAGGGAAGCAGATATTTATAGGGGTTTGATGTCTATAATAATTTGCTACCACCCTCAACACAGAGGAAGCAGATATTTATGGGGATTTGATATCTATAATAATGTGCTACCACCTAAAAGATGGAGGGAAGCAGATATTTATAGGGGTTTGATGTCTATAATAATTTGCTACCACCCTCAACACAGAGGGAAGAAGATATATGTGCTGGTAGGATATTTTCACAAGGTAGGACAAAATATCAGATACAGCTATAAATTTCCGCTACAGGTAGGAAGACATTATAGGTAGGAAGAAATTTCAGATACAGCTATAAATTTCCGCTACAGGTAGGAAGACATTATAGGTAGGAAGAAATTTCAGATACAGCTATAAATTTCCGCTACGGGTAGGAAGAAATTATAGGTAGGAAGAAATTTCAGAACACCTGTTCAAGTGATGGGGGGGCAGAGGGGCTGGGGGGCCGGTCAAAGGGGGGTGGCGGGCCGGATCTGGCCCGCGGGCCATAGTTTGGTGACCCCTGCTTTACACAATCAAATCAGAACTACATGAGTCAGACAAACATTCTGATTTTTCTTACCACCACACAGACTAATAAATCACTAATTCAACACTTAATATTTCTGCAGTAACAAAAAGTCAAATTTAACTCACTGAGTGAAAGCCACAGACACATGAATATAACACTGAACATGATGAATGGTCTCAGCTGAGTGAAAATATTCTTTCTGCACCATGATATTTTCACACCATAAAAGTTTATGAAGCTCCACCCCATAGCACCATATGACAGTGTCACCATTGTTGCTGACAGATTGTTGATTCTTACTGAAGCATCTTGGCTTTACATTCAGCCTCACATTAGGAACCTATCTTCAACTCAGACTGTAAGCAGAATTAATGTAGTTGTGAAAAATGAATCAATATAGTCTGTAAAAATATAATCTCATCAATAAATTATTAAATGTTTAAATTTCCTGTTGCATTTGTTTTTAGAAGTGGTTTTGCTGCATTAGGGATTTTGGTCTTATGGGAAATTGCTGTGAATAAGTATAAGCCATGATAAAATTATTTAGTAGAACAAGCAATTATTACTATTATGATAATGTGATTGATTTATTGGGTGGCACGGTGGTGTAGTGGTTAGCGCTGTCGTCTCACAGCAAGAAGGTCCGGGTTCGAGCCCTGTGGCCGGCGAGGGCCTTTCTGTGTGGAGTTTGCATGTTCTCCCCGTGTCCGTGTGGGTTTCCTCTGGGTGCTCCGGTTTCCCCCACAGTCCAAAGACATGCAGGTTAGGTTAACTGGTGACTCTAAATTGACTGTAGGTGTGAGTGTGAATGTTTGTCTGTGTCTATGTGTCAGCCCTGTGATGACCTGGTGACTTGTCCAGGGTGTACCCCGCCTTTCGCCCGTAGTCAGCTGGAATAGGCTCCAGCTTGCCTGCGACCCTGTAGAACAGGATAAAGCGGCTAGAGATAATGAGATGAGATTGATTTATTGACTTTGTAATAACAAAGCCTGTTACTACAGTGCTGCTTGAAGGTTTGTGAACCCATTAGAATTTTCTATATTTCTGCATAAATATGACCTAAAACATCACCAGATTTTCACACAAGTCAAGTCAAGTCAACTTTATTGTCAAATATGCTATACATGCTCAACATACAGCACAGATGAAATATCAGTCCTCTCTAACCCATGCTGCAAACAGGCAATGCAATAAATAAAAATAGAATAATTGAAAAAAACAAACAATATAAACAGTATAAACACTCTAGATAAGAACTAAACAGACTAAACACTCAGACAATATAAACAGAATAAATAAACAGTATAAACACTAGATAAGAACAAGACAGACTAAACACTCAGACAATATAAACAGTATAAAACACTCTAGATATGAACTAGACTAAACACTCAAACAATATAAACAGTATAAACACTAGATAACAAGACAGACTAAACACTCAAACAGACAATATAAACAGTATAAACACTCTAGATATTAACTAGACTAAACACTCACACACACACACACACACACACACACACACACACACACACACACACACACACAAATTGGTACAAATAACCAAACAGTCAAGGGCACTTGAAGTATAGCAGGTAAACATGAAACATGAAATAAGTAGAATAAACAAAGTAGCAGCTGTTAAGGTGAGGTAGTGCGGAATAGTGCAAATGGGCGAGGTAAAGTGAGATGTGCGGTCCCTGAGTTCAGTGTGTTAATGAACGATGAGATAGATAGATAGATAGATAGATAGATAGATAGATAGATAGATAGATAGATAGATAGATAGATAGATCGATCGATCTTTATTGTCCCCTCAAGGGAAATTTGTCTTCACCAACTGTCAGACTTGGAACAGCTACAACATATAAGTACAATAAAGACATAACCGACATTAAACAGGTATAAAAGATGTATGTATATATGTGTGTGTGTTGGGGGGGAAACTGCGAGGATGACATGTCAGATGCTGAAGGGGTGTGTGCGAGCAGAATCTGTGGCAGGGGGCAGAGGGGGGAGGAGGGGCAGAACAGGGAGGGAGTTGAGCCTCCTGACCGCCTAGTGAAAGAAACTGTTCTTGAGCCTGCTGGTTTTGGCCCGGAGACTCCGCAGTCTCCTCCCCGATGGCAGCAGGCTGAAGAGGATGTGAGATGGGTGAGTGGGGTCACCTGCAATCCTGATGGCTGTGCAGGTGAGGCGGGAGTTATAGATATCCATAAGAGAAGGGAGAGAGACACCAATGATCTTCTCAGCTGCTCTCACGATGCACTGCAGAGTCTTGCAGCAGGACACGGAGCAGGCGCCGTACCACACGGTGATGCAGCTGGTCAGGATGTTCTCGATGGTGCCTCTGTAGAATGTGTGCATGATGGGGGCCGGGAGTCTTGCTCTCCTCAGTTTGCGGAGGAAGTACAGACGCTGTTGGGCTTTTCTGGTCAGTGATGCGGTGTTGTTGTTCCAGGACAGGTCTTCAGAGATGTGCACGCCCAGAAACTTGGTGCTGCCCACCCTCTCCACTGCAGCACCGTCGATAGATAGTGGAACATGTTGGGTGTGCTCTCTCCTGAAGTCCACAACAATCTCCTTCATCTTCTTCACGTTCAGATGGAGATTGTTGTCCTTGCACCACATGGCCAAGCGGCTCACCTCACTCCTGTAGATTGTCCTAAAAGTAGATAAAAAGAACCCAGTTAAACAAATGAGACAAAAATATTATATGTGGTCATTTATTTATTGAGGAAAATGATCCAATATTACATATCTGTGAGTGGCAAAAGTATGTGAACCTTTGCTTTCAGTATCTGGTATGACCCCCTTGTGCAGCAATAACTGCAACTAAACGTTTCCAGTAACTGTTGATCAGTCCTTCACACCAGCTTGGAGGAATTTTAGACCATTCCTCTGTACAGAACAGCTTCAACTCTGGGATGTTGGTTGGTTTCCTCACATGAACTGCTCGTTTCAGGTCCTTCCACAACATTTCGATTGGATTAAGGTCAGGACTTTGACTTGGCCATTCCAAAACATTAACTTTATTCTTCTTTAACCATTCTTTGGTAGAATGACTTGTGTGATTAGGGTCATTGTCTTGCTGCATGACCCACGTTCTCTTGAGATTCAGCTCATGGACAGATGTCCTGACATTTTCCTTTAGAATTTGCTGGTATAATTCAGAATTCATTGTTCCATCAATGTTGGCAAGCCATCCTGGCCCAGATTCAGCAAAACAGGCCCAAATCATGATATTACCACCACCATGTTTCACAGATGAGATAAGGTTCTTATGCTGGAATGCAGTGTTTTCCTTTCTTCAAACATATGGTTTTAAAGGTTTTGCCTTCCAATGGTTAAAAGATTATCTGTCAGATAGAAAGCAATATGTTTTTAGTAATAGTTTTGTCTCATCCCATAAAACTGCAACATGTGGAGTCCCTCAAGGATCCATACTTGGTCCTCTTTTGTTCTTGATTTATGTGAATGACCTCGCCTTGTTATCAGACAAACTCTTTACATTACTATTTGCAAACGATACTAATCTATTGATGTCCCATAAAAATTTTGATACACTTATAATAACGATAAATGATGAACTAGGCAAGCTAAATCACACGTTCAAGGCAAATAAGTTGTCCATCAATATAGATAAAACAAATTAAATAATTTTTACAGGAAGAAATAAGAAATACAGTAGAGAAATGGCTAAGATATTCATAGATGACTGTAGCAGTTCGTAGGAGGGGATGGAGCACAGAAAGATGGCAGGCCAGAATGAAGTCCAATAACTCCTTTTATTTTGCTCTTTTCAGATGCAAAAATACTCTCTGCCATACACACACAAGTCATCTGGTTCAGGAGAGAGCTCTCTTCCTCTGCTCTCTCTCTCCTTATATAGGGTGCGGTCACTGGGAAGACACACAAACACAGGTTAATTGACATCAGGTGTAGTGATTCTGCCACTTACCTTCCCTGACTCCGCCCTCCGGTCACAGACTGGCACTTGGCCACGCCCCCATTGCCACATACCCCCACCAACCGACTCAGGCCGGGCAGCCGTCTGGCCCGCATCCAACTCCCCCCCCCTTTGACGGGAGAGAAAGTCCTCCACAACCATCTGTGCCCCCAGCCTGTGGATCACCTTGAAGTTAAAGGGTTGGAGTGCCAGATACCAATGGGTGATCCGCACATTGGCATCCTTCATGCGGTGGAGCCACTGGAGGGGCGCGTGGTCCAAACAGAGGGTGAAAGGGCATCCCAGCAGGTAGTAGCGGAGGGCGAGGACTGCCCACTTGATCGCGAGGCACTCTTTTTCGATGGTGCTGTAGTGCCCCTCTCGTATCGACAGCTTTCTGCTGATGTACCGCACTGGACGGTCCTCCCCCTCCACCTCCTGGGACAAAATGGCCCCCAGCCCTCTGTCCGACGCATCCGTCTGTAACATAAAAGGGAGAGAAAAGTCAGGGGAGTGTAACAGTGGCCCCCCGCACAGTGCAGCCTTCACCTCAGAGAAAGCCCGCTGGCATTGCTCCATCCACTGGACCGGATCTGGTGCCCCCTTTTTAGTGAGATCAGTCAGCAGGCTGGTGACGTCCGAATAATTAGGTATAAACCTATGATAGTAGCCAGCCAGCCACAGGAACTGTCTCACCCCCTTTTTGGTCTTGGGCCTTGGGCAGGCCGCAATTGCTGCTGTCTTGTTAATTTGGGGACGCACCTGCCCGTTGCCCAAGTGGAAGCCCAGATACCGTACTTCCGCCCGCCCAATCGCACACTTCTTTGGGTTGGCTGTGAGACCCGCCCGCCTCAGCGACCTAAGGATGGCCCTCAGATGTTGTAGGTGCCGCGGCCAGTCATTACTATAAATAATGATGTCGTCGAGGTATACGGCCGCATAGGTGGCGTGGGGGCGGAGGGCCCCATCCATCAGCCGCTGGAACGTAGTGGGTGCCCCAAACAGCCTAAAAGGAAGTGTGACAAAATGGTGTAAGCCAAACGGTGTGAAAAAGGCCGGTTTTTTTCGGTATAATGGAGTCAAGGGGATCTGCCAATAACCCTTTGTTAAATCCAGTGTCGAGTAAAAGCGAGCCATGCCTAGTCGATCGAGCAACTCATCAATATGAGGCATTGGGTACGCATTGAATTTAGACACTGCGTTGACTTTTCTATAGTCTACACAGAACCAGACCGACCCGTCGGCCTTGGGTACCAAGACCACCGGGCTGCTCCAGTCACTGTGGGACTCCTCGACGATGCCCATTTCGAGCATGGCCTCGAGTTCTTCCCGAACCACTGTTTTTTTGTGTTCGGGTAGCCTGTAAGGGCAGCTATGCACTACCACCCCCGGGGGCGTCTCAATGTGGTGCTCTATGAGGTCGGTGCAGCCGGGCAGGGGCAAGAACACATCTGAAAACTCGGTCTGCAACTGGGCAGCCTCCGCAAGTTGGGTTGGGGAGAGGTGGTCTCCACAGGGGACTGGAGAGGTACGCGATGCCAATGCTCCCTTTTGAACCTCCGGCCCCAGCTCCGCCTTCTCCGGAACCACCGACACCAACGCCATGGGGACCTCCTCGTTCCAGAGTTTGAGCAGATTGAGGTGGTAAATCTGTAGCGCCTCACCCCTGTCCGTCCACCTCACCTTGTAGTCGACGTCCCCGACTTGCCGTGTGACCTCAAAGGGTCCTTGCCACTTGGCAATCAATTTGGAGCTCGATGTGGGCAACAGTACGAGTACTTTATCTCCCGGTGCGAACTCTCTAAGGCGCATACCCCTGTTTTAAACTTTAAGGTACTTAATTTTTATTCAATTTTATTCTGCTGTTTTTTACTGAACTTTTACTTCATTTTATTTGTATTTCTACTATTGTTTAATTCTTCTTATTTTTTCTCTTTTCTTCCCCTTTATTTGATGTAATTTTATTTTCTATTGTTTACTGTTTTGCTTTTACCTCTTTAAAGCACATTGAACTGCCACTGTGTATGAAATGCGCTATATAAATAAACTTGCCTTGCCTTGCCTTGCCCTGTTGTACAGGCGGGTTTGCTGTTCTTGGGCCTGCCGCAAATTCTCTTGGGTTAGGTGTGTGAGTGTGTGGAGTTTTGCACGCAGGTCAATAACGTATTGAATTTCATTTTTACTTGGTGAAGGTCCCTCCTTCCAGTTTTCACGCAGCACATCTAGAATGCCATGTGGCTTATGCCCATATAACAATTCGAATGGGGAGAACCCCGTGAAGGCTTGGGGGACCTCTCGCACTGCAAATAACAAGGGTTCGAGCTATTTATCCCAATTACGTGCATCCTCACTTACGAATTTTTTAATTATATTCTTGAGGGTGCAATTGAACCGTTCAACTAAACCGTCCGTTTGTGGGTGATACATGCTGGCGCGGATCAGCTTTATACCTAATAACCCATACAGTTCGTTCAGTGTACGTGACATAAACGAGGTGCCTTGGTCAGTCAGAATCTCTTTTGGGATTCCAACTTGGGAGATGATGCGGAAGAGTGCTTCCGCAATACTGCGTGCTGAGATATTGCGAAGAGGCACTGCTTCCGGGTATCGCGTTGCATAGTCCACCAGAACTAAAATAAAGCGGTACCCTCTTGTTGACCGATCTAATGGCCCGACGAGATCCATCCCAATTCTTTCGAACGGGGTCTCAATTAATGGTAGAGGGCGCAAAAGCGCTTTTGGAATGGCCACTGAATTTACTAACTGGCATTCGCGGCACACTGTACATCACCTACGGACATCGCCACGAATCCCTGGCCAATAGAACCGGGCCATTAGTCGGCCTAGTGTTTTATCCTGCCCTAAGTGTCCAGCCATGGGATTAAAGTGAGCCGCCTGGAATAGCAATTCCCGGCGGCTCTTTGGAATCAAAAGCTGTGTGACTTGCTCTTTAGTCTGAGTGTCCTGCGTCACTCAGTATAATCTATCCTTCATAATAGAAAAATAGGGGAAAGACGGGGTGGCGTTTGGCTGGAGCATTTGACCATCGATTACTCTCACTTGGTCAAACGCATGCCGCAGAGTCTCGTCTCGCGATTGCTCTAATGGAAAATCCGCAAGGGATTCCCCAAGAGAGGGAGGAGGAGCCGGTGGCTCCTCACTCTGACACGGAGATGATGTAGACGGCTCTGTGACAGCTGCTCCCGCCAATGCGACACCAGGACCTCCCCCTGCTAAACTATGGCAGGACCCACTCTTCACTAAATGACTCATTAACTCCCCGAATCCCGGCAAATCAGTCCCCAAAATTATCAAGTGGGTGAGGCGAGGATTAACCACTGCCTTTACAATAAATTTTTCCACTCGGAAAAAAATGTGGACCGACACTAAAGGGTAGCTGTGAACATCCCCGTGCACACACAACACCTTCACCCCCTGTGCTCCCCCCAATGCCTCGTTTTGCACCAGGCTTTGGTGAATTGAGGTCTGATTACAGCCAGAGTCCATCAACGCCTGATATGTATCTCCTTGGATACTCACCGGTATGCGATACACTCCGGCCCAATCGAGGGCGGCTCCTGGCGCGTCGGGGATCCGAACCACCGCGCCCACTTCCATTGCCAAGCACTGCTGTTGGAGGTGGCCCAGCTACCCACAGCGCCAGCAAACCGGCCCGGGCTTGCTCTCTGCACCGGCGCTCTGTGGCTCACTCACCTGGGGGGGGAAGAGACAGACACAGAAGGGAAAAACGGGAGGGCACTGCGGGTGCAATGGGCTGGCTGGGGTGAGGCCGGCCCCCGCCTCCGCGGTGGGGGAACGGGGCGATGACGAGACACAGGAGGAGAGAGAGAGGAGAGGAAAGAAGAGGATGTCCACTATCCTGCCATCAGAACAGCCGCCAAATGGTCCTCCGCCAACTCGATGGCCTGATCCAGCGACTCCGGGCGGTGGCACTGGACCCACTCTGCGGTTCCCTCTGGTAGGCGGGCGCTGAACTGCTCCAGCACCACCTGATCGAAGATTCCCTCAGCGTCGCGGTTGTCGGCCCTCAACCACCGCCAGCAGGCGTCCCAGAGCTGCTGGCCAAACACGAACGGCCGGCCGACTTCCTCCAGACGCAGAGCACGGAAGCGCTGTCACTGCTGTTCGGGGGTGTGCCCCACCCGCTGGAGGATGGCCCGGCGAAGGTCCACGTAGGCCAGGCGGCAGTCGGCGGGGAGCTGTAGCATGGCCAGCTGCGCCTCACCTGTTAGCAGGGGGAGGAGGCGCGCCACGCGCTGTTCTACCGGCCAGCCCGAGGCCTCTGCTGCCTGCTTGAAGAGCATGAGGAAGGCCTTGGGGTCGTCATGCGGGCCCATCTTAGTTAGGGTGAGGGAAGAAGGGCCTGCGGTGGTGACGATGGTGGACCCCGCCGATGCAAGGGGGTGCCGGAACGCCTGTCGATCTTCCTGCTGCGCCAGCACCAGAGCCTTGAACCGGTGCTCTTGCTCCTTCCGGAGGGTGACTAGCACCTGGTGCTGGCTCTGCTGGGCTGTGGCGAGGGCGTGGACCAGGTCTGCAAAGGGGGAGGACTCCATGGGGCTGTTCTTTTCCTGTGCTCGGCGCCCGGGTTTCAGCACCACTGTAGCAGTTTGTAGAAAGGGGAGGAGCACAGAAAGATGGCAGGCTAGAATAAAGTCCAATAACTCCTTTTATTTTGCTCTTTTCAGATGCAAAAATACTCTCTGCCATACACACACAAGTCATCTGGTTCGGGAGAGAGCTCTCTTCCTCTGCTCTCTCTCTCTCCTTATATAGGGTGCGGTCACTGGGAAGACACACAAACACAGGTTAATTGACATCAGGTGTAGTGATTCTGCCACTTACCTTCCCTGACTCCGCCCTCCGGTCACAGACCGGCGCTTGACCACGCCCCCGCTGCCACAATGACAAACCCATTAAACAGGTAAGTAATGCACGTTTTCTTGGAGTCATAATAGATGAAAAACTTACATGGAAGTTTCATATTGATCGTATTTGCAAACAGATTTACAAGAATATTGGAATTATAAGAAAAGTTGCAAGTTGCCTTTCACGTAAAATATTTATGACTTTCTATTACAGCTTGATATATCCCTATTTAACATATTGCAATATTATCTGGGCAAATACTTATACTACTTCCATCAAACCACTGTACCAGTTACAAAAGTGCTTTGTGAGAATTGCATCAAATGCCTCTTTCTTAGCAAACTCAGCGACTCTGTTTTAAGATCTGAAAGTCTTGACAGTATATGACATAAACAAACTTCAAACAGCCATTTTCATTCATAAAGTAATTCATAAAAGTTCTTATTTACCAGAGCATTACAAGGATTTATTCAAATTCAATTTAGATATTCATAGTCATAGTACCAGACAGCAAAACAATTTAAGGCCAATAATGACAAAATCTAACCTAAAGCAATACACAATAATGTTTAGAGGCCCCTCCATATGGAACAGTTTAAGTTAGTCCCTAAGAAATTGTTTGTCTCTACCCACTTTCAAAAAATATATAAAAAATGACTTCATAGACAAGCCAACTACCACCTCCTGATTTGTTTGTTTTTCTTGTTTTTTATGTTTACTTATATACGTAAAGATTTGGTATTTATTTTTTCTATTATGTACTTATGATTTATTATTTATTAGTTTGAATTGTGTATTTGGTTTTCTTTAACTTCTGTTTAATTTGATATGTTATTTGATTGTATCATCTCACAAGTTATTTAGTTCGTTAGCTTTTCCTTATTTTCTTGTATTTCGATAATGATTTGCTTTTTTTCTTTTGTTTGATCTTATTTATTTATGTATGCTACAATCAACAGTAATTATTATGACTATACAGTAATTAATCATAGTATAGGGGAAACCCCTTGAAAAACCTTGGAGGTTTCTGGTCTTCCCCTGCATGTTCTTTTTTCTGTTTTAACAAAATGACTTGTTTCTTTTATGTGCAAATAAACAAACAATAAACAAACAAACATAATGCTTCTCATTTAAACCAAAAAGTTCTATTTTGGTCTCATACATCCACAAAACATTTTTCCAATAGCCTTCTGGCTTGTCCACATGATCTTTAGCAAACTGCAGACGAGCAGCAGTGGGGTTTTTTTGGAGAGCAGTGGCTTTCTCCTTGCAGCCCTGCCATGCACACCATTGTTGTTCAGTGTTCTCCTGATGGTGAACTCATGAACATTAACATTAGCCAATGTGAGAGAGGCCTTCAGTTGCTTAGAAGTTACCCTGGGGTCCTTTGTGACCTTGCCGACTATTACATGCCTTGCTCTTGGAGTGATCTTTGTTGGTCGACCACTCCTGGGGAGGGAACAATGGTCTTAAATTTCCTCCATTTGTACACAGTCTGTCTGACTGTGGATTGGTGGAGTCCAAACTCTTTAGAGATGGTTTTGTAACCTTTTCCAGCCTGACGAGCATCAACAATGCTTTTTCTAAAAGCAATTTCCTCAGAAGTCTCCTTTGTTCGTGCCATGATACACTTCCACAAACATGTGTTGTGAAGATCAGACTTTGATAGATCCCTGTTCTTTAAATAAAACAGGGTGCCCACTCACACCTGATTGTCATCCCATTGATTGAAAACACCTGACTCTAATTTCACCTTCAAATTAACTGCTAATCCTAGAGGTTCACATACTTTTGCCACTCACAGATATGTAATATTGGATTATTTTCCTCAATAAATAAATGACCAAGTGTAATATTTTTCTCTCATTTGTTTAACTGGGTTCTCTTTATTTACTTTTAGGACTTGTGTGAAAATCTGATTATGTTGTAGGTCATATTTATGCAGAAATATAGAAAATTCTAAAGGGTTCACAAACTTTCAAGCACCACTGCACCTGCTGAACAGGGAGGTGTTCCCTGAGTCAGCATTTGCTCCCGTCAGTGTGACTGACCATCCAAATTCTGACCCCAGCCAAGCTGAAGATTAATTGTTCATTATCATTATCGTTCTTGGGTATTATTTTTCTAATGAATTATTGATAAAATTATTGTTCTAGGCGGCACAGTGGTGTAGTGGTTAGCGCTGTCACCTCACAGCAAGAAGGTCCTGGGTTCGAGCCCCGGGGCCGGCGAGGGCCTTTCTGTGCGGAGTTTGCATGTTCTCCCCGTGTCCGCGTGGGTTTCCTCCGGGTGCTCCGGTTTCCCCCACAGTCCAAAGACATGCAGGTTAGGTTAACTGGTGACTCTAAATTGACCGTAGGTGTGAATGTGAGTGTGAATGGTTGTCTGTGTCTATGTGTCAGCCCTGTGATGACCTGGCGACTTGTCCAGGGTGTACCCCGCCTTTCGCCCATAGTCAGCTGGGATAGGCTCCAGCTTGCCTGCGACCCTGTAGAAGGATAAAGCGGCTAGAGATAATGAGATGAGATTATTGTTCTTTTTTCTGTTTTCCTGTTTATGTTTCCTCAATCCAGGATATTGTTAGGTTGTTTCATTTCAATTAAATAAACATTTTTAAATTAATTTTTAACAATGATTCCACTTTTTTATTTTTCCCCATGAAAGTAGCATAGGGACAACCATAACCACAGTGTGTGACTACTAACCTCACAATGGGGATGGTTGTCACAAGTGCACAAGACATGACAGTACACATCTTTTAAACAGAATAATCTGAAGGAGAGTAAGGGCATTCTATTTCTACCTGACACTGTAGGCTTCCATTAAAGATTGAAAGGAACACTATTAAGGATACAGTTTTGGAGGAATTCAAATAAAAGTGTGACTAACAACCCCATTCTCCTCTAAATCATTTTGTCGCTTAACAAACAGCTGATCACACTGAGGTGCTCACTGACTGCCAATATTTATTAGTTTGGTCCTGCATTTCCTTTCCTTCGCAACATAATGTCTTTTCTTCTCACTTTCTGTTACTGTAGTCGGTCTTCCACATTTAATTTGCACACTCAAGTCCTCTGTTTTTCTCTCCTGTATCAAATTTGTATCCTACAATGCCTTGCGCGAACAGGGAAAGCTCACCACATGATGCATGACATAGTATCTTGAATTGGATCATGTTGAAGGAGGCAAAAATAGCAGAAAATTTAGGCCACATGGCCCTAAATTCATTAATTGTTCAATTAAAAAAATTTTTTTATAAAATCGGAAGTCTGCGATTTGAATTCAGTAGCTTTTGGTCCACTAAACAAAAATAATTGGGTGTCAGGGAAAATTCTTTTTATGACTGTAGAATTATACCAGGTGGGTGGAGCACAGAAGCACGGCAGGCCAGAACTGAGTTCTCAATAACTCTTATTTTAGCTTTTATATTCACTCCTATCTACACACACACACATGTGTTCTGGTTGGAAGAGCTCCCTTCCTCTGCACTCCCTCTCCTCTTATAGGGCGTGGTCACTGGGGAAGACACACAAACACAGGTTAATTTCCATCAGGTGCAGTGATTCTGCCACTTACCTTCCCTGACTCTGCCCTCCCTTCACAGACCGATGCTTGACCACGCCCCCGCTGCCACATACCCCCACCGCCCGACTCAGGCCGGGCAGCCGTCCGGCCTGCAGCCGACTCACCCCCACCCCTTGACAGGAGAGAAAGTCCGCCACGACCATCTGCACCCCCGGCCTGTGGATCACCTCGAACGTAAACGGCTGGAGCGCCAGATACCAACGAGTGATCCGCGAGTTGGCATCCTTCATCCGGTGGAGCCACTGCAAGGGCGCGTGGTCCGACCAGAGGGTGAAAGGGCGCCCCAGCAGGTAGTAGCGGAGGGTGAGGACTGTCCACTTGATGGCAAGGCATTCCTTCTCTATGGTGCTGTACCTGCCCTCACACACCGACAGCTTGTGGCTGATGTACAGCACTGGATGGTCCTCCCCCTCCACCTCCTGGGACAGAACAGCCCCCAGCCCTCTGTCTGATGCATCTGTCTGCAAAACAAAGGGGAGAGAAAAGTCAGGGGAGTGTAATAGTGGCCCCCCACACAGTGCAGCCTTTACCTTAGAGAAAGCACGCTGGCATTGCTCCATCCACTGGACCGGATCTGGTGCCCCCTTTTTAGTGACGTCAGTGGGCTGGTGATGTCCGAATAATTAGGTATAAACCTACGATAGTAGCCAGCCAGCCCCAGGAACTGTCTCACCCCCTTTTTGGTCTTGGGCGTCGGGCAGGCTGCAATCGCTGCTGTCTTATTGATTTGGGGACGCACCTGCCCACTGCCCAAGTGGAAGCCCAGATACCGTACTTCCACCCACCCAATCACACACTTCTTCGGGTTGGCTGTGAGCCCCACTTGCCTCAGTAACCTAAGGATGGCCCTCAGGTGTTCTAGGTGCCACGGCCAGTCATTACTATAAATAATAATGTCATCCAGGTATGCAGCCGCATAGGTGGCGTGGGGGTGGAGGACCCTATCCATAAGCTGCTGGAATGTAGCAGGTGCCCCAAACAGCCCAAAAGGAAATGTGATGAACTGGTGTAAGCCAAACGCTGTGGAAAAGGCTGTTTTCTCTCGGGATAGCGGAGTCAAGGGGATCTGCCAACATCCCTTTGTCAAATCCAGTGTCGAATAAAAGCAAGCCATGCCTAGTCGATCGAGCAGCTTGTCAACACGAGGCATTGGGTACGCATCAATTTAGACACCGCATTGACTTTTCTATAGTCCACACAGAAATGGACCGACCCGTCAGCCTTGGGAACCAAGACCACCGGGCTGCTCCAGTCACTGTGGGACTCCTCGACAATGCCCATTTCGAGCATGGCCTCGAGTTCTTCCCGAACCACCTTTTTCTTGTGTTCGGGCAGTCTGTAAGGGCGGCTGCACACTACTACCCCCGGGGGTGTCTCATGTCTCAGTGTGGTGTTCTATGAGGTGGGTGTGGCCGGACAGGGGCGAGAACACGTCAGAAAATTCTGTTTGCAATTGGGCTACCTCCGTGAGCTGGGTCGGGGAGAGGTGGTCTCCACAGGGGACCGGAGCGGTGGGCAATGTCAATTTTCCCTTTTGAACCTCTGGACCCAGCTCCGCCTTCTCTGAAACCACTGACACCAACACCACAGGGACCTCCTCATTCCGAAGTTTTAACAGATTGAGGTGGTAAGTCTGTAACGCCCCACCCCTGTCCGTTCGCCTCACCTCATAGTCGACGTCCCCAACTCACCGTGTGACTTCAAAGGGTCCTTGCCACCTGGCGATTAATTTGGAGCTCGACGTGGGCAACAGCATGAGTACTTTATCTCCCGGTGTGAACTCCCTAAGGTGCGTGCCCCTGTCATACAGACGGACTTGACGTTCTTGGGCCTCCCGCTAATTCTCCTGGGTTAAGTGCGTGAGGGTGTGGAGTTTGGCGCGCAGGTCGATAATGTACTGAATTTCATTTTTACTTATTGAAGGTCCCTCCTCCCAATTTTCCCGCAGCACATCTAGAATGTCACACAGCTTACACCCATATAATAATTCGAATGGGGAGAACCCCGTGGAGGCATGTGGGACCTCTCGCACTGCGAATAACAGGGGCTCGAGCCATTTATCCCAGTTGCATGCATCCTCGCTTACAAATTTTTTAATTATGGTTTTGAGGGTGCGGTTGAACCATTCGACTATGCCATCCATTTGTGGGTGATAAACGCTGGTGCGGATAGGCTTAATTCCCAGTAACCCATACAGTTCACGCAGTGTGCGTGACATAAACAAAGTGCCTTGATCAGTCAGAATCTCTTTGGGGATTCCGACTCGGGAGATGACGCGGAAGAGTGCTTCCACAATACTACATGCTGAGATATTGAGAAGAGGCACTGCTTCTGGATATTGCATTGCATAGTCCACCAGAACTAAAATAAAGTGATACCCTTGTGTTGACCGATCTAATGGCCCTACGAGATCCATCCCAATTCTTTCGAACAGGGTCTCAATTAATGGCAGAGGGCGCAAAGCCGCTTTTGGAATGGCGGTTGGATTTACTAACTGGCATTCGCGGCACGCCGTACACCACCTATGGACATCGCTGCAAATCCCTGGCCAATAGAACCGGGCCATTTTTCGGGCTAGTGTCTTATCCTGCCCCAAGTGTCCGGCCATGAGATTAAAGTGAGCCACCTGGAATATAGATTCCCGGCGGCTCTTTGGGATTAAAAGCTGTGGGATCTGCTCCTTCGTCTGAGTGTCCTGCGTCACTCGGTATAATTTATCCTTAAAAATGGAGAAATAGGGGAAGGATGGGGTGGCATTTGGCTGGATCGTTTGACCATCGATTACTCTCACTTGGTCAAACACATGCTGCAGAGTCTCATCTCGCGACTGCTCTAAAGGTAAATCCACAAGGGATTCCCCGAGAGAGGGAGGAGGAGCATGCTGCTCCTCACTCTGACACGGTGGTGACATGGACGGCTCTGTGACAGCTGCTCCTGCCAAAGCCACACCAGGACCTCTCCCTGCTAAATTATGGCAGGCCCCACTCTTCACTAAATGTGTCATTAATTCCCCGAATCCCGGCCAATCAGTCCCCAAAATTATCGAGTGGGTGAGGTGAGGATTAACCACCACCTGTACTCTAAATTTCTCCCCTCGAAACAGAATGTGGACTAACACAAAAGGGTAGTTGTGAACATCCCCATGCACACACAACACCTTCACCAATTGTGCTCTCCCCAATGCCTCATCTTGCACCAGGCTTTGGTGGATTGAGGTCTGATTACAGCCGGAGTCCACCAAAGCCTGATACGTATCCCCTTGGATACTCACTGGTATGCGATACACTCCGGCCCGATCGAGGGTGGTTCCTGGCGCATCGGGGATCCGGACCACCGTGCCCACCTCCATCGCCGAGCACTGATGATGGAGGTGCCCCGGCTCCCCGCAGCACCAGCAAACTGGCCCAGGCTCTCTCTCTGCACCGGTGTTCCGGAGATCACTCACCTGAGGGGGGGGGAAGACACAGACACGGAAGTAGGAAATGGTAGGACACCACGGGTGCGGCGGGCCAGCTGGGGTGGAGCTGGCCCCCACCTCCGCGGTGGGGGAATGGGGCGAGGACGAGGAACAGAAGTGGGGAGAGAAAGGGGAGGGGAGAAGGGGAGACATGCTGTCCTGCCATTGGAATGGTCACCATATGGTCCTCCGCCAGCTCGATGGCCTGATCCAGCGACACCGGCCGATGGCACTGGACCCACTCCGCAGTTCCTTCCGGAAGTCGAGCGACAAATTGCTCCAGCGCCACCAGATCGATGATTCCCTCAGCGTCGCGGTTGTCAGCCATCAGCCACCGCCGGCAGGCATCCCGGAGTTGCTGGCCGAACGCAAACGGCTGGCCAACCTCCTCCAGGTGCAGCGACGGAAGCGCTGCCGCTGCTGCTCTGAGGTGCGACCCACTTGCTGGAGGACAGCCCTGCGAAGGTCCGCGTAGACCAGCCAGCTGTCAGCAGGGAGCTGTAGTGCGGCCAGATGCACCTCGCCCGTTAGGCAGGGGGAGGAGGCACACTGCGCACTGTTCCACCGGCCAACCCCATGCCTCGGCTGCCTGCTCGAAAAGAGCAAGGAAGGCTTTGGGGTCGTCCTGCGGACCCATCTTTGTTAGGGTGAGGTGGGGCGGGTCCGCGGCGGTGGTGATCCCCAGCAGGAGCAGGTGCCGGAACGCCTGATGATCTTCCTGTTGTGCCAGCACCAGGGCTTCGAAGCACTGTTCTTGTTCCTTCCGGAGAGCAATCAGCGCCTGGTGCTGGCTATGTTGGGCCGTGGCGAGGGCATGGACCAGGTCCTGAAAGGGCGAGGACTCCATGTGGCCGTTCCCTTCTGCACTATCCTGGGTTTCAGCACCACTGTAGAATTATACCAGGTGGGTGGAGCACAGAAGCATGGCAGGCCAGAACTGAGTTCTCAATAACTCTTTTATTTTAGCTTTTCAGCTTTTATATTCACTCCTATCTACACACACACGTGTTCTGGTCGGGAGAGCTCCCTTCCTCTGCACTCCCTCTCCTCTTATAGGGCGCGGTCACTGGGGAAGACACACAAACACAGGTTAATTTCCATCAGGTGCAGTGATTCTGCCACTTACCTTCCCTGACTCCGCCCTCCCTTCACAGACTGACACTTGACCACACCCCCGCTGCCACAATGACCTACACTTGAAAAATCTGAAAGGCAGTCTACCGTTAAAGCAAATTAATTTTTTTAACATATCCCAACTTGTTAAGAAGTTGAAGTCAGAACACAGGATTAGCTATGATTCATGTAGCAGAGGGGATTAAAGACCTTGCTTAATTATGGCCTAATGGTTAGAGAAACATCTTTGGGACCAAAAGGTTGCTGGTTCGATTCCCCAGACTAGCAGGATTGACTTAAGTGCCCTTGAGCAAGGCACCTAACCCCCAACCACTCTGGCAAGAGTGGTGACGTACCTTGTGTCTGATTAGCCAAAAAAAAACTGATGATGTGATCATCAGTTCAGGCATTGAACCTGACAAACTGAACTGAACTTAATTAATGGCCAAACAATGGCAGCTTGGTGGTGCTGGGGCTTGAATCCCTGATCTTCTGATCAATAACTCAGAGCCTTAACCATTGAGCTACCACTGTCTGTTAATTTGATTTAATCTGATAATTTTAGTCCGATTCAGATATAAATGTAATTTTCTGTGCAGATGTCACCTAACATTTGGGAAAAAAGATGTTTGTCTGCTGCTACTTGCTGTGCAGCATGTGATCAGTGACCCTCTCCAAGATATTGAACACAAGTCATGAAATGAAAAATGGATGATTCTCAGATAGGCTACTTTGTTATTCATATTTTATTGTATTTTTAGTTCTTCCCAAACTGAAATACAAGCCAGTGTCTCTTTTCTAGTCCAGTGCCTCTTCATCTGCTTGGATGCCATGTTGTGAACTGAGCATGATCATAAGACCATGTTACGCAAACATCCAGGTTCATACAAAATGCAAGCTGCTAGTAACTCACTCTTTCCATTGAATTTTAATGCTGTCCAGATGCAAAAAATATTTATCACTGAGGAAATGAGTTTTTAAAAAAAATGTATTACCCATGTCCCCCTGACAAACAAATCCAATCTGTTTATTTCAATCCAAAAATTCTTATTATTTTCAATTATTAAAATGTATTTATGTATTAGTGAAGAGGAAGCTCATCATCTTGATTTGAACACATTCTATCACTTGGGTGCCAGCAGAGAGAAGATTAATTTGTGTCTTCCTTGTTCCATGAAGGACAGTGGGTCCATTTGAGAGAATGCAGCAATGTAACGAAAATTGGTCAGATTAAAAACATGCTATTCAGTTGCATTCTGGGCCATTTTCAAGGGTCAGATGGCACTTAGGGTCAGACCTACAAAGTGCTTATTTAGTATTCAGATAAAACAATAGCCTACCTGTTAGAAATGTTTTGTGAGCTAATTTACTTTAATGTGTTTCCAAATGGGGCGGCACGGTGGTGTAGTGGTTAATGCTGTCGCCTCACAGCAAGAAGGTCCGGGTTCAAGCCCCGTGGCCAGTGAGGGCCTTTCTGTGTGGAGTTTGCATGTTCTCCCCGTGTCCGTGTGGGTTTCCTCTGGGTGCTCCGGTTTCCCCCACAGTCCAAAGACATGCAGGTTAGGTTAACTGGTGACTCTAAATTGACCGTAGGTGTGAGTGTGAATGGTTGTCTGTGTCTATGTGTCAGCCCTGTGATGACCTGGCGACTTGTCCAGGGTGTACCCCGCCTTTCGCCCGTAGTCAGCTGGGATAGGCTCCAGCTTGCCTGCGACCCTGTAGAACAGGATAAAGAGGCTAGAGATAATGAGATGAGATGTTTCCAAATGGGGCGGCACGGTGGTGTAGTGGTTAATGCTGTCGCCTCACAGCAAGAAGGTCCGGGTTCAAGCCCCGTGGCCAGTGAGGGCCTTTCTGTGTGGAGTTTGCATGTTCTCCCCGTGTCCATGTGGGTTTCCTCTGGGTGCTCCAGTTTCCCCCACAGTCCAAAGACATGCAGGTTAGGTTAACTGGTGACTCTAAATTGACCGTAGGTGTGAGTGTGAATGGTTGTCTGTGTCTATGTGTCAGCCCTGTGATGACCTGGCGACTTGTCCAGGGTGTACCCCGCCTTTCGCCCGTAGTCAGCTGGGATAGGCTCCAGCTTGCCTGCGACCCTGTAGAACAGGATAAAGCGGCTAGAGATAATGAGATGAGATGACTGTTTCCAAATGCACTTCACACCACCAAGGTTACAGCTGAATTAACAAAACAGTATGGCAACATAGCTTTAATAGTGACTATGATGAGCATTCATGAAGATGACTTCCAACCCCAATTCCAAAAAAGTTGGAATGTGTAAAAATTCTGTGTAAAATATAAATTAAAAACAGAATGTGAAGATTTGCAAATCATGGAAACCCTATATTTCATTGAAAATAGTACAAAGATAACATATCAAATGTTAAAACTGAGAAATTTTATTGTTTTTTGAAAATCAATTTTGAATTTGATGTCAGCAACAAGTTTCAGAAACATTGGGACAGGGGCAACAAAAGACTGAAAAAGTTGTGTAATGCTTAAAAAACCTCATTTGGTTAATTGGCAATAGGTCAGTAACATGATTGAGTATAAAAAGAGCATCCCAGAGAGGCGGAGTCTCTCAGAAATAAAGATGGGGAGGGGTTCACCACTCTGTGAAAGACTATGTGGGCAAACAATGCAACAATTTAATAATAACTTCCCTCAATGTAAAACTGCAAAGAATTTGGGGATCACATCATCTATGGTCTATAGTATCATTAAAAGATTGAGAGAATCTGGAGAAATGTCTGTATGCAAGAGACAAGGCTGAAAACTGACATTGGATGCCTGTGATCTTCAGGCCCTCAGGCAACACTGCATTAAAAGCAGACACGTGTCTCTAGCAGAAATCACTGGATGAGCTCAGGAACACTTCAGAAAACCATCGTCTGTGAAAACAGTTCATTACTGCATCCACAACTGCAAGTTAAAACCAGATATAAACAATATCCAGAAACACCACCACCTTCTCTGGGCCTGAGCTTTTTTACGATAGACTGAAGCAAAGTGGAAAATTGTCCCAAGGTCTGACAAATCAAAAGTAGAAATTCTTTTTAGAAATCATGGATATCACATCCTCAAAGCTAAAGAGGAAAGGGGCCATCTGGCTTGTTATCAGTGCACAGTTCAAAAGCCAGCATCTGTGATGGTATGAGGGGGCATGAGTGCACATGACATGGGTAGCTTATATGGTACATCTGGGAAGGCATCATTAATGCTGAATGATATAAACACGTTTCAGAGCAATATGCTGCCATCCAGACAAAATCTGTTTCAGGGAAGTCCTTCCTTCTTTGAGCAAGACAACACCAAACCACTTTCTGCACATATTAAAACTGCATGGCTCCGTAGTAAAAGAGTCCAAGGTCTGCAGTCCAGACCTGTCTTCCATTTTAAAACATTTGGCACATTATGAAGTGCAAAATACAAAAAATGAGACCCCGAACTGCTGAGCAACTGAAATTGCATATCAAGCAAGAATGTGACAACATTTCTCTTTCAAAACTACAACAGTTGGTTTCCTGAGTTCCCAATCATTTACAGAGTGTTGTTAAAAGTAGAGGTGATGCACCACAGTGGTAAACATACCCCATCCCAACTTTTCTGAAATGTGTTGCTGACATCAAATTCAAAATCAGCATATATTTTTCAAACAACAATGAAATTTCTGTTTCAACATTTGATATGTTGTCTTTGTACGGTACTTTTTTCAATGAAATATAGGGTTTCCATGATTTGCAAATGATCACATTCTGTTTTTATTTCCAGTTTACACAGCATCCCAACTTTTTTGGGATTGGGGTTGTAGATATCCCTTCAGAAATCATGACATTTTTGCCAGCCAATTAAATTACCCAGCCTTACATGGAGGGCATGAACACTGCACACAATACCAGAAAGTGTATATGTGCAGACAGTGTAACACTGTGGCATACAAATTACTCAACTGCCTCAGCAAGATGTTTGCAACTGTGCTGTTTAAAACAGGTATGTCATTTTTAGCCTAATCTATGTGATTTGTACAGGCATCTTACTTATTTGAATAAGACATATATAAATGGTAGAGATTTGAATTCTTGATAAAAACAGATCCACATATGAAGAGCTTCTTACTTTGTTAGTATTCTGTATTGGAAGACTTTCATCCTTCTATAGTTTGTGCATATATTTTTTAAATCGCAGGCATATACACAGCAGTGGCATTCAACATATTCACAAAGCCAGTGAGCAAATTTACAAATGATGTCTCACGGTCCAGTCAAACCATTTTTCTGCCAAGGGTTAGGTTAGTGTCTTCTACTAAGTCTTGAAAATGCACTGAAAAATTATTAATGTAATCTAAAATTTTCATTGTGTATAATTAAATGCAAATTTGCTTGTTTATTTATTTATTTAATGATGCATTCAGACTTTTTGTTCCATTTCCTTCCTCTAGAGATATTTTCAGATGCACAGAGAAAATCTTTTCTCGAATGAATGTTACTGGTAAAGATTTTTTTAACTTTATTAATATGTTGTTAATTTCATGCTTATATATATATTATGTTAATTTACTCTCACTAATGTGTTTAGTCTGATTTAAACAGCAATTATTGTAAGATGATCTACAATAAGTATGCTCACAAATAATTTATGGGTCTTGTTGCATCTGTAGCATCTTGGAGTGAAGATAAAGAGCAGCTCCTGGTATATTTTCTCACATTTTCAATTTCATAAAACTAAATATTTAAATTTATTTTGGTAAAATGTGTGATGCAGCCAAGTTCATTTATGCTCCTTATGACAGCCTAGTACTGTGTAAAACCAGTTTCCCCTGCTAAAGTCATCAACTATATCGACTTCTCTTTTAGGCAGTGAGATAGTTTCCCTGAAAACTTGGCTGTGCAAAAAAGAGATAACATATTTGCTGATCCAGGCCTGATAAATTAATTCTATGTAGGTTATTCACAAACTATAACCTACACAGAGGGATATTTATGATGCCCTGGTGTTGTAAAATAAACAAACAAACAAATAAATAAATCAATAAAATTAATTTTATTTAGTAATTTAATTTGTTTGCTTGTTCATTCATTCATTCTTGAGTGGCACTCAAATACAAGCTAACCATTTATTTATACCACAAACAATTTTATTTTATTTGAAGGTTGATTTAAAATAAGGGCCAAAATCTCATTTCAGCTTTGGGGAGGGACAATAAATATGACATTTTCTCAAGAGCATTTCCAGAAGGCACCATCAAAAGTCCTGCTGTAGCAAACACAGTTCATAATATTAAAGACACTGTGATCCTGATTACATGATGACAAAATAAATTAAAATTATTTTCAGAGCCACAAATTAATGCATTCTCAAAAATTCATTAAGAAGATTTGAAATAGACATAGCAATATAAACTATCTAATGCCAGTAACTGTGGCAAAATGACGAGCAATAATAAATTCACCATTCACTTTATTAAAAACTATATCTAGCATGTTAATGTAGTTATCTAATCAGCCAATCATGTGGCAGCAGTGCAATGCAAGAAATCATGCAGATATAGGTCAAGAGCTTCAGTTAATGTCCATATCAAACATCAGAATGAAGAAAACAAATGTGATCTCTGTGGTATGGTAGTTGGTGCCAGAGGGATTGGTTTGAGTATTTCAGAAACTGCTGATTTCCGGGGACATTCACACAGAACAGTCAAAGTAAACAAAGTTTATACAGAATGGTGCAAAAAAACAAAACCCAAAAAAACATTGAGAGAGAAAAAGTTCTGAGGGTGGAAATGCCCACATCTGTTTCTACCTGTGTTTGAACAGCATATGCATCTCAAAAGTTCAGGAACTTTAAATGAAAACATCTGTTGTCTCAACACTTAGGTTTGTCACCAATTTCGGATAAGGAATGCATCAACTGAGACATTCAGTGGAAACTGTACAAACATGTGTAGCCATCAAAAAATGAGTAAAATCTATCGCAATAACTTAGGTATGTGTCCACACAATAAATTCTATCATCAGAAGATTTTTCAATGATCCTCACTCAATAACATTATACTACTTTAGATTTACAGCGACTTGAACAAAATGCAAGCAACAACAACAGCAACAACAACAACAATCAATATAAAGGCAGTCAAACATTTCTTCATCAAGGTAAATGCATCCAAGGAAACATTTGAACATGTTATATACACTGATCAGCAATACAGTGGTGCTTGAAAGTTTGTGAACCCTTTAGAATTTTCTATATTTCTGCATAAATATGACTTAAAACATCATCAGATTTTCACACAAGTCCTAAAAGTAGATAAAGAGAACCCAGTTAAACAAATGAGACAAAAATATTATACTTGGTCATTTATTTATTGAGGAAAATGATCCAATATTACTTATCTGTGAGTGACAAAAGTATGTACACCTCTAGGATTAGCAGTTAATTTGAAGGTGAAATTAGTCAGGTGTTTTCAATCAATGGGATGACAATCATATGACCAATACTCCTGGTTGGCACGTGTGTGTGTGTGTGTGTGTGTGTGTGTGTGTGTGTGTGTGTGTGTGTATACAACCCTGATTCCAAAAAAGTTGGGACAAAGTACAAATTGTAAATAAAAATGGAATGCAATAATTTACAAATCTCAAAAACTGATATTGTATTCACAGTAGAACATAGACAACATATTAAATATCAAAAGTGAGACATTTTGAAATTTCATGCCAAATATTGGCTCATTTGAAATTTCATGATAGCAGCACATCTCAAAAAAGTTGGGACAGGGGCAATAAGAGGCTGGAAAAGTTAAAGGTACAAAAAAGGAACAGCTGGAGGACCAAATTGCAACTCATTAGGTCAATTGGCAATAGGTCATTAACATGACTGGGTATAAAAAGAGCATCTTGGAGTGGCAGCGGCTCTCAGAAGTAAAGATGGGAAGAGGATCACCAATACCCCTAATTCTGCGCCGACAAATAGTGGAGCAATATCAGAAAGGAGTTCGACAGTGTAAAATTGCAAAGAGTTTGAACATATCATCATCTACAGTGCATAATATCATCAAAAGATTCAGAGAATCTGGAAGAATCTCTGTGCGTAAGGGTCAAGGCCAGAAAACCATACTGGGTGCCCATGATCTTCGGGCCCTTAGATGGCACTGCATCACATACAGGCATGCTTCTGTATTGGAAATCACAAAATGGGCTCAGGAATATTTCCAGAGAACATTATCTATGAACACAATTCACCGTGCCATCCGCCGTTGTCAGCTAAAACTCTATAGTTCAAAGAAGAAGCCATATCTAAACATGATCCAGAAGCACAGACGTCTTCTCTGGGCCAAGGCTCATTTAAAATGGACTGTGGCAAAGTGGAAAACTATTCTCTGGTCAGACGAATCAAAATTTGAAGTTCTTTATGGAAATCAGGGACGCCGTGTCATTCAGACTAAAGAGGAGAAGGACGACCCAAGTTATCAGCGCTCAGTTCAGAAGCCTGCATCTCTGATGGTATGGGGTTGCATTAGTGCGTGTGGCATGGGCAGCTTACACATCTGGAAAGACACCATCAATGCTGAAAGGTATATCCAGGTTCTAGAGCAACATATGCTCCCATCCAGACGTCTCTTTCAGGGAAGACCTTGCATTTTCCAACATGACAATGCCAAACCACATACTGCATCAATCACAGCATCATGGCTGCGTAGAAGAAGGGTCTGGGCACTGAACTGGCCAGCCTGCAGTCCAGATCTTTCACCCATAGAAAACATTTGGCGCATCATAAAACGGAAGATATGACAAAAAAGACCTAAGACAGTTGAACAACTAGAATCCTACATTAGACAAGAATGGGTTAACATTCCTATCCCTAAACTTGAGCAACTTGTCTCCTCAGTCCCCAGACATTTACAGACTGTTGTAAAGAGAAAAGGAGATGTCTCATAGTGGTAAACATGGCCTTGTCCCAAATTTTTTTAGATGTGTTGTTGTCATGAAAATTAAAATCACCTAATTTTTCTCTTTAAATGATACATCTTCTCAGTTTAAACATTTGATATGTCATCTATGTTCTATTCTGAATAAAATATGGAATTTTGAAACTTCCACATCATTGCATTCCATTTTTATTTACAATTTGTACTTTGTCCCAACATATATATATATATATATATATATATATATATATATATATATATATATATACACACACACACACACACACACACACACACACACACACACACACAGACGTGCCAACCAGGAGTATTGGTACTCCTTGTAAAGATTTGTTAGAAAAAAATCCACCTTTTGGTGAAGTCGTTTCATCTCACACTGAAAAAAAGAGAAAAATCCAACCATTAATTGAAGTAAATTTATTCAGAGAAAAGCAAATGCCTCATCAAGAAATAATTATTTTCAATAAAAACACATGTGCCACGATTATTGGCACCCCTGGTAATTATAGTGAACACAATGTACCTGAAGCATGTTTCCCCTCAAATTATACATGTTTGAGTTGATTGGAGTGTGTAGGACAAGGGTGCCCAACCAGTCGATCTCGGTCTACCAGTCAATCGCAGGCGGAGTTTTAGTCGATCTCGAGAAATGTTTTGTAACCATGTAGGTCTATTTAATAGGCTTTGACAAAAAAAAAACCCTGTTCAAAAAGCACACTAATTAAGTCATCGTTCATGAAAGACCAATATGTATTTTCATAACGATAATAATAATAATAATATTACACGCAACCTTTTCTGATGCATGCTGGGTATGGTTTGGCAAGGTTGCTAGGTTGTTGTAACTAAGGACTCTAAAGCGCAAAGAAGCTAGAGCTGAAGAGATAATGGCGGAGGTCAAAAAAGCCAAAAATTATCACTTTCATTCCAAATGGGAAGAGGATTACTTTTTTGTTTATTCAACTTCAAGACCGGTGTGTCTGATCTGTAATGCGACCGTGGCCATCCCAAAGAAGGGCAATTTGGAGTGACATTTTAACACCATTCACAAGAGGTATGCTACTGACTTCCCGGCGAAATCAGCTCTGCGAACCCAAAAGGTGAACGAACTGAGGAGACAGCTAGCTGCGAAGCAGGCAGTGTTCACTAGACCTGTCAATAAAAGTAAAGCTGCGATGATAGTGTCTTACCGTGTTAGTCGCATTCTTGCAAAACGTCAGAAATGTTTTAAAGATGGTGAAATGGTAAAAGAAGCACTTGTGGAAGCCGCAGATGCACTTTTTGCTGACTTCAAAAATAAGAACGAGATCATGTTGGCTATTCAGGACCTGCAGCTATCCAGAAACACTGTTACAAGGCAGTGCGAGACAATGTCAGAGGATGTTGAACAGCAGCTAAGAAATGACATTGACATGTGTCTTTGTTTTTCTTTACAATTTGACGAATCTACTGATGCTGTGTTTTTATTCGAATGGTTTTTGATGACATGAGTGCAAAGGAAGAGCTGCTAACCATTTTTCCTCTGAAAGGGCACACGAGAGGGTCAGATATTTTTGACACTTTTATGGAGTTCGTCACTAAGACCCATTTGCTCCTCTTCAAACTTGTCTCAATCACAACGGATGGGGCTCCATCGATGGTTGGACATACCGCTGGATTCGTTGCTTTGTGCAAACAGTCCAAATCTCTCCCGGATTTTTTGAACTACCACTGCATCATTCACCAACAAGGGCTGTGCAGGAAGATTTTAAACATGAAAGACGCCATGGATGTAGCTACAAAAATCGCGTGCTCTGTTCGTGCCAGGAGTTTACAGAGGCAGCTATTCCGTGCCCAGCTGGAGGAGACAGGCGTAGACCACACCGATCTGCTGCTGCACACCGATGTCAGGTGGCTGAGCCGAGGAAAATTCCTTGAAAGATTTTTGGAACTTTTGCCTGAAATTAAAGAATGCCTGAAGCACACAACAACCCATGCTGCTGATTATACTCAACTAGAGGACGGGCAGTGGCTCATTGATTTGGCTTTTCTCACCGATGTCACCAATAAGATCAATGACTTGAATCTCGAGTTGCAGGGGAAAGCACATCATCAGCATGATCAGTTCAGTGAACACATTTAAAGCCAAGTTGCACCTGCTGTTAAGCAGGCTGCAACGGTGTGATTTGAGGAACTTTCCGCACATGGAGGCAGAGCTCTGCTGTCAGGGCAAAGACAGTGTGGAACTTGCTTGTTATGAGCACCAAATCCAAATCATTCTGTCGGAGTTTGAGCGCTGGTTTACCGACTTTGCGTCCATCGAGCCTGTAACCAGCTTTCTGTGCTTCCCTTTTGGTGACGATGTTGATGTGGATCGCATTACGTCCAACCTAGCCTCACTCTTCAACCTGGACACCAGTGCTGTTGAGAATGAAATTCTCACACTGCAAAATGACATTGAAATCAAATCCAGAGCAACACCTGGCATGAGTGGCAAATTCTGGAACCTCCTGCTGGAAGAGAAGTATCCAAGCCTCAGACAATGTGCACTGAATATGACTGCCCTTTTTGGATCCACATATTTGTGTGAGTCTGCCTTTTCACACATGAAAATAATCAAGTCCAAGTACAGAACCACACTGACTGATGACCACCTTGCGGCCTGCTTAAGGCTGGCACTCAGCTCCTACTGTCTGGATTATGAGAAGCTAGCTGCCTCCGCCCAGTGCAAGATGTGGAATTACTGCTTTTGAATTTTTGGATTTTTGGCCCAGCCTTTTCTGGAGTTTCTGGACTGCTCTTTTTGTTAGACTTTTGGAGTGTGTGTTTGTTTGTGTGTGGTTGATGGTGTGTGTTGCTACTCAATAGTGTGTGTGTGTGTGTGTGTGTGTGTGTGTGTGTGTGTGTGTTGGAAGTTCTATTTTGGACAACCTATTATTGAAACTTTGAGTGTTTCCTCATTTGTTGGATTTACTGTTTATTCTCCAGTACAAATAAAAAAAAAAAAACCTCAATTAAGCTTGATCTGCTATTGGGGTTCCTTGTTTATTGGCTGCCCCTTCTGTTTTGACTTGGTAGATCTCGGCACACCATCAACTTCAAAAGTAGATCTTGGTTGAAAAAAGATTGGGCACCCCTGGTGTAGGAACTTTCAAGCTGTAATCCATAACTTCCTGATCAACTGGGGAACAAATATGAGGTGACACAGAGGCCAAATTCCCTTAGTCATCCATCAACATGGGAAAGATAAGATAACACACAAACCAAATGAGGGAGAAGTGTGTTAGCCTTCATAAGTCAGGGGATGGTTATTAAAAAAAATAGCTACTCACTTGAAAATTACCATTTCTACTGTTAGGGCAATAATAAAATGTGGACACCACCTAGAACTGTTACAAACTTGCCTGGAAGAGGACTCAAGTTTATTTTGCCCCCATGTACAGTGAGGAGGATGGTAAGTGCCTGAAGGCAAATGTAACATAAATGTAAGTGCCTGAAGTTTGTGAAAGGCTACTACAACTTTCACTGGAACCGTGTATCTGGCTGCCTCTGCCTAGAAACTAAAACTGGGTCGTTACTGGATCTTCCAGCAGCACAATGATCCAAAGCATATGTCCAAATCAACACACAAATGATTCGCTGACCACAGAATTAAGCTTCTGCCCTGGCCATCTCAATCCCCTAAACTGAACCCCAGTGAAAACCTGTGGGGTGAGCTGAAGAGAGAGCACAAGAGAGGGTCCAGAACCCTGGATGATCTGGAGAGATTGTGTAAAGAGGAATGGTCTCAGATGCCCTGCTCTGTATTTCCAACATTATAAAATGTTATAGAAAACTCAGTGCTGTTTTACTGGCAAAGGGGGTTGGACAGAGTATTAAATGCAGGGGTGCCAATAATAGTGACATAGTTTTGTTGAAAATAATAATTTCTTGATGAGGGATTTGTTTTTCTCTGAATAAATTTATGTGGCAGTGGGGGCTTGGTCTCGCATCAGTTTGTGAATGGAGGGCGGGGCCAGGGAAGGTGAGTGGCAAAGTTAATGCACCTCTCGTCTCGTCTTCTTCCGCTTATCCGGGGCTGGGTCGCGGATGCAGCAGTCTGAGCATGGAAGCCCAAACTTCCCTTTCCCCAGACACCTCAGCCAGCTCCTCGGGAAGAACACAGAGGCATTCCCAGGCCAGCCGAGAGACACAGTCCCTCCAGCATGTCCTGGGTCTTCCCTGGGGCCTCCTCCCGGGGGGACATGCCTGGAACATCTCCCCAGGGAGGCATCCGAAAGAGATGCCCGAGCCACCTCAGCTGATTCTTCTCGATGTGGAGGAGCAGCGGCTCTACTCCGTACTCCTCCCAAGTGACTGTGCTTCTCACCCTATCTCTAAGGGAGCGCCCAGCCACCCTGCAAAGGAAACTCATTTCAGCTGCTTGTATCCGCGATCTTGTTCTTTCGGTCATTACCCTAAGCTCATGACCATAGGTGAGAGTTGAAACGTAGATCGACTGGTAAATTGAGAGCTTCGCCTTTTAGGCTCAGCTCCTTCTTCACCACAACGGACCGGTAAAGTGACCGCATCACTGCGGAGGCTGCACCGATCCGCCTGTCAATCTCACGCTCTATCCTTCCCTCAATCGTGAACAAGATCCCGAGATACTTAAACTCCTCCACTTGAGGCAGGACTTCTCCACCAACCTGGAGAGGGCAAGCCACCCTTTTCTGGTCGAGTACCATGGCCTCAGACATGGAGGTGCTGATTCTCATCCCAGCTGCTTCACACTCGACTGCAAACCGCCCCAGTGCATGCTGAAGGTCCTGGTTTGAAGAAGCCAACAGGACAACATCATCTGCGAAAGGCAGAGATGAAATCCTGTGGTTCCCAAACAGGATTCCTTCCGGCCCCTGGCTGCGCCTAGAAATTCTGTCCATAAAGATTATGAACAGAACCGGTGACAAAGGGCAGCCCTGCCGGAGTCCAACATGCACTGGGAACAGGTCTGACTTACTGCCGGCAATGCGAACCAGACTCCTGCTCCATTCGTACAGGGACCGGACAGCCCTTAGCAAAGAGCCCCGAACCCCATAGTCCTGAAGCACCCCCCACAGAATACCATGAGGGACACGGTCGAATGCCTTCTCCAGATCCACAAAGCACATGTGGACTGGTTGGGCAAACTCCCATGAACCCTCGAGCACCCTATGAAGGGTATAGAGCTGGTTCAGTGTTCCGCGACCAGGACAAAAACCGCATTGTTCCTCCTGGATCTGAGGTTCGACTATTGGCCGAATTCTCCTCTCCAGTACCCTGGAGTAAACCTCCCTGGGAGGCTGAGAAGTGCGATTGGAGCACACTCTCCGGTCCCCTTTCTTAAAAAGAGGGACCACCACCCCAGTCTGCCACTCCAGAGGCACTGTCCCCGACCGCCATGCGATGTTGCAGAGGCGTGTCAGCCAAGACAGCCCCACAACATCCAGAGTCTTGAGATACTCAGGGCAGATCTCATCCACCCCCGGTGCCTTGCCACCGAGGAGCTTGCTAACCACCTCAGTGACTTCGGCTTGGGTAATGGATGAGTCCACCTCTGAGTCATTAGCCTCCACTTCCTCAATGGAAGACGAGACAGTGGGATTGAGGAGATCCTCAAAGTATTCCTTCCACCGCCCGATAATGTCCCCAGTCGAGGTCAACAGCTCTCCACCCGCACCGTAAACAGTGTTGGCAGAGTACTGCTTCCCCCTCCTGAGGCACCGGACGGTTTGCCAGAATTTCTTTGAGGCTGACCGATAGTCCTCCTCCATGGCCTCACCGAACTCCTCCCAGTTCCAAGTTTTTGCCTCTGCAACTGCCCAAGCTGTGGCACGCCTGGCCTACCAATACCCATCAGCTGCCTCAGGAGTCCTGGAGGCCAACATGGCCTAATAGGACTCCTTCAGCTTGACGGCATTCCTTACTTCCAGTGTCCACCACCAGGTTCGGGGATTGCCACCACAACAGGCACCGGAGACCTTGCGGCCACAGCTCCGAACAGCCGTGTCGACAATGGAGGTAGAAAACATGGTCCACTCAGACTCAATGTCCCCCACCTCCCTTGGAAGCTGGGAGAAGCTCTCCTGGAGGTGGGAGATAAAGACCTCCCCGACAGAGTGCTCAGCCAGACGTTCCCAGCAGACCCTCACCATACGTTTGGGCCTGCCAGGTCTGTCCGGCTTCCTCCTCCGCCAGCGGATCCAACTCACCACCAGGTGGTGATCAGTTGACAGCTCAGCCCCTCTCTTCATCTGAGTGTCCAAGACATAGGGCCGGAGATCCGATGAAACGACAACAAAGTCGATCATCGACCTCCGATCTAAGGTGTCCTGGTGCCATGTGCACTTATGGACACCCCTATGCTCGAACATGGTGTTTGTTATGGACAAACCATGACTAGCACAGAAGTCCAATAACAAAACACCACTCGGGTTCAGATCGGGGAAGCCATTCCTCCCAATAATGCCCCTCCAGGTGTCACTGTCGTCGCCCACGTGAGCGTTGAAGTCCCTCAGTAGAACAATGGAGTCCCCAGTCTGAGCACCTCTCAGTACCTCTCCCAGGGACTCCAAGAAGGCCAGATACTCTAGACTGCTATTCGGCCCGTAGGCACAAACAACAGCAAGAGCCCTCTCCCCGATCCTAAGGCGCAGAGAAGCGACCCTCTCATTCACTAGGGTAAACTTCAACACATGGCGGCTGAGCTGGGGAGCTATAAGCAAGCCCACACCAGCCCACTGCCGCTCACCATGGGCGACTCCAGAGAAGTGGAGAGTCCAGCACCTCTCGAGGAGCTGGGTTCCAGAGCCCAAGCTGTGCATGGAGGTGAGCCCGACTATCTCTAGCCGGTACCTCTCAACCTCCTGCACAAGCTCAGGCTCTTCCCCCCAGTGAAGTGACATTCCATGTCCCAACAGCTAGCCGCTGTGTTTGGGGATCAGGTCGTTGAGGCCCCTGCCTTCGACTGCTGCCCAATCCACATTGCACCAGCCCCCTACAGCTACCTCTGTGGGTGGTGAACCCACAGGAGGTTGGGCCCACGTCACCGCTTCAGGCTGAGCCCAGCCGGGCCCCGTGGGCAAAGGCCCGGCCACCAAGCGCTCGCATACGAGCCCCAACCCCGGGCCTGGCTCCAGGGTGGGGCCCCGGCTACGCCATACCAGGCGACGTCACGGTCCTTGATAGATTGTTATCCATAAGGGGTTTTGGTGAACTGCTCTTAGTCTGGCCTGTCATCTAGGACCTGTCTGCCATGGGAGACCCTAACAGGGGCGTAATGCCCCCAACAACATAGCTCCTAGGATCATTCAAGCACACAAACCCCTCCACCACAATAAGGTGGCAGTTCTAGGAGGGGAGTTAATGCACCTGTGTTTAATTAATGTTGTGCGTCTGTGTTGCAGTGACAGAGGATAGAAAAGGAGGGAGAGAGCAGATAGAGGGGAGCTCTCCCGATCACAACACGTGTGTGTGTTGCATGCGTGACTGTGTGAGTGAGTGAAGCTGAAAAGCTAAAAACAAGTAAAATAAAGTGTGTGTGTGTGTGTGTGTGTGTGTGTGAGTGTGAGTGTGTGTGTGTGAACATTAACTCCCACCTGCCATGCTTCTGTACTCCACCCACATCAGGGATTGTTACAGTGGTTCTGAAACCCGGGAAGTACAGAAGGGAACCACTACATGGAGTCCTCCCCATTCAAAGAATTCATCCAGGCCCTCGCTACTGCCCAGCAGAAACAGCATCAAGTGCTGACTGCTCTCCGGAAGGAGCAAGAGCAACGCTTTGATGCCTTGATGCTGGCCCAGCAGGAAGATCACCAGGTGTTCCAGCATCGGCTCGCATTGGCAGGGGCTTTGACCATCACCACGGCAGACCCTCTCCACGTCATCCTCTCAAAGATGGGCTTGCAGAATGATCCATAAGCTTTCCTTGCTCTCTTCAAGCAAGTGGCCAAAATGTGGGGGTGGTCGCTTGAGCAGCGTGCGGCACGCCTCCTCTTGCTTCTGACTGGCGAAGCACAACTTGCAGCAATACAGCTCCCTGCTGACAGCCAGCTCAGGTATGCCAACCTGAAGAAAGCCATCCTGCAGTGTGTCGGCTGCTCCCTGGAACAACATCGCCAGCGCTTCCGGACGCTGACATTGGAGGAGGTCGGCTGGCCGTTCGCATTCAGCCAGCAACTCCAGGACACCTGCCAGTGGTGGCTGAGGGCGGAAGACGGCGACACCGCCAGGATCATCAATCTAGAACAGTTCACCACTCAACTTCTGGAAGGAACGTCAGAGTGAGTCCAGTTTCATCGCCTGGCGTTGCTGGAAAGAGACATTGAGTTGGCGGAGGACCATCTGGAGGCGGTTTCATCGACAGGTGGATGAGATGCCTCTCCTCATTCTCTTTCTCTCTCTCCTCCCTCCCCCATTCCCCCACCATGGAGGTAACAGCTGGCTCCTCCCCAGCTGGCCCGTCACACCTGCAGTGTCCTTCCATCTCCCTCTTCTGTGTCTGTGTCTTCTCCCCCTCAGGTGAGTGACACCCATAATGCCAGTGCAGAGGGAAAGCCTGGGCTGGTGTGCTGGCGCGGCAGGGAGATGGAGCATCTCCCAAGTCAGGGCTCAGCAATGGAGGTGGGAGCTGTGATCTACATCCCCAATGCACCAGAGACCGCCCCCGATCAGGCCAGAATGTATTGCATACCAGTAAGTGCTCAAGGGGATACATATCACATGTTGGTGGATTCCAGTTGTAATTAAACCTCAATTCACCAAAGCCTGGTGCAAGGTGAGGCATTGGGGAGAGCACAACCAGTGAAGGTGTTGTGTGTGCACAGGGATGTTCACAATTATGCTCTAGTGTCCATCCATATTCTATTCCGGTGCTAAAAGCAAAGAATTAAGGCCACGGTTAATCCTCATCTCACCCACTCACTGATTTTGGGGACTGATTGACCAAGGTTTCAAACCTTAATGGAATACATAGTAGGTAGGGAGTGGGTCCTGCTGTACAACATCACAGGAGATCCTGGTGTGACATTGACTGGAGAAGCTGTCACAGAGCCGTCCACATAATCACCACGTCAGAACGATATGAGGAGTGAGGAGCAGCCCTCCCCTCCTCCCGCTCTCGGGGATTCCCTCGAGGATTTCCCTTTAGAGCAGTCATGGGACAAGACTTTGTGGCATGCGTTTGACCAAGTGAGAGTAATCGATGGTCAAACTCTCCAGCCAAATGTGGCACCCGTCTTCCCGTATTTCGCAATTATTAAAGACTGTATCGAGTGATGCAGGACACTCAAACCAGGGAACAAATAACCCAGTTGTTAATCTCTAAGAGCCATAGGGAACTCGTATTCCATGCAGCTCACTTTAATCCCATGGCTGGACACTTAAGGCAGGATAACATACTAGCCTGAATAATGGCCCGGTTCTATTGGCCAGGTTCTATTGACCAGGGATTCATGGGGACATTCATCAGTGATGTGCGGCGTGCCGTGAATGCCAATTAGTAAATCCTGCGGCCACTCCAAAAGCGCCTTTATGTCCTCTCCATCTAATCGAGACCCCCTTTGAAAAAAATTGGCATGGATCTCGTCAGGCCATTAAATCGGACAGCACAAGGGTATCGCTTTATTTTAGTTCTGGTGGACTATGCAATGCGATATCAGGAAGCAGTGCCTCTCCGCAATATTTCAGCAAGCAGTATTGCAGAAGCACTCTTCTGTATTATCTCCCAGGTTGGGATTCCAAAAGAAATCCTGACAGACCAAGGCACTTCATTTATGTCATGCACACTGCGTGAGCTATATGGGTTACTGGGAATTAAATCCATCTGCACCAGCGTTTATCACCCACAAACAGATGGTTTGGTAGAGAGGTTTAATCAAACACTTAAAAATTTAATTCAGAAATTTGTAAGCAAAGACACACGTAATTGGGACAGATGGCTCAAGCCCCTGTTATTTGCAGTATGAGAGGTTCCACAAGCCTCCACAGGATTTTCCCCATTTAAATTATTATATGGGCAAAAGCCACGTGGCAACTTGGACGTGCTGCGGGAAAATTGGGAGGAGGAACCTTCGCCTAGTAAGAATGAAATTCAATACATTCTCTACCTGCGCACAAAGCTCCACACCCTCGTGTGTTCCCAGCCACACCCACCTCATAGAACACCACACTGAAACGCCCCAGGGGGTGGTGGTGCGTAGCCGCCCTTACCGCTTATTCAAACCCCCAAAAAAAGGTGGTTCAGGACGAACTCAAGGCCATACTCGGCATGGGCATAATCGAGGAGTCACACAGTGACCTGGAGCAGCCCGGTGGTCCTGGTACCCAAGGCCGATGGGTCGGTCCGGTTCTGTGTGGACTATAGAAAAGTCAACACGGTGTCTAAATTCAACATGTACCCAATGCCTCACATTGATGAGTTGTTCGATCAGTTAGGTGCTGCTTGCTTTTATTCGACACTGGATTTGAAGAAGGGACATTGGCAGATCCCCTTGACTCCTCTATCCCGAGAGAAAACGGCTTTTTCCACACTGTTTGGATTACACCAGTTTGTCACGCTTCCTTTTGGGTTGTTTGGGGCTCCCGCTATGTTCCAGCGGCTCATGGACAAGACCCTCCACCCCCACGCCACCTATGTGGCAGCCTACTTAGATATAATTATATACAATAGTGACTGGCCGTGGCACATAGAACACCTTAGGGCCATCCAAGAGTCATTGACGTAGGCGGGTCTCACAGCCAACCTGAAAGTGTGCAATTGGGCAGATGGAAGGATGGTATCTGGATTTCCACTTGGGTCATGGGCAGGTGTGTCCCCAAATTGACAAGACAGCAGCGACTGCGGCCTGCCTGAGGCCCAAGACCAAAAAGGGGGTGAGACAGTTCCTGGGGCTGGCTGGCTACTATCGCAGGTTTATACCTAATTATTTGGATGTCACCAGCCCACTGACTGATCTCACTAAAAAGGGAGCGCCAGATCCGGTCCAGTGGATGGAGCAGTGCCAACAGGCTTTCACCAAGGTAAAGGCTGCACTGTGTGGGGGGCCACTCTTACACTCCCCCGACTTCTCTCTCCCCTTTATTTTGCAGACGGACGCATCGGACAGAGGGCTGGGGGCCATTTTGTCCCAGGAGGTAGAGGGCGAGGAACGCCCTGTGCTGTACATCAGTTGCAAGCTCTTGATGCGCAAGAGCAAGTACAGCACCATCAAGAAAGAGTGCTTGGCCATCAAGTGGGTGGTCCTCACCCTCTGGTACTACCTGCTGGGGCGCCCTTTCACCCTCTGTTCGGACCACGTGCCCCTCCAGTGGCTCCACCACATGAAAGATGCCAATGCGCGGATCACCCATTGGTATCTAGTTCTCCAGCCATTTAAATTCGAGGTGGTCCACAGGCTGGGGACACAGATGGTAGTGGTGGACTTCCTGTCCTGCCGGGGGGGGGGGGGGGTTGCTGCAGGCCAGATAGCTCCCCAGCCTGAGTCGGGCGGTGGGGGTATGTGGCAGCGGGGGCATGGCCTAGCATCAGTTTGTGAATGAAGGGCAGGGCCAGGGAAGGTGAGTGGCAAAGTCAATGCACCTGTGTTTAATTAATGTTGTGTGTGTGTGTGTGTGTTGCAGTGACAGAGGATAGAAAAGGAGAGAGAGAGAGCAGAAAGAGGGGAGCTCTCCCGACCACATGTGTGTGTATGTGTGTGTTATGTGCATGACTGCGTGAGGGAGTGAAGCTGAAAAGCTATAAGCAAGTAAAATAGTGTGTGTGTGTGTGTGTGTGAGAACATTAACTCCTGCCTGCCATGCGTCTGTACTACACCCACATCAGGGATTGTTACAATTTATTTCAATTAAAGGTTGGATGTTTCTCATTTTTTCAGTATCTTTTGTCTCTCAATCCATGAACAAACTGAGTATGTCAGATGACTAATGTATGTGGCTTTCTTCGACTACAGTTCAGATTGTCAAACAGGTAATATTTGTCATTCTTTTCCTGCTTGTGTTTATTTGATGATGAAGGAACAGAGATCACCTTTGTGCTGGACGGCTCTGGTAGCATTAAGAGGGAAAAATTTGAAATGGCCAAAGACTTTATTTATGGTACGATGAAGAACTTTTGGACAAAATGTTCCAATGTAAGTAAGGCAACAAATGGTATGAAAAATTCATGAAAAATTAACAATCATATTTTTTGACATACTGTAGCAGATTCAGATTGCTAGAATAGTTTAAAAACACTAATTTAAAGGAAGCTCCAGACTAGTTTTATTACTTGTTAAACATTAAATTTGATCAAATTATTTCTGTTATTTTCACTTGGTAAAGTAAGAGTATATACTTCTGTCCAAAAATTCACAAATTCAAAAATCACAGAAAAATGTATGATATTAAAGAAAGGATGATATTATATCATTGAACACTTTTCAGATAAAATCGTCACTTAAGCTGTCAGTGATTATTCCATCTGGAAGCCACTTCTGATCCTTTTATTGCATGCCCCCAAAAAGCTGAGCACTTAAATGTTAAATAGAGACTTCTTTTTTAGGGCAGCAATCAGAAATTTAAATATTAAATAAATATTCAGTCTTGTATTTTGTATTTAAATTCTCGCCTCAGTGCAAGTTTGCATTAGTGCAGTATGGGAGCAACATAAGGACAGAACTCTCTCTGCAAGAAAATGATGACAGTGTCAGAGCCTTGGATAAGGTGAAGAACATAGCACAAATTCAAGGGCTCACCAAGACTGCTTCAGCTCTCTACCATGTTCTGTAAGTACTCAAACCCCAAAAATTTTCAGTTCCTGAGTTCATCAAAAGTGCACTAGATGCACAAAAAGTGCATAAATAACAAACAGTCCATCAATGTTTACAGCACATCTTACCACAAACTGTTCATTAGCTTCTGTGTCCTGTCTTACCTGCAGCACAGATGTTTTTGATCCTCAACATGGATCAAAAGAGAATGCCAAAAAAATTATTATTCTACTGTCTGATGGACAAATGGCAGGAAATACAAGAAACCTCACAGATGTTTTGAACATGCCACAGATGGAGGGGATTGTTCGCTATGCTATAGGGGTAAGTGTACACTTTTATATTTCATAGCTCTAGGAACAAGAAGAGAACACATGTAATGTGGCCTAGTGAGAAGCGGAACTACTGTTATCATGCCAGCGTTGAATATTTTCCATTAACAGCATGTCCCAAAGTATTTTTGTATACTCCACTTACCAGTACATGTTTATACAAACAGAACACATTCTGTTCTTACCAAATAGCATGTGTACCAAATCAACACTGCTGTGGTACAAAATTATTTAATTCAGCTAATATTTATTATGCTATCATGTATAAAGCCATTAAAGTACCTTGAATTACTGCTTTTGACATTGTTTATTAGTAAAATGTGTGTACTATTCTTTTTAGTATGCTATGCTGTGTTTGCTATATAAATTATACAATGAATGGCTTTACTCTTTTACATATTGTGTGCTGAAAGAATTATTTTTCCTAATGTTCAATTCTCAGCTTGGGACAAAGGTTACAAATGACCCACAGGCAATATACGAGATGACAGAGATAGCTGGTCATGAAGACCGATTTTTCAAGGTTTCTAATTATGCTACCTTGGAAAACATTCTCTCTTCTTTGGAAAAAAGTATAATTGGAAGTAAAGGTAAACCACAATATTTGTAAATAATTGCAAATCAATTGTATGCCTTCTGCAGTATAATATTACTTGACTTGTTAATACTTGATCTGGAAATTACATTATTCAGATACTGTTTGTTGAAGTATTTCAGGTCACAGTCTGAAAGTATTAAAACAAATTTTGCAGGGAAGCACATAAATTTTTACTCTTTTTTGCACAATTTTGACATTGAAATGAGCAAAATGCTAAAATTCTGAAATTTATATTTGCAGCAAAAAAAAAGTCCTTCTCTTTATTGAAGGTAAATGTTACTTCAGATTTAAATTATGAGCCATTCCACCAAATCGGTGCCATTTCCATCCCTAGAAAATTATATGTATAAATGCACATAAAAATGTACTTTAAAATACATTTCCTTATTACGCAGAATGTCCTGCACATTGATCTGATTTCAAATTTAAGATATATAATTGTAAAGATAAATAAAAACTACCTAAAACACTGAAAAATAGCATGTGTTACCTGTCCCCGCACTCTAACTTTATACTTAACTATGAAATATGATTAAAATCCTTCAGAAACAGTATTTCTTTTGGACTGTTGTGTGACTCCATATCCTATCCATGGTTTAAATATTTTTTTTCATAAGAAATCCACAATACCTTAGTTAAAATACACATTTTAGTCGTGTCCCTGGGTTTTCACTCAGTCCTGTTACCCAAACATATTACCCCATCTGACAAATTTGGAACATTCCATAAATCACATGCTTAACAGGAAGTTACATCAGTTGTGTCTTCTGAAGGCCATGGGAAGACCAAAAGTTAGCTCTCTCATTCATTTTTCTGTATATTTGATTATTTTTTAACTTTGACTGATAAGGTCAATGTCAACATACTGTCCTGTTACTTAAATTATTTCTTAGATGATATTAAAAATACAGATTTTTGGTAAATCACTAGAATGTGTTAAGTGTGGTCATGCTATTAGCGATGATGCCATGTGACTTAATTCCATGTATTAGCTAATCCTAGGCTAAAAACTCAGTCCTGTTGTTTTCAGAGTTTTGGTAACAAGACTGAAAAAAATGCAGCCATCTTTGACTTCCAAACCTTGTACCGTAGCCTGAGGTTGACCAATACACATTTTGAATAGTTAAATATGTATGTTATTATAATCAGTGTTGAAAAGATATAACAAATTAAGTTTAATTTGGGAGTGGTACAACAAGCAAATGGCACCCATTCGGTGGAATGTCCCTTATGGAAATTCTGACACTTTTAGAAGGTACTTTTTTTTTTTTAACAGTGGTTAAAGCAGATATCGTCTTATTATTCTGCTGCCAGATCAACTACATTTTGGTTTTATAGGGCTCTATCTGACTGTTTCTTATTAACCAAACTCAGATTCATTAAATATGTAGAAAGACATTTTGAGCCCAGGGCCAATTTTGAATATAAATGCTTCTCAATAAACCAGATACCATATGTTTCACTTTTTAAAGCTTGAAGTTGTTCCTAAACAAGACATTTTTAACCTTGAAATTTCACTGTCATGTAATTATTAATTAAAAAAAATACAACATGCAATACAGGTTTCTGTGCAACCACACAAATATGTCTTATAAGTCTGATAGCTGGTATTCAGTCTCTGGTTACACTGAAAAATTCTGTTTAGTAAGCACATTACATGCAGCTAACTAATAACTTATTCTGCTGAACAGGAGGGGAAATACAGCAATTCTGCCTTTCCTAGGATCCTCAAAGGTAATTTCCATAAAATCTGTAGCTCAAGAGGCTGTAATTTTGGCTCCACCTGGCTTCCATCACATCTGGCTTGCACATTAGGGATAAATTTATCAAGTTAATATTTATATATGGTTACCTGTTTTGTGATAAAGTCCACTTTTAAAAGAGCTGTACAAATAAAATGTAATGGAATTATTGCTTGTTATTTTTCAAAAGGAGGCTATGAGAGCAAGAATGTCAAGCCTAACTGGATGCTGAGAGTAATGTTGTTACAAATCTCTGAACAGTTTAATGCTAAACAATGTTGGTGCACATCAGGATGCAGGTCAAAATTATAAATACTGTAATAATAATTTTTTTAAAAAGTTAGCGCTACCATAAAGAGAGCATTTGCCACTCACCATTTGGCACAAGGGCACTGGAAATTATTAAAAGCTGAACAAAATATCTCATATGAGGCTTGTAGTACTCGAGTCCAGGACTCAGACTCAAGTCCGACTCATGCCCTAATTTTAAGGACCCGTTACTCGACTTGGACTTGAGCACTGATGACTCAGACTCATGCATTAACTGCATTCAGACTCATAAATTGGAGATGAGGACAAGGATTTTTTTCTTTATTTTTTGTAGCATGCCATAATAATTTGGCATAAGACATTTATCCATCCAACCATCATCTGTAACCACTTAGCCTGTGCAGAATCACAGGCAAGCTGGAGCCTATTCCAGCTGACTATGGGTGAGAGGCAGGGCACACCCTGGACAAGTTGCTAAATCATCAGAAGGCTGACACATAGAGACAAACAACCATTCACACTCACACATATGGTCAATTTAGAGACGCCACCTCACCCGCATGTCTTTGGACTGTGGGGGAAACCAGAACACCTGGAAACCCACACAGACACAGGGAGAACATGCAAACTCCACACAGAAAGGCCCCCATCAGCCACTGGGCTCAAACCCAGAACCTTCTTACTGTGAGGCAACAGTGCTAACCACTACACCGCCATGCCACCCATAAGATAATTATATCTACGTTAATTTTTGTACTAGTTACATGCAAGTGTGTCACACCCGCACACCTTGGCACATGTATCAGATAGACTCTCGCACGCACTCTAGACAGTGCATGTGTGCACCGTAAATGACTAGTACCTGCACAGGATTAAGGCATTATCAGCGCGCCGATATAAAAACTGTGAAAACACACTTACCTTGCGAGGTATTGAGTTATGTTGCTGACACATTACCAAGCCTTAGTTCCTTGTTTGGGTTCCTGATTTCCTGTTTCTTCTCTTTGATTCTGCTGAGTCTTCGATACCCTGTTTGTGCCTCGCTCGACCTATTGCCTGTCGTTCTGGGGTAGGTTTCCCAATAATGTCACCCTTTAGGGCAAAAGAGAGAGCTGAAAGACTCTCTTCAGCAATGAACCATCCAAACACTATTTCCCACATTTTGAGAGGCAAATTTGGTGGAGTAAAGCTAAGTTTAATGTCTCTATTAGAGTACATTTTGTCCATGTATTTTTTTTTCTATATGAAACCAAACTAATGATACTATTGTTGCATATTTTTCAAATCAGAACTGTGTGATATTGGTGTATTGAAACATGTATGAATGGCATATGGGGCTGTATTGGTAAACTGGAAAAACAACATTACCTTAGTTTTCTCATGGATCTGCTCTCCCCCCCCCCCCCAAACAAAACACAAGAAAATTTGTTCTCAATGTCCTTGTTGAATTAATGAGCTAATAGATTTATATACCTGCTCAGCTACATGGTATAAAGCAAGAGCACGAATAACTGTCTTTCCTTTAGTCTTCAGTGCCAGTAAACAGCCATTCATTTCTTGGTTTGTGAAATTTGACTCGATGTTTAAAAAAATTATACTGAAAACTTACCTCATTATCATCAAAAAACTTGGATGCCTTTGTTGAGTCCAAAAAGTTTGCAATGGATATTTGTCTGAAACTCTTTCATACTGATTTTCAGTCAGTGGTCAGGGCAGCAAGCAAATTAATGTAGATCTAGAGCAGTATCAAGTTTTTGGGTGCCTAAAATTGCTTGTATGCCTCATGAACGCTATCTAGCCATCTGGACAGGACACGAGTTATCAGTCAGATACAAATGTAGCGACACTGTCATAGCCTTGCTATCACAGGGTCCCCACTTTGGCGTGAGTACCCAAGGAGACCAGACATGTCTAGACAGTTGTCACAGCAATGGCTTAATTAGTCCACAAAATATTAATAAATCAGCTTGTCTACTAAAAGTGATGGGTTTTGCAGTTCTGCATAAGCCAAATAAGGAAAATCCCAGAAAGCGGAGGCAATCAGTGATGACAGGGCCAAACTAATTTGCATTGGTTTTGGTGCGAATGGGTGCTACCAATCTACAGTATAAAGTGATGCCACCGGGGTGCCAGGACGAAGGGACACAGCGGGATTTAATAAAGGAAAACAAAGGTGCACAGCAGGCTGTTTATTCACACTAGTCTCTATTTTTCTTCCTTGTAAATAGTCAAAGGACTCCCATCATAACTTAGGGGTCACAGGCCTCCCCAACATAATTTTTTTTTGGGGGGGGCCGGTTGCCTTCTATTGCCACCACTGCACATATTACAATATCAGTAGACATTTTATATTTTGGTTTGAGGAATGACATACGACCTTTGACCTGTATTTTCATGTGGTTACAATGTCAGTTGGCTGACATTTTATTGGTAAACTACAAAACTAGAAATTAATGCAAACAACAATGAATGATTAACAAAATGTGATCTACGAAAACACTTAGAAAGTGGAACAAAGATTTTCTGACACAGGTTAAATATCAGTTCATTTGTTTACAAATTAGAATTACGTCCTCATTTACATAAGCACCTACTTCGATATATTTATATAAGATATTTTGTACTAAATATAAGTCTATGTAAAACAAATTTTAAATAAAACTTATGTTTTGTTAACTTAATGCCACATACTGATTTTTTTTAAACAATCATCTGGATGCAAGGGCGGAGCCAAGGGTGGCCACCCAAAATTAATCTCTGGCCATCCCTCCGGCTACCCCAACACCACTTTGTCGGCAACTTTTTTGCGGAACTATGTCTGTACGCAGTTGTTCCCATACAGATGCAATTCAACAGCACACTCTCAAACCAGTAGTTCTCCACCCAAACAGTAGGTGGCGGTAATACAATCAACTTGAATATCAACCACCACCAACACAATGACAGAAGAAGAACAAGTAGCCGTCCATAGATGACTTGCAATCACGTGATGAAAATGTGCTACGTCATGAGCGTCCGCCATGATGGTAGATATACAAAGCAACTTGGATAACAGCTGCTGAAAGCGTGTCTGTAAATAATGCTGGATTTTCTCAGTATTACCACGATTTGAACGATCGAGCGAAGATATATGTGTGTGGTTTTGACTCATATTATTGAAAAAAAGTCAGGCTTTTCGGAAGATAAGACACTTCTACCGACCATCGAGTACAAATACAGGCCATTTCGTCCAAAGCCTTTTTCATACGCACTATCAGTTATTTTATGTTTTAGGCATTTGTTTGTCTGAAAAAAAGGAGGAATTCTCAATGGAATTTGACTGAAGCAAAACACATTTTTGTAAAGCAAATGAGTGCCATAGTATGGATTATATTAAATCTTTAGGCGCCAAGAAGCATTCTCGCAGGGGCTTCATTCGCGAATCCTGGGCCGAGGCGCAGCCCTACCGACCCAACACCACTCTCTTTCCAAGGGGGAGGCTTAGAGGGAGAGGCCTGTAACATTTGGCTTTGGTGTGATCTCCGTAGGTGGAGTTATTAATTTTTAAAGCCAGCTGGATCATGTTAAATCTTTAGGTGTGGAGCAGCGCTCTCGCGGGGGCTTTGTTCGCGAACACTGGAATACCTAAAATATAAAATAATTGATAGTGCATCTGAAAAAGGCTTTGGGTAAAATGGTCATGAGACGAAGTGTCCTGATCCCCTCATCTCCTCTCCGTACTAAGCCTCAGAGTTTCCTCTTTCCGAATCACAGACTGAATTCAAAAAATTCGGAACATGCCACGGTCACGGGTATAAGTACCTTCTCTTATACATATATACACACACATATATACAAAATAACTACATCATGAAGAATTAAAGCCCCTCCTTCACAGATGAGTGAAAATATTGAATAAATTTCCTCTTTTTGATTAAATTTCGGCGGCACAGTGGTGTAGTGGTTAGCGCTGTCGCCTCACAGCAAGAAGGTCCTGGGTTCGAGCCCCGGGGCCGGCGAGGGCCTTTCTGTGTGGAGTTTGCATGTTCTCCCCGTGTCTGCGTGGGTTTCCTCCGGGTGCTCCGGTTTCCCCCACAGTCCAAAGACATGCAGGTTAGGTTAACTGGTGACTCTAAATTGACCGTAGGTGTGAATGTGAGTGTGAATGGTTGTCTGTGTCTATGTGTCAGCCCTGTGATGACCTGGCGACTTGTCCAGGGTGTACCCCGCCTTTCGCCCGTAGTCAGCTGGGATAGGCTCCAGCTTGCCTGAGACCCTGTAGAAGGATAAAGCGGCTTGAGATAATGAGATGAGATGATTAAATTTCCTCTTTTTGGGTTAAAAATGCCAAGTTATGATGACTGAATTGATTATTCACTTAAATATGAATAATATGATACATTTTGGGTATTTGATATGGTGAAATAGGACACAATGGAAAAATCAAGAACACACCAGAAAGATGAGAATAACGGCGGAGGTAAAAGAACAGCGACTGCACCGGCTGAAGGTCGCGCAGGTCTCTGCTGCGGCGCGCGAGCAACAGGACATCACTACCGCACCGGACGGAGCGTGAGGCGGGGGCGGGACAAAATGACTGGCCGTAGATTCTATCAAAAGTTTGATCTAAATTGACCATGGTTGCAAAATATTGGCCAAAAATACACAAACACTACGAAATATGAAAGTAAGATGAAAAAGAAACATTCTATTGCCTTATACTGCCAGACTAAAACAAAATAAAACTGTCAAAACTCACCTTTTCAGTGATAACGTCCGAACAGATCACTCGCGTAACAGAGAGACCGCAAATGGAAGCACGATCAACTTCCAACTGTTGGAGTGGAAAATTCCATTCTACACATGCAAATTGTTAATGTGTGTCCTTCCCCGCACACAAATAACACGCTATGGTAAAAAATAGACCACAACTCATTTTATAGCTCAGAAATTCATACAAGACCAGCTACCATCGTAACATATTCTGTAAGAAACATATTCTATACATAACTGTAGCATGTATCGAGTGTGGGTGGAGCACAAAGGACGGCAGGACAACGCTTGGAGGCAGATAAGGCGATTTATTTTCCCAACTTTTCAGTCTAATGGCCCTTTTCCACTACCCTTTTTCAGCTCACTTCAGCTTGCTTCAGCTCACTTCAGCCCGACACGGCTCGCGTTTCGACTACCAAAAACCAGCACGACTCAGCTCGCTTCAGCCCTGCTTAGCCCCTAAAACTCGCACCGTTTTGGAGTGGGGCTGAAGCGAGCCAAGCCGTGCCGAGTGAGGCTGGGGGCGTGAGCAGACACTCCCCTGTGCACTGATTGGTGAGGAGGAGTGTCCTCACATGCCCACACACGCCCCGCGAGCGCGCTGGGATCTGTAAACACCGCAAACCCGGAAGAAGAATAATTACGAATTACGAGAATTTCTGAAGCCTTATGCGCCTCGCCTCATCTATACGCTCTTGCCAGTATCTGTCCGCGTTGTCGGTGACAACAAGCCACAGCACCAAGACCAGCAACACTAACGACTCCATGTCCTCCATGTTTATTGTTTACTATTCGGGTCGTGAGACTACTGCTTAAAAGATCACTGAATCAGTGACATACAGAGCATCGTGGACGAGTTCGCCGAGCGCAAGGCTCGTCGTATGCCCTTCAAATAATGCGCGCAGTAGGCTATTGATGTTTTATTATGAGCCATGTACAATATGTCGCCTAATGTTTTTTTGTTTTTGAGTTACATGTTCGTTTGAAGGACTTAATGTACAAAATAACATAGTTGCACCCCGTAGTGTTGAAATTGGTAAACACAGTGCATTCAGTGAGGTTTGCACCACCCTCCTTTTATTTCTGACTCTTCCTGTCACCGTTGCAACCTCTGAGCGCTCATTCGTATGCCCTTCAAATAATGTGCGCAGTATAGGCTATTGATGTTTTATTATGAGCCATGTACAGTATCCTAATGTTTTTTGTTTCTGAATTACATGTTCGTTTGAAGGACTTGATGTACTAAATAACATAGTTGCACCCGGTAGTGTTGAAATTGGTAAACACCGCAGTTGCGGACATTTTGTAGCCTAAAATGATGTTATGATAAGCTTTAATAAAGGGCCCGGTCATTTGCCCCGCCCCCGGCCCGGCTCTGACTTGTTCCGCCACTGTCACTGATGTCACTGTTTGCGCTGCTTAACGACATCACGTGACGTCCACCCACTTTCGCTAACTCCACCCAATGTGTCCACCCACTTCCAGCCAGCACGGTTCAGCGCGGTTGTAGTCGAAATGCAACACCAACAGCCCCGCTCAGCTCGACTCAGCTCGACTCAGCACGGCACGGCTCAGCCGCGTTTGTAGTGGAAAAGCGGCATATGTAATCTCATTCATACACACACACACTCGTCTGGACCCGGGTTGCGCTCCCTCTCCTCTCTCTCTGCCTCCTTAAATAGGGAGCGGTTACTGGGAAAACACACACAAACACAGGTTAATTACAGTCAGGTGTAGCGATTCTGCCACTCACCTTCCCCGGCTCCACCCTCCTGTCACAGACCGGCGCTTGACCACGCCCCCGCTGCCACATACCCCCACCAAACGACTCAGGCCGGGCGCCCATCCGGCCCGCAGCCGACTCCCCCCCCTCCTTGACGGGAGAGGAAGTCCGCCACGACCATCTGCGCCCCCGGCCTGTGGACCACCTTGAAGTTGAAGGGTTGGAGTGCCAGATACCAACGGGTGATCCGCGCGTTGGCATCCTTCATGCGGTGGAGCCACTGGAGGGGCGCGTGGTCCGAACAGAGGGTGAAAGAGCACCCCAGCAGGTAGTAACGGAGGGCGAGGACCGCCCACTTGATCGCCAGGCACTCCTTCTCAATTGTGCTGTAGCGCCCCTCACGCACTGACAGCTTCCGGCTGATGTATAGGACTGGGCGGTCCTCCCCATCCACCTGCTGGGACAAAACGGCTCCCAGCCCTCTGTCCGACGCATCGGTCTGCAACAAAAAAGGGAGAGAGAAGTCAGGGGAGTGTAAAAGTGGCCCCCCACACAGTGCAGCCTTTACCTCAGAGAAAGCCCGCTGGCACTGCTCCGTCCACTGGACCGGATCTGGTGCCCCCTTTTTAGTGAGGTCAGTCAGCGGGCTGGTGACGTCTGAATAATTAGGTATAAACCTACGATAGTAGCCAGCCAGCCCCAGGAACTGTCTCACCCCCTTTTTGGTCTTGGGCCTCGGGCAGGCTGCAATCGCTGCTGTCTTATTAATTTGGGGACGCACCTGCCCGTTGCCCAAGTGGAAGCCCAGATACCATACTTCCACCCGCCCAATCGCACACTTCTTCGGGTTGGCAGTGAGTCCCGCCCGCCTCAGCGACCTAAGGATGGCCCTCAGGTGTTGTAGGTGCCGCTGCCAATCATTACTATAAATGATGATATCATCTAGGTAAGCGGCCGCATAGGTGGCGTGGGGCCGGAGGACCCTGTCCATCAGCCGCTGAAACGTAGCGGGCGCCCCAAACAGCCCAAACGGAAGTGTGACAAACTGGTGTAAGCCCAAACGGGTGTGGAAAAGGTATTTTTTTCCCGGGATAATGGAGTCAAGGGGATCTGCCAATATCCCTTCGTCAAATCCAGTGTCGAGTAAAAGCAAGCCGTGCCTAGTCGATCGAGCAGCTCATCAATACGAGGCATTGGGTACGCGTCGAATTTAGACACCGCGTTGACTTTTCTATAGTCCACACAGAACCGGACCGAGCCGTCGGCCTTGGGAACCAAGACCACCGGGCTGCTCCAGTCACTGTGGGACTCCTCGACGATGCCCATTTCGAGCATGGCCTGAAGTTCTTCCCGAACCACCTTTTTTTTGTGTTCGGGTAATCTATAAGGACGGCTCCGCACTACCACCCCCGGGGGCGTCTCTATGTGGTGTTCTATGAGGTTAGTGCAACCAGGCAGGGGGGAGAACACATCCGAAAACTCGGCCTGCAACTGGGCGACCTCCGTGAGTTGGGTCGGGGAGAGGTGGTCTCCACAGGGGACCGGAGAGGTACGTGATGCCAATGACCCTTTTTGGACCTCCGGCCCCAGCTCCGCCTTCTCCGGAACTACCGACACCAACGCCACGGGGACCTCCTCGTTCCAGAGTTTCAGCAGATTGAGGTGGTAGATCTGTAGTGCCCCCTCCCTGTCCGTTCGCCTAACCTCATAGTCGACGTCCCCGACTCGCCGTGTGACCTCAAAGGGTCCTTGCCACTTGGCGATTAATTTGGAGCTCGACGTGGGCAACAGGACGAGTACCTTATCTCCCGGAGTGAACTCTCTAAGGCGCGTGCCCTTGTTGTACAGGCGGGCTTGCCGTTCCTGGGCCTGCCGCAAATTCTCCTGAGTTAGGTGGGTGAGCGTGTGGAGTTTTGCGCACAGATCCATAACGTACTGAATTTTGTTTTTGCTCTGTGAAGGTCCCTCCTCCCAATTTTCCCGCAGTACATCTAAGATGCCGCGCGGCTTATGCCCATATAATAATTCAAACGGGGAGAACCCCGTGGAGGCTTGGGGGACGTCTCGCACTGCAAACAACAAGGGTTCGAGCCACTTATCCCAGTTACGTGCGTCCTCACTTACGAATTTTTTGATAATATTCTTGAGGATGCGATTGAACCGTTCAACTAAACCGTCCGTCTGTGGGTGATAAACGCTGGTGCGGATCGGCTTAATACCCAGTAGCCCATACAGTTCGCTCAGTGTTCATGACATAAACGAGGTGCCTTGGTCAGTCAGAATCTCTTTCGGGATTCCAACCCGGGAGATGACGTGGAAGAGGGCCTCCGCAATACTGCGTGCTGAGATATTGCAAAGAGGCACTGCTTCCGGGTATCGCGTTGCATAGTCCACCAGAACCAATATAAAGCGGTACCCTCGTGTTGACCGATCTAATGGCCCGACGAGATCCATCCCAATTCTTTCGAACAGGGTCTCGATTAATGGTAGGGGGCGCAAGGGCGCTTTTGGAATGGCCACTGGATTTACTAACTGGCATTCGTGGCACGCCGTACACCACTTACGGACGTCGCCGTGAATCCCCGGCCAATAGAATCGGGCCATTATCCGGGCGAGTGTCTTATCCTGCCTGAGGTGTCCAGCCATGGGATTAAAGTGAGCCGCCTGAAATACCAATTCCCGGCGGCTCTTTGGAATTAACAATTGGGTGACTCGCTCTTTCGTCTGAGTGTCCTGCGTCACTCGGTATAACCTATCCTTCAAAATGGAAAAATAGGGGAAGGACGGGGTGGCGTTCGGCTGGAGCGTCTGACCATTGATTACTCTCACTTGGTCAAATGCGTGTCGCAGAGTCTTGTCTCGCGATTGTTCCAGTGGGAAATCCGCGAGGGATTCCCCAATAGAAAGAGGAGGGGCCGGTGGCTCCTCACTCTGTCGCGGAGATGACGTAGACGGCTCTGCGACCGCAGCTCCAGCCAAAACGACACCGGGACCTTCCCCTGTTAACCGGCAGGACCCACTCTTTACTAGGTGTGCCATTAAACCCCGAAATCCCGGCCAATCAGTCCCCAAGATCAAAGAGTGGGTAAGGCGAGGATTAACCGCCGCCTTCACTATCGATTTTTCCCCTCTGAAATGTATGTGGACCGACACCAACGGGTAGCTGTGAATATCCCCGTGCACACACAACACCTTCACCCCTTGTGCTCCCCCTAATGCCTCGTCTTGCACCAGGCTTTGGCGGATCGAGGTCTGATTGCAACCTGAATCCACCAACACCTGATATGTAGCCCCTTGTACACTTACCGGTATGCGATATGCTCCGGCCCGATCGAGGGCAGCCTCTGGCGCATCGGGGATCCGCACCACCGCCCCCACTTCCATCGCTGCACACTGTTGCTGCAGGTGGCCCGGTTCCCCGCAGCGCCAGCAAACCGGCCCGGGCCTTCCCTCTGCAGCTGTGTTCTGGGGCTCACTCACCTGAGGGGGGGGAGAGACAGACACAAAAGGGAGAAACGGGAGGGCACCATTGGGTGTGGCGGGCCGGCTGGGGTGGAGGAATGGGGCGAGGACGGGACACGGGAGAAGGGGGGGGAGAAAGAGAGTGAGAAGAGGAGAGAGAAGATGATGTCATCCGCTGTCCTGCCGCCGGAACAGCCGCCAGATGATCCTCCGCCAGTCCCACAGCCTGATCCAGCGACGCCGGGCGGTGGCACTGGACCCACTCCGCGGTTCCAGCCGGTAAGCGGGTGATGAACTGTTCCCGCGCCACCTGGTCGATGATTCCCTCGGCGTCGCGATCTTTGGCCCTCAGCCACTGCCAGCAGGCGTCCCGGAGCTGCTGGCCGAACGCGAACGGGCTGCCGACTTCCTCCATCCGCAGCGCGCGGAAGCGCTGGCGCTGCTGCTCCGGCGTGCGCCCCACGTGCTGAAGGACAGCCCGGCGAAGGTCGGCGTAGGCCAGCCTGCGGTCGGCGGGGAGCTGTAGTGCAGCCAGCTGCACATCTCCCGTCAGGAGGGGGAGGAGGCGCGCCGCGCGCTGCTCCATCGGCCACCCCGAGGCTTCGGCGACCTGCTCGAACAATGTGATGAAAGCCTCGGGGTCGTCCTGCGGGCCCATCTTGGTCAAGGTGAGGGGAGACGGGCCCGCGGCCGGGGCGCTGGTGGACCCCGCCAACGTGAGGAGACGCCGGAACGCCTAGCGATCTTCCTGCTGGGCCAGCACCAGGGCTTCGAAGCAGCGCTCCTGCTCCTTTCGGAGCGTGACAAGTGCCTGGTGCTGGCTCTGCTGAGCCGTGGCGAGGGCGTGGACCAAGTCCGCGAACGGGGAGGATTCCATGGGGCTGCTGTGTTGGTGCTCCACCTTAATCCCGGGTTTCGGCACCACTGTAGCGCGTATCGAGTGTGGGTGGAGCACAAAGGACGGCAGGACAACGCTTGGAGGCAGATAAGGCGATTTATTTTCCCAACTTTTCAGTCTAAGTAATCTCATTCATACACACACACACTCATCTGGACCCAGGTTGCGCTCCCTCTCCTCTCTCTCTGCCTCCTTAAATAGGGAGCGGTTACTGGGAAAACACACACAAACACAGGTTAATTACAGTCAGGTGTAGCGATTCTGCCACTCACCTTCCCTGGCTCCACCCTCCTGTCACAGACCAGCGCTTGACCACGCCCCCGCTGCCACACTAACTTTCAGCTTTCGTTTAAAAAAACAAAATCACAGATTTATAACTAAATTTTTATATGGCGTAGTGATTTTAAGTTACTACTTTTGGTGAGGTAGTGGCCTTGACCCTGAGGCTTTCCGTTTAGATCAAAACACACACTTGTATTGGTTTGGGGTATGCGGACAATGGTGATCAAATATTTTGCATGATGTTTTATTACGGTTATGATTATTCTGTGAGCGCACTAATCCTTAGGTGTATAAAGTTACAACTTAAAATACAATTAGTGATAACTGTAGACCTTTTAGTGGACTATAACCTTTTTAAGGGAATGCGGTGTAGTCAACCATTTATCATGTCCCAGATCAAGCCGCCATTTTTCCACAAATTTGCAGAATTTTTGCCAAATTCTGAATATTCACATCAAAGATTTAGTTTTATCAGTATTATTTCTTTCATCATTTTATTTCAAATTAAAACCAACATCACCATTCAAAACCGTATAGTTTATTGACTGAGTATATTTAGGTGGGGTTTACATTAGACCGTATCAGCGGATCATCAGATTAACGTTTTTAAAACGATTAGCGTGCACACAGCAATGCCAATACACGATTCGCGTGCACACAGCAACGCCAATACATGGATACGCTCGGCTCCGCAGGCATCCTGCGCTCCAAATCACTCCGCCCTGAACAGCGAGTGCCCTCTGGAGGGTGCGCACTCCAGCCCTGCGCAGCTCGCAGAGCGCGCGAGTGAAGCGCACGAGCAGTGATTCAGGACTGAGCCGCTGTGTGTGTGATCCCAGTGCATATTGGGCATGCGCATCACTTACCACTTGCAAGTGGAAGGATGGCAAGCCTAAAGACAATCATAACTACACAATGGGCAGTATTTGCATCAGTATTTGCAGTATTTTCATACTTTTATACTCTTTAATGAAAGGTGATACAAGGCGGAAGTCCGCGCCGTTTTTCAGCAGTCGCGTCACATGACCAACGCCAGCGAATCAGGAAGGTGGATGTCACAGTGACGTTGTCCAATGACAACGCCAGCTAGAGCTCAGCACAGCGTATCCGCGTATTCTCAATGTTTACACAGCACTGGACCAGACACGATCCGGATTGAATACGTGGACCCTGGCGGATTCCCGTTTCCAGGCGTTTTAATGTAAACGGACAGTGCATCCGCGAAGAAAACGAGACAGATACGGTCTAATGTAAACTTGGCCTTAGTGGGGAACCCCCACAGTACCCAGTTTCTGAGACAGACCCATATGTGTGTGTGTGTGTGTGTGTGTATATATATATATATATATATATATATATATATATATATATAAGTGCTCAGCATAAATGTGTACACCCCCTTTGAAAAGTAACATTTTAAACAATATCTCAATGAACACAATTTCCAAAATGTTGACAAGACAAAGTTTAATATAACATCTGTTTAACTTATAACGTGAAAGTAAGGTTAATAATATTACTTAGATTACACATTTTTTCAGTTTTACTCAAATTAGGGTGGTGCAAAAATGAGTACACCCCACAACAAAAACTACTACATCTAGTACTTTGTATGGCCTCCATGATTTTTAATGACAGCACCAAGTCTTCTAGGCATGGAATGAACAAGTCGGCGACATTTTGCAACATCGATCTTTTTCCATTCATCAACAATTATCTCTTTTAGTGACTGGATGCTGGATGGAGAGTGATGCCCAACTTGTCTCTTCAGAATTCCCCATAGGTGTTCGATTGGGTTCAGATCAGGAGACACACTTGGCCACTGAATCACTTTCACTCTGATTCTTCATAAGAAATCCAACAGTGGCCTTAGATATGTGTTTAGTCATGTTGGAAAAGTGCACAATGACCAAGGGCACGGAGTGATGGTAGCATCTTCTCTTTCAGTATAGAGCAATACGTCTGTGAATTCATGATGCCATCAATGAAATGCAGCTCCCCGACACCAGCAGCACTCATGCAGCCCCACATAAGGACACTGCCACCACCATGTTTCACTGTAGGCACCATACATTTTTCTTTGTATTCCTCACCTTTGCAACGCCATACAGTTTTGAAGCCATCAGTTCCAAAAACATTTATCTTGGTCTCACCACTCTAGAGTATAGAGTCCCAGTAGTCTTCATCTTTGTCAGCATGGGCCCTGGCAAATTCTAGGTGGGCTTTTTTGTGCCTGGGCTTTAGGAGAGGCTTCTTTCGTGGACGGCATCCATGCATGCCATTCCTTTGCAGTGTATGCCATATTGTGTCACGGGAAATAGTCACCCCAGTTTGGCTTTCTACTTCTTTAGATAACTGCAGTGAACTTGCATGCCAATTTTCTTTAACCCTTCTCATCAGAAGACGGTCCTGTCGAGGTGTTAACTTCTGTGGATGACCTGGACGTCTCTGTGAGATGGTTGCAGTTCCATCTTTCTTAAATTTTTGTACCACTTTTGCTACAGTATTCTGACTGACAAGTAAAGTTTTGCTGATCATCTTGTAGCCTTCACCTTTGTGGTGGAAAGAAATTATTTTCTTTGGGGAATTCTGAAGAGACAAGTTGAGCATCACTCTCCATCCAGCATCCAGTCACTAAAAGAGGTCATTGTTGAAGAATGGAAAAAGATTGATGTTGCAAAATGTCACCAACTTGTTCATTCCATGCCTAGAAGACTTGGTGCCATCATTAAAAATCATGGAGGCCATACAGTACAAAGTACTAGATGTAGTAGTTTTTGTTGTGGGGTGGTGTACTCATTTTTGCACCACCCTAATTTGAGTAAAACTGAAAATGTGTAATCTAAGTTACAGTATATTATTAACCTTCCTTTCACGTTATAAGTTAAACAGATGTTATATTAAACTTTGTCTTGTCAACATTTTGGAAATTGTTTGTGCTCATTGAGATATTGTTTAAAATGTTACTTTTCAAAGGGGGTGGACTCATTTACGCTGAGCACTGTATATATATTATTGTGTGGGCTTTATCACCAATTAAAAAGGCACAATTTTCACAGCTGTTTAAGTTTTTTTTTTTTTTTTTAATCAGCTTAGTAATGCATTAAAAAGCTTATTATGCAGGTCTTCATGATGTAATTTTACATGGCAGTCACTCAGATGTGCAGCTTGTAAACAGGCAAGGCAGGCAACTGGTTGGGGCCCCCGAGAGTCGGGGCCCGAGGGCTTATTTATTTTGTTTTTTATTGTTTTTGTTTTTATTGTTCTTTACCATTGTATTTTCACATTCGGAATTTAAAAAAACTTTGGTTTCATGCATTATTCATTAGTGTCAGATTATTTATAACATATTGGTGATGAACACTGGTTAGAAGGGCCCCCTGGAAATTTTTGCTTGGGGCCACAACAGACTCTAGAATCGCCTCTGCAGTCACTGCCTGCCCAAATTAATTAATGAGTGAGTGACCAAGAAACACCACTAGACCTACAGCGACATGCCACACAGAAAAATAACAAGAAGATATCACTTTGTGTGCCACCCCTGTGTGAACAATGGTCTCAGTCTGGCCATCCCTAGAAAAATCATTTGGCTCCACCACCATCTGGATGTTGATAATTGTAGAACAGTGTTGAGAACGGTGTACAAAGGTGTCAATAATTGTGACGCAGTGTCATGTGATCTGATACGCTAAGTAATCGGGGAATCAACTCATTTTTTTTTCCAGTGGAAGTTTGAGTAACTATTCATGCACAATTTACATACTGAAAGTCTATTCTACTTTTGCAGTGGACAAAAGATCATTAAGGTGTCAATAATCGTAGCCACTATTAAAGTGGATTGTGTGTGTGTGTGTGTGTGTGTGTTTTATATATATATAATATACACACACACACACACACATACATATATGGGCGGCACGGTGGTGTAGTGGTTAGCGCTGTCGCCTCACAGCAAGAAGGTCCGGGTTCGAGCCACGTGGCCGGCGAGGGCCTTTCTGTGTGGAGTTTGCATGTTCTCCCCGTGTCCGTGGCGACTTGTCCAGGGTGTACCCCGCCTTTCGCCCGTAGTCACCTGGGATAGGCTCCAGCTTGCCTGCGACCCTGTAGAAGGATAAAGCGGCTAGAGATAATGAGATGAGAGATGAGATATATATAATAATCCCAATTCCAAAAAAGTTGGGACAAAGTACAAATTGTAAATAAAAATGGAATGCAATGATGTGGAAGTTTCAAAATTCCATATTTTATTCAGAATAGAACATAGATGACATATCAGATGTTTAAACTGAGAAAATGTATCATTTAAAGAGAAAAATTAGGTGATTTTAAATTTCATGACAACAACACATCTTAAAAAAGTTGGGACAAGGCCATGTTTACCACTGTGAGACATCCCCTTTTCTCTTTACAACAGTCTGTAAATGTCTGGGGACTGAGGAGACAAGTTGATCAAGTTTAGGGATAGGAAGGTTAACCCATTCTTGTCTAATGTAGGATTCTAGTTGCTCAACTGTCTTAGGTCTTTTTTGTCGTATCTTCCATTTTATGATGCGCCAAATGTTTTCTATGGGTGAAGGATCTGGACTGCAGGCTGGCCAGTTCAGTACCTGGACCCTTCTTCTACACAGCCATGATGCTATAATTGATGCAGTATGTGGTTTGGCATTGTCATGTTGGAAAATGCAAGGTCTTCCCTGAAAGAGACGTCGTCTGGATGGGAGCATATGTTGCTCGAGAACCTGGATATACCTTTCAGCATTGATGGTGTCTTTCCAGATGTGTAAGCTGCCCATGCCACACGCACTAATGCAACCCCGTACCATCAGAGATGCGGGCTTCTGAACTGAGCGCTGATAACAACTTGGGTCGTCCTTCTCCTCTTTAGTCCGAATGACACGGCATCCCTGATTTCCATAAAGAACTTCAAATTTTGATTCGTTTGACCACAGAACAGTTTTCCACTTTGCCACAGTCCATTTTAAATGAGCCTTGGCCCAGAGAAGACGTCTGTGCTTCTGGATCATGTTTAGATACGGCTTCTTCTTTGAACTATAGAGTTTTAGCTGGCAACAGCGGATGGCACGGTGAATTGTGTTCACAGATAATGTTCTCTGGAAATATTCCTGAGCCCATTTTGTGATTTCCAATACAGAAGCATGCCTGTATGTGATGCAGTGCCGTCTAAGGGCCCGAAGATCACGGGCACCAGTATGGTTTTCCGGCCTTGACCCTTACGCACAGAGATTCTTCCAGATTCTCTGAATCTTTTGATGATATTATGCACTGTAGATGATGATATGTTCAAACTCTTTGCAATTTTACACTGTTGAACTCCTTTCTGATATTGCTCCACTATTTGTCGGCGCAGAATTAGGGGGATTGGTGATCCTCTTCCCATCTTTACTTCTGAGAGCTGCTGCCACTCCAAGATGCTCTTTTTATACCCAGTCATGTTAATGACCTATTGCCAATTGACCTAATGAGTTGCAATTTGGTCCTCCAGCTGTTCCTTTTTTGTACCTTTAACTTTTCCAGCCTCTTATTGCCCCATCCCAATGTTTTTGAGATGTGTTGCTGTCATGAAATTTCAAATGAGCCAGTATTTGGCATGAAATTTCAAAATGTCTCACTTTCGCCATTTGATATGTTGTCTATGTTCTATTGTGAATACCATATCAGTTTTTGAGATTTGTAAATTATTGCATTCTGTTTTTATTTACAATTTGTACTTTGTCCCAACTTTTTTGGAATCAGGGTTGTGTGTGTGTGTGTGTGTGTGTGTGTGTGTGTGTGTGTGTATATATATATATATATATATATATATATATATATATATATATATACACACACACACACACACACACACACACGCACAAAAATAACAAAAATTTCCAGGGGGCCCTTCTGACCAGTGTTCATCAACAATATGTTATAAATAATATGACACCGACGAAAAATGTATGAAACCAAAGTTTTTTAAATTCCAAATGTGAAAATACAATGGTAAAGAACAAATTTATATATATATATATATATATATATATATATATATATATATATATATATATATATATATATACAGGTAGTCGTCGACTTACGACCTATGCGACTTACGACCGATCGACTTTACGACCGTCTGGTTATGACTGGCAAGTGTTTCCCAGGTGAGCTATCTGAGCATACGACAGTTTCTGCCCCAGCTCCTGGCAGCACCTCTCGCCGCGTACAACAGTTTCCACCCCAGCTCCAGGCACATGTGCAGTCTCTCTCGCGCTCCCTCGCGGACTCCGTCATACAGTTTCCGCCCCAGCTCCTGGTTTATGAAACGAGCAAATGCTCCCACCAGCCCGAGCTCTGCAACAGCTGATGATGACATAGACGACCCACAGCCAAGCACCAGTGATGCCAGCGGTCACTAAATTTTGTATTTTGCTATGTTTTACATTTGCTGGCACACCTGCTGAGCACTCCCACCCCCATCTAAAAAAAATAATTTTAATATTGCAGATACCGAGATATGCCCACCATTTTTTAATTTAATTAATAGGGCTTAAAAATTAACAAAATAAATTATGTGTGATTGAGCTGAAGACTTTATGGTATAAATTTATATTTAATAGTAGGTCCTAGCTTAAGTTTTGTTGTTGTTGTTCGTGACATGAATGTAGTGAAAAGCAAGCTGGGCGAGTCCTGTTGGGTTTTAACAGGTCACAGAAACTTCATGCATCGACATAACAGCATGGGAAATAAAGCTGGACCGGCGGACCTTGACCGGTAATTTTCGCATTTGTCCGTCTGTATTTCAAAAGCATTGGCCTAGATGGCCCATAAAAATTTGTAAAGATATGGGTCTAATCTACTTCTAATTTTTTTCCAAATATTACACCGGGCAAATACATTTGGTCGTAACACGGCCTGTGATTGGTGGATCGCGCCTCGATGAATGACAAGTCGCCTCTCATCAGCAAGTAGTTCATTCTGGCCTGACACCACGCAATGCTGTTATCAGCTGGGTAGGTTCACCACTAATATTAAAAGAAAATAGACTACTATAGGTTTTGGACCCTAACAAAGTTCTTTTTGTTTTTTGTTTTGTTTTGTTTTTGTTTTGTTCTCCCCCATTGTTTTTTAACCCTCTGGGGTTGTGTGCTTCACCAGTGAAGCTCGGCAGGTTTAGAATGAGTAGGTCATGGATTTTAGATAAATATCTTCAAGTTTTTATCATACAAGCATGATAAACATATTGACAAACTTTATACTTTACACCTTCCTATCAGGGGCGATTTCTCAGAGACAACAAGGGAAGCCGAGCTTCCCCTAAAATTCTCTCCCCAAACTGCGGCATCTATGACGTTGAATTCTCATTAAAACAATAACTTGCATAACATAATATATGCCCAAGATTGTATTTACGTTCATAACTATCCTGTAACTTATTTGAGTGATGTCTGATGAACTTGCAGTTCGCTACGAGAATCACCTTTGCTGCCAGGCTGTAACCAGTGTTGCCAGATACTGCTGATGTTTTCCAGCCAAAATATGTTCAAAACCCGCCAAAATGCTCTTAAAACCGCACAATCTGGCAACACTGGCTGTAACCTTTCTTATTTCAATGGGCTCTATGCGCTGGCAGCTGGGTATCCGTTGCAGTCTACGAGACGGCTCTGAACAGCCAATTTCGGCTAGTTGTCACATCACACATCACATTATCTCTAGCCGCTTTATCCTTCTACAGGGTCGCAGGCAAGCTGGAGCCTATCCCAGCTGACTACGGGCGAAAGGCGGGGTACACCCTGGACAAGTCGCCAGGTCATCACAGGGCTGACACATAGACACAGACAACCATTCACACTCACACCTACGGTCAATTTAGAGTCACCAGTTAACCTAACCTGCATGTCTTTGGACTGTGGGGGAAACCGGAGCACCCGGAGGAAACCCACGCGGACACGGGGAGAACATGCAAACTCCACACAGAAAGGCCCTCGCCGGCCCCGGGGCTCGAACCCAGGACCTTCTTGCTGTGAGGCGACAGCGCTAACCACTACACCACCGTGCCGCCCCTCGGCTAGTTGTTATTGGTTAAAATCGACAAAATCGTCACTTCCAGGGAAGCCGGGCTTCTCTGGGACTAAACGAGACAGTGGGAGGGACAAGAAGCCGGGCTGATGAAGAATTATTGGAGGTAGTGTTTGAAAGACATGAGGAGGGCAGGCTCTGTACTTCGGCATCGGCGAGGAACACGGAAGTATGATCAGTCACCCTGCATTCATGTGCTCTGGGAAGATGATATTTTCCAGTTGGGAAGTGGTATTTACCAGTGTGTTGTGTTCACATGCTTTTGTTGTGGTTGACAAATTAAAGATGGTGGACCAGATTCAGAAGGCCTGTTATTTGGCTAAAACAATTATAGATTGCCTTATTCATCAGCTGCAGCAGGAATATGAGTTAGCAAAAGTCAAAAGGTGAATACATGCTGAATATTTCCTGATCATGACAAGGAGATTTTCTTAACACATTGAATGCCACGCAGTTTTCTTTGGACAGCCACAGAATATTTTATATTAGGCTATAATATGTATAAATATATACATATTATAATAATATAATATACATAACATGACTCGTTTAAAAGGTGAGAGTCAGCTTTCCGTAGGTGAAAACCACTTCTTTCTTGGTTCATAAGCTAGGTCAAGCTAAGCAAGGGTTAAATTTATTTCAAAATGACTGTTTTTTTTTTTTTTTTTACTAGAAACGGAGATAATAGTGTCTTTTGTTACATCCCAGTTCAAATTGAGGAACACAATGTGTTTTCACGCCCCAACAAGAAGTCCAGTTGCTTCCAAGTGAATTTTTTTTTTTTTGAGAAAAACACCCGGATCAGTCAGTCAGTGCTAATTTTTACAGCCATTCTGAATATGTCTCACCTGACGTGCATTTGTACTCCAACTTTGGAAATTTGATGGCAGTAAAGTTCCCAAGTCCTTCCGTATGTCCCATGACTAGCAAAGCATTGGCCAAAGCCTTCTGTCGAGTATCGTATATCTCCGGCTCTGGCATTGGCGAGACTGCATATGTTTTGATAAACCCACGAGACATGACATGATCAGGAAGTGCGTGATTTGATACTTTGTTTATACTGTAACAATCACATACTGTGTTGTGATAAAACGCCCAGATGACATACACATATATTAGAAGTGAATATAATTTTAAAAAATAGTCCAAAGAGGTAGAAAGATGATATTTAACGTGAATTTACTTTCTAATCTAAAGACTCACCATCCTTCACTGCCTGGAAGACCTAGACAATCCTGGGGTTTTAAAAACTGGAACCGCCTGGAGTACTCTCCTTGACATGCAGGACAGAACTTTCAAGAGCCACCTGAGGGTTACCAGAGAGCAATTTCACCTACTCTGTGATCAACTGAGGCAGCATGGCTTGACAGATGACAACTCAACAGGAGGTCCAGCCAGAATCCCTGTGCAGAAAAAAGTGGTGATGGTGCTCTGGTATCTGGCAAACCAAAACTGTTTTCGTGAGCTGGCAGATAAATTTGATGTGAGTCAGGGAGCAGCCCATAATGTCATAATGAAAATGCTTGACCGAATCTGTGCCATTGCAGAACACCACATTGTCTGGCCAAATGACTGCCAGAAGGCAGTCCAAGCAGCCTTATTCAAAAGGCTGTGTGGAATAGATGGGATAGTGGGAGCAATTGATGGATGTCATATTAGAATCCAGCGACCACCTGTTAGGGGGGGGGATTATTTAAACAGGAAGGCCTACTATTCTGTGCTGTTGCAGGGCATTGTTGACGACCAGGGGAGGTTCATAGATATTTTTGCTGGGCCACCTGGAAGAGTACATGATGCACGCATGCTGAGGCTATCCCCATTCTTCGCAGATCATGTACAGAAGTTAGGAGACTACAAATTACTGGGGGATGGTGCATACCTTTGCAATGCCTTCCCCTTCATTGTCACTCCAAAAAGAGATAATGGGGCATTGGGAGAGGGTGACCTGCGCCGAAATGGAATGATTTGCAGAGGGAGGGTAGTAGTGGAACAGGCATTTGGCCGCTTGAAGTGCAAGTGGAGACGCCTCCGTGACATACAAAATTGTCGCGTGGATGTGATCGTGAAAATAATTGTAGCAGCTTGTGCACTTCACAATTTCTGCATTGGAGAGTCTGAAATTACATGTGATGAGCATCCCCACGGGTGCCCTCGAGAAGGGGATGACAATGAATAAGTCTGCTACAGTAGTTGAATGTGAATATTTTACAAGCCATACTCATTTATAATCACAGGCCTTCCATTTCATCCCCTGACATGTTTACTTAAAGCAATGTTTATCAAAGTTAAAGCAATTCCTAAAGTGACAAAGTTAATAGGCTTAAGTTAAAGACATTACGTTTAAATGATAAAGATGGAAAAGAAATTGGACAGTGGTGTGTTTCCTTATTGTTTATTAAAACTCTTTTCCACAACAATGCAACACTTGTCACATACTATTTGTGAATATATATATATATATATATATATATATATATATATGCATATATACACACCACACCTTTCTTTTTTTCTCATTTTTCCTTCTTATGAATCTATTAAGTTATTTGTAAAAGACTTTTACATTCTAAAAGACACTTGAAATGAACTCTGAAGTAAACTAATTTCAAAAAACATTACAAAAAAAAGCACACACCCCAAAAAAGTTATTGTTGCTCACGTACATTCTGCAGCATCTGCTTGAATAAAGCATTGGTGGTTTTGATTTGCTCCATCATTTCTTCATGACGACGCTGTGCTGCCTCCTCACATTCCTTAAAGCAGGTGATGACCCGTGTGACAGTCTCCTCCCCACGCTTCCTTTTCTGTGCAAAAGGTGGGCGTGAGGTTGAAGTCCCCTCAGAATCGGAGGACTGGGCTGTGGGAGAAGACAACTCGCCTTCCTCATTAGATGAGTCGTGCTGCATCAAGGGTTGCTTCATTGGCTTGATGGCTTCAGGCCGCCTAACAGTGATGCCCTTCGATGTGCCAACAACAGGGAAATCAATGTCATGTTGTCCCCCCAGGAGTTCCCCCATTTCTTTGTAAAACTGGAATTTAGTTGGGCCTTTCCCTGTGGATGTGTTGTTATCTACAGCCTTTTTGTAGCCATCTTCAAGGGTGGTCCACTTCCTAGCTACCCTGTCGACATCGAACTGCATTTGGAACTGGTTTTTGAGCTTCTCCGAAACTTCCTGCCAGAAGGACCGCTTCTTCCCCCTTGCCATCTTGATTCTTTTGTTCAGCTCAGTTAGATTGCCAGGCAGTTCGGCTTCATCCTTTAGGAGGTGTTCCCTCATTACATCTATGAGGTACAGGGTGTGCTCTCTGGAGAACACCTGGTTCACAGGCAGCTCTGCAGCAATGTTCTCTAGAATAGGACAGACAGACAGAGATCATAAACGGGTAAATGACATTTTTTTAGTAGCAGACGTCAGGCAGTACAACCACAGCTAATGCCCATAAGTTCATTAATAATTGGTAATTAATGTACAAGCAATGAATGTGCTTCTTAGCCATTGCAGTAAAAACAAAATAATCATGTAATCTATACAATAGTGGCATTAGCTGTGGTTGCACTATCCTGACTTCTGCTACTACAAAAACGTCAATGACCCAAACAAGAAAATGTAATTCCAAGGAATTGAGTGCATGATGTGGGCTTTGAAATATATGGCTGCATTATAATATTGGTTGTTAGGTACACGTAGATGGTGATGGAACTGGGATGGCTTGATAGAGGATACTTTAATGTTGTGTGGCTGCTGCAACTCTTATTTCTCTGCATGTTATAATTTCACTGCATGTTTTACTTTGTAATTCTATGCATGTGACAAATAAAACTCCTTGTATCCTTGTACAGTTGTGAGAACAGGCAATCACCTGTTGTAGACCTGCGGGGTACAATCTGCAGAGCAGTGGTGAAGTCAGCATCCACATACAATGTGTGTTCCCCTTCCCGTTGGTAGAGGGTTTGCGACACTGGTTGGGTCATCCCCTCGTCCCAGAACAGCATGTCGTCGCTGGCGTAAACTACAGACAAAAAACTTTCACTTGAGTAAATTCCATAACAGTTCATACAAGGACGCGGAGCAATCGTTAGCAATAGCGTCTGCTCTGGATAGGTAAAAACAAACCATAACACATTTTTAAAGGAAACGGATTTCTAACGTATTATATTACACTTGTTAATGACGCAACATTGCATAGACACCAAAAACTACCCACTAGCACTAGTAAAAAAAACTTTAATAGCGTACAATGCTTACCATTCAAATGTCTTGTACCGCTCGCCGCCATGTTGAAAAGGTTAAAGTTCATCTCATCTCGGCAACTCGTGTATCAAAATTTTCTACGAGTTGCCCAGTGGAAAATACCACAAGAGGGGGCGTTCATGTGTGTTTTCCATGTCGGCGTTTGGTATTTACCATAATTCCCATAGCACATGAACGCAGCATCAGTCCCTAGCGGATGTCGAGAAAGTGTAGTCGTGTGCCAAAGTGCTGTCTGAATTTCTTTTCATATAAACGTTTCTTCTCATTGATGTCTCTGTACATTACTCTGTAAATAAATGTAAATATTACTCGTTGTGCTCCGTTAACTTTCATCCATTCTATCAGTTTGATCATTCATGAATTCACTCGTTTATTTCATTTGTAGTTCAATCTGGTTGTAGGCTAGCTTGAGCCTTATTGGGATCTGCAGTGCTAGCTGCTAACAGAAATTGGTGAAGTCTCTGGAAAGCACAACCAGCTAGTACGACAGGGTCACAGACCATTTTCTGGAAAAGGAGCGGAGGGCAGAATTTGTGCATAAATAGTGTGCATCATATAATGTTCATGAATCTGAAGTGTGTATATTGTTCAGTAATGTTAAGAGAATGGTGGGCTCTGTGTTATAGGTTATACCTGGGTATAATATTCAAGGTTCTGTGTGTTGCATAGCCTACCTGGTTATGAATTTCCAGACTGTGTTGCAGAAGATGTTCAAGGATGTGTTGCACAGCTGGGTGTTGTGTTAAAGACTCTGTGTTGCATATCAGGGTATGATTGTTCAAGGCTCTTCGTTGAATAGCCAGTGATTTTTGGATGTTTGATATTTTTGATTAAGGATATGAGGCACTAGCCTGGCAAGCCAGACTATAACATGAAATGTACAAGCAAAAATACTTTCTGCCACTAGGTAGGGTTGTCTAGTTCACTATGCTAATGGGGCACACCTTTCTATGCTTTGATATCTGGCCTACAGGTTTTACGATGAATACGTAAAATGGGCTTCCCCTGTTTTAAAAACCAGCAGCCGCCACTGCTTCCTATGTGCCCACTGCCAAATAATATTATATATTTTTAAATTGCCTAAATTAGATGAAACATAAAACTTTTCACCTTACTCAGTTCCACTGGAGTCAGAGCGCTGAGCACACACTTACACATTCATAAAAGATTATTCACATGATAATGGCATGATAATCACTTTCACTCTTTTGGCTTCAGATTGTTTTGTGGTGTTTTCTTCTATTTTCTAAGTTCTAGTCCAGCAGATTTTAGTCTGAACACCAAATGATATGACCATGTCTAGTTTTGAGTCATGTTAAGTCAATTTGTTAGCAAAGTTACTTAGAATCTCGTACTCAAAATTTTTAACTCTATTATGTAAGAATATTTGTATTGTTGATTACTAAATTTCTTAGACTATAAAAAAATAGTCATTGCTGACATAATGTTTCATGAGGGTTATTATAGTGCCTATATATGAGTACCAGTAAGTTGTAACCAGTTGGAACATCCTTGCCTCCCATACTTTTTTCTAGAAATGGAACTGTGTGTGCTAATGTTTTCTTGGGTAGAACTTTAAACATGTTTTTCTTGAATCTTCTGACATTTTCTTGTAAATTATGTTCAATTTGTAGTGTAATTAGCAACTAATGTCTTGTGTAATTTAGCCTTTGAAGATCACAAATGTGCCTGGAAATAGCTGAGAAACCGTCTTCAGGCATCTAAAGCCCTTCAGCTTCTGGGGCCCTAAGGCGGGCCCCAGACCCCCGACCACATTGTTCTGGGCCTTTGGCCCGTCATTCGGACAGCCTGAAATTTGGACAGATAGACAAAATTTCAGACTCATCTGTCCTGTGACAGTTTGCTTAAAATTCCAGTGAGCTCAGATTGCAGTTGCTAAAATAGTATTAATTTACTGATATAAGGTGTTTTGTGATCAGTGTACTACACTGTAGTGTGTCATGTGGTAATGCATTATGACCATATTACTCCAATTCTAAGGTCCCTTCACTGGCTTCCAGTAAGCTACAGAATTGACTTTAAAGTATTGCTGCTGGTATACAAATCTCTAAATGGTACAGGGCCCAATTACCTCTCTGATATGTTGCAGCAGCCTAACCCAATCAGATCTACCAGATCAAAACAGAAAAATTTACTATTAAAACCAGTTGTTAAAACAAAGTATGGTGAAGCAGCTTTTAGCTACTATACAGTACAGCTATGGAACCAACTGCCAGAGGACATTAAAAATGCTCCTGCTGTTGGCAGTTTCAAATCTAGGTTAAAGACCAAGCTGTTTTCAGATGCTTTCTGTTAAATAATTAATATTGTCTTCTTTACATTTTTTATAATCTTTACTTTCTCTGCATGTTTTAAATTTACTTTAATTTTAACTTTATTCTATTTTATTCTTTATTCTATTCTGCTGGTTTCTTTTTTTCTCCTCCTATTTGAACTTCTACTTCATTTTATTATTTTATTTCTACTATTGTTTAATTCTTATTATTTTCTTTTAATTTTAATTCTTTTAATTAATTGTTTTAGAATAAAAATAAAATTATTTTATGTAATTTTATTTCTCTATTGTTTACTGTTTTTGTTTTTACTTCTGTAAAGCACATTGAACTGCCATTGTGTATGAAATGTGCTATATAAATAAACTTGCCTTGCCTTGCCATACAACTTTCATAAATATTACCATATATCAGTTGCAATTATGTTCTCCACCTATACTTGCAACTCTGACAATATCATTTTCAGTGACTAATAAAATGGTTTTGAAAGTTCCTACTTTTAAAACATTTTTGATATGGTAAGTTTCTTTCAGAGATTTCATACAACATGTCTCTGACAGCTCAAAATGCATCTCCAGGCATGTAAAAACTGCACAGTTTCCAGGGGACTCTCATGGTCCGCCCGGCCTTACTTGGTTGATGCCACCCTTCCCATTTTCCTGGATCTGCCCCTGACTTGGGCTATGATGTTGTTCAGGAAAACCACATTAGCTTGACAATGGATCTTAGGAGGTAATTAAAGACACTCTTGGCCTTAAAAGCCCACCCCTGGATTGTTTACCTGTCTTCACTTGTATTAATAAACACACCTTCTGCACTTGCATCCATCTGCCAACCATCTCTAACAGAATACTTCGCACTCCCTGACAAAGAGAATGCACATTCACCTGTTCATACCTCATGTTCAGGAACAAATTAATGTTAATGGCGTTAAAACAGCCGCTGTCAAATGCTGTGGTTGGAGTTTTGTTCTCAGACTTGACTCAAAATTTTTTTAATGATTTGCACTTGACTCAGACTTGAACACTGGGGACTCGAGACTGGACTTGGACTCAAGGTTTAGTGACTTGATTACGACACTCTCATATTCATGTCCTACCAGTTTCCCACAATAGACCATCCTGAATGTCTTCTCTCCTTTCCTGAGAGAGAGGCTACCAATTCTTAAATCTTTATATAAGCATGAGTGTTATGAATTAGTTTATGAAGAACTTATTTTTTTAATTATTTGGAATCAGTTATTTTGTTGTTTTTTTTAATTATTTGGAATCAGTTATTTTGTCCCTGGACGCCTCCCTGGGGAGGTGTTCCAGGCATGTCCCCCCGGGAGGAGGCCCTGGGGAAGACCCAGGACACGCTGGAGGGACTATGTCTCTCGGCTGGCCTGGGAACGCTTCGGTGTTCTTCCCGAGGAGCTGGCCGAGGTGTCTGGGGAAAGGGAAGTTTGGGTTTCCATGCTCAGACTGCTGCCTCCGCGACCCGGCCCCGGATAAAGCGGAAGAAGACAAGACGAGACGAGTTATTTTGTTGCCAAAAAAATATCTTGAGTCATTCTTTTTATTTAACTGATGTTTGAATATTATGTTGAAAATTGAATATTATGAATAATATCATGTTGGTAATATTTATATTACCAACATGATGTTTTTACTGCTTGACTTTCTTTTTTTAATGTATATGTTTCTTTTGTTTGACAACATTTACTTGTATTCAAATAAACAAGATTGCTTCCGCACAGATTGCTTTTCAGATGTTTTTTTCTGACCGTCTGGTCAACTATGATACTGTCGTTGACTCTGGTACTTTAGATGGTAACTAAATCACACTTGTTTTGTTACATTTTACTTCAGTTAAATACCTCTTCACTTCAGTTAACAGTATCTCTTTACAGATTGTTCAGTCTTTTAAACGTTTTTACATAATGTGGCTTAAAAATTACAAATTCAATATAACCTTGTTTTCTGATGAAAGACAGTCATAATGCCACACACTCCTGTACACAATAGCTGTTGTAAACCTTAAAATGATTATTTTTTTGAAAATACAAAGACAATTTTTATAAGTATTGCTTCTAAAACATGGAAACTTCCCAAATAGTTTTAAACACATGAAGGCTCATATTATGGAGTTAGAAAGCTGCCATAATGTTTTACAATTGCGCCACAATTTTCAAACATACAGAATGTGTGTGGGTTTTTTTTTTAACATGCCTCACGATTCATAAATATACACACCATGCTTGAAAAATAAATTAACACACACCTCTCAAACAAACACAATGTCTCTGCAAATACAAAACACAGTGATAATACAATGCAATGTGTTTTGCAGATACAAATGCTACTTACAAACAAGTGCAGGGCAGGTTCCACAAATGTAAAGAAAGAACACAAATAAATAAGCAACATTTTTGCATGGCTGTGTCATCAGTTTTACAAATGCAGCACAATTTTTACAAATTTTCTACAAATGCAGATCAACACACTCATTTTCTCATAAATTGGCTGAGCACAAAAACAGCAGGTGGCACCAAAAGGGCATCTAACTTCCATTCAGCTCATTTCACCTTCCAAAGGAGTTGCCTTGGATTTCTTCAGCTCCAGTAAACTTGGCTTTATTTATGTTCCATTTTAATAATATTAGTTTAACGTTAGTTATTTTAAGCTAACATTAGTTGTAGTAAAGTGATCAATACATTCTCTGTTGTATCTCATCTCTCATTATCTCTAGCCGCTTTATCCTGTTCTACAGGGTCGCAGGCAAGCTGGAGCCTATCCCAGCTGACTACGAGCGAAAGGCGGGGTACACTCTGGACAAGTCGTCATGTCATCACAGGGCTGACACATAGACACAGATAACCATTCACACTCACATTCACACCTACGGTCAATTTATAGTCACCAGTTAACCTAACCTGCATGTCTTTGGACTGTGGGGGAAACCGGAGCACCCGGAGGAAACCCACGCAGACACGGGGAGAACATGCAAACTCCGCACAGAAAGGCCCTCGCCAGCCACGGGGCTCGAACCCGGACCTTCTTGCTGTGAGGCGACAGCGCTAACCACTACACCACCGTGCCGCCCGTCTCTGTTGTATCAGCATTGCTAAACATATGATGGATAGTTTGGGAAGAAGAACATTTCGAAATGTTTCAGGTTTTACACCAAAAGGTATACTGTAGTATCCAGTCATTTTTAACACTCTTCTCTCCTCCCGCCTTGAAACTGTATTGTATTTGATGTGTTGTATTTGAAAAGCATGGTGTGTATTTGCAAATTGTGGGGCATTTAAAAATGACATTCGGTGTATTTGCATATTGCAGGGCATTTGTAAACAATTCTGGCAGCTTTCTAATGCCATATAATATGAGTCTTTGATGCCATTGTCAAGTAACCAGCAGAAATGGATGCAGGTGCAGGTTGATGTTTTATTTTAAAAATCAGATGAAAAAGATGCAACAATCAAAGAGTCCAAAATGGCTTTTAAAAAAAACAATCAGGAAAAGCGCAGGCTGCAGGATTGGATGTGGGCTGGGTTGGCTGTCCAACCCAGCCCACCACAACCCTTGTATGTCATTGCCCCCATGTATGGTACATATGTGACATCTCTCTCTGTCCACATCCAACCCTGCAGTCTGCAGAGACATGTACTTGTGCAAAGTGGGTGAATGATTCAGGTAACCTAGTTTGTAGTTCATGGCACTAATCAAAACCAACTCAATTTTGCATTAGTTTCTTCTGCAGCAGTGAATTCTGGGAATTGGAGGTTCAGGCTGGAGCAGGCCGTGACATACCAGCTGCACATTTTGTCTGTGATTCTGTTGTAATCGGTCAATAATACAGTAATCAATCAAAGGTACATTTTTCTAAAAGTATCTAAAATATCATTTTTGATTAAATTTTGCATTTGGTGGATATGCTGTGTTTGGATTATGCAGGCTATTAAAAAAAACAAGCAAACAGAATTTTCACTGAAATAATTTTGTGTTTTTCACTTTCTGACTGATGCCAAGTGTACCATCACTGTCATTACTGTATGTGGATGCCTGCCAAAGTATTACAATAAGCCTCTTCATCTGACTTTTAATTTAATTTTTATTTGAATTATTTTTATTATTTTGGAGACCCCGCTTACAAAACCAAAGCAATATGTGTTGTTTACTTTAACATTATCACTGTGTCATATTTGAATTAAATTTTATTACAAATACAGTTACTGCAGTAGCTAGTTTTGTAAGTGGCCAAGTTCACATTTACTGAGGTTGTATTTCACCCTAGATTTAATCCAGAACTTCACCACATCCTGTCATACTCTGACAGAAAAGTTAATACACTCCGTACATATATTCAGAACAGCAAACAAATGGATTGCTCCTATAGTGTGGGTCATAGCAGTGCTTCTGTTTTAACATTTTAAAATCTTTAATTTGTCAACTCTGCCCAGATTTTTAACCTGACCCAATTAAGCCAAGACATTTATGTAGATCATTTAATGACAAAGATCTCTGTGAAATGTTCAGTTCACTTTCACTTCAGTTTTGCAGCACAGACCTGTACGAAAACCGCTTAATCACATGGTCCATTTTGAAAACTGCAAGCCACAACATGTTTCCTTGAAAGTTGTGTGGGTGGTAGAAGAGAGCAACTGGACTTGTTTGAAGATTCTTGAAAACGTTTCACCTCTCATCCGAAAGGCTTCCTCAGTTAGGGAGCATCAGGTATTTCTCCTCTCATGGATCATAATAGAATCAGAATCAGAATTCTGATGGCTGCATAGTAAGTGGCTGATAAAAGATGTCTTAGACCCCCACCTCTATTCAGTGATGGCCGTTCCAGGTTGACAAAAAAGAACGATCCTCTCTGGCTAAAATGTCTGCCAGTTTTCTGGAAGTCCTCTCATACTCCCGCACCAGTCAAAGGGATCTCATCCCAAAGTGCGTAGAAACATGTCTGTGAAGATTCTCAGTCATCCAGGTCATAGTAAACTGTGGGTGGTAGAAGAGAGCAACTGGACTCGTTTGAAGTTTCCTTGAAAGTGTAACTTTATTCCCACATCTGAGTCTAAATCCATCCACTGCATAATTTTTTAAAACATTCCAAAAAAGTGGGCAGGTGCTTGAAAGGGGGTGATGAAGGGCTGTTGATTTGTGAGACAGGAGAATGATCAGTCTCAGTCAGCATATATTTGAAAATGAGCGGGGTGTCACAGACTCCCACTCAAGGGTGGGAAGGTGGGCCGTCCACCTCTGGTTCATAAAAATTTCATGATGGAGAGAAGTACCAAACAGCAAACTCTGTCAGCATCGGCCTTGCAAAGTTCAGGATGACTATAACCAGTATATGGCATTTTGAGCCGATTTCAACCCATAAAATGCTGATTTTTATAAAAACAGTAATTTGTTATTGTAACAGTCCATGTAGGTGGGTGGAGCACAGAAGTACGGCAGGACAGAACTATTTAACAAAACTCTCTTTTATTTTGCACTTTTCAGATGCAAACACACACTCAGACACACGCACACACATCAGCCGTCTGGTTGTGGAGAGCCTCCCTCTGCTCTCACTCTCTCTCCTTAAGAAGGGCACGGTCACTGGGAAGACACACACAAACACATCAATTAACAACAGGTGTAGTGATTCTGCCACTTAACTTCCCTGACTCTGCCCTCCTGTCACAGACCGATGCTAGACCACGCCCCCGCTGCCACATACCCCCACCGCTCGACTCAGGCCGGGCAGCCGTCCGGCCCGCAGCTGACTTCCCCCCCCCTTGACGGGAGAGGAAGTCCGCCACGACCATCTGCGCCCCCGGCCTGTGGATCACCTTGAAGTTAAAGGGTTGGAGTGCCAGATACCAAGGGGTGATCCGCGCATTGGCATCCTTCATGCAGTGGAGCCACTGGAGGGGCGCGTGGTCCGAACAGAGGGTGAAAGGGCGTCCCAGCAGATAGTACCGGAGGGCGAGGACCGCCCACTTGATCGCCAGGCACTCCTTCTCGATGGTACTGTAGTGGCCCTCACGCACCGACAGCTTGCGGCTAATGTACAATACGGGGCGATCCTCCCCCTCCACCTGCTGGGACAAAATGGCCCCCAGCCCTCTGTCGGACGCATCCGTCTGCAACATAAAGGGGAGAGAAAAGTCAGGGGAGTGTAAAAGTGGCCCCCCACACAGTGCAGCCTTAACCTTAGAAAAAGCCCGCTGGCATTGCTTCGTCCACTGGACCGGATCTGGTGCCCCCTTTTTAGTCAGATCAGTCAGCGGGCTGGTGACGTCTGAATAATTAGGTATAAACCTACGATAATAGCCAGCCAGCCCCAGGAACTGTCTCACCCCCTTTTTGGTCTTGGGCCTTGGGCAGGCCGCAATCGCTGCAGTCTTGTTAATTTGGGGACGCACCTGCCCGTTGCCCAAGTGGAAGCCCAGATACCGTACTTCCACCCGCCCAATCGCACACTTCTTCGGGTTGGCCGTGAGACCTGCCCGCCTCAGCGACCTAAGGACGGCCCTCAGGTGTTGTAGGTGCCGCGGCCAGTCATTACTATAAATAATTATATCGTCTAAGTACGCGGTCGCATAGGTGGCGTGGGGGCGGAGGACCCTGTCCATCAGCTGCTGAAACGTAGCAGGTGCCCCAAACAGCCCAAAAGGAAGTGTGACGAATTGGTGTAAGCCGAACGGTGTGGAAAAGGCCGTTTTTTCACGGGATAATGGAGTCAAGGGGATCTGCCAATAACCCTTTGTTAAATCCAGTGTTGAGTAAAAACAAGCCGTGCCTAGCCAATCGAGCAACTCATCAATACGAGGCATTGGGTACGCATCGAATTTAGACACCATGTTGACTTTTCTTTAGTCCACACAGAACCGGACCGACCTGTCGGCCTTGGGTACCAAGACCACTGGGCTGCTGCAGTCACTGTGGGACTCCTCGACGATGCCCATTTCGAGCATGGCCTCAAGTTCTTCCCAAACCACCTTTTTCTTGTGTTCGGGTAACCTGTAAGGGCGGCTACGCACTACCATCCCCGGGGGCGTCTCAATGTGGTGCTCTATGAGGTTAGTGTGGCCGGGCAGGGGTGAGAACACGTCCGAAAACTCGGTCTGCAACTGGGCAACCTCCACGAGTTGGGTCGGGGAGAGGTGGTCTCCACAGGGGACCAGAGAGGGACGTGATGCTAATGTTCCTTTTTGAACCTCCGGCGCCAGCTCCGCCTTCTCTGGAACCACCGACACCAACGCCACGGGGACCTCCTCGTTCCAGAGTTTGAGTAGGTTGAGGTGATAAATCTGTAGCGCCCCACCCCTGTCCGTTCGCTTCACCTCATAGTCGACGTCCCTGACTCGCCGTGTGACCTCAAAGGGTCCTTGCCACTTGGCGACTAATTTAGAGCTTGATGTGGGCAACAGTACGAGTACTTTCTCTCCCGGTGCAAATTCTCTAAGGCGCGTACCCTTGTCGTACAGGCGGGTTTGCAGTTCTTGGGCCTGCCGCAAATTCTCCTGGGTTAGCTGTGTGAGTGTGTGGAGTTTTGCACGCAGGTCAATAACGTATTGAATTTCATTTTTGCTTGGTGAAGGTCCCTCCTCCCAATTTTCTCGCAGCACGTCTAAAATGCCACGTGGCTTACACCCATATAATAATTCAAACGGGGAGAACCCCGTGGAGGCTTGGGGGACCTCTCGCACTGCAAAGAGCAAGGGTTCGAGCCATTTATCCCAGTTACGTGTGTCCTCACTTACAAATTTCTTAATTATGTTTTTAAGGGTGTGATTAAACCGTTCCACTAAGCCGTCCGTTTGTGGGTTATAAACGCTGGTGCGGATCGGCTTAATACCTAATAACCCATACAGTTCATTCAGTGTTCGTGACATAAACGAGGTGCCTTGATCAGTCAGAATCTCTTTCGGGATTCCAACTCGGGAGATGACGCGGAAGGACGCCTCCGCAATACTGCATGCTGAGATATTGCGAAGAGGCACTGCTTCCGGGTATCGCGTTGCATAGTCCACCAGAACTAATATAAAGCAGTACCCTCGTGTTGACCGATCTAATGGCCCGACGAGATCCATCCCAATTCTTTCGAACGGGGTCTCGATTAACGGTAGAGGGCGCAAAGGAGCTTTTGGAATGGCCGCTGGATTTACTAACTGGCATTCGCGGCATGCCATACACCACCTATGGACATCGCCGCGAATCCCCGGCCAATAGAATCGGGCCATTATTCGGGCTAGTGTTTTATCCTGCCCTAAGTGTCCAACCATGGGATTAAAGTGAGCTGCCTGGAATACCAATTCCCGGTGGCTCTTCGGAATTAAAAGCTGCATGACTCGCTCTTTCATTTGAGTGTCCTGCGTCACTCAGTATAATCTATCCTTCATAATCGCGAAGTAGGGGAAGGACGGGGTGGTGTTCGGCTGGAGCGTTTGACCATCAATTACTCTCACTTGGTCAAAAGCATGCCGCAGAGTCTCGTCTCGCGATTGCTCTAATGGGAAATCCACGAGGGATTCCCCAATAGAGCACTTGCATGTGACGTCACAGCTGATCCAGATTGTGACAGACGCCATCGTGTCAGTCAAACGCCATATTCCGCTTTCTACTTCTACTTCTGGTTCTACTTCTGCTTTTACTTCTACCTTTTCTTCTGGAAAACCCTACTATATACAATTCTACTACAACAGCTGCGGCTACAAGCTCTCCCTACCTGTGCACGTTTTTTATGTTTTTTGTGTGTATTTTTGCGTGTTGTTCGTCTGTACCGGACTTCAATATCCACTACAACCGTATGGACTTACTGGACATTGGTTTCCAGCAGAAAATGACGGTTTGTAGCGATTTCCATCGCATGCACAACATTCCAGACGAGAAAAAAGAAAAAAACATTCCGGACGAGATAGCGAGACCAGCGGGGTCTCCGTGGATTGTTATCGGAAGCAAAGCGAAGGAGGCGGTGCCGGGAGCGGAAGAAAAAGCGAGGTTGCAGAGCCGGCCTGTTGACTAAGCTCAGAAAACAGCCACTCAAATCTCCACTGCCAAGCCTCTACCTCTCCAACGCCAGATCCATGTAAACAAGACGGACGATTTGGAATTACCTTATTCTATTCTATAATCGGCTGGTCAGTGCTATACTCAATACTTAAGTGACTTACCCATCCAATGAGGATTCTTGTTTACAAGATGCCACATCTGAGTCGCTGACAAATCCTGAATTTTTGTAAAGATAACTGTCCAGAGATTTATAAGCACGCAGTGCTTCACCACTGAACAGCGAGGGAAAGTTAATGAGGTAATTATACACGTCCGGGTATTCCGCTGGCAGTTCAAAATCCGGTCGTGAAAACTCCGTCCGGTAAGCCATAAGGGTCACAAATCTGTAGATCGTTTATTTTAGACATATATCTAGTTATCTGTTCATTAGAAAAATGAGCCATGTAGTCCGTCGGTTGAAAGTGATCCATTCTGTACACGAGTGCAGCAGTATTCAGCTGTGTTTTTGACCGACAAGATGGCGGTTGTGTACTTTCCGGTCACGTGACTGCAAGATCTCTATAGAGAGAGGAGGAGCCGGCGGCTCCTCACTCTGGCACGGAGATGACGTAGACGGCCCTGTGACAGCTGCTCCCGCCAAAGCAACACCGGGACCTCCCCCTGTCAAATGGCAGGACCCACTCTTGACTAAGTGTGTCATTAAACCCTGAAATCCCGGCCAATCAGTCCCCAAAATTAAAGAGTGGGTAAGGCGAGGATTAACCGCCGCCTTCACTATAAATTTTTCCCCTCTGAAAATAATGTGGACCGACACTAAAGGGTAGCGGTGAACATCCCCGTGCACACACAACACCGTCACCAATTGTGCTCCCCCCAATGCCTCGTCTTGCACCAGGTTTTGGTGGATTGAGGTCTGATTACAGCCAGAATCCACCAACGCCTGATATGTATCCCCTTGGATACTCACCGGTATGCGATACGCTCCGGCTCGATGGAGGGCGGCTCCTGACGCGTTGGGGATCCGAACCACCGCGCCCACCTCCATTATCGAGCACTGCTGTTGGAGGTGGCCTGGTTCCCCGCAGCGCCAGCAAACCGGCCCGGGCTTCCTCTCTGCACTAGTGCTCTGGGGCTCACTCACCTGAGGGGGGGGAGTGACAGACACAGAAGTGAGACACGGAAGGGCACCGCGGGTGCGGCAGGCCGGCTGAGGTGGCACCGGCCCCCGTCTCCGCGGTGGGGGAATGGGGCGAGGAGAAGACACAGGAGGAGGAGAGAGAGAGAAGAGAAGAGGTCGTCTGCTGTCTTGCCGTCGGGACAGCCACCAGATGATCCTCCGCCAGCTCGATTGCCTGATCCAGCAACGCCGGGCGGTGGCACTGGACCCACTCTGCGGTTCCCGCTGGTAGACGCGCGACGAACTGTTCCAGTACCACCTGGTCGATGAGTCCCTCGGCGTCGCAGCTGTCGGCCCTCAACCACTGCCAGCAGGCGTCCCGGAGTTGCTGGCCAAACGCGAACGGCCGGCCGACTTCCTCCAAGCGCAGAGCACGGAAACGCTGATGTTGTTGCTCCGGGGTGCGTCCCCGCTGGAGGACAGCCCGGCGAAGGTCCGCGTAGGCCAGCCGGCAGTCGGCGAGGAGCTGTAGCACGGTCAGTTGCGCATCTCCCGTTAGCAGGGGGAGGAGGCGCGCCGTGCGCTGTTCCACCGGCCACCCCGAGGTCTCTGCTACCTGCTCAAAGAGTGTGATGAATGCCTCAGGGTCGTCCTGCGGGCCCATCTTCGTGAGGGTGAGGGTGGAAGGGCCCGTGGCGGTGGAGTTGGTGGACCCCGCCGACCCGAGGAGGTGCCGGAACGCCCGACGATCTTCCTGTTGCGCCAGCACCAGGGCCTCGAACCGTTGTTCTTGCTCCTTTCGGAGGGCAAGCAGCACCTGGTGCTGGCTCTGTTGGGCCGTGGCGAGGGCGTGGATCAGGTCGGCGAAGGTGGAGGACTCCATGGGGCTGTTGTCTTCTGTGCCCGGATCCCAGGTTTCGGCACCACTGTAACAGTCCATGTAGGTGGATGGAGCACAGAAGGACGACAGGACAGAACTGTTTAACAAAACTCTCTTTTATTTTGCACTTTTCAGATGCAAACACACACTCAGACACACGCACACACATCAGCCGTCTGGTTGTGGAGAGCCTCCCTCTGCTCTCACTCTCTCTCCTTAAGAAGGGCGCGGTCACTGGGAAGACACACAAACACATCAATTAACAACAGGTGTAGTGATTCTGCCACTTAACTTCCCTGACTCCGCCCTCCTGTCACAGACCGATGCTAGACCACGCCCCCGCTGCCACAGTTATGAACACCAGCACTGATGTGTTTCATCAAAGTACAGTCATATCATTCATTTCATTCTGGTTAGTGTTTACATTCCACCGCAGGCCAACATGCAGGACACATAACGCATGCTGGCCGACCAGATACTGGGTGTGGAGCAGACTAAGCCGGATTCCCTAGTTATTGTCCTTGGTGTCTTTAAGGAGATCCTCCAGCGGATTTATTCTCAAATTTATTTTAAGGATAAGTAATCACAGATTTCAAAAATCAAACTTTCATTTTTGGAGACCAAATAGTGTTCAAGAAAAATGAATTTTCTTTAAAATGCCAGATGGGCTTGATGTAGGCAATAATGTCAGGTAGCGGTCACTTGGAGCTGTTTATATTTTCTGTTTGCATCATAATTTTACAAGTATTTTACCAAATGTATCAGTTTTTAAATAAATATGCCTCATTGTGTAGCATGTAAATGCCACAATGATGCTAAAAAGAAAGCACAAGTTGGAACTAGATTGCATTTCCACAGAGAAAATGCAAAGTGTACTTGATCAGCTGGAACAGAGGGTCACTGACAGAAATTGGATCAGATATGACACCTTGCACTGCAAAATCTTTTTTACATGATCTACATGGTGCTAGGTGTGGGTACCAGGGCTTTACATTAACTTTTTTGTTCACCGGCCACTGTGGCTAGTGGTTTTCCTGAGTCACTAGCCATTCAGCCTTTTCACTAGCCACAATTTTGTTGCCAGGAAAACGCAGTTTTTTCTTCACCATGATATGTTAAAGTTCGGAAGATCTAGATTTAATTATGAATGGTAGCGTATAATGTATCTCTACAGTAGCACTCAAGTATTCAGTGCTGTTAAGGTAGCTCCCTATATGAAAACATGCAACCAATTCAGACAAAAATATAAAGAGTATTTTGTTTATTGAACTCATGTCAAGCCCCTTACAATATGAAATATCATATAATATGAAAAATAACATTCAGTACAACTGAACTGATTCTAATATTAAATGTCTAATTCAATACATTTATCACTGAAATACATTTAATGTTTTGATATGCAAGTATTATGTGTATTATCAAGTATCTCATCTTATTATCTCATCTCATTCTCATCTCATTATCTCTAGCCGCTTTATCCTGTTCTACAGGGTCGCAGGCAAGCTGGAGCCTATTCCAGCTGACTACGGGCGAAAGGCGGGGTACACCCTGGACAAGTCGCCAGGTCATCACAGGGCTGACACATAGACACAGACAACCATTCACACTCACATTCACACCTACGGTCAATTTAGAGTCACCAGTTAACCTAACCTGCATGTCTTTGGACTGTGGGGGAAACCGGAGCACCCAGAGGAAACCCACGCGGACATGGGGAGAACATGCAAACTCCACACAGAAAGGCCCTCACCAGCCACGGGGCTCAAACCCAGACCTTCCTGCTGTGAGGCGACAGCGCTAACCACTACACCACCGTGCCGCCCCATTATCAAGTATTATTATGTATATTAAATATTATCTATTAATAGTGTGTGTGTGTGTGTGTGTGTGTGTGTGTGTGTGTGAACATGTGTAGAGAGAGACATTAAATGTCCTCATTACATTCATCATCAGATGAGTCTGAATGGTCCATGAAAAATGGTCTTCGTGACCTGAGGCTTCCAGCAGGCCATAAGTTGATAGCTGGGGCGGGATCAACTTCTTTTCAATCGTGTGAACGTTTCTAAACAGCAGCTCCATCCTCTCCAGCTCAGCCGACTTCATGACAGCCAGGGACTTGAAAGCAATGCTGTCCTGTAGTGAACCAGACGTCTTCGCTTGTTTTGATGTTATAGTACTGATGTGTGCATTTGACTGTTCGTGGTCCTTTATAGTTTCGAGTTTAAAATTACTGGTGCCTGTCTTTGCCAGACTTTCTACAGTCTTCACAGTACAGGGTATTTTCAGTTTTGCTATGAACTAGCCAATCTCACCTGAACTTCCAGTTGTCATTCAACGGTCTTATCTTCCTATTAGTGTCTTGTTCATCTCCATGGCTGCAGCCAGCACTGAGGCTGAAAATACATTTGTACGCTAAATATTCAACTGGATAAAAAAATAAAGAATAACATTAAAACATGGGGCGGTATGGTGGTGTAGTGGCTAGCGCTGTCGCCTCACAGCAAGAAGGTCCGGGTTCGAGCCCCATGGCCGGCGAGGGCCTTTCTGTGTGGAGTTTGCATGTTCTCCCCGTGTCCGCGTGGGTTTCCTCTGGGTGCTCCGGTTTCCCCCACAGTCCAAAGACATGCAGGTTAGGTTAACTGGTGACTCTAAATTGACCGTAGCTGTGAATGTGAGTGTGAATGGTTGTCTGTGTCTATGTGTCAGCCCTGTGGTGACCTGGCGACTTGTCCAGGGTGTACCCCGCCTTTCGCCCGTAGTCAGCTGGGATAGGCTCCAGCTTGCCTGCGACCCTGTGGAACAGGATAAAGCGGCTACAGATAATGAGAACATTAAAAAGTCTCCGTAAAAAGTGCATTGTTAATTATGTTAAATGTTGATTCTGTCTTCTGTGTATGTTTTGTGCGTGCGGCTCTGAGACCAAGAACACAAAAGTGAATGAGCATGCGACTCGGCGGAGGAACACAGTGTAGGAGACACGGGGTTTCCATGGTAACCATCAGTGCACTTTCATGAAGCTGTTAAATTGACATTTTCGAAGCAGCGCAGTTGTAGCCTGCCTTGTTTGTGATTTTAAGAATAAATCATTCGATAAGCCAAAGCAGTAGAGTGGAAAGTTTCAACTTATGTTTGCCTTGGATAACTTTCCTAAAACATGGTGGTGCATACTGATTTTTTTCCCAGAATTTTTTTGTGTAGGTGTAATGGATGCCAGATTGTTAATGTATCTTAGTTCCATAGGCTACATGGTTAGGGTATCTTTTGTCCTCATTGCTTGGGCCAGATCAAACCATTAAACAAGCTTAAATTATTCTTACTCTTGCCACATACATGATTTTTTTTTTCAAAACTGATGATATTCAGGAATAGATCTCTTGTGTGGCGTGTAATTCACCCGTCTCATTTAAATATGGTGAACATTTTTTGGCGTGTGCTTTACGCATCACGGACCTCAGGGTGTGGTGTATCTGATCGAGGGTTCGGTGCTCGACTATGTTAGCCTGCGGCACTCCAGGTGCTGTCAACGATTGCTCATGCTTGTTGTTGTTGAGCTGCCACTAAAGAGAGCACAAGAAGTTACCTCGCCTCTATGTACATTATTTATTAATATAGTTCTAGTGACCTACGGTCCAGTCTGAGACAGACATACAGTAAGACAATATGAAGAACTACAACACGGTGATTTTAAAATGCTGCTCCGGCCCTGCTCATCTCTGCCCCTTTTTCCCTGAGCAGCAGGGTTTGAAACTCCAGCTATGTGCCGCCACATAGTGCGCTTGTCAGTCGTCAGCAACTTTGTTGCTTCGTTCATTAACCGCAGGTTACCGTATCACTGATTTTATCTGAGCCGTTAAAGTATGTTCTCAACAATTCTAACATGTTGTCAGAATGTTTATGCAGGTGCTCATGGGAGTTGTAGGCATGTAATATTACATTGCAATGCGTTTATTATATCAGATGCCTTCAGACAAAATTACAATTAAAATATATTGTCATACCACAGAATAAACCACCCGCCAAAGTGGCTAGTGGGACTAAAGTTATTACCCATCAAAGCCGAATTTTACCCGCATTTGGCGGGTGCTAATGTAAAGCCCGGGTGGGTACAGTGTGTGTGTGTGCTCTAAAATCTTGGTTTAAAATGGCTCAACTTGCGGCAAGACATGACACTTCACACTCTAAAATCTTTTCTTTTTACATGGTGCTGGGTAGATTAACATGGTTTAAAACCAAGATTTTAGAGGGCAAAGTGAGCTGCATGACATGATACTAAGTTTTTCTCCCAAAACTCCATTCTTGGGGGGGTTGAACGGAAGTGAATGGGGGGGAAGGGATCAGCGAAAAGAAAGGAAAACATGAGTGCAGGTCAGAACCCATTGCATGTATGTGTCGGGGAGTTGGCCTGAGGTATCACATGAGGTTTGGTGTGTCTCTGATGAAGTGTGTCGGACCAGGACAATTCAGTTTGTGAGCCCCCTTCATTCTCTGTGGGGGAAAAAATGACAGGAAAACAACAAGAATGAGAGAACAGGTGCATCAATCCAAATACTGTATACAAACACACTACTACACCGGTTCAGGCTGGACATGTCAGAGTTGGAACAGTGTCAATATCTCATCTCATTATCTCTAGCCGCTTTATCCTTCTACAGGGTCGCAGGCAAGCTGGAGCCTATCCCAGCTGACTACGGGCGAAAGGCGGGGTACACCCTGGACAAGTTGCCAGGTCATCACAGGGCTGACACATAGACACAGACAACCATTCACACTCACATTCACACCTACGGTCAATTTAGAGTCACCAGTTAACCTAACCTGCATGTCTTTGGACTGTGGGGGAAACCGGAGCACCCGGAGGAAACCCACGCGGACACGGGGAGAACATGCAAACTCCACACAGAAAGGCCCTCGCCGGACCCGGGGTTCGAACCCAGGACCTTCTTGCTGTGAGGCGACAGCGCTAACCACTACACCACCGTGCCACCCAGTGTCAATATCTTTTTTTTAAAGACTTTTCAGTGTTGATATCTTTCTTTTAAGATGTTTTTTTAAGACTTTTCATTTTTCAGGTCTCTGCACTATGCACCTTACGGACAATTCACTTGTGCCTCTTTTCCACCAAAGCAGTTCCAGGGCTGGTTCGGGGCCAGTGCTTAGTTTGGAACCGGGTTTTCTGTTTCCACTGACAAAGAACTGGCTCTGGGACCAGAAAAACTGGTTCCAGGCTAGCACCAACTCTTTGCTGGGCCAGAGGAAAGAACCGCTTACATCAGCGGGGGGGCGGAGTTGTTAAGACCAACAACAATAGCAAGACTGCGAAAGATCACCATTTTTAAGCGACGAGAAGCAGCAGCTGTACAAACGCGAAGTCATCCATTATTATTATTGTTGTTGTTGCTGCTGCTTCTTCCGTGTTGTTTTTGCTTCAATATTTGAGCCAAGGTTTATGCAAACGTAGCAACGTAACTGACGTATACAGCAACGTAATGGCGTATACAACGATGTAATGACGTGGCTTCCCTTAGCACCGCAAGCTATGGATGTTAGGACTGGGACTGTTTTGGCCTCTAGAGGCCACTGTTATTTCCTTTTCTGGCCATGTTTGTTTTGGGCCTCTAGAGGTCACCACTGTGTTCTGTGTTTTGTTTTTGTCTTATTGCCTGTTTCCTGCCCCGCCCTGTCCTTAATTAGTTTGTGTATTTATACCCCTGAGTTCAGTCCTCTTGTCACGGAGTCTTTGTGCTGTTATGTTTAGCTCCAGTAACCTCTGTTCCGATTTCCTCGCCCGTGTCTTTGTGGTTTTTGTACTTTGCTTTCTTTTTGACTTTTTGGACTTTGTGTTTACCATTTTGGATCCTCTGAGCATTTGTATTTTTGCCTCTTCTTTTCTGGTTTTTTGGTTCTTTGTTTCTTTGAACTTTTGTTTTTTCCCTGGTTATCTTCTGAGCGTTTGGATTATACTTTTGTTTTTGCCTTGGATTATAAATAGTGTAAATATTGTAAATAAAACTTTTGATACTTTTTCTACTTCCGCCTCACGCCTCTGCATTTGAGTCATCCCCCTGGTGGCCTAGTGGGGGTTTGCTGGATTATCACACCAGCGAACCAGGTTTGAATCCCAGCAAAACCCTAACAATGGAAAAGCAAACTGGTTCTCAGCTGGCTCACAAGTTGAACGAGTTGTGAACCAGCACCAGCACTGGCCCCGAACCAGCCCTGGAACTGATTTGGTGGAAAAGGGGTATTGGTTGCATGGCTGCTTCGGGGAAACAGTAAGGAGAGTTAGTGTGCTTGCTCAGCACAAAGAAGCATGAAGCACACTATTGTTGTTCTTAAGTTTATTATTATTATCTCATCTCTCGTATTATTATTATTATTATTATTATTATTATTATTCACCCATTAATGGGCACTGTTACTCCTCCTACAGCTTTTGAGATATCAACACTGTTCCAACTCTGACACGTCTGGACTGAACCATGCCATGCCACACCACACACTCTGTCTGTTAATCTACCCAGCACCAGCTGTAGATCATGTAAAAAAAGATTTTAGAGTGCAAAGTGTCATGTCGTGCTGCGAGGTGAGCCATCCATCCATCTTCTACCACTTATCCGGGTCACGGGGGTAGCAGCCTGAGCAGTAGACCCCGAAGCCGCCGCCAGGCGCCACTAAAACCGCCATTTAGAATTTGAGCCGCCGCCAGCCAATAATTTTGTAAGCCAATTTGAGCCGCTATCTAATAAAATTTGGCTGAGCCACTAAGAATTGTGTACATCAAATAATGGGTTTATCCACATCATGAGCTACAAGAAAAGTGACACAAACATGATCAACTGTACACACTAGTAGTAACACAATAGAGACGTATAGGCATACACTGTAGAGATTTAGAACTGATATCACAGCACAGAGAGCCACCACAAGCTTGCCGTTGTGACTACCTGTCTGGCTTCCCGCCCCTCACACCGTTACCACGATACACTGGGGAACCCGGGAACCCACCCAGAGCATCAATCGACTCCGATATCGACGAGATGGCTGCATTCTTTGCCGCTGCTGAGGGAAAGTGTAAACGTATTTTTTGTTTGTTTGTTTCACATACTTCGAGATTGATAAAAAAAAAGTACTCCACCACTCTACTTTCATCATAGTAAGATAGCTGCCAGTCCTTCACTGGTCATTGCTAGTGAGAGTAGATAGCTAGATGCCTTCCTCGAACAATCCAGATTAGCTTATTATTAGCATTGAACTACAATCTTGCTAGATTTATATTTACAATGAAGTAAGAGACCAGGGGACCTGTGGTAATTTGCTATTTATTCCCCCCATTTGTTTGATCCGTTCGCCCGGATATATGCCACACAGTGACGTCCAGTATCAGCCATTTGTAGCCATAAACATTTTGGTGGCTGCAGCAGCCATTAAGGTTTTGGCTGAGTCAGCTAGCCAGCCAATAATTTCATCAGCCAGCCATTATCCTGAAAACAAACGGCTTCGGGGTCTACTGAGCAGAGCAGCCCAGACTTCCCTCTCCCCGGCCACCTCCACCAGCTCTTCCGGGGGAATACCGAGGCATATATATGTATGCACACATATATATTACACACACACAGTGGTGCTTGAAAGTTTGTGAACCCTTTAGAATTTCTGCATAAATATGACCTAAAACATCATCAGATTTTCACACAAGTCCTAAAAGTAGATAAAGAGAACCCAGTTAAACAAATGAGACAAAAATATTACACTTGGTCATTTATTTATTGAGGAAAATGATCCAATATTACATATGTGAGCAGTGATGGGAATAACGGCATTAGAAATAAACGGCGTTACTAACCGGCTAGTGGTCTCTGTAGAGTTAAACTCTCGTGGTTACCAGAGGACCCGCCCCCCACTGTAACCCGAGCTCTGTGATAGGCGAGAGGCCGAGGGCTGCGGAAACACAGATCAGCGCCGCCCGATGCTGCGGGAAGGACTTTGACTAACGGTGTTACTTTTTTTAGTAACGAGTAATCTAACTAATTACTTTTTACATCGTTATAACCCCGTTCCCGTTACTTACAATAAAATACTATGCGTTACTTTATTAAAGCTGTTTTCATCTGGCACGCTGCTCGTTCAGCCTTTCTTTCTTCTGCTTTAGTGTGGGGCGGGGAGACGCGAGACAATGGCACAGTCAGCCAATCAGAGTAGATTTGGACAACATACGTAGGTAGGCCACGCCTACTGCACTACTGCGCACACTTTGAATGAGAAGAGCCAGCGGTGGCGCGCGGTCAGCCCAGCACTGCACAGACAGCACTTTTCATTACCTGAAATAAAAGGCAAAAATGTGTACGTGCAATGCACATTATGTCGAGGAACAAAGCGTTTGTCCTCGTCAGCGGCCAGTAATTCAAACCTTATGAAGCACCTCACCTCACCTCATGGCCAGTGATGGGAATAACGGAGTTAGAAATAAACGGCATTACTAACGGCGTTATTATTATTATTATTATTATTTTTAGTAACGAGTAATCTAAGTCGCATACCAGTTTGATTTATTTAATATGCACTATGAATAGTCTATATTTTATTATTATTCATTTTTGGTACATTGCTTGACATGCATAATTTCATTTTTGACTTGTGTGATAGCCAGTTGCAGCTCTTGTTTAAGTTAAGTGAATAAATATCAAAAGTTCTAAAACATTTAGAAACTGAGTTTTATTCTATCATTAGCAACATAATTTTAATAACTACAAAAATATATTAAATTTGATAGATGTCTTATCTCACACTGTCCCACAAAAATATTAATATAGTGTAGATAACGTTACTAATTGGTTCTGTTAAGTGTCCATTTCAGTCATTAAACACATTTAACATTCACTTTTATAATGATTAATAGAATTTTTTTTTTTTTTTTGGGGGGGGGGGGGGGGGGGGTTAACACAAAATGTAACTGAATAATTACTTTCCCTGGTAATTAGTTACTTTTATGACAAAGTAACTCAGTTACTAACTCAGTTACTTTTTGGGAAAAGTAACTATAACTAATTACTTTTTGAAAGTAATGTGCCCAACACTGTCTGTGAGTGGCAAAAGTATGTGAACCTTTGCTTTCAGTATCTGGTGTGACCCCCTTGTGCAGCAACAACTGCAACTAAACGTTTGCGGTGACTGTTGATCAGTCCTGCACACCGGCTTGGAGGAATTTTAGCCCGTTCCTCCATACAGAACAGCTTCAACTCTGGGATGTTGGTGGGTTTCCTCACATGAACTGCTCGCTTCAGGCCCTTCCACAACATTTCGATTGGATTAAGGTCAGGACTTTGACTTGGCCATTCCAAAACATTAACTTTATTCTTCTTTAACCATTCTTTGGTAGAACGACTTGTGTGCTTAGGGTCGTTGTCTTGCTGCATTACCCACTTTCTCTTGAGATTCAGTTCATGGACAGATGTCCTGACATTTTCCATTAGAATTTGCTGGTATAATTCAGAATTCATTGTTCCATCAATGATGGCAAGCCATCCTGGCCCAAACCATGATACTACCACCACCATGTTTCACAGATGGGATAAGGTTCTTATGCTGGAATGCAGTGTTTTTCCTTTCTCCAAACATAACGTTTCTCATTTAAACCAAAACGTTCTATTTTGGTCTCATCCATCCACAAAACATTTTTCCAATAGCCTTCTGGCTTGTCCACATGATCTTTAGCAAACTGCAGATGAGCAGCAATGTTCTTTTTGGCGACCAGTGGCTTCCTCCTTGCAGCCCTGCCATTCACACCATTGTTGTTCAGTGTTCTCCTGATGGTGGGCTCATGAACATTAACATTAGCCAATGTGACAGAGGTCTTCAGTTGCTTAGAAGTTACCCTGGGGTCCTTTGTGACCTTGCCAACTATTACACGCCTTGCTCTTGGAGTGATCTTTGTTGGTTGACCACTCCTGGGGAGGGTAACAATGGTCTTGAATTTCCTCCATTTGTACACAATCTGTCTGTGGATTGGTGGAGTCCAAACTCTTTAGAGATGGCTTTGTAACCTTTTCCAGCCTGATGAGCATCAACAACGCTTTTTCTGAAGTCCTCAGAAATCTCCTTTGTTCGTGCCATGATACACTTCCACAAACATGTGTTGTGAAGATCAGACTTTGATAGATCCCTGTTCTTTAAATAAAACGGTGCCCACTCACACCTGATTGTCATCCCATTGATTGAAAACACCTGACTCTAATTTCACTTTCAAATTAACTGCTAATCCTAGAGGTTCACATACTTTTGTCACTCACAGATATGTAATATTGGATCATTTTCCTCAATAAGTAAATGACCAAGTATAATATTTTTGTCTCATTTGTTTAACTGGGTTCCCTTTACAACCCCGATTCCAAAAAAGTTGGGATGCTGTGTAAACAGGAAATAAAAACAGAATGTGATGATTTGCAAATCATGAAAACCCTATATTTCATTGAAAATAATACAAAGACAACATATCAAATGTTGAAACTGAGAAATGTTATTGTTTTTTTTTTTAAATATATGCTCACTTTTTATTTGATGTCAGCAACACATTTCAAAAAAGTTGGGACTGGGCATGTTTACCACTGTGTTGCATCACCTCTACTTTAACAACACTCTGTAAATGTTTGGGAACTGAGGACACCAACTGCTGTAGTTTTGAAAGAGAAATGTTGTCCCATTCTTGCCTGATAATACAATTTCAGTTGCTCAACAGTTCGGGGTCTCCTTTGTCGTATTTTGTGCTTCATCTCATTCATTATCTCTAGCCGCTTTATCCTTCTACAGGGTCGCAGGCAAGCTGGAGCCTATCCCAGCTGACTACGGGCGAAAGGCGGGGTACACCCTGGACAAGTCGCCAGGTCATCACAGGGCTGACACATAGACACAGACAACCATTCACACTCACATTCACACCTACGGTCAATTTAGAGTCACCAGTTAACCTAACCTGCATGTCTTTGGACTGTGGGGGAAACCGGAGCACCCGGAGGAAACCCACGCGGACACGGGGAGAACATGCAAACTCCGCACAGAAAGGCCCTCGCCGGCCCCGGGGCTCGAACTCAGGACCTTCTTGCTGTGAGGCGACAGCGCTAACCACTACACCACCGTGCCGCCCATTTTGTGCTTCATAATGTACCAAATGTTTTCAATAGGAGACAGGTCTGGACTGCAGGCAGGCCAGTTTAGCACCTGGACTCTTTTACTATGGAGCCATGAAGTTTTATGTGCAGAAAGCGGTTTGGCATTGTCTTGCTGAAAGAAGGAAGGCCTTCCCTGTAAAAGATTGTGTCTGGATGGCAGCATATTGCTCTAAAATATGTATATATTATTCAGTATTAATGATGCCTTCCCAGATGTACAAGCTACCCATGTCATGTGCACTAATGCACCCTCGTACCATCACAGATGCTGGCTTTTGAAATGTGCACTGATAACAAGCTGGATGGTCCCTCTCCTCTTTAGCCTGGAGGATGTGGTATCCATGATTTCTAAAAAGAATTTCTAATTTTGATTCGTCAGACCTCGGGACAGTTTTCCACTTCGCCTCAGTCCATCGTAAAAGAGCTCAGGCCCAGAGAAGGTGGCGGTGTTTCTGGATATTGTTTATGTTTGGTTTTAACTTGCATTCATGGATGCAGTAATGAACTGTTTTCACAGGCGATGGTTTTTTCAAGTGTTCCTGAGCCCATACAGTGATTTCCACTACAGACACGTGTCTGCTTTTAATGCAGTGTCTCCTGAGGGCCTGAAGATCACAGGCATCCAGTGTCAGTTTTCAGCCTTGTCCCTTGTGTACAGAGATTTCTCCAGATTCTCTGAATCTTTTCATGATATTATGGACCATAGATGATGTGATCCCTAAATTCTTTGCAATTTTACATTGAGGAATGTTATTCTTAAATTGTTGCACTGTTTGCCCACTCAGTCGTTCACAGAGCAGTGAACCCCTCCCCATCTTTACTTCTGAGAGACTCAGCATCTCTGGGATGCTCTTTTTATACCCAATCATGTTACTGACCTGTTGCCAATTAACCAAATTAGCTTTTTTCGCATTACACAACTTTTTCAGTCTTTTGTTGCCCCGTCCCAACTTTTCTGAAATGTGTTGCTGACATCAAATTCAAAATGAGCATATATTTTTCAAAAAAAACCCACAAGAACATTTCTCAGTTTCAACATTTGATATGTTGTCTTTGTACTATTTTCAATGAAATATAGGGTTTTCATGATTTGCAAATTAATTATCGCATTATGTTTTATTTATGGTTTACACAGCGTCCCAACTTTTTTGGAATTGGGGCTGTACTTTTAGGACTTGTGTGAAAATCTGATGATATTTTAGATCATATGCAGAAATATAGAACATTCTAAAGGGTTCACAAACTTTCAAGCACCACTGTGTGTATATATAGACACACACATATACATAAATCAACCCAGAACTATCACCATGTAGCTCATGTGAAAAGATTTTGCAGTGTGAGGTCTCATGTCTGATCCAGTTACTGTCGGTGACCCTCTGTTCTAGCTGATCAAGTACACTTTGCATTTTCTCTGTGGAAACACAGTCTAGTTCCAGCATGTGCTTTCTTTTTAGCATCATTGTGGCATTTATATGCTACACAATGAGGCATACTTATTTAAAAACTGATAAATTTGGTAAAATACTTGTAAAACTAGCAAAACTATAACGTAAACAGAAAATATAAACAACTCCAAGTGACTGCTACCTGATGTCAGTGCCTACGTCAAGCCCATCTGGCATTTTAAAGAAAATTCATTTTTCTCAAACACGATTTGGTCTCTGAAAATGAAAGTTTGATTTTTGAAATCTGCAACTACTTTAATTTAAAATAGGTTTAAGAATAAATCCGCTGGAGGAACCCTTTAACAAAGGTAACCTCAGCCACGAATTTCCCAAATACAAACAGCTTATTAAATGCCCGACCAGAGAGGAGAATATTTTGGAACACTGTTATGATGATGATGATGATGATGATGATGATGTCCATACTTCGTGCTCAAAGAGGACCAAGCTCTTATCTATGGGTCCAAAGATGGCTGGTGAGACCAATTCAGACCCGGAAGTGTCTGTCACAAGTGGGACAGGGGAAATCAGTCAGCATGCTTTCATGCATCTTCCTCTGCTCATGCTTCTTCTGGGCTGCACTGATCATCTGTTGCTCATAGAAGGAAGTGCCCTTGTGAACTTGGCTGTGCCAAGTGATTCTGTCACTTGCTGTTGTTTTCCCAGTTGGTTGCTTCAATTCTGAAGTTCTTTGGAGAGACTTTCATAGTTCAGCTTTTTGGCATTATGACTGTCAACAGTCTATGTCTCACAAGCATAGAGGAGAGAGGGTAGTACTACAGCTGAATAGACTTTGAGCTTGTTCTCAAGACAAATCCCTCTCCACTCCTATGCATTGGCTTTGAGTCATCCAAATGCTGCTCTGGCTTTGGCAATGCAGGCATTGTCTATTGTCTCTGTGAACAGAATTAGACAAGGTGATCCCAAGGTAGATAAACTTGGCCACAGTATTCATCTTCTGGTCGCCAGTCACGATCTCAGGTTCTCTGTATGGTTTGCCTGGAACTGGCTGGCACATGACTTCAGTCTTCTTTGTGGAGATTGTCAGGCTGAAGTTGGAACATGCATTAGTGAAGAGGCCCAAGCTAAAACTGCATGTTTGTTAAAGCTCTAGTAGAGTTTGAAACTGAGGACTTGAACAGTTTCCCATCCATGTGACAGTGCATCTTGATGTCAACTTTTTGGTCCACATTGCACAAAAGAGCTGCATCAGTTTCTTGGTCATGCCTTGTAGATCTCAGCTGGGATGGAGTCAGCCCCTGGTGCTTTGCTGTTGGAGAGGAGCTTGATGGCTTTTTTTGTTTCCTGAAGTGAGGGAGGTTTTGCCAGGATGTGGTTTACATCGACTGGGGGTAGCTAGTCTATGGCCTCGTCATTGATTGTGGATGGCCTATTCAGGACACTATAGAAGTGTTCAGCCCACTGTTTCAACAATGCTGACTTTTCTGTGATGAGAGTGCTTTAATCAGCATTTAGGAGAGGCATGGAACCTGATTTGACTGGGCCATAAATGGCACTCAAAGAAGAATAGAAGTTTTTCATATTGTGCTTGTCAGCAAAGGTTTGGCTCTCATCAGCCTTGTTACACTGCAAAAAATGATATCTTAGCAAGTGAAAATATCTTGAAAATAGTTGAAACAATCTAGCATTTCCTATTAGAAGAATACAAGACACCAATTCTGAGATTATTAAACCTAGTTCTAGATTGCAACCAACTTATTCTAAGATGTCTTATCAAGTAAAAATATCTGTCCATGCAGCAAGATAATTTCAATAGTATTAAGTCATTTTCTCCTCAAATTCAGTTTTCAAATTTTTTGCAGTGTACTAAACGAGGTGTCTTGCATAGCCCTCAGTTTCTGCTGTACAGTACTCTGATCTTGCAAAAGGCATCGTTCTTGGCGTCTGTGGAGAGGTCATTGGAGTAGGCTCTGTGCAGATGATGCTTCTTGAGGAGAAGGGCTTGGATTTCTTCACTTTTTATCATCAAACCAGTCCTGATGCTTGCGTGCAGACAGTCCAACTGCATCAGTAGCGTATACAAGTTCCTTGAAGGAGGACTAGCTGGCTATACCATGCTACTGTATTAAATGTACATTCACATCAACTACTGCACAGAGCTTTATAAATAATCTCCCAGAGTTATCCACTTTGATTGGGTCACTGTCAGCCCCTGCAGAACTTGATCAGGCAACTGAATGCTTAGAGTCAACGTTCTGCTATACTTTAGATAATGTAACTCCTCTTAAAAGGAAAATGATCAGAGAGAAAAAATTAGCACCTTGGTATAACAATGACACTGACACTTTAAAACAGACCACTTGAAAATTGGAATGTAAAAGGCATCAAACAAAATTGGTAGCATTCAAATTAGCTTGGGAAGAGAGCTTCCTGAAATATAGAAAAGCTCTTAGTGCTGCTAGATCAACATATCTCTCCTCCCTAATAGAAGATAACAAAAATAATCCAAGATTCCTATTTAATACTGTAGCAAAATTAACCAGGAATAAGTCCACTATAGACACATGCACACCTGTAGTATATAGTAGCAATGACTTCATGAATTTTTTCAGTGACAAAATTGAAAATATCCGACAAAAGATTCAAACTACTAATTTAAGTTCAGACAATGTACTAAGTGACCCTGTATTAAACAATATAACTGTATCAGATCAGCAATCAGAATGTTTTACTCCCCTTAGAGAAATCAAACTACTTTCATTCATCTCCACATCAAAATCTTCAACTCATGTACGAGATCCCTTACCTACACAATTCTTCAAACAGATAATACCAGAAGCAATTTAACCTTTTCTAAAAAATAATCAGTTTTTCCCTTACAATTGGCTATGTACCCAAATCCTTTAAACTAGCAGTTATCAAACCCCTGATTAAAAAACCTGACCTCAACCCCTGTCAGCTGTCCAATTATCGGCAATATCAAATCTCCCCTTTATCTCCAAGATCCTAGAAAAAGCTGTGGCACAGTAGTTATGCTCATATTTACATAGGAATAACATCCATGAAATGTATCAGTCAGGATTTAGACCTCATCATAGCACACAGAAAGCTTTGGTTAAAGTAGTAAATGACCTATTGTTGGCATCTGATCAGGGCTGTGTCTCGCTGCTTGTGTTGCTTGACCTTAGTGCAGCATTTAATACCATTGATCATTCCATTCTTCTGGATAGACTAGAAAATGTTGTGGGAGTTAAGGGAACGGCCCTCTCCTGGCTCAGCTCTTATTTAACTGATCATTAACAGTATATTGATGTAAATGGTGATTTTTCTAGACATACTGAGGTAAAGTTTGGTGTTCCACAAGGGTCTGTCTTAGGTCTACTGCTTTTTTCCTGCATGTCACCTCTTGGTGACATTATTGTAAGCATGGTATTAGTTTCCATTGTTATGCTGATGATACACAGTTGTACCCAGATAGCAGAGGGTCGTTGATTCGACGTGGAATCATCGGCATGTTCTTCGACCTATACGCAGTCGAATCACCGTCGATCACCGACGTTGATACAACACCGCTTTGCTCATACGAGTTTCCGTTGAAACGACGTTGAAAAGTGGCTGGTGGTCGACAGAGAATAGACTCCCTTTCACCCTTTATTCAACTACGTATTTCGGTCGATTTATAGTTGAATTTTCGGCGATGATTCATCCAACTTTACTTCCTGTTTTATGTACAACAGGAAGGCTACAAATTAAGCAAAACAGGCTAAATTAAACTAGCTAACAATAAAGCATCGGAGCTCTTGCCTAGGATGAACACACATTACTTCAACCATGAAGGTGAACATTTATATCAATGTGCGTAGGCTACGTCCTGTTTTATGTACAACAGGATATAAAAAATGCATGCACCAATGCACCCCTCCTAATGTTTGTCAAGCTATGTAATAAGGCATACATTTTACCATTTATAAGGAACAGAACACACTTGAACAAGTTCTTAGAAACATTTTCGGATTTATTTACAAATGTACAATTTTGTAGCCTACTCCTCCTGCGGCGCAGACACCTGTACATGGAAACAGAAAAACATAACCGAAATTAATTTGATGCAGCATTGACAAAGAAAGTCAGCAGTAGGCTATTGGTTTCAAAATGAAATGCCAGACCTACATCACATCTCCTCATTCCTCCCTCTCTCTCTGGCGCATATTTCAGCCACTTCTTCACGGCGTCACTGAAATTGGCGCGCGTGCTCCCTGGCAGCTACTTTTGTAGAGCATCTGAAAGAAAAAGAACAAAACATTGAGAATTTGCATGGTGATAATTGTTTAAGTTTGAGTTGGGAAGACTATGTCACACTCTAGTGGTAGGTGGCAAGTAATGGCACTAGTACACAAAAATATATGTAAAAATCAGAAACCATAGGTGTGAATCTTGTGACAATTAAAACGGGATTTAAAAATAATAATAGTAGTAATTTCCCCATTGACAAAGCGGAAATAGAAATGCCACTACCAAACCGTTCGTCACTCAGTCAGCCTCCCTGGACTTGCCTGCACACCTGCTTTTTCTGAGTAAGGCGCCTGGTAAGTTTCTTAATCCTTTGCATCTTTCACAATATGTTTGTCATTGTCATTATAATCGTAATGTTACAGTTAGTGAAGGAGTTGTTAAAGAACATTTAGAAGTAGTGTGCAAGTACTTGCGACAGCTTTCTATTTTACCCTCTTTTACAGCTTTGTGCACATGCATAACCTACCAAACAGGACATCATGCATTTTGGTGTCCTTAAAGGCAGTTTTTTCCCCCTTTCCAGCCCAGTTGAACTGGCTGGCCAAGCTGTTGTCCAGGAGGCTACGCAGCATCCGCCTCACCGTGACCCCTACATCAGTTCCGCCACAAAGGGCTAAGGTAGACACCTGATAGAATAAAATGTAGCATGAAGACAATGTGAAAGTATTCAGTGTTTATCATTGTTTCATTGATTCACAACGACATTAAATATTTGTGTTTCCTTTTGCAGGTGTTGCAGATGATTGGAAAAGAAAGGTAAGAATAAGTACCATCAGCTGCTTTTGTTTGGCATCTTCCTTGACCAGGGCCTCTGCTGCCAAAAACTCCTCCATGGTGGAGAGTGGGAGCTTGGTAAGGGGTGATGTCTGGGGTGTGTCTTGTCTCCCCATCTCTCTCCTTTGGGCCCTGACGTCTTGCTCCAGCCTTCCTATCATCCCCTTCATCTCCCTGTTTTCCCCCTTCAGCTCCCTGATTTCCTCCCTCAGCTGGCCAAGGAGAGAGATCACGGTGCTGATGCCCATGTCTGTTAAGTAACACGAAACATTAGGACTTTTGTTACGCATTGCTTGTCATTTTTGAAAAGTGATTACAGTTGAGGACTCACCACGCAGCAACTCATTGTTCCCCTGTTGGGATGGCAGAGGTGTGGCTGAAATATCAGAGTACAATTTAGTTCACTGCAGGGTGCTTAATTTAAATGTCTGTTCTAAATTGACAATTTTCATGTTGATTGATTTCCTCTTTGACTTACCATGGAAGCGGTGACGTGGCTGGGGTGAATCTGAAAAATTGTATGGTCAGTTGATCAGAACACATCTACATAGATGTTTGGTTTTTTTTTTAGATATGGCATAAATCAAGGCAATGTATAGTTACCATGGGTTAGTGGCTGACTGTGATGTAGGGGGCCTGGCGGGGTTTCTGACGACGGTAAATCTGAAAAATAGTAAGCAGTCAGTTTCCCTCCCTCAGCTGGCCAAGGAGAGCAATGACTGTGTTGATGGCCATGTCTGTTAAGTAACACCAAACATTAGGAGTTTTATTTCACATTGCTGGTAATTTATGACCAGTGAATACAGTTGTGGACTCACCACGCAGCAACTGATTGTTCACCTGTCGCAACGGCAGAGGTGAAGCTGAAATGTCAGAGAGTACAATTTTGTTCACATTTAGTTTAAAACACATCTACAGTACATAGACATTTTTTGTTTGTTTTTTTTTCAGTCGTTTATGGCATAAATCAAGGCAATGTATAGTTACCATGGGTTAGTGGCTGGCTGTTAAGTACAAGGCCTGGCGGGGTTTCTGACGGCAGTGAATCTGAAAAATAGTAAGCAGTCAGTTGATCAAAACATCTTCACTTACTTACTGGTATTTTAGTTTCTGGCATAAATAAAGGAAATGCATAGTTACCATGAGTTAATGGCTGGCTGTGAAGGAACTGGCTGGCTGGGTGTCTACTGGCTGACTGGGTGTCTAAAGACGGAAATGAAATCATTATTATTTCAGACAAGTTCTAGGTCTTCAGTAGAACAACAACAAGTGGTACAGATAGTCACCTTCATTAAGGGAGGGGAATTGCCACTCGCTGTCCAGCTGAGTGGCGTCAATAGATGGTGGCCTCCTCCCCTTACGCCTTGGTTGTGCCTCCTCCTCGCTGTCCTCCTCAAAATACCTTTTGTTTGGACTTTAAAATAAACACAGGACCTTACTGCCACAGCTCAAAACACAAACGAAACTGTACTTGAACTTATAACTGCAAGTTGTGATTTAAAAAGAATTTTTACCGTCTTTTCCTGGGCCCCATCTCACCATCAGACTGCAGGTCTGCTGTAAGGCAGCCTTCCTCCAGCGATCGGTTGAGGCAAGACCTGGCTTTGGCAAAGGTGGCTGAAAGGGAAGGCAGTCTTAATGATATTGGCTTAATGCAATATTGAAGTATTGTCATTGGTTTAATGAAGTAGCTATGCAGCTCACCACAGGTTGTCAGCACCCTGATTTTTGGGTGGAATTGCCATCCTTGTCCCGGGGGGATGGAGTTCATGGCGGCCTTCTCAGCTTTTTGGCCACTATAGGGTGGCCAGTAGCATCCCACTTCTCCGTCCACCTCTACCACCCAGCTGAGCGGCACAACTGCTGCACTCTGGTCCTGGAATTCCACCAAGTTCCAAAGCTGTGCCATCTATAATAAAAATAATAATAAAACAAAGCACTCCATGGAAAGGATAGTTAGTGCCTGCCATCCAGCTGGAGTACTCCAACTGTCCAGATTCTAATGTAAAAGTAAATGTGTTCTTTGTGTGTGTGTGTGTGTGTGTGTGTGTGTGTGTGTGTGTGTGTGTGTGTGTGTGTGGTTTTTTTTTTTCTCCCCATATAGGTTTACGAATGGTGACGAAGAGGGATTGCCACAAAGGTCTCTCCATCTGGGAACAACACACATTTGCCCTGGACAACCTCAAGCTGGTCAACGTTAAGGCAGCTGTCTATGCCAAATACTCTGTAGCAGCCAATGCTTTTGGAGGGGCAAGGATAGTGGAAATATGACTCCCTCCTCTTGAATTTCATGTAAACCACAAAGACAGAGTCACAATGTTTAATTATGTTTTTCACCATTACGATTTCATTTTTAATCACTAGGCAATCATCGCCCTGCTTTGAAGAAAAACAGAAATCATTGAAATGCACTTTTTTAAATTGCTGGCCGGAACTTAAGTGTTGGGGTAATGGGCCCTCCTGGTGTGGGTGTAACAGCTGTGGTTGTGTAGGTGGTGGTGGAACTAATGCCGCTTTTCCACTACAAACGCGGCTGAGCCGTGCCGTGCCGAGTCGAGCTGAGTCGGGCTGAGCGGGGCTGTTGGAGTTGCATTTCGACTACAACCGCGCTGAACCGTGCTGGCTGGAAGTGGGTGGACACATTGGGTGGAGTTAGCGAAAGTGGGTGGACGTCACGTGGTGTCGTTAAGCAGCGCAAACAGTGACATCAGTGACAGTGGCGGAACAAGTCAGAGCCGGGCTGGGGGCGGGGCAAATGACCGGGCACTTTATTAAAGCTTATCATAACATCGTTTTAGGCTACAAAATGTCCGCAACTGCGGTGTTTACCAATTTCAACACTACCGGGTGCAACTATGTTATTTAGTACATCAAGTCCTTCAAACGAACATGTAACTCAGAAACAAAAAACATTAGGATACTGTACATGGCTCATAATAAAACATCAATAGCCTATACTGCGCACATTATTTGAAGGGCATACGAATGAGCGCTCAGAGGTTGCAACGGTGACAGGAAGATTCAGAAATAAAAGGAGGGCGGTGCAAACCTCACTGAATGCACTGTGTTTACCAATTTCAACCCTACGGGGTGCAACTATGTTATTTTGTACATTAAGTCCTTCAAACGAACATGTAACTCAGAAACAAAAAATCATTAGGCGACATACTGTACATGGCTCATAATAAAACATCAATAGCCTACTGCGCGCATTATTTGAAGGGCATACGGCGAGCCTTGCGCGCCGCGAACTCGTCCACGATGCTCTGTATGTCACTGATTCAGTGAGCTTTTAAGCGGTAGTCTCACGACCCGGAGAGTAAACAATAAACATGGATGACATGGAGTCGTTAGTGTTGCTGGTCTTGGTGCTGTGGCTTGTTGTCACCGACAACGCCAACAGATACTGGCAAGAGCGTATAGATGAGGCGAGGCGCATAAGGCTTCAGAAATTCTCGTAATTCGTAATTCTCCTTCTTCCGGGTTTGCGGTGTTTACAGATCCCAGCGCGCTCGCGGGGCGTGTGTGGGCATGTGAGGACACTCCTCCTCACCAGTCAGTGCACAGGGGAGTGTCTGCTCACGCCCCCAACCTCAGTCAGCACGGTTTGGCTCGCTTCAGCCCCACTCCAAAACGGTGCGAGTTTTAGGGGCTAAGCAGGGCTGAAACGAGCTGAGTCGTGCCGGTTTTTGGTAGTCGAAACGCGAGCCGTGTCGGGCTGAAGTGAGCTGAAGCGAGCTGAAGTGAGCTGAAAAAGGGTAGTGGAAAAGGGCCATATATGAACTGGCTCCTCTGAAAGGCGTTTGACAACCTGTTGTAAAGGTTGAGATGGCTTGCGTAGCATTTTTTTTAGTTTACCCAAATAATTCTCGTAAGGAAAGGATGAGATGTTGTCTAGGGAACCATACAGGCGGTACTCATGTGTCAGATGTATTGTTTGATGTACGCTAAACACAATCTTGTCTTTACCATACACCTCTCCAAAATGCTTCTCAAAAGCCATTAACAATTTTTCGCAAAAACAAACCATACTTTCAGAAATGTTTGGTGTGAGTAGCAAAAACATGGCCACAGAAAACAACATGAAGTTTTCATAGAGATCTTGTGGAAGAATGTCCCTCAGAACTACTGGCCCACTGTAAATCATAAATTGCCGCAGCTCTGCCGCTTTCCACCTATCAATTTCGGCGAGTTCACGGGGTTTTCGTGCAAATTCAGCTGGAGTATAGGGACGAAGCTGTATCAACTTTTCAGAGATGGCTTTAATGGCTCTTGTAGGCTGCCTTGTGGAGTTTTTCCCCCTCATCCAAAAATGTATCAACTTTTTCGTAACGCCTAGGCAACATAAATGCATGTAATCTATTGGGAAGGCAGACACCATTTTCACCAGACCAGTCAGAGGACTTCTGTTGATGTGGTGGTCCTCATCTACCATATTTTCAAACTCTTCGTCTGACCTTAGCCTAACATCAGTGTCTGGATACGTCATTTTTTTCTGCCAAATACCAGTCTGATAGCACTTATCGCATCCAGAGTACCCATTATGGCATTTAATTTGTTTTACAAATGCTCGAGCAGGAGCATCACAAATGAAGGATGAAATGGCCACCCTCAGCTTTCTACCTCCAAATGTTACCCCACTGCAAAGCAGAGCAGATAGGTCTTTAACAAACTGCGTCAGATAATCAAACACATTGGAGGGTTTTCCAGGGCCACAAAAGATGCCAACTAAAAACGGTGTTCTGGTGTAATCGCAATCAATCAGTGCCAAAATAGGCCAAAACTGAAGCTTGGTGCTTTTGAAAATAGGGAGACCATCGATGTTAAATTGAAGTCTTATTGTTTGAATAACATCTGGTAAATGGATGGTGCTTAATTTGGACAAAATTCCCTTTGCCAAGCCAAAATGGTAGTATTCCCCATTACCTACAGTCTGTAATGGTACTGCAGGCTTAGTGCCCAATAAGGTCCGAGCATCCTGGGGCAGTTCAGGGTGGCTTGTTCTCAAAATGGTCAACAGAGCAGTAATGGCAATCAAAGGCACAGAGAATGATGCAGCCCAGTGTTTTAATTTTTGGTGAAGCCCTGACTCTTCAAAAGAGTCACCATCAATATGACTGTCACCCTCTGAAGACATGCTACTGCTGTCAGACTCTGCATCACTGCACCCTCCCAACTCAACAGAATCTCCACCATCCTCATCTAAACCCATTGATGATGCAGGCCTGGGAGAGACTGGAGGAGCAAGAGAGACTGGAGGAGCAAGAGAGACTGGAGGAGCATGATTACACAGAGCTGACTCAAAATCGGACAGAATCTGCCTTTCTAACATTTCAGTAGCCTTCAAAACATGTCTTCTTTTTGACCAATAAGAAGCCATATTCTCTCCCCTAAAGAAATAAATGACTGCAGTACCTTTTGAGGGAATGTCGTGGTAGTGGTCTTCAGGTTCCATTGAGGTAAACATAGGGGGGGACAAAGACAACATTTACGTCATTACATTTGAAATAACCTTACACACACACACACACACACACACACACAGGTCAAACAATTGTTTTACAGAAAGTTCTGTTTTAACACCAACAATGTTTTAATGCTTGGATTAATGTTGTAATGGCTGCGACCCATCGGCCTACAGTGTTACAAAACTTAGAGTTTAAATCTAGCATGTAGGCCTAGGTTGCATGTTGTTTTGAGCTGACCTGTTCGTTTGTGTAGCCATGGCGGCCATGAACTTCAAAGATTATCCAGGCTACTTCTGTAGTGACCACTTTGTTTGAGGTACCACGAACGAAATTGCTTATATTCCCTCAACTCATACAAGAAACATGCAGAAACAATGCATCTGCATGTTTGTTTCAAGTGGACACACGCACGCACACACACATTTACGCCATTACATTTGAAATAACCTTACACACACACACACACACACACACACACACACACACACACACACACACACAGATCAAACAATTGTTTTATAGAAAGTTCTGTTTTAACACCAACAATGTTTTAATGCCTGGATTCATGTTGTAATGGCTGCGACCCATAGGCCTACAGTGTTACAAAGCCCAGCCCCCACAAGCTAGGTGTAGGCTAGCTACCGGTTATAACCGCGGCCTGTATACTCGATTGAAATGCTTTTTTTTCCAAGACCACAACTATGACCAGTTTTCGGCTAAACAATGCATCTGCATGTTTATTGTATGAATTGAGGGAATATAAGCAAAGTTGGTCGTGGTACCTCAAAGAAAGGTCACTACAAAAGCGTTGGTAGCCTGGATAATGTTTAAAGTTCATGGCCGTGACCCAAACACAAAGCCGCTACACAAAATAACAGGTCGGCTCACAACGACATGCAACCTAGGCCTATGGCGTAGGCGATATGACTGAAGTTCATCTTCTTAAACTGCTTGAAATTGTATTTAAAATTCCCTTTACTAATAGCAACTGAATAATGGTACGTACCAGATGTCCAGGGATGAATGAAAAAGTAGCGTCTATCAGCAGGCCGATCCACAAGAGAGTCGCGTTCCAACTAGTGTTGAAGTTAACCTGCAGCCAGTATACAGTAACGCAAATGACGTCATGCAGTAAACAACGGTGCATTATGGGATAGCATGGGTCATCCAACGACATCGCAATAGGCCTGCCCTTCTTTTTAAATCATGCCTTGAAATCAACAAACTGTAAAAAAAAAAAACTTTCATAGAAGGTCAAATATTGCTGAGTTCAGACAGTAGACCTAAATTGGTTTTATTCCTTTTTTCATCATTTACTTATCGTTTACTTGCCATTATCACTTAGCCTATATAGGCCTACTTATATCATTTACTCGTGTCTATGTGTAAGCAGCATAAGACAGACAGACACACACTAGTGGCAATTTATATTCTGAGCAATCCTACCAATGTTGAAAACTGGCCCGCAAAAGTGACGATGGTTCAACGTCGTATATTCAACCTTCTCTGATGGTCGACAGATCAACCTTTACCCACGTTGATTCAACGGTGATAAATCGACCCTCTCAGACGGCGGAGAAATCGACGTTTCACGGCGCCGTTTCAACGTTGATTTTCTGACGTACGACGGAAACCGACCATTCTGACCAAAACTCTACGTCGTTTCAACGACCCTCTGCTATCGGGGTATGTTTCTGCAAAACCAGATCAGAGACACCAGTTTAATATAATTGAGGAATGTGTAAAGGACGTTAGACACTGGATGCTTATTAACTTCCTTCTGCTTAACTCTGACAAGACTGAAGTACTTGTACTAGAACCACATGCAGCTAGAAGGAAGTTTTCTCTGGATGGCCTTTCTGTTTCTTCATGTGCAGCAGTAAAAGACCTCAGGGTGATTATTGACCCCAGTTTTTCATTCGAAACTCACATTGATAACATTACTCAGCGAGCTTTCTTTCATCTTAGAAATATTGCTAAGATAAGAAATTTAATGTCACTACATGATGCAAAACTAGTTCATGCTTTTGTTACCTCCAGGTTAGATTATTGTAATGCCTTACTGTCTGGATGTTCCAATAAGTGCATAAACAAGCTCCAGTTCATTCAAAATGCAGCAGCAAGAGTTCTTACTGGAACTAGAAAATGTGATCACATCACCCCGTCTTATCCACACTGCACTGGCTCCCAATCAAATTTCATATTGTTTATAAAATACTACTATTGAACTTTTAAAGCACTGAATGGTCTCGCGCCACAGTACCTGAGCGAACTTCTGGTCCTTTATGACCCACCACACCTACTTAGATTAAAAGGTGCAAGCTATCTGCTGGTACCTCATATAGTGAAGGCTACATCAGGGGGCAGAGCCTTTTCTTACAAAGCCCCACAATTATGGAACTGCCTTCCAAGTAGTGTTCGGGAATCACACACAGCCTCAGCGTTTAAGTCTTAGCTGAAAACATATCTGTTTAGTCAAGCCGTTTGTTAATAGTGTTTATGAGGGAAAGGAGTAGATCTGGAGGATCCTCAGACATAGTGTTTTGGTAAACTGGGCTGTATGGATGCTGTCAGTCCCCCACTTGCTTGCTCACTCAAGTTTGTTGGCAGTGTAGTGGCTGCTGCTTATGTCCCGGGGCGCCCTCATACCTGTGTTACTTTCTGGCTCTCCCCTTTTAGTTATGCTGTCATAGTTAGTTTTGCTGGAGTCCCTGCTTACACTCAGTGCAAAATGTATACTGTTCTTACTCATCAGGTGACATTGGGCATACCTAACAACCTGTGTTTTCTCTCTCTTTCTCCTCCTCATCTGTCCCTCTGAGTTATATGTCAATCCTGAGATCGAGATGCTGACGACCTCTGCTCCTCAGACCTGCCTGATCCATCCTGATGCCCTACATCTGGTTGGAGTCTCATCACATCGCTCCTGTGGAGGATGGACCCATATGGACAGTTGAAAGTCACACTTGGAGGATGCTCTGGACACTTACAGTAATGCTTTTATGGCTGAGGACTACAGTTAACTTGCTAATTTTAGGACTGCAGTTGTCATGAACAGTTTTGCACTCAAGTTTACATCAATGAAGAGTTATAATATCAATGAAACTGACTTCATGTTAAAAATGTTATCACATTGTCTGTTATCACTCAAATGAGGATGGGTTCCCTATTGACTCTGGTTCCTCTCGAGGTTTCCTCCTCATGTCGTCTGAGGGAGTTTTTCTTTGCCACTGTCTCCACAGCCTTGCTCATTGGGAATAGATTAGGGATAAAATTAGCTCATGTTTAAAGTCACTTAAATTCTGTAAAGCTGCTTTGCGACAATGTCTATTGTTAAAAGCGCTATAAAAATTGATTTGACTTGACAGTGTCATCAATGTCAGGATTCAGCAGGTCGAGTTGGTGGTTCAGTGCCTCTGTGAAAGACTGGGCAATGCTGGGTTCTTAAACTTGGAGACTTTCAATTTGGGGGTCTTGAATCACTGTGGATGGCAGGGTGGTTGCAACCTGAACTTCAGCTTAGAAACAACAAGCCTGTGGTCAGTCCAGCAGTCGGCTCCACACTTACTGTTTCACACTTCACACTTACTGTTTCATTGTTTGGCCATCACCACAGGACTTGTGAAGGGATGGTGTGGTGAGATGGGAGATGACAGCATGGCTTGCATGTGAAGTTGGATTTCAGTGAGGGATAGTTGTGCACTGTCAGCCTCACTCTCTAATCCAGGGCCTTCATGTTCCAGTAGCATGACAAAGTCAAGATAACTGGAGAAGGAACTGGATGCAGTGGATGATCAGGGTGCTCTAATGTGTCTCACCCTGCTCTCAGTGTTCCACAATGCTCTGCAGGGTATCCATTCCTGACCGTTGAACCAAATAAGTGGTTTTCTCCACACAGTCCGCCAATTCCAGTTTTCACATGCTTAGGTAGACAAGCCATAGCTCACCATGGATTTCAGATTCATGAGCTGCTCTCATCTGATTTAGTCAGCTTGCCAAAGCTGTTGCCTGTGGTGTGGCTGCTGTCGCATGCTAACAGCTACTTGGAGCCACAGGTGAGAGCTGGGTGACAAGTGAGGACCAAGGATGGATGAGCTGTCCTGAAAAAGGACATGGCAAGCTGTCCCACCAGAGGTACTAACTCTCCATGAGCACCCCATACACCCCTGAACACCAGAACACTGTTATACTACAGTCAACAATGCCTATCAAGCAGTTCCCTGCACTGTACTGGGCCACTCTGGCCATGTCATGGTTCACTTGATTCCTGCATTTGGGCAGGAACTAAAGCTGTGTAAACCTGTAGTGAGGACATCAAAGAAGTGGAGCAGAGAGGCTGTTGAGGATCTTCAGGCATGCTTGGACTATACTAACTGGGATGTGTTCAGGACTGCTATCAACAGTCTGGATGAGTTCACAGAGGCTGTGACATTCCACATCAGCTTCTGTGAGGATTGCTGCATTCCATCACACATCAGGGTGAGTTACAATAATGACAAACCCTGGTTCACAGCTAAGCTCAGACAGTGAAGGTTACTAAAGGAAGAAGCATTCAGAAATGGGAACAGAGACAAGTTTAATGTGTCAAGGTACAGGTTTAGCAAGGTGGTGAGAGAAGCTATACAACTGTACTCTGAAAAACTCCAATACCAGTTCTCAGCCAACAACTCTGCTTCTGTCTGGCTCAGACAGATCACAAACTACAGCCCCCCACTCTGTTAATAACTTGCATCTGACCAACCAACTGAACGAGTTATTCTGTCACTTTGAAAGACAATGGGACTGTCCTGACATCATTGCCCGTGACTCCATACACCAGCTCCTGTCCACCACCCCTACGTCAGCTGCAGCCTGAGCCTCTCTACGGCTTCACACCTTGGAGGTCCCATCCTCCCCCACCACACCCACAACTCTCTCCATTCTGGAGAGAAACATTAAAGGGTACCTATGCAGCATTTAAATATGATTGATATCAATAGCGCAAGCCCTAATTATAATAATGCACACAAGTGCAGCCACCTGATTAGTGCTTAAAAGTCCTTAAGCACATCAAGCTTTATTGCCTACGGGCAACTAATATGATGTTCATGTTGTGATGTCAAGTCATTGATAGTCAGATACCGAAAGTGTAGCTGATGTAAACATACTTGTTAAGCTGGATTTTGTCAGATTTAAAGTTATCTTTACATTTTCTGAATCATTTCCATCCATCCATTATCTATAACTACTTATCCTGTGCAGGGTCACAGGCAAGTTGGAGCCTATCCCAGCTGACTATGGGCAAGAGGCAGGGTACACCCTGGACAAGTCACCAGATTATCACAGGGCTGACACATAGAGATATACAACCATTCACACCTACGGTTAATTTAGAGCCACCAATTAGCCTAACCTGCATGTCTTTTGGACTGTGGGGGCAACAAGAGCACCGATGCAGACACAGGGAGAACATGCAAACTCCACATAGAAAGGCCCCCATCAGCCACTGGGCTCAAACCCAGAACCTTCTTGCTGTGAGGCGACAGTGCTAACCACTACACCACCATGCTGCCGTTAATCATTTCATATTTTAAAATAAAAAGAAAGTCAGTGTGCCTACTGGAGAATCTCTATGAACCTCGGAAAATGGACTATCCACAGCTGGTAAATGCAGCAAATCATCAGATGATTCTAAGGATGAAATAGGTGGTGCTTTGCAAGTGCAAAGTCTGGAAGGCAGGTCAAATTGTTTGGCAGCTGTCTGGTCCTAATGTTGAAAGTGTTCCAAGCAGAAAACTGACATTGAATGTGTTTGTTGTAAAGAGCACTAACTTTTATACAATATAATACAGGCAGAGTCATTGAATTGTTTCACGGATAAATCTGGTTTAGAAATGTGTTTTGCACACTCACCTGCATTGGAAATGACCTATGTTGTGTCTTACATCTTACTGTTTCAGTTGGTTGAGTTGCCGCATATGCATTCTGTGTTATGCACTTCCTGGTTTCTGAGTTGTTTGCGACGAGTCTTTTTTCCATGAGTGTTGGAGTTAATCACTAATTTTTTTTATTTTTTCGACAAATAATTTTCCAGTATCCTCTTCATTTTTTATTGTACTTTCGCTTTCCTTTTTGTACTTTCCACTTTCACTTTTCTTTTTTTTTCTCGGAAGAACGCCAAGACTGGAAGCTTTCTTCTTTTTTTTCTCCTCCTGCGTAAAGACCACAAGCAGAGGCCACCTACATTGGATCTGCTTTAATATCAAAAGATCTTCGATTAAGGTACGTGAATCTTTTCATCATGGCACACCTTCAGCCTGTTCAGTGTACTGAGCACAGGATGTTTAGTCATTCTTCCTCTGTCACTGGTGATAGCTTTATTTGTGATAAGTGCAGATTAGTTAGCTGTCTGACAGAGAAGACTGCAGTTTTAGAAGCACATATCCAGGCTTTAGAGAAGGCCAGTGAGAATGAGAACAGTGTAGTTTCTGTAGGGGAAAGTTGGATGCCCTGAGTGGAGTTAGTAATCCCCCAACTCCGGCATTAGAGCCCTTACAGTGGGGCGAATGGGTAACGACTCGGCGGCATAAGCATAGAGCCAAAGCTACTACTGAGGCTCGCCCACAGGAGCACCACTCCTCTCTGCTTCACGTGACAAACAGGTTTGCTCGCCTTAGTGATGCACCCACTGAGAAACCTGAAAGAGCTCTGGTTATAAGGGACTCTATCACATGGCACATGAAATTAGTTAGGCCCTTAGGGGCACCAGCAGCTTTAGTCAGGTCTATACCGGGAGCCAGGGCACCAGACATAGCAGGTAATCATGTTAAGTGTTCTACTAGAGGGGAGAACACTCTGGATCATGTTTACTCCAACATCAAGCATGCGTACAGAGCCATACCCCTTCCCCACCTCGGCCAGTCAGACCATCTTTCCCTCCTGCTCTCCCCAGCCTACACCCCCCTCAGACGCAGAGCCAGGCCCACCACAAGGACTATCACAACCTGGCCTGACAACGCACTCTCCAAACTATAGGACTGCTTTAAACAGACAGATTGGGACTTATTTGAACACCAGGAGCTGGAGACATTCACAGGAACAGTGCTGGACTATATCAAGTTCTGCATCGGGAATGTGACGGTGGATAAAAACATCCGGGTCTTCCCAAACCAGAAACCCTGGATGACCAGCCAGGTCCGCTCACTCCTCAGGGCTTGCGATGCTGCCTTCAGGTCAGGTGATAGAGCTCTGTACAGAGCTGCTCGAGCTGATCTGAAAAGAGGAATAAATAAAGCCAAGGCGGACCACAGTCTGCGCATAGAGTCCCACCTGTCCAGCAACGACACACGGGAGGTGTGGCAGGGCATTCAGGACATCACAAACATCAAAGACTGTGATGTGTCAACAGGAGACTGGATTGCGCCACTAGCAGAGGAGCTAAATCGCTTCTTTGCTCGCTTTAAAACATCTCAGCAGCACTCATCTGCTCCTGCCCTGCCACCCCCACCACTCAGTTCCTACACCACTCCTTTCACTGTACAGGAGCATGATGTCAAACAGGTGCTCCTGGCAGTGAACCCCAAGAAAGCTGCCGGCCCAGATGGTGTACCTGGTAAGGTGTTCAGAGAGTGCGCCCACCAGCTCACCCCTACCTTCACCAGGATCTTTAACCTCTCCCTGGCTCAGGCAGTCATCCCGCCCTGCCTAAAATCTGCAACAATAATCCCAGTGCCGAAGAAGTCTCCCATCACCAGCCTGAATGATTACCGTCCTGTGGCCCTCACCCCAGTAATCATGAAGTGCTTCGAGAGACTAGTTCTTCAGCACATCAAGGACCACCTCCCCCCAGACTTCGACCCCTACCAGTTTGCATATCACACAAACAGATCCACAGAAGACGCCATTGCCGTAGCTCTCCACTCTGCGCTAAATCACCTGGAGCAGCAGCAGAGCTACGTCCGCATACTCTTTGTGGATTACAGTTCAGCTTTTAATACAATAATCCCAGACATCCTTATTAGAAAACTGGACACTCTCGGCCTCCCCCCTCTCACATGTGCCTGGTTAAAGGACTTTCTTACTAACCGGCCCCAGACTGTGAGACTTGGCCCCCACTTCTCCTCCACCCGCAAGTTGAGCACCGGCTCTCCACAGGGCTGTGTGCTGAGCCCCCTCCTGTACTGCCTCTACACCCACGACTGTAGTCCGACCCACAACAACAAAAACCTTATCGTCAAGTTTGCTGACGACACCACAGTGGTCGGACTCATCTCAAAGGGAGACGAGGCAGCCTACAGAGAGGAGGTCCTGAAGTTGGCAGCCTGGTGTTCAGAAAATAACCTCGCTCTGAACACCAAGAAAATCAAAGAGCTCATTGTTGACTTCAGGAAGCACAGCACCGACCTAGCCCCCCTCTACATCAACAACGTGTATGTGGAGAGGGTCCACACCTTCTGGGTTCTCGGTGTCCTCATCTCCGCTGACATCTCCTGGTCAGCAAACATTACAGCAGTCATTAAGAAGGCTCAGCAGCAGCTACACTTCCTGGGAGTCCTCAGGAAGTACAACTTAAGCTCCAACCTGCTGCTGACCTTCTACCGCTCATCCATCGAGAGCTTGCTGACGTACTGTATTACAGTATGGTACGGCAGCTGCACTGCTGTAGACAGGGAGAGGCTCCAGAGGGTAGTTAAGGCAGCACAGAAGATCATTGGCTGCCCTCTCCCCTCCCTGATGGACATTTACACCTCCCACTGCCTTAGCAGAGCTAAGAATATTATCAAGGACAGCTCCCACCCTGGCTTTGATCTGTTCGACCTGTTGCCCTCAGGGAGGCGCTACAGGTGCATCAGGACAAAGACAAATCGATTAAAAAACAGCTTCTTTCCAAAAGCCATAACCGCCCTGAACTCGGATATGCTCTGACTATATAGTCTATTTATTTTACTATTTTACAAATTTATAATGTGCAGTACTTTATAAGATGACTCTCTATGCAATACTTTTATAATGTGCAATATCACACTCCATAATGTGAAATGCAACACATTCACCTCAGGACTGTGCACCTTACACACAGCACATACACCTCAGGACTGTGCACCTTACACACAGCACATACACCTCAAGTCTGTGCACCTTACCTTACCTTGCCTTGCAATACTTCATAATGTGTAATATTTTATCTTATAATGTGACTCTCTCGTGCAATAATTTATAATATGACTGTCTCTGTGCAATACTTTATACAGTATGTGCAATACCTCATTCCATAATGTGTAACACAACACGTACACCTCAGACTGTGCACCTTACCCCCCTTACACCCCCCCCTTTTTTTCTCCCCCCTTCCTCTCTCTCTCTCTCTCTCTCTCTCTACACACTGTTTGCACTGTTATTGGAGATGCTTTAATCTCATTGTACATGTGTATAGTGACAATAAAGGCATTCTATTCTATTCTATTCTATTCTATTCTATTCTATTCTATTCTAATCTTAGGGTCCTAGGCAAGCACAGGTTCTCAAAGATAGTTATCCATGCAGGAGCTAATACACCTTCGTCAGTCTGAGGTTACTAAGAGTAACTTTGTAGAGATGTTTAAATTAGCGAAGGCAATATCCAGTGCTGTAGTATGCTCTGGCCCCATCCCAATGTGGCATGGTGATATATCTTACAGCAGGTTATGGTCGCTGAGCTGCTGGTTGTCCAGGTGGTGCTCTGAAAACAGTGTGGGCTTTATAGATAATTGGGCTAATTTTAAGGGCACTGCTGGCCTGTTAGGGTGGGATGGTATCCATCCCACTCGGGAAGGTGCTGCTCTCATTTCTTGCAGCATAGCTCATAGTCTCAGAACAGGCCTAGTTAATTTCTGACAATCCAGAGCCAAGGCCAGGGAGCAGATGAACAGGCTAAACCGACTGTCTGCTAGCTGCACAGAGTCGTCACTCAGGGTCCACTACATCGAGACTTTGTCTGTTCCCCGAGCTAAACAAAAAAGTAGAAATTCTCAGAGTTTTTTCCAGTAACCTAATCAATATAAAATTAGGTCATACTAATTGTACAGCCGCTGCCAGCACCTTTGATCTAAAGGTGGGGCTATTAAATATTAGATCTCTTACATCTAAAGTGGGCGGCACGGTGGTGTAGTGGTTAGCGCTGTCGCCTCACAGCAAGAAGGTCCGGGTTCGAGCCCCATGGCTGGCGAGGGCCTTTCTGTGTGGAGTTTGCATGTTCTCCCCATGTCCGCGTGGGTTTCCTCCGGGTGCTCTGGTTTCCCCCACAGTCCAAAGACATGCAGGTTAGGTTAACTGGTGACTCTAATGGCCCTTTTCCACTACCCTTTTTCAGCTCGCTTCAGCTCACTTCAGCCCGACACGGCTCGCGTTTTGACTACCAAAAACCAGCACGACTCAGCTCGCTTCAGCCCTGCTTAGCCCCTAAAACTCGCACCGTTTTGGAGTGGGGCTGAAGCGAGCCAAAGTGAGCCGAGTGAGGCTGGGGGTGTGAGCAGACACTCCCCTGTGCACTGATTGGTGAGGAGGAGTGTCCTCACATGCCCACACACGCCCTGCGAGCGCGCTGGGATCTGTAAACACCGCAAACCCGGAAGAAGAATAATTATGAATTACGAGAATTTCTGAAGCCTTATGCGCCTTGCCTCATCTTGCCAGTATCTGTCCGCGTTGTCGGTGACAACAAGCCACAGCACCAAGACCAGCAACACTAACGACTCCATGTCCTCCATGTTTATTGTTTACTATTCAGGTCGTGAGACTACCGCTTAAAAGATCACTGATGTCACTGTTTGCGCTGCTTAACGACATCACCTGACGTCCACCCACTTTCGCTAACTCCACCCAATGTGTCCACCCACTTCCAGCCAGCACGGTTCAGCGCGGTTGTAGTCGAAATGCAACTCCAACAGCCCCGCTCAGCCCGACTCAGCTCGACTCAGCATGGCACGACTCAGCCGCGTTTGTAGTGGAAAAGCGGCATAAATTGACCGTAGGTGTGAATGTGAGTGTGAATGGTTGTCTGTGTCTATGTGTCAGCCCTGTGATGACCTGGCGACTTGTCCAGGGTGTACCCCGCCTTTCACCCGTAGTCAGCTGGGATAGGCTCCAGCTTGCCTGCGACCCTGTAGAAGGATAAAGCGGCTAGAGATAATGAGATGAGATGAGACATCTAAAGTGCTAATGGTTAATGAACTTAGTACTGATCAGGAGTTTAATGTACTTTGTTTAACTGAAACATGGATTAAGCCAAATGAATATATAGCATTAAATGAAGCTAGTCCTCCTGGATACAGTTATATACACCAGCCTTGTCTAACTGGCAGAAGAGGAGGCGTCACAGTTATTTAAAATGATTATCTAGGTGTAACACACAAACTTGGTTATAAATTTAATACATTTGAAGTTCTTCATACTAATATAAAGTATGTAGCCTCGAAAAATAAGTCTAGCCAGTTAATTCCGTTACTTATTATTTACAGGCCCTGGGGCCATATTCTGAGTTTCTTTCTGAATTTGCAGATTTTATCTCAGACCTGGTCATTTCCTTAGACAAAGCTTTAGTTGTCGAAGATTTTAATATTCACTTCAATAACCCAGAAGACCCTTTGAAAACAGCATTTGTGTCCATTTTAGATTCAGTAGGGGTTAATCAAAATGTCATAGGACCGACCCATAATGGTGGTCACACTCTCGAGCTAATACTAACATTCAGGTTAAACATAGAAAATATAGTCATACTTCCACAGTCTGAAGTTATCTCAGATTATTATTTCATCTCATTCAAAATATGTCTGAGTGATAATATATGCACCTTGCCATGCTACTGTATTAAACATACATTCACGTCAACTACTGCACAGAGCTTTATAAATGATCTCCCAGAGTTATAACCTTTGATTGGGTCACTGTCAGCCTCTGCAGAACTTGATCAGGCAATTCAATGCTTAGAGTCAACGTTCTGCTATACTTTAGATCAGGGCTTTTCAAAGTGTGGGGCGCGCCCCCCCTGGGGGGCACCAGAGTTCTTCGGGGGGGCGCAACGTGAGGAAAAATAAACCAGAATAAGTTACTATTGCGGACATTTAGCGAACTTCAGCTAGCCTTTACCAGAGACAAAATGGATAAATTTTTAGTACCTAAAGCTATAGTGAGTGAGGAGACAGAGTCTGGACCAAGCAAAAAAACAGAGCCTCCAGGATGTTGCGATTTGCAACTTCAACGCAAATTCAACCAATCCCCGTGAATTCAGGGCGGTGTTGCAATTATATCCAATCAGCGCAACTTTCCCGCAAATTTGACCAATCGTTGGTGTCGTCTTGAGGTGATGTCGACAAACTACCTTCCGCCTTACTTCCGTGTATAGACCCCTTCGCAGTAAACATCATTCATACGTAAGAGGAAATTGCGCGCGCAGCCTGGACTCAAAAAAGACTCAGCGATGCCTAGTTGTTGTGTTGTCGGGTGTCAGAATCGTAGCAGTGATGGGGTTAAAATGTACAGAATTCCAGCAGGACCTCACCCATTCCAAAAAAATCGCCGACGTCTATGGCTACAAACCATCAAACGTGTAGACTGGGATGAAAGCACCATCAAAAATGCACGGGTTTGCAGTGCCCACTTCATCACAGGTAAGATCAGGCTATTTATTAAATCTTTCTTTTTTATTCTTTCTAGTCTTCGTTTATTGATGTAGCAAAATACTTTGGTAACGTTTGTCTGATTAGCTGGGTCATAGTTACACAATGTAATGAATATTGTTAGCATGTTAGCTTTGCATGCAATTTTGTTTGTAGGAGAGGTCTCGCTTGACTCAAGCAGTCCAGATTTTGTGCCATCATTATTTGTGTATGCCGAAAATCACAATTTTAAAGTAAGGATGGAAAGGTAAAATTGTGTGCCCTCACTCTAAATGCCAATTTACGTTGACTGCTCTAACCTAGCTCCCGCCCCGTTTAGTTTCATTTTTGGTCTCTGCCTCTCGCTTTTTACACAGCTCTTATTTCTCTTAGCTGCACTCTTTACAGTATCATTCCTTTCATGCCATTACCTCCTGCAAATTGCTGTTTAGTGTTGGTATTTGCTGTTGTAGCTAAAGCCACATTGCCATCACATCACTGGCATAATTTGATTAAAACAAAATGAATATGAATGTCCCATTGTTAATCAAGTTGTACATGCCCGCATATAACATAATCATATGCGTCTAAAGACTTGTAGGCACGAAGTTTTTCGTGGGTGTACACTGAAGTCTTGTCAATAAGGTACGAGTATATATCTGGCCATTGTATACCAGGGAACTTACTAACATCGTCCGTCCACTCTTTAATTAAATACGGATCCGGTAGGCGATGTCCACTTGTTAGAGTTAACTTATTTATGTAGCATTCTCGATCTTGTAACGACAATTGTTTTGCATAATCTGACAGCTCATAATGCCGGTCTATGGGCAGCGCCATTGTTTCTGAGTCCAGGCTGCACGCGCATCCTGGCAATGGTCAGTTTGTTTACAAACATGCGAAGGGGTCTATACGTTCAAGAGAAGCAGCATGTGCGCAGTGTTGCCAGATTGGGCGGTTTCAAGTGCATTTTGGCAGGTTTTGAACATATTTTGGACTGGAAAATGTCAGCAGTATCTGGCAACACTGCATGATGTGCGAGTCAGTGTTTATATAGGCTTAAATTCTGTTACTGAAAGTGTGTTATGTTTACAGTGAAGGACTGTGTACACTTTACATTATTTTTTACTTAATACAAGAAATTAATGGATGCCAACATTTTTGCCAAAATGGTATTTTATTTTCCATTGTTTAGGGAGCTTCAGCATCATACTGTGAGATTCTGTTCAAATTGTTTTTTTTCTTCTATGAAGCCTGAGCCATTTATTTTATTAGTTTATAATTATTGTTTAATTTAGTCTTCAGGAGAGACTGCCTGCACACAGTACTAGTATTAATAGTTTTTTTTTTCTTCCATGAAAGCTGAGGCATTTATATTATATTTTAAGGTAACTTCATGTTGTGCTGTGAGGTTCTATGCACTTTAACTTTTGAACCAACAGGTGCATTTGGATAAGTAAAGCCTATTTTTCTGCATTTTTTTTAGTCCTGGTAATCTTTTTATATTGGTAAAGTTGTTTATAGGACCATTTCTCAGTGTCTTTTGTTTTTTTTTAATCAATAGTTTTTCAGTAATAACTTAATATTTAACATATCACTCAATTTTAACCACAAAAAGAGAAAATCGCAACAATTTCTCACAACTTTCACTTCCTCCCGCAATGTAATCGCAACAAAAACCTAAAAAAACACTGCAACTTTCATCGCAATTTTTGGGAAACCCCCTGCAACATCAAACATTTTAGTCTGCAACAATCACAAAAAAGGCCCGCGGAATCCTGAGGGGACTGAAAAAAGAAGGAAGTATGACCACGATTATTTAAAGTTTGGATTTTCATGGCCTGGATCTGAAGATGCTCCACTGTCAGAGTGTGTTGTCTGCCAAGAGGTGCTAGCTAACGATGCTATGAGATGTTTAAAATGTGTAAAACAAGATGTTTTAAAAAGCACAGATGTTTAAAATGTGAAAAAGAAAAAAATAAAAATGTGTACAACAACCATTTTTTAAAAACACAAATGGAACATTAAGTATAGCAACAACAAAAATTGTAAGGGGGGGGTGCTGTTGTTTATTTGCTCTCCAAGGGGGGGCTGACTCTCCCACACTTTGAAAACCCCTGCTTTAGATAATATAGCTCCTCTTAAAAGGAAAATGATCAGAGAAAAAAAATTAGCACCCTGGTATAATGATGACACTCGCACTTTAAAACAGACCACTTGAAAATTGGAATGTAAATGGCATCAAACAAAATTGGTAGTGTTCAAATTAGCTTGGAAAGAGAGCTTCCTAAAGTATAGAAAAGCTCTTAGTGCTGCGAGATCAACATATCTCTCCTCCTTAATAGAAAATAACAACAATAATCCAAGATTCCTATTTAATACTGTTGCAAAATTAACCAGGAATAAGTCCTGTAGTATGTAGTAGCAATGACTTCATGAATTTTTTTAATGACAAAATTGAAAATATCCAACAAAAAATTTCAAACTACTAATTTAAGGTCAGACAATGTAAGTGACCCTGTAATTAACAATATAACTGCATCAGATCAGCAATTAGAATGGTTTACTCCCCTTAGAGAAATTGAATTACTTTCATTAATCTCCGCATCAAAAGCCTCAACTTGTGTACTAGATCCCTTACCTACACGTCTATTCAAACAGATAATACCTGAAGTAATTGAACCGCTTCTAAAAATAATAAATTCTTCTCTTACGATTGGCTATGTACCCAAATCCTTTAAACTAGCAGTTATCAAACCCCTGATTAAAAAACCTGACCTTGACCCCTGTCAGCTGTCCAATTATTGGCCAATATCAAACCTCCCCTTTATCTCCAAGATCCTAGAAAAAGCTGTGGCACAGCAGTTATGCTCATATTTACATAGGAATAACATCCATGAAATGTATCAGTCAGGATTTAGACCTCATCATAGCACAGAGACAGCTCTGGTTAAAGTAGTAAATGTTGGTGTCTGATCAGGGCTGTGTCTCGCTGCTTGTGTTGCTTGACCTTAGTGCAGCATTTGATACCACTGATCATTCCATTCTTCTGGATAGATTAGAAAATGTTGTGGGAATTAAGGGAACGGCCCTCTCCTGGCTCAGCTCTTATTTAACTGATCCCTATCAGTATGTTGATGTAAATGGTGATTTTTCTAGACATACTTAATTTCCCTGAGGGAACCCGCCCAAAGGGATCAATAAAGTTTTATCTAATCTAATCTAATCTAATCTAATCTAATCTAATCTAATCTAATCTAATCTAATCTAATCTAATGAGGTAAAGTTTGGTGTTCCACAAGGTTCTGTCTTGGGTCCACTGCTTTTTTTCTTTATATATGTTACCTCTGGGTGATATTATTCGTAAACATTGTATTAGTTTCCACTGTTATGCTGATGATACACAGTTGTATGTTTCTGCAAAACCATATGAGAGACACCAGCTTAATAGAATTGAGGAATGTGTAAAGGACATTAGACACTGGATGCTTATTAATTTCCTTCTGCTTAACTCTGACAAGACTGAAGTACTTGTACTCGGACCACATGCAGCTAGAAGTAAGTTTTCTGATTACACAGTAACTCTGGATGGCCTCTCTGTTTCTTCACATGCAGCAGTAAAAGACCTCGTGGTGATTATTGACCCCAGTCTTTCATTCAAAACTCACATTGATAACATTACCCGGATAGCTTTCTTTCATCTCAGAAATATTGCTAAGATAAGAAATTTAATGTCACTACACGATGCAGAAAAACTAGTTCATGCTTTTGTTACCTCCAGGTTGGATTATTGTAATGCCTTACTGTCTGGATGTTCCAATAAGTGCATAAACAAGCTTCAGTTAGTTCAAAATGCAGCAGCAAGAGTCCTTACTAGAACTAGAAATATGACCACATCACCCCTGTCTTATCCACACTGCATTGGCTCCCAATCAAATTTTGTATTGATTATAAAATGCTACTATTGAACTTTAAAGCACTGAATGGTCTCACACCACAGTACCTGGACAAACTTCTGCTTCCCAACTGCTCCCCGGGTGCTGTTAGCATGGCTGCCCACTGCTCTGGGTATGTGTGTATGCTCATTGCTCATGTGTGTGCATGTGTGTGTTCACTGCTTCAGATGGGTTAAATGCAGAGAGGAAATTTCACAAGTGTGTGATGAATAAAGTTGCGCTTTCTTTCTTTTCTTTTCTTTTCTTTTCTTTTCTTTTCTGGTCCTTTATGTCCCGCCATGCCTACTTAGATCAAAAGGTGCAGGCTATCTGCTAGTACCTCGTATAGTGAAGGCTACATCAGGGGACAGAGTCTTTTCTTACAAAGCCCCACAGTTATGGAACAGCCTTCCAAGTAGTGTTCGGGAATCAGCCACAGTGTCAGCATTTAAGTCTCGGCTGAAAACATATCTGTTTAGTCAAGCCTTTTGTTAATGGTGTTTATGAGTTAAAGGTGTAGATCTGGATGGTCCTCAGACATGGTGTTTTGGTAAACTGGGCTGTGTGGATGCTGTCAGTCCCCCACTCGCTTGCTCACTCAAGTTTGTTGACGGTGTAGTGGCTGGCTGCTTTATGTCCCGGGGCTCCCTCATGCCTGTGTTACCTTCTGGCTCTCCCCTTTCAGTTATGCTGTCATAGTTAGTTTTGCTGGAGTCCCTTGTACTCAGCACAAAATGTATTCTGTTCCTACTTATTCAGGTGACATTGGGCGTACCTAACAACCTGTGTTTTCTCTCCCCCCCCCCAATCTGTTCCTCTGAGTTACATGTCAATCCTGAGATCGAGACGCTGGCCTCTTCCCTCTTCTGCTCCTTGGACCTGCCTGATCCATCCTGGTGCCCTGTGTCTGTTTGGAGTCTCATCGCATCACTCCTGTGGAGGACGGCCCCATATGGACAGTTGAAAGTCACACTTGGAAGGTGCTCTGGACACTTTATGGCTGAAGACTACAGTTGACTTGCTAACTTTAGGACTGCTGTTGTCATGAACAGTTTTGCACTCAAGTTTCCATCAATGAAGAGTTATAACATTAATGAAACTGACTTCATGTTACAACTGTTAATCTTATAGTCATGTTGTCTGTTGTTGCCCAAATGAGGATGGGTTCCCTTTTGAGTCTGGTTCCTCTCAAGGTTTCTTCCTCATGTCATCTGAGGGAGTTTTTCCTTGCCACCGTCACCACAGGCTTGCTCATTGGGGATAGATTAGGGATAAAATTAGCTCATGCTTTAATTCATTCAAATTCTGTAAAGCTGCTTTGCGACGATGTCTATTGTTAAAAGCGCTATACAAATAGACTTGACTTGACTATGTTCAGGCCATGATAGCTAGCCATGTGAGAAGGCCAGGACCAGATGGAGAACTCACAGATGATTAAGCAGCCTATTATATATAGAAACTTGGTGTGTGTGAGTGAGTGAGTGAGTGAGTGAGTGAGTGTGTGAGAGAGAGAGAGAGAGAGAGAGAGAGAGAGAGAGAGAGCATATTTATGTATATACAGCTCTGGAAAAAATTAAGGGACCAATTCAATTTTTTTTTCATAAATCAGCCTCTCTATGTATGGCAGCCATTTCATTCTAGTGTCTGTGCTAGTATTCCAACACAAGCACACCTCATTTTACTTAATGAGGTACTCATTAGGTGATCACCTGAATCAAATCTTATTTCATGAGGAAAAGTATAAAAACCACTCTTGTGTCCATCACTATCCTCTTACAATAGGACCAGTTTAGATGACAAAAACAGTGTTAGTACTGCCTTAAATTTAATTGGAATTCAAAAATATCTATTCATCATGCCAAAAGGATTAAAAAGAAAAGTTTTGAGTAAGAAAAAGAATTGTTCAATTCTGGCTTTTCTGGCAGAGGGATACAGTGAGTATCAGGTTGCTTCCATCCTCAAAATTTCAAAGATGCCAGTTCATAAGAACAAGGTCAAGCAGCAGACACTGGGGACAACAAAGTTACAGACTGGCAGAGGGTGAAAATGACTCTCCACTGACCAGGATGATTGTCAACTCCTTCGAATGTCACTCAACAACCATAGGATGATATCAAGTGACTGATAAAAAGAATGGCAAATGGCAGCTGGGGTTAAGTGCACGGCAAGAATGGTTCAAAAGAGACTCCTCTGGGCAGGGTTGAAGTCATGCAAAGCTAGAAAAAAAGCTCTTCATCAGTGAGAAGCAAAGAAGAGCCAGGCTGAGGTTTGCTAAAGACCATAAGGATTGCACCATAGAGGACTGGAGTAAGGGCATCTTCTCTGATGAGTCCAATTTTCAGCTTTTCCCATCACCTGGTCATCTAATGGTTAGATGGAGACCTGGACAGGCCTACAAGCCACAGTGTCTCGCACCCATTGTGAAATTAGGTCGAGGATCAGTGATGATCTGGGGGTGCTTCAGCAAGGCTGGAATGGGGAAGATTTTTGTTTGTGAAGGACCCATGAATCGAGTCATGTACAAGGTTATCCTGGAAGAAAACTTGCTTTTTTCTGCTCTGACAATGTTCCCTAACTCTGATGATTAGGTTTTCCAGCAGGACAGTGCCTCATACCCCACAGTCAGGTCAATCAAGGTGTGGATGGAGGATCACAAGATCAAGACCCTGTCATGGGCAGCCCAATCTCCAGACCTGAACCCCATTGAAAATCTCTGCAATGTGATCAAGAGGAAGATGGATGGTCACAAGCCACCAAGCAAAGCAAAGCTGATTGAATTTTTGCATCAAGAGTGGCATAAAGTCACCCAAGTGCAACGTGAAGGACTGGTGGAGAGCATGCAAAGAGGCATGAAAGCTGTGATTAAATGTCAGGGTTATTCCACCAAATACTAACTTCTGAACTCTTCCTTAGTTCAAACATTAGTACTGTGTTGTTTAACATTGAATATGATCTTAATTTCTATGCATTATTCAAGGTTTGAAAACACTTCACCTTTTTTGTTATTTTGACCAGTTGTCATTTTCTGCAATTAAATGCTCTAAGTGACAATAATTTTGTGTGGAATTTGGGGGGAATGTTGTCAGTAGTTTATGGAATTAAAGAAAGTTGTTCATGTTCCTCAAACATATACATATAAATAGTAAAACCAGAGAAACTGAAAATTCTGCACTGGTCTCTTAATTTTTTCCAGAGCTGTATGTGTGTCCACACTAGCTATAAAGCCTATTTATTTATTTATTTATTATGTGTGGATACAGGTATCCACCGGTCTTCTCAGGCTAGAATGTGTACATTGCAGTCCTGAAATGGGTGTCCTTTGTTGATGAGATGAAGCTGGACTGGAGAGTCCTGGCCTGAGGCTCTAGCTCTCCTGTGTTGAGCCATCCACTTGTGAAGCAGTTGTTTCAGTTCCCCAATGTACAGAAGTGCATGGCTCAACACAGTGGTCAACAGTGGTGCTTGAAAGTTTGTGAACCCTTTAGAATTTTCTATATTTCTGCATAAATATGACCTAAAACATCAGATTTCCACACAAGTCCTAAAAGTAGATAAAGAGAACCCAGTTAAACAAATGAGACAAAAATATTATTCTCAGTCATTTATTTATTGAGGAAAATGATCTAATATTACATATCTGTGAGTGGCAAAAATATGTGAACCTTTGCTTTCAGTATCTGGTCTGACCCCCTTGTACAGCAATAACTGCAATTAAACATTTCCGATAACTGTTGATCAATCCTGCACACCGGCGTGGAGGAATTTTAGCCTATTCCTCCATACAGAATAGCTTCAACTCTGGGATGTTGGTGGGTTTTTTCACATGAACTGCTCGCTTCAGGTCCTTCCACAACATTTTGATCGGATTGGATTGAGGTCAGGACTTGGATTGAGGTCAGGATTGAGGTCAGGACTTGGCCATTCCAAAACATTAACTTTATTCTTCTTTAACCATTCTTTGGTAGAACAACTTGTGTGATTAGGGTCGTTGTCTTGCTGCATGACCCACCTTCTCTTGAGATTCAGTACATGGACAGATGTCCTGACATTTTCCATTAGAATTTGCTTGTATAATTCAGAATTCATTGTTCCATCAGTGATGGCAAGCCGTCCTGGCCCAGATGCAGCAAAACAGGCCCAAACCATGATAGTACCACCACCATGTTTCACAGATGGGATAAGGTTCTTATGCTGGAATGCAGCGTTTTCCTTTCTCCAAACATAACACTTCTCATTTAAACCAAAAAGTTCTATTTTGGTCTCATCCATCCACAAAACATTTTTCCAATAGCCTTCTGGCTTGTCCACATGATCTTTAGCAAACTGCAGACAAGCAGCTATGTTTTTTCGGAGAGCAGTGGCTTTCTCCTTGCACCTCTGCCATGCACACCATTGTTGTTCAATGTTCTCCTGATGGTGGACTCATGAACATTAACATTGACCAATGGGAGTGAGGCCTTCAGTTGCTTAGAAGTTACCCTGGGGTCCTTTGTGACCTCGCCAACTATTACACGCTTTGCTCTTGGAGTAATCTTTGTTGGTCAACCACTCCTGGGGAGGGTAACAATGATCTTCAATTTCCTCCATTTGTACACGATCTGTCTGACTGTGGATTGGTAGAGTCCAAACTCTTTAAAGATGGTTTTGTAACCTTTTCCAGCCTGATGAGCATCAACAACACTTTTTATGAGGTCCTCAGAAATCTCCTTTGTTCATGCCATGATACACTACAAAAAATGGCCTTTCAAAAATAAGAAATAAAAGATTAAAACAAAGCATGTTTGCTTGAATCAAGTGAAAAAAAATCTGCCAATGGAACTAGTCAAATTTGACTTGGTAAGATTTCTTAAAGTAAGATGAAAAATCTAACCTGTTTTTAGATGAAATAATTCCAAAATAAGATTGGGGAACTTATTATGTGAGATCTGATTAACTCAAAATAATCAAAATAGTTCTTATAACAAGATTGTACTTCTTACATTTAGCCATTCAAGTCATTTTTATTTATTTCATTTTAAGGGTGTTTCACTTAAATTCATGACAAAGTCTTAGCAGTAAAAACTGAATTTAAGATAAATATACTAATATTAGGATTGTTAAATTCTACAACTAAGCATTGCTAGCTTAAAAGATTCTCCTTTTGTGACCTGTAATTAGTAAAATACTCTAGATATGAGACCAGAGACTATTTTGAATCAAGTTGACGACACGTGTAGCATTGCAACAAGTTTTTTTTTTTCCCATTTCAACATTCAAACATTAAAACATCTCTTAAGATTCCACTTCCCCAGGACCTCAGGCACCAAAAAAAAAAAAAGTCTACGCATTTTGACTTACAGTGCTTACACAACGCCAAAGCAGCAGTGCATTTTGGGGGCACTGACTATTCATGTGTACGAGGGTTTTACAAGATCAGGCACAAAAAAAAAAAACAAAGAAACAAAAAATACACTGAACTTAACTCACAGCATTCCAAAAAGACCTCACTAAAACGCCCTCCACTCACTCATAGCCTTTTTGAAGGCACTTGTCTGGTCTAGAGTATGTACAGCATCTAGAAGGACCTCACTATGAATGACTGAGAAAACAGTCACAGTAAACTTAGGATATGTAAGGTGGAGTTGAATTGTAATGAAAGATTCAAAGGTTTCAGTAAAGTTCATTTATTCCCAAAACAAGCATACTTTGTTTTTTTTCTTGAAACAAGATGAACCGCATTTGACAAATGTCCAAAATGTACTTACTTGTTTTTAAAAAAACTTGTTTTATTTTCAAAGGTGCTCCAAATAAGATTTTTTCAAGACATTTTGTCTATACAAGATTTTCAAGATGGACTGTCTAAAAACTAGCCTTTCTAACTAAATGAGGTTTTGCTTGTTGGGCAACTATGTCTTATAATAAGGGTGGCTAGATGTTTTGACTTGAAAATAGACAAATAAACTTCCTAAGATTTTTATTTTTTGCAGTGTACACTTCACTGCAAAAAATGATCTCTTGTTGAGAGAAAATATCTTTAATATGGATGAATTTATCTATTATTTCTTATTAGAAGTTTACTAGAACTCAAATATAAGATTATTTAGCTTACTTTGAGATGCTTTTACTAATTTCAAGCCTTAAATTTTCTTATTCTATTGGCAGATAATTTTGCTCATTTTAAGCATTAAATTCTAGAAAGAAGCAAAATTATCTGCCAATAGAATAAGAAAATTTAAGGCTTGAAATTAGTAAAAGCATCTCAAAGTAAGCTAAATAATCTTATATTTGAGTTCTAGTAAACTTCTAATAAGAAATAATAGATAAATTCACCCATATTAAAGATATTTTCTCTCAACAAGAGATCATTTTTTGCAGTGTTCCACAAAAGTGTTTTGAAGATCAGACTTTGATAGATCCCTGTTCTTTAAATAAAACAGGGTGCCCACTCACATCTGATTGTCATCCCATTGATTGAAAACACCTGACTCTAATTTCACCTTCAAATTAACTGTTAATCCTAGAGGTTCCCATACTTTTGCCACCACTTATCAGCCACCTACAATGCAGTCCTTGGCATACTTCCCAGAAAACTGAATACACATTCACACCAAGACTCAGCTGACTTCAATAACTCACATGATGGCAGAGAGAGCCAAAAACCCACAGATCACCTGAATGACCCTCTAGACTGCTAACACCGTTCACACCTGGCCTTCAGTGACCCAAACACCTACAGGATGACTGAGAGTGTCAATGACCCATGTGACCTCAATGATTCTCCTTAGGTTTGCTTGTGGTCCACTGGAGGATAAATACCTGGAACTCCCCACTAGTCAGACAAAACTGAAGAAGACTTTTGGATGAGAGGTGAAACATCTTCAAAGATTTCAAGCAAGTCCAGTTGCCTTCTTTAGCGCCTATGGTATATTTTCTATATTTAACCCGAATGTTAGTATTAGATCGAGAGTGTGCCCACCATTGTGGGTAGGTCCTATGACACTCTGATTAACTGAATCGAAAATGTACATGAACACTGTTTTCAGAGGATCTTCTGGGTTATCAAAGTGAATTTTAAAATTTCTGACAACTAAAGCTTTGTCTCAGGAAATAACAAGGTCCGAGATGAAATCCGCAAATTCAGAAAGAAATTCAGAATATGGCCCTGGGGGCCTGTAATTAATAAGTAATGGAATTGACTGGGTAGACTTATTTTTTGAGGCCACATATATTTGTATAAAGAACTTCAAAGATATTGAATTTATAAGAAGGTTTTTGTGCTACGCCTAGATAATCATTATAAATAATTGTGATGCCTCCTCCTCTGCCAGTTAGATGAGGCTGGTGCATATAACCTGTATCCACGAAGGCTATCTTTGTTTAATGCTATATATTCATTTGGCTTAATGCATGTTTATGTTAAACACAGTACATTAAACTCCTGATCAGTGATAAGTCCATTAACAATTAGTGCTTCAGATGTAATAGATCTAATATTTAAGAGTCCTACCTTTAAATCAAAGGTGCTGGCAGTGGCTGTACAGTCAGTATGATCTAATTTTATATTAATTAGGTTACTAAAAGAAACTCTCAGAGTATTTCTACTTTTTTGTTTAGCTCAGGGGAACAGACACCGTCTTGATATAGTGGAATCAGATTGATGACTCTGTGAAGCTAGCAGACAGTTGGTTTAGCCTGTCCATCTGCTCTCTGGCCTTGGCTCTGGATTAGTTAACTAAGTTTTTTTTGTTGTTGTTGTTTCCAGTTGAGAGTACGCCGTGCGCATTCTGGCTGCCGCTTCTCACCAGAGCTTTTTATTTTATTTTCCCTTTTGTTTTTCTTTTTTCTGTTTGTGTAGTTTGATGGTTGGTTTTTGTTTGAGTATTTTGTCCACTGGTTGTGGTGTAGCTCTGGACCCAGTTTTGGGCGTTGGTTCCCTCCAGGCCTTGGTTTGCTGTGGGTGATGTCTGTGCTCCACACTATGGACTGCAGTGGGCTCATTGCTCATTTTAACATCAGGGTTGTCCAGCTTTCTGTACGGCGGTGCTTTTGTGTTTGGCATGGTAGTCCAAGTGATGTTGCTTGGTGGCGTCACGGCAGCTGTGCAGGTGGTGTCAGACATACCAGTGCTCTGAGTGGCAGTGCTTCTGTGCTCGCTTTGTGGATCCATGGCACGGTGTTCCGGGTGGTGTTGCCCAGCGGCATCGCAGTGGCTGTGCAGGTGGCGTGGGACTTGTTTTCATGTGCCTTTTGGTGGGACTGTGGCTGCTACACCATTTGGAATGACATCCTGACCTTTATTTGGTGGACTTTTTTTTGCCCCCCCCCCCCCCCCCCCCTTATAATTTTAAAGCAACCTTGGGTATGAGAAAGACGCTATATAAATTTAACATTATTATTATTATTATTATTATTATTATTATTATTAACATTAACTAGGCCTGTTCTGAGACTACAGTGGGGCAAAAAAGTATTTAGTCAGACACCAATTGTGCAAGTTCTCCCACTTAAAAAGATGAGAGAGGCCTGTAATTTTCATCATAGGTACACTTCAACTATGAGAGACAGAATGGGGGAAAGAATCCAGGAACTCACATTGTAGGATTTTTAATGAATTAATTGGTAAATTCCTTGGTAAAATACGTATTTGGTCACCTACAAACAAGCAAGATTTCTGGCTCTCACAGACCTGTAACTTCTTCTTTAAGAGGCTCCTCTGTCCTCCACTCGTTACCTGTATTAATGGCACCTGTTTGAACTCGTTATCAGTATAAAAGACACCTGTCCACAACCTCAAACAGCCACACTCCAAACTCCACTATGGCCAAGACCAAAGAGCTGTCAAAGGACAACAGATACAAAATTGTAGACCTGCACCAGGCTGGGAAGACTGAGTCTGCAATAGGTAAGCAGCTTGGTGTGAAGAAATCAACTGTGGGAGCAATTATTAGAAAATGGAACACATACAAGACCACTGATAATCTCCCTTGATCTGGGGCTCCACGCAAGAGCTCACCCCATGGGGTCAAAATGTTCACAAGAACGGTGAGCAAAAATCCCAGAACCACACAGGGGGACCTAGTGAATGACCTGCAGAGAGCTGGGACCAAAGTAACAAAGGCTACCATCAGTAACACACTACGCTGCCAGGGACTCAAATCCTGCAGTGCCAGACGTGTCCCCCTGCTTAAGCCAGTACATGTCCAGGCCCATCTGAAGTTTGCTAGAGAGCATTTGGATGATCCAGAAGAGCATTGGGAGAATGTCATATGGTCAGATGAAACCAAAATAGAACTTTTTGGTAAAAACTCAACTTGTCGTGTTTGGAGGAGAAAGAATGCTGAGTTGCATCCAAAGGACACCATACCTACTGTGAAGCATGGGGGTGGAAACATCATGCTTTGGGGCTGTTTTTCTGCAAAGGGACCAGGACGACTGATTCGTGTAAAGGAAAGAATGAATGGGGCCATGTATCGTGAGATTTTGAGTGAAAACTTCCTTCCATCAGCAAGGGCATTGAAGATGAAACGTGGCTAGGTCTTTCAGCATGACAATGATCCCAAACACACCGCCCAGGCAACGAAGGAGTGGCTTCGTAAGAAGCATTTCAAGGTCCTGGAGTGGCCTAGCCAGTCTCCAGATCTCAACCCCATAGAAAATCTTTGAAGGGAGTTGAAAGTCTGTGTTGCCCAGCGACAGCCCCAAAACATCACTGCTCTAGAGGAGATCTGCATGGAGGAATGGGCCAAAATACCAGCAACAGTGTGTGAAAACCTTGTAAAGACTTAAAGAAAACGTTTGACCTTTGTCATTGCCAACAAATGGTATATAACAAAGTATTGAGATGAACTTTTGTTATTGACCAAATACTTATTTTCCACCATAATTTGCAAATAAATTCTTTAAAAATCAGACAATGTGATTTTCTGGATTTTTTTTTCTCATTTTGTCTCTCATAGTTGAGGTATACCTATGATGAAAATTACAGGCCTCTCTCATCTTTTTAAGTGGGAGAACTTGCACAATTGGTGACTGACTAAATACTTTTTTGCCCCACTGTATGAGCTATGCTGCAAGAAATGAGAGCAGCACCTTCCCGAGTGGGATGGATACTGTCCCATCCTAACAGGCCAGCAGTGCCCTCAAGATTAGTCCAATTATCTATAAAGCCCACATTGTTTTCAGAGCACCACCTGGACAGCCACCAGTTCAGCAACCATAATCTGCTGTAAGCTACATCGCCACGCCACATTGGGATGGGGTCAAAGCATATTACAGCATTAGACATCGCCTACGCTAATTTAAACACCTCTACAAAGTTACCCTTCGTAACCTCAGACTGATGAAGGCATATATCGTTACCTCCTATATGGATAACTATATTTGAAAATGTGTGCTTGCCTAGGACCCTAAGGCTACCTGCTATGTCTAGTGTCCTGGCTCCCGCTATACACCTGACTAAAGCTGCTAGTGCAAAAAAATGATAGCAAGTGAAAATATCTTGAAAATAGTTGAAACAATCTAGCATTTCCTATTAGAAGAATACAAAACACCAATTCTGAGATTATTAAACCTAGTTCTAGATTGCAACCAACTTATTCTAAGATGTCTTATCAAGTAAAAATATCTGTCCATGCAGCAAGATAATTTCAGTAGTATTAAGTCATTTTCTCCTCAAATTCAGTTTTCAATTTTTTGCAGCATAAAGGCCTAGCTAATTTCATGTGCCGTATGATAGAGTCTCCTATAACCAGAGCTCTTTCAGGTTTCTCAGCGGGTGCATTACTGAGGAGAGCAAATCTGTTTAACGTGTGAAGCAGAGAAGAGTGGTGCACTCGTGGGCAAGCCTCAGCAGTAGCTTTGGCTGTATGATTATGCCGCTGAGTCGTCACCCATTTGGCCTGCTGTGAGGGCTCTAATGCCAGAGTTGGGGGATTGCTCACTCCACCTAGGGCATCCAGACTTTCCCCTGCAGACACTACATTGCTCTCACTTTCACTAACCCTTTCTAGAGTCTGGATACACACCTCTAAAGCTGCAATCTTCTCTGTCAGAGAACTAACTAATCTGCACTTATCACAAATAAAGCTACCACTAGTGACAGAGGAAGAATGGCTAAACATCCTGCACTCAGCACACTGAATAAGTTGAAGGTGGGCCATGATGATGATTTACATATCTTAATCGAAGATCTATTGATATTAAAGCAGATCCTATTTGGATGGCCTCTGCTTGCAGTCTTTGCACAGGAGAAACAACTTCTGATCTTGGCATTCTCCAAAAAATGTTAAAATACAAAAGAAAGTGAAAGTACAATGAAAAATGAAAAAGATACTGGAAAATTATTTGTAGAGAAGATAAAAAAGATTAGTGATTAACGGCAACACTCACGGAAAAAAGATTAATCACAAACAAGCAATTCAGAAAACAGGAAGTACTGTACGTCACACATAACGCACAATACAGAAAAAAACAGAATACAGAAAAAATGCTTTCCCTTCTTATCATATTTATTATTTTTGCAATCATAGGCTTTGTATGCTGCCATTTTTCAACAATGTTTTGTACATCCGGCTACAGCATGGTGTCAGGATCAGTGAGCCAATCAAGATATAGGAAATCTACCAATGATTCTACATCATGCTGACCTTTGACAAAGGCCACAAAATGTCAATATGGCTGCATACTGAAGTGGAGCTTAAGTGAGTGGGAATAGAAAAGAATTTTAAAGCCCTGCTTTATTTGACATGGTGTGACAATACAGGGTAATCAAAATGCATTTGTGCAAAATGTGTAACATTTATTGCCTATGTTTATTTTTTTTTGGTGCAGGTACCCTTTAATAGGCTCTTCAAGAAGCAGAACCCCACAAAGCAGCAGGTCCCAACTCTGTCTTTCCATCCACCCTGAAACACTATGCTCATCAGCTGTCTCTGGTGTTCACAGACATCTTTAACATCTCACTGGAGACATGCCATGTGCCAGCCTGCTTCAAAGCCTCCACCATTATCTCTGTCCCCTAAAAAACTAAGTCGCTTACAGTATATTTGAACAGCTTGTGCTTTCTCACCTTAAATATATCACTGACCTACTCCTGGACCCCTTGCAGTTCACCTATAGAGACAACAGGTCTGTAGATGATGCAGTCAACATGGCTCTCCATTTCATCCTCCAGCACCTGGACTCCCCAGGAACCTACGCTAGGGATCCTGTTTGTGGGTTTCAGCTCTGCCTTCAACACTATAATCCCAGCTGTTCTACAGGACAAACTCTCCCAGTTGAGTGTGCCTGAATCTACCTGTAGGTGGATCACTGCCTTCCTGTCTGACAGGAAGCAGCACAAGAAGCTGGGGAAACACATCACTGACTACCAGACCATCAGCACTGGATCCTCCCAAGGCTGGGTCCTCTCTCCTCTACTCTTCTCCCTGTACACTAACAGCTGCACCTCTGGTCACCAGTCTGTCAAGCTCCTGAAGTTTGCAGATGACACCACCCTCATCAGACCATACCTGTCAACCCTCCCATTTTTCCCGGGAAATCCCTTATTTTGACTTATTTCCCGCTGTCTTCCCGTTTTTTTATTTTCCCGAAAATATCCCGTATTTTCACATTATATAAAAGTCGGTAGGTCCAGAATTCATGACGCGCCTCTGACAGGAGTTTACAGCAGGAAGTCGGGCCATGAATTCACGTCCCCGCCCTCTCCAGTACAGCAGGTGGCAGTCTAGTAATTACACATTGATTTTAATTGCATGTCTGTGAAGAAGACTGTCAGAACCATAGCGCTAGTCTGACACATAGATTTACATATGCCGCTTTTCCACTACAAACGCGGCTGAGCCGTGCCGTGCTGAGTCGAGCTGAGTCGAGCTGAGCGGGGCTGTTGGGGTTGCATTTCGACTACAACCGCGCTGAACCGTGCTGGCTGGAAGTGGGTGGACACATTGGGTGGAGTTAGCGAAAGTGGGTGGACGTCACGTGATGTCGTTAAGCAGCGCAAACAGTGACATCAGTGACAGTGGCGGAACAAGTCAGAGCCGGGCCGGGGGCGGGGCAAATGACCAGGCCCTTTATTAAAGCTTATCATAACATCATTTTAGGCTACAAAATGTCCGCAACTGCGGTGTTTACCAATTTCAACACTACCGGGTGCAACTATGTTATTTAGTACATCAAATCCTTCAAACGAACATGTAACTCAGAAACAAAAAAACATTAGGATACTGTACATGGCTCATAATAAAACATCAATAGCCTATACTGCGCACATTATTTGAAGGGCATACGAATGAGCGCTCAGAGGTTGCAACGGTGACAGGAAGAGTCAGAAATAAAAGGAGGGCGGTGCAAACCTCACTGAATGCACTGTGTTTACCAATTTCAGCACTACGGGGTGCAACTATGTTATTTTGTACATTAAGTCCTTCAAACGAACATGTAACTCAAACAAAAAAACATTAGGCGACATACTGTACATGGCTCATAATAAAACATCAATAGCCTACTGCGTGCATTATTTGAAGGGCATACGACGAGCCTTGCGCTCTGCGAACTCGTCCACGATGCTCTGTATGTCACTGATTCAGTGATCTTTTAAGCGGTAGTCTCACGACCCGGATAGTAAACAATAAACATGGAGGACATGGAGTCGTTAGTGTTGCTGGTCTTGGTGCTGTGGCTTGTTGTCACCGACAACGCGGACAGATACTGGCAATAGCGTATAGATGAGGCGAGGCGCATAAGGCTTCAGAAATTCTCGTAATTCGTAATTCTTCTTCTTCCGGGTTTACGGTGTTTACAGATCCCAGCGTGCTCACGGGGCGTGTGTGGGCATGTGAGGACACTCCTCCTCACCAATCAGTGCACAGGGGAGTGTCTCCTCACGCCCCAGCCCCACTCGGCACGGCTTGGCTCGCTTCAGCCCCACTCCAAAACGGTGCGAGTTTTAGGGGCTAAGCAGGGCTGAAACGAGCTGAGTCGTGCTGGTTTTTGGTAGTCGAAACGCGAGCCGTGTCGGGCTGAAGTGAGCTGAAGTGAGCTGAAAAAGGGTAGTGGAAAAGGGCCAATAGAAGACTAGATTCCTCACTGCGTATTCCAGAACGTCCGCACAGGGCGGCCATCTTACCACAGACAAGGGGTATGAACATAGACATCCTATGGGTATGAAGACTTACGCAAGCACAGCCCAGCACTCACATTATGATTTACAGGAAATCAAAGTACTGACTTTGATGACAAGCTGATGTGTGTGTCTGTTTTAATTGTAGATGTTTATCAGTATGTTTAGTTTTATTTTAACTGCACATTGGAGCCTAGTCAAATGAAATTTCAATCTTCTGTGCTAACATATATTGACTTTGACATGATAATCAGCTTTGAATGTTCTTTTTGTAAATGTAAAGATATCTTTTTATCCTTGGAAGTATAACCACATGTGATTAATTAAGTGCTTTTTTTTGTCACAAACTACCGTGAGTCGCTGTCACTGTTTTATACTATTACTTACTCGGGCAGTGCATTTGTTATTATGCTATGATGTGAGTTAACATTTGTTATTATGCTATGATGTGAGTTTATATTTGTTATTATGCTATGATGTGAGTTTACATTTGTTATTATGCTATGATGTGAGTTTACATTTGTTATTTTGCTATGATGTGAGTGCATTAGGTTTTTGAGGTGGATGAAGTATTTCTGAAGTTTCAGAAGTGAGTAAGCTGTTTATTTAACTTTAGCTTCCCCTACGGCCCTATCACATGTAAAAATATTTTCACTAAAAATTGGAAATAAATTGTATGATTATTTGTCCTAAGGCCGCAGTTATCCATAAGTATGCAGTGTTAGGCTTCTCACAGCATAGGAATTTCAGCATGCATCCTGTCTTACAGTCTGTAGTATACTGAAATATTTTCGCCAAGCTATGCGTATTTTTTTAAAACATAAAATGATTATTCATCATTAATATCATAAATACATACTTCCATTTGTTTGTTTTATATAACAAACCAAACCGTTTGAATATCGATTGAAATTTGAGGAAGTTACGGTCATCTGAAAAGTACATATCGCTACCAATACAATGTAATGGGTAAGCCAGCTGTCTGAGGTAAGATGGCCGCCATGTGCGGACGTTCGACTTCGTTGACGGGCAACGGGGACAAGGCATCTAGTCTTCTGTGTAAATCTATGGTCTGACCAAGGTCACTGCTCGGAACTTCTCACAAAACTAAAAGATGGTTGTAATTCTTTCCTCAGGGAGCGAGTTTCAGTAGACGGCGAGACTAGAGACATGAATAAAGAAAGGAGCGAGGCAAAACCAAAAAAGGTGTATTGCCGCTACTTGCCCAAATGGCAGGACGAATTTAATTTTGTGAAGAAAAGTCAGTTTGATTACCGACTTTCTGAAATTTTCGGAAAGTTCGACTTTCCGAAATTTTCCCTTATTTTGAGTTAAAATCTGGGAAATATCCCTTTTTTTTCAAACCTCAAAGTTGACAGGTATGCATCAGACTCATCTCTGATGAGGATGAGTCTGCCTACAGGTGGGAGACTGACCATCTGGTGACCTGGTGAAGGCAGAACAAATTAGAGCTCAATGCTCTAAGATGTCAATGCACAGATCACCATTGGTATCTAGCCCTCCAGCTTTTCAATTTCGTGGTGGTCCACAGGTCAGGGGTGCAGATGGTGGTGGTGGACTTTCTCTCCTGTCCCAGGGGGGAGGAGTCAGCTGGAGGCTGGACAGCTCCAGCCTTGTGATTGTTGAAATCACAAAAAAATTCTTCACAAGATGTTGATTCATTGGCTATAATAGCAGCTCTGACAGTAGTTCCAACTGGTGAAGCATTCTGTAAGAAGAGTGTGCACATTATATACACATAAATACAAATTTCTAGCATTTATCACATGCCCTTATCCAGAGCAACTCACAGAAGTGTTGTGTAATCTCCATCAAAAACACAACCTCATATGTCATAGTATAAGAATACCATCAAGCTGAAACCCTGTTTGGGGGATGTTAGTACAACATGAAAAGAAAACACACAAGTCAGGGGATGTTTAATTTTTTTTAAATAAATAAGTACTAATTTAAGTGGTCAGTAAAGAGGAAAGCTGTCTTGGTTTGAAGACCATCAGGGGAGCTCATTCTATCACCTGGGTGCCAGCAGAGAGATTACTGGATGTCTTCCTTGTACCTTGAAGGGTGATGGGTTCACACAAGGTGTGCCAGAGACTCTAAAGGGAATATGGTGTATATTATCTCCTTCAGTTAGGTGGGCACTGGTCCATTATTTTAGCTTTGTAGGCAAGCATCTTTTTTTTTTTAATCTGCAGCAAGCAGCTACAAGAAACCATCAGAGAGAATGCAGCAATGTAAAAGAATTTGGGAAGATTACAAACAAGTTATTCAACTGCAACATACCATAGCTCTGGGAGTGTCTATGATGAACATTCATGAATATGACTTAGATATCCTTTCAGAAATCATGAGACTTTTGTTAGAAATATGCAGAATACATTCTGTATATATGTTTGCCAACAATTTCCTTAAAAACCTCCAAACATGGTGTCAGAGATCTACTATATATGGACAGACAGGTACTCAAAGAATGACACACCCACAATTCCAAATATGGATTTGTGGCAGCGAGGATGTGGTCAAGCATTGGCTGTGAACTGTGAGGAGTCAGGTTGAATCAGCAGGTAACATGTGACGAGTTACACCTGTGTCTAATTACTGGCTGTCTATTAATGTGTGTCTCTGTGTGTCTTTCAGATGGCCAGTAATGAGAGAGAGAGAGAGAGAGAGAGAGAGAGAGAGAGCTAAGTTCCCCAACATGTGTACCGTATTTGTGCTAGTGTTCACTGAAAAGTGAGAGTAAAAATAAAGTGTACCTTGTATTGTTGCACCTGTCTCCATGTTCCTCATTGCCCCAACATAAAGATCCATTACACTGGTGCCGAAACCCGGGACTGAGGCACAAAACGCTGCTATGGAGTCCGAACCAGTCAGGGAGCTCCTCCAGGCACTCACCAACAACCTGCAGTGTCAGCACTGAGAACTCGTTCAAAGCCCAGGCAGAGGACCGGCAAGTGATCCAGAGCTTGGTCCAGTCAGTGGGTGCTCCAGCAGTCGCTTGTGTGGCCAGCGCGCCCGTCCAGCTGGTCAAGATGGGGCTGCAGGACGACTCCAAAGCCTTTGTTGAGCTGTTCAAGAATGTCGCAGAGGTAAGTTTATGGCCAACCTCACAGTGGGTGGCTCGCCTATTGGCGCTCCTGTCGGGGGAAGCCCAGCTCACAGCTCGGTAACTCCAAACCACTAGCATGCTGGAGTACCCCAACCTGAAGCAGGCTATACTGCTGCGGGTCAGCCACAGCCCAGAAGAGCATCGCCAGCACTTCTACGCATTGGCATATGGCGAAGATGGCTGCCCATTTGTGTTTGTGCAATGGCTCTGGGATGCCTGCTGACAGTGGCTGCTAGCAGGCGAGTGCGATGTTGAGGCCATCATCGATCAAGTGACGCTGGAGCAGTTCATCACAACTACTGAATGAGATCTCAATGTGGATCCAGTGTCACCGTGTGGCATTGCTGGAGGAGGCGGTCTGATTGGCAGAGGACCACCTGACAATGTTTCTGGGAGCAGGTGCTCTTGCAGCTTCTCTTCCATTCTCTCTCTCTCTCTCTCTCTCTCTCTCTCCTCCCCCTTCTCCTCACCCCTCCCCTACCCCAGCCCCATGGAGATGGGGGCCAATTCCTCTGATACCTGCTCCCTGCACTCGTGTCTGTCCTTGTGTCTCCAAAGCCCTTTCTCCTTCCATGTCTGTGCTGCCACTAACACCCTCTGTCTCGCCACAGGTGAACCCATCTGTGCTGACCAAAATTGGGAGAAAATCCAGGCAGGTCTGCTGGCACAGCAGGAAGGCTGGGATTTCCCAGGATCAGCACTTCTGCAAATGGACAGAGATTCTGATTCACATTCCTGATGCACTGCAGGCTTCCCCCAATTGAGCAGGAACATACCGAGTTACTGTGAGTATTCAAGAGGGTACACATCAGGCTTTGGTGAATTCTGGTTGTAATCGAACCGCCATACATCAAAGCCTGATTCAATGCAGGACACTGGGAAATGCATGACTGGTGAAGGTGAGGTGTGTACATGGGGATGTTCATAAATATCCACTAATGCCTTTCACTATTCACTCCCAGGGTGAAAAGCATAGTGTGCAGGCGAGGGTTAGTCTGAGCCTCACCATCCGCTTATCCTGGGAACAGATTGGCTGGGGTTTAAAACACTAATAAACAGTTAGTAGTGAATGGGTCCTGCATTAGCACATCATGGGGGAATCCCACCGCAACATTGGCTGGGCATGGGGGCCCTCTGTGTCAGCTCCGCATCATGACACAGGGAGTGGGGAGGACAGTGTCACTCAGGTGCATGACAAGTATCTGAGGCATGCTTTTGACCAAGTCAAAGTAATTGATGGCCAGAAACTCCAGCCTATTGTTGCACTTTCCTTTCTGTACTTTTCCATTATTAAGGATAGGCTATATCGAGTGACGAAGGACACCCAAACTAAGGAAGAGATGACACAGTTGTTGGTCTCAAAGAGCCACAAGGAACTTTTATTCCATTGCCTCTCTGCAATATCTCTGCATGTAGTGTTGTGGAGGCACTCTTTCGCATTATCTCCAGAGATGGGATTCCAAAACAAATCCTGACTGATCAAGGCACTACTTTTGTGTCACACACTACGTGAATTGTATGAATTATTGGGGATCAAATTGATTCATACTTGTGTTTACAATCCACAAATGGATGAGCTGGTCGAACGATTTAATCAAACACTTAAAAATATGATTTGTACGTTCATCATGGGGATCCTAGAAACTGGGATAAGTGGCTAGACCCTCTGTTGTTTGCAGTGTGTGAAGTCCCACAAGTCTCCACCGGGTTTTCCCCATTTGAATTGCTGTATGCGCGTAAGCCCCGTGGTGTCTTGGACATCATTAAAGAAAACTGGGAGGAGGGATCTTCACAAAGCAAAAATGAAATTCAGTACATTCTTGACCTGAAAGCAAAACTCCATGCGCTGAGTCACATAACCCAGTACAACTTGCTACAGGTGCAAGAATGTCAATCCGACCTGCACAACAGAGGGACACAGCTAAGAGAGTTTGCACCAGGAGATAAAGTGCTCATTTTACTGCCCACGTCAAGCTCAAAATTAGTCACCAAGTGGCAAGGGCCCTTTGAGGTCCAATGGTGGTGGTAAGTCTAAAAGGTGTGGCCCAATTCACCCTGGTCCCCTGTGGAGACCACCTCTCACTGTCCCAGAGAGCACAGGTTATTCAGTTGCAGGAGAAATTCTGTGATGTATTCTCTCCACTCCCTGGTCACACTGACCACCTAGAGTACCACATTGAGACTCCCCCGGGCATGGTGGTGTGTGGTCACCCATATCAGTAATTGAGGAATCGCACAGTGACTGGAGTAGCCCGGTAGTCTTGGTTCACAAAACTGACAGGACAGTCCAGTTCTGTATGGACTATCGAAAAGTCGAAGCAGTATCTAAATTTGATGCATATCCAATGCCTCGCATTGATGGAACTGCTTGATCAATTAGGCATGGCTCATTTTTGCTCGACACTGGATTTAACAAGGGGATATTGGCAGATCGCCTTGACTCCATTATCCTGTCAAAAAACAGCCTTTTCCATGCCATTTGGTTTACACCAATTTGTCATCCTTCCTTTTGGGTTGTTTGGGGCCCCAGCAGCGTTTCAACATCTCATGGACCAAATCCTCTGTCCCCACAATGCATATGCCACTGCCTATTCAGATGACATCATTATTTATAATCTAGATTGGCAGTGTCATTTACAATCTCTAAGGGCTGTCCTGAAGTCTCTGAGGTGTGCAGGGCTCACAGCAACCTTAAAAAGTGTGCAATTGGATGGGTGGAAGTATGGTACGGATGTACAGTATCTGGGCTTCTACTTGGGTCATGGGCAGGTGCATCCCCAAAGTGAAAAGACTGCAGCAATTGATCCAAGATGGCGGCGTGCCTAGACGCAGCAGCTTTGTGCTCTCCGACTCAGAGTTTGTTTTTTCCATCCTGTCTGGTTAAAAACACCTATAGTCGGCTGGATATTTTATCTATAGGACAAAAGATCGAGGGAAGCTTGTCATATGACTTTCTCTGGATCCACAATATTCCGGACGACATCGCACGGACACCGGGCTCTCCGTGGATTACAATCCCAGGTTCGAGGAGCCGGCAGAGGCACAGAGAACGTAAACAAAAGAGGGGGTGCCGGGGCAGTGTGCTAGTGAGGCTAAGGAAGCAGCCGCACAAACCACCACTTCCAAGAATTTTCCTCTCTAATGTGAGGTCTCTTGTGAACAAACTGGATGAGTGGAAGCTGCAGATTGCAACTGATAATCTTATCTGGGGCTGCTGCATTCTGCTGATCACAGAGATGTGGTTGAATCCACTCATACCGGATACGGCTATCGAGCTAGCAGACTACACAGCACACTGGCAAGACAGGTCGGAAAGCTCCAGTAAGAAAAGAGGAGAGGGGCTATGCATTTATGTAAACAACAGCTGGTGCATGAATTCCACAGTAGTTGCTAGACACTGCTCTCTGGATGTGGAGTTCATGACAATTAAATGCAGACTCTTGTACCTCCCCCATGAGATTAATGCTGTACTACTCACTGCTGTGTATATAGCACCAGATGCTAATGCTAACTCTGCTCTGGGGCTTTTTCATGACACCATCAGCAACAAACAGAACAAGTATCCCGAGGCTATTCACATCATTTCCGTGGACTTTAATCATTCTGATCTGAAAGCAGTCCTCTCCAAATTCCATCAATGCATAAAGTGTACAGCCAGGGGAGAAAAAACACTGGACAAGTTGTACACAAACATCAGACGGGCCTACAGGGCTAAACCCCTAGCACACCTTGGCCAGTCTGATCACATGTCCCTGCTTCTGATCCCTGCATACACCCCCCTCTGGAAACAAGCTCCCATTACGACCTGGACTGTTAGCACATGGCCTGAGGATGCCTCTCCCCAGCTACAGGACTGCTTCCAAAGAAGCAGAGAGATTTTTGCTCACCAGGACCTGGAGAACCACACTAAAGCAGTCCTGGATTACATCAGGTTCTGCACAGACAATGTCACCAGGGACAAACATATAAGGATTTATCCCAACAGGAAGCCCTGGATGACAAAGGAGGTCTGGAGCCTGTTGAAAGCCAGGAACACTGCTTTCAGGTCGGGGGATAAGGCAGTCTACAGTGCAGCTAGAGCCAACCTGAAAAGAGGCATCCGCGAGGCCAAGGCAACATACAGAAGGAGGATAGAGGACCAGCTCAGGAGCAACAACACCAGGCAGGTGTGGCAGGGTGTCCAGCACATCACCAGTTACAGATCCAGCAACCCCCCACCCACGGAGGGAGACTCTTCTCTGGTAGAGGAGCCGAATATCTTCTTTGCCCGCTTTGAGGTGACACCAACAGCAGCTCCATCACAGCTGCCTGTCCACAGCAGCCTCACACTCACGGTAGAGGAGTGTGAGGTGAGGCAGGTGATGAGGAAGGTGAACCCAAGGAAGGCTGCAGGACCCAACGGTGTGACGGGACGGGTGCTGAAAGACTGTGCGGATCAACTGGCTGGAGACTTCACAAGGATTTTTAACTAGTCCCTGTCTCAGGCCATTGTCCCATCCTGCCTTAAGTCCTCAACCATTGTACTGCTGCCAAAAAAACCTAACATCAACACCCTGAATGACTACCGCCCAGTGGCACTTACACCTGTCATCATGAAGTGCTTTGAGAAACTGGTGCGGAGTCATATCCTTGCCTGCCTGCCTGCTGAGCTAGACCTTCTTCAACTTGCTTATAAAGCAAAGAGATCCACGGAGGTATTCCGTATTCACAGCACTTCACGGTATTCACAGCACTTCACACTGCACTGACCCACTTGGAGCAGCAGGGGAGCTACGCCAGAATGCTCTTTGTGGACTTCAGCTCGGCATTTAACACCATCCTTCCACAATGACTGGTGTCCAAGCTGGTGGACCTCGGGGTTCCACCACTCACCTGCAGCTAGATATTGGACTTTCTGTCAGGCCGCTCCCAGAGGGTCAGGCTGGGTTCCCACACCTCCACTGTTCTCAGCCTGAACACCGGCTCGTCACAGGGCTGTGTACTTAGCCCACTCCTTTACACCCTCTATACATATGACTGTGTCTCTGCCCACCTTAGCAACAAGATTGTAAAGTTCGCAGATGACACGACCGTGGTTGGACTCATCTCGGGCGAGGAGGGTGAGCTAGCATACAGGGATGAGGTGGAGCGGCTGTCAGAGTGGTGCAAAGTCAACAATCTGCTCCTCAATACCACCAAAACAAAGGAGCTGGTTATTGACTTTAGGAAAAACAAAGCTGACATCCAGCCACTCGTCATCAGCAGGGCCTGTGTGGAGAGGGTCAGTTCTTTCTGAGGATTCTCAGAAAGTACAGTCTCTGCTGCGCCTTCTTCAGCAGCTCCTTGGTGTTGGCACTCCAGGTTAGGTCGTTCTCCAGTTCAGGTTTCTCGGCATTGAACTGGAGAACGACCTAACCTGGAGTGCCAACACCAAGGAGCTGCTGAAGAAGGCGCAGAAGAGACTGTACTTTCTGGGAATCCTCAGAAAAAACTGTCTCCCCCAAAATCTGCTCCGGGCCTTCTATCACTGCTCCATAGAGAGTGTGCTCACGTACGGGCTGTGTGTATGGTACAGCAGCTGCACATCCTCAGAGAAGAAGGCACTCCACAGGGTCATTAGGGCAGCAGAGAAAACAATAGGCTGCCCCCTCCCCACCCTGGAACAGATTTATACCTCCAGATGCCACAGGAAAGCAATGGACATTTTCAAAAGACTCTTCACACCCTGGTCACTGTCTCTTCCAGCTTTTGCAATCAGGCAAGAGATACAGAGCAATGAAAACCAGGACAAACCACCTAAAAAACAGTTTTTATCCCAAAGCAATCATGGCTTTAAACTCAAATGTGCAATAGAACTATTCTTGGCCAATGTGTAATTTGTGCAATATATATCTCATCTCATCTCATTATCTCTAGCCGCTTTATCCTGTTCTACAGGGTCACAGGCAAGCTGGAGCCTATCCCAGCTGACTATGGGCAAAAGGCAGGGTACACCCTGGACAAGTCGCCAGGTCATCACAGGGCTGACACATAGGCACAGACAACCATTCACACCTATAGTCAATTTAGAGTCACCAGTTAACCTAACCTGCATGTCTTTGGACTGTGGGGGAAACCGGAGCACCCAGAGGAAACCCACGGGGACAACATGCAAACTCCGCACAGAAAGGCCATCGCCAGCCACGGGGCGTGAACCTGGACCTTCTTGCTGTGAGGCGACGGCGCTAACTACTACATGACCATATATATATATATATATATATATATATATATATATATATATATAATATTAATATATATTCTTATCAGTGCAATCTGTGTACATACAGAACCAAAACAATTCTGTTTGTACTATTTTAAGTGCAATCCATGCACATATAGAACCATACGATAGATGTTCCCCCTCCTAGAACTGCCACCTTATTGTGGTGGAGGGGTTTGTGTGCTTGAATGATCCTAGGAGCTATGTTGTCGGGGGCATTACGCCCCTGTTAGACAGGTCCTAGGTGACAGGCCAGACCAAGAGCAGTTCACCAAAACCCCTTATGAAGAATAATCAATCAAGGACCGTGAAGTCACCCGGTATGGCACAGCCGGGGCCCCACCTTGGAGCCAGGCCTGGGATTGGGGCTCGTATGCGAGCGCTTGGTGGCCGGGCCTTTGCCCACGGGGCCCGGCCGGGCTCAGCCCGAAATGGAGACATGGGCCCGATGTCCTGTGGGTTCACCACCCACAGAGGTAGCCATAAGGGGCTGGTGCAGTGTGGATTGGATGGCAGTCGAAGGCAGGGGCCTCGACAACCCGATCCCCAGACACAGCAGCTAGCTGTTGGGACATGGAACGTCACATTGCTGGGGGGGAAAGAGCCTGAGCTTGTGTGGGAGGTTGAGAGGTACCGGCTAGAGTTAGTTGGGCTCACCTCCACACACAGCTTGGGCTCCGGAACCCAGCTCCTCGAGAGGTGCTGGACTCTCCACTTCTCTGGAGTCGCCCATGGTGAGCGGCAGTGGGCTGGTGTGGGCTTGCTTATAGCTCCCCAGCTCAGCTGCCATGTGTTGGAGTTTATCCCAGTGAATGAGAGGGTCGCCTCTCTGCGCCTTCGGATTGGGGAGAGGGCTCTTGCTGTTGTTTGTGCCTATGGGCCGAATAGCAGTATAGAGTATCCGGCCTTCTTGGAGTCCCTGGGAGAGGTACTGAGAGTTGCTCAGACTGGGGACTCCATTGTTCTACTGGGGGACTTCAACGCTCACGTGGGCGACGACAGTGACACCTGGAGGGGCATTATTGGGAGGAACGGCCTCCCCGATCTGAACCCGAGTGGTGTTTTGTTATTGGACTTCTGTGCTAGTCACAGTTTGTCCATAACGAACACCATGTTCGAGCATAGGGATGTTCATAAGTGCACGTGGCACCAGGACACCTTACGTCGGAGGTCGATGATCGACTTTGTTGTCGTTTCATCGGATCTCTGGCCCTATGTCTTGGACAGTCAGGTGAAGAGAGGGGCTAAGCTGTCAACTGATCACCACTGGTGGTGTGTTGGATCCCCTGGCAGAGGAGGAAGCCATACAGACCTGGCAGGCCCAAATGTATGGTGAGGGTCTGCTGGGAACATCTGGCTGAGCACTCTGTCGGGGAGGTCTTTAACTCCCACCTCCGGGAGAGCTTCTCCCAGCTTCCGAGGGAGGCAGGGGACATTGAGTCTGAGTGGACCATGTTCTCTACCTCCATTGTAGACGCAGCTGTTCGGAGCTGTGGCCGCAAGGTCTCCAGTGCCTGTTGTGGCGGCAATCCCCAAACCCGGTGGTGGACACCAAAAGTAAGGGATGCCGTCAATCTGAAGAAGGAGTTCTATCAGGCCATGTTGGCCTCCGGGACTCCTGAGGCATCTGACGGGTATCGGCAGACCAGGCGTGCCACAGCTCGGGCAGTTGCGGAGGCAAAAACTCAGAACTGGGAGGAGTTCGGTGAGGCCATAGAGGAGGGCTATCAGTCGGCCTCGAAGAAATTCTGGCAAACCATCCGGCACCTCAGGAGGGGGAAGCGGTACTCTGCCAACACTGTTTACAGTGCGGGTGGGGAGCTGTTGACCTCGACTGGGGACATTGTCGGGTAGTGGAAGGAATATTTCAAGGATCTCCTCAATCCCACCATCATGTCTTCCATTGAGGAAGTGGAGGCTGATGACTCAGGGGCGGACTTGTCCATTACCCAAGCCGAAGTCACTGAGGTGGTTAGCAAGCTCCTCGGTGGCAAGGCACCGGGGGTGGATGAGATCCGCCCCGAGTATCTCAAGTCTCTGGATGTTGTGGGGCTGTCTTGGCTGACATGCCTCTGCAACATCACATGGCAGTCAGGGACAGTGCCTCTGGAGTGGCAGACTGGGGTGGTGGTCCCTCTTTTTAAAAAAGGGGGCCAGAGAGTGTGCTCCAATTATAGGGTAATCACACTTCTCAGCCTCCCAGGGAAGGTTTACTCCAGGGTACTGGAGAGGAGAATTCAGCCGATAGTCGAACCTCAGATCCAGGAGGAACAATGCGGTTTTCGTCCTGGTCGTGGAACACTGGACCAGCTCTATACCCTTCATAGGGTGCTCGAGGGTTCACGGGAGTTTGTCCAACCAGTCCACATGTGCTTTGTGGATCTGGAGAAGGCATTCGACCATGTCCCTCGTGGTATTCTGTGGGGGGTGCTTCGGGAGTATGGGGTTCAGGGCTCTTTGCTAAGGGCTGTCCAGTCCCTGTATGAACGGAGCAGGAATCTGGTTCGCATTGCTGGCAGTAAGTCAGACATGTTCCCAGTGCATGTTGGACCCCGGCAGGGCTGCTCTTTGTCACCAGTTCTGTTCATAATTTTTATGGACAGAATTTCTAGGCACAGCCAGGGGCTGGAAGGAATCCTGTTTGGGAACCACAGGATTTCATCTCTGTTTTTTGCAGATTATGTTGTCCTGTTGGCTTCTGCAAACCAGGACCTTCAGCATGCACTGGGGCAGTTTGCAGTCGAGTGTGAAGCAGCTGGGATGAGAATCAGCACCTCCAAGTCCGAGGCCATGGTTCTCGACCAGAAAAGGGTGGCTTGCCCTCTCCAGGTTGGTAGAGAAGTCCTGCCTCAAGTGGAGGAGTTTAAGTATCTCGGGATCTTGTTCACGAGTGAGGGAAGGATGGAGCATGAGATCGACAGGCAGATCGGTGCGGCCTCCGCAGTGATGCAGTTGCTTTACCGGTCCGTCATGGTGAAGAAGGAGCTGAGCCAAAAGGTGAAGCTCTCGATTTACCGGTCGATCTACGTTCCGACTCTCACCTATGGTCATGAGCTTTGGGTAATGACCGAAAGAACAAGATCATGGATACAAGCAGCCGAAATGAGTTTCCTTTGCAGGATGGCTGGGCGCTCCCTTAGAGATAGGGTGAGAAGTACAGTCACTCGGGAGGAGCTCGGAGTAGAGCCGCTGCTCCTCCACATCGAGAGGAATCAGCTGAGGTGGCTCGGGCATCTCTTTCAGATGCCTCCCTGGGGAGGTGTTCCAGGCATGTCCCCCTGAGAGGAGGCCCCGGGGAAGACCCAGGACATGCTGGAGGGACTATGTCTCTCGGCTGGCCTGGGAACGCCTTGGTGTTCTTCCCGAGGAGCTGGCTGAGGTGTCTGGGGAAAGGGAAGTTTGGGCTTCCATGCTCAGACTGCTGCCTCCGCGACCCGGCCCCGGATAAGCGGAAGAAGACGAGATGAGACGAGACAACAGATTTCTGTTTGTATTCTGTTTATACCATTTTACCAGTGCAACTCTGTATACTTTCTATTTATTTTTATACTTTATTTGTTCTCCCCTTTTTTCTTTTTTTCCTTCTTTTTTCAATTTCGTTGTACCTTTGGGAATGTGACAATGACAATCTCATCTCATCTCAGTTGCAGCCTGTCCAAGACCAAAAAGGGGGTGAGGCAGTTCCTGGGGCTGGCAGGCTATTATAGGCAGTTTGTGCCTAACTTTTTGGATGTCACCAGCCCGCTGACTGACCTCACTAAAAAAGGGGGCACCAGATCTGGTCCAGTGGATGGAGCCATGCGGATGGGTTTTTGTGCAGGTTAAAGCAGTTTTGTTTGAGGGCCCGCTGTTGCATTCTCTTGAATTTTCTCTCCCATTTGTTTTGCAGACCAATGTGTCAGACAAAGGGTTGGGGCCATTTTGTCCCAGGTGGTGGAGGGGGAGGAGCACCCGGTACTGTACATCAGCCACAAGCTCGCCATGCAAGAATCAAAGTATAGCAATATAGAGAAGGAGTGTATGGCTATCAAGTGGGTAGTCCTCACTCTTTGGTACTACCTGCTAGGATGTCTGTTCACCCTCTGTTCCAACCATGCCCTGCTCCAGTGGCTCCACCGCATGAATGATGCCAATGTGTGGATCACCTGTTGCTATCTAGCCCTTCAGCCATTTAAATTCAAGGTGGTCCACAGGCGGGGGGGCACAGATGGTGGTAGCAGATTACCTCTCCCACCGGGGGGGAGTCAGCTGCAGCCTGGACAGCTCCCCAGCCTGAGTCAGGCGATGGGGGTATATGGCAGTAAGTGTGTGGTCAAGCACCGGCTGTGAATGGCGAGGAGTCAGGTTGAACCAGCAGGTAACGTGATGAGTTACACCTGTGTCTAATTACTGGCTGTCAATTAATGGGTGTCTCCATGTGTCTTTCAGATGGCCAGTAATGAGAGAGAGAACTGAGTTCCCCAACATGTGTGTGTTTGTGCCAGTGTTCACTGAAAAGTGAGAGTAAAAATAAAGCGCACCTTGTACTGTCACACCTGTCTCCAAGTTCCTCATTGCCCCAACATAAAAATCCATTATAGGATTCAAAAACACACTTTGTATGGTCAACAATCTGCAAACAGATGCTATTCTGGGAAATCATTGCATGTGGCCTCTCTTTGCTTCCATCCATATCTGATCAGGAATTCACTAATGAACTGATGAGAGATTTTAGGAACAGGAAATTCCACTCAGGATTTTTTTCCTCTTCCTTTTTAGAACTGTTGTCTATCATAATTTTTCTTTCACAGTTTATATACTAATAGGGGCATTGTTTAAAACATAATGTTTGTATGACTTCTCTTGAATTCACCCCTTAATAGGATACACTAGATTGGTACAACTTGCGTATAGTAAGTAATCTATTATGATCTCTTCCTCCATATACTGATGATGATGATGATGATGATAGTTTATTTCGAACATGTAAACAAATAATGAATAAATAAGCAGAAAACAAGAAAAGCAAAACAGCATTTGCAACAAGAACACGTAAAAAGCCACTAAATTAGAAAATAAACCTTAAATAATATAGGTAATAATAATATATCAAAATCAAAACAAAAATACAAACAAGGACACACTAAGCAGTTTTGAATTTACATGTCCGAAAAGGAGTGGGCTGAAGTAAAACTTATTTAATCCCACCCCTCTTCTTTAGTCAATAAAAATTGATTATCTAGCATACCACGCTCACAATGGAGAAGAACAAGATAAAAACAAAGCAAATAGACGATGACTCAAAAAAGAAAAAAACACACAGTAAACAGCCAGTTATGATTAATCCCCTTCATCCTTATACCCGTACCTTGTGAAAATCAAATTTTTGTACATCTTTTTAAACCACTTCATGTCTGGACATCCCTTGAGCTCCTCATTTAAACTGTTCTACCGCTTTACTTCACAAACAGAAATACAAAAACTTTTCTTGGTTGTGCGCACCCTATAATTTTTAAATTTAAATAAACCCCTTAAATTATAACTCTCATCTCTTTCAGTGAACAGTTTTTGAATATTATGTGGTAGTTGATTATTGTTTGCTTTGAATAATATTTGTGCTGTTTGACAGTCCACCAGATCTGCAAATTTCAGTATTTCTGACTGTAAGAATAATATATTGGTATGATCCCGATAACCAGCCTTGTGTATAATCCTTATTGCTCTTTTTTGGAGAATGAATAATGAATGTATTGTATTTTTGTAATTATTGCCCCATACCTCTGCACAGTAACTTAAATAAGGTGAAACCAGGGAACAGTAAAGAATCCGGAGTGAATTGTGATCTAGAAACTGTTTGACTTTGTTTAATATTGCAATACTTCTTGATACTTTGGATTGTATGTTTTTTACATGTGGTTTCCGAGTTTTTCATCAATAATTGTTCCAAGAAATTTGATTTCCTTAATTCTTTCTATAATAACCCCATTTATTTGAATATTTATTTGTGTCTTTGTTTTGTTGTTACCAAATAATATTACTTTGGATTTGTTCAAGTTTAATGATAATTTGTTACTGTTGTACTATCCATATTTGCTTAATATTAAGACAGCAAGAAAATTTCTACAGTTGACACCAGAATCATCCTGCATTAAAATGTACAAGAACCACAGGTCCTTCTGTTGTTTCCTCTAAATATGACAGAATTTGAATGCCTTGTTGTTGTTGTTGTTGTTGTTGTTGTTAAAATAATTCATGCAGGAAGATTTTCTCAGGTGCTGCAAATGTGCCAGAATCTTACAGAGTCTTCAGCACAATCATCATAAAAATTTAATTCTTTCATTTTTTTCCAGGGCGGCACAGTGGCGTAGTGGTTAGCGCTGTCGCCTCACAGCAAGAAGGTCCTGGGTTCGAGCCCCGGGGCTGGCGAGGGCCTTTCTGTGTGGAGCTTGCATGTTCTCCCCGTGTCCGCGTGGGTTTCCTCCGGGTGCTCCGGTTTCCCCCACAGTCCAAAGACATGCAGGTTAGGTTAACTGGTGACTCTAAATTGACCGTAGGTGTGAATGTGAGTGTGAATGGTTGTCTGTGTCTATGTGTCAGCCCTGTGATGACCTGGCGACTTGTCCAGGGTGTGCCCCGCCTTTCGCCCGTAGTCAGCTGGGATAGGCTCCAGCTTGCCTGCGACCCTGTAGAAGGATAAAGCGGCTAGAGATGATGAGAATGAGATGAGATTTTTTTCCAGTTTTTCAGGGGTAACAGCTGGTAGGAGGAGTGAAAGTGTTCACACGGAAAGCAGGAAGACAATACCGGAAACTTTACATGGAGTGCAGACTGTAACAGACACTTGTGGTACATGATTTACTCAGCTGCCTCAGCAAGATGTTTGCAGCTGTGCTGATTATAACAGGTATGTCTTTTTGCCTACTTTATGTGCATTTTACATAAGAAATATAAAAATTATACATGATAAAATATATACTTGATTCTTGATTTAAAACAAAAAACAGACTAAAGTGTGAAGAGTTTCTTCATGTTCTTAGTATTCTGTATTTGGCTTCAGTCCTTCTATATTTTGTGAATATATTTTCACAGGGATATACACAGCAGTGGGTTTCAACATTTACACAACACCAGTGAACAGCTTTACAAATGAAGACCTACTCTTCGGTCAAACCCTTATTCAATCAACAGATGGGTTAGTGTTGTCTACTAAGTTTTAAAAATATTAAAATAATTTGAATATGCTTGTCTACCAAAAGCACTGGAATATTACATTGAGTGAATATTTATATTGATATAATTAACATAATTAAGTAGATTTGCTCTCTAATATGTTAAAAATGTATATCTTTTTATTATTTTTTAATAGAGTTTTTGTTCCTTCTCCTAACTCTGGAGACATTTTCAGATGCACAGAAAAAAGCTGTTCTAGAATGGATGCTATTGGTAAAGGTTTTATTTTTGTAACTTTAGTAATGTGTTGTCAATTTGATATGTATTTTAAAAATAGGCCAGACATGCTTAAACATATACCATACTATTTGGCTTTAATACGTTGCATTTGCTTTAAATTGCAATTACGTAAGACTGTCTTTACTCTGTAAATGTATGATAAAAAATAATCAGTTACAGGAGGAATGAAAGGCCTGAGTCCAATTGTATCTGTAGCATCCTGCTTGACTGAACAAAAGGAGCAGCTTCTGGTACATTCTTCTCACATTTTCAGTGACATTAAATAAAATATTTTCCATGATGATTCTTTGATATATTTTTTGGTAATTAGAAGTGAATTTTACTCAAATGTAGGTCTGATATTGTATGTGATTGAGTAGTTGATTGAGCAGTTGAGTTCGTGCTTACTTTTTTATAACAGTCTAGTTCTGTGTAAAACCACAGTTTCCCCTACTGAAGGCGTCAGACATTTTGACTTCTCTTTTCTGGCAGTGACTCATGTTCCCTTACAAAATGATCATGAAAAGAGATGATATGTTGCTAAACTAAGATCTGATAAATAAATACATAATTGTTGTGTTGACAATACACACAACTATAGCCTACCCAGAGGCAGACACCTCATTAATAACAAATTAGCAGATCATTTACAATTCTCTGGTGAAAATTATTTCCCTATTCATTACAGCCACCTGCAATCACTCATGGCCTTTCTTAGTCATAAGTCTGACCACATGCATTTGTGACATCACTGCCCCAAATTCTCAACAGATTTTTCAAATGGCTTTTCATGTCACCAAACAAGAGACACTTCCCCAGCAGCCGCCATCTTGCTGTAATTCTGAGTTTCTGATGTGAGCCACTTTATTCTCTAAAATATCACACAACAGTTCAGACATTTTTCTATAGCACCATTAAAACTTGAGAACAAAAAAGACCTCAATTCAGAAAACTCTTATTAATCCATTTCTCACAATGATCATGAGGTTGTCACAGTTGGATCAGGGACAAAATTTTAAAAAGCTAGGATTGTAAAAGGAGACGAAATCCTGAAAACAGAGGACATATACTGTATTTATATAACTAACTAATTAACTGACTAAATTATTTAAATAATTAAACTTGGCTAAATAAGGTCAATAATTAAACAAACAAATAAAAATCTTTATTGATCTTCACCCTACAAGATGCTTTTATACATGCCGTAGTCAGTTTAATTATAATTAAAGGATACTTGAAAAACAAATGAATCTCTAAAGCTCATGAACTTTAAATTAAACATCTGTTATCTCAACAATTAGGTTTGTAACCAAGTTCGGACAAGGAACTCATCAGCTGAGTATTTCAACGGAAACTGTACAAACATATCTGACAAGCAAGAAAAGAGTAAAATCTATCCTGATAAGTTGGGTATGTGTCTGCACTAAATCATACACAAGAAATTCTCTCAACAGAAGAGTTTTCAATGATTCTCACTTAATAACAAAATACTTTAGTTTTACAGTTACTGGAACAAAATAATAACAACAACAACAACATTCATCAAAGTAATCAAAAATCTCCAAATCAAGGTAAAAGCATCTGAGGAAAAAGTAGTAATTGTTAATAATTAACAATATATTATGTACATTTTATCAATAATGGATGTTTAAATATTGTAAATGCTTTGCTCAGACCACTGGAGGAAGAGAAGAGCTGTACAGAATGATGACAATGAAGGTAATTTAAATTTTGTTAATTAGTCCATGAGCAAAATTAATACAGTATCAGATGACTGATGCATGTCTGATGTACATCACTTCCTTAAACTACAGTTTAGATTCTCATATAGGTAATATTTGTGAAATCCTTCTGCTGCTTTTGTTTATGTAAAGATGCAGGGACGGAGATATCTTTTGTGCTGGATGGATCTGGTAGCATTAACGAGGAGGATTTTGAAAGGGCCAAAGACTTTATTTATAATGTGATGAAAAATGTTCGGACAACATGTTTCACTGTAAGTAAAATCAAACAGTATGAAAAATTCATGATATGATAATTGTAGGAACCAATATCACAATTTAACATACTGTAGTCAAATCCCATTTCCAGAAAAGTTGGGATATGTTAAAAAATGCAATAAAAACAAAAATCTGTGATTTGTTCATTCAGGTGAAACTTTATTTAACTGATAAAAGTACAAAGAAAAGATTTTCAATAGTTTTGCTCATCTCATTATCTCTAGCCGCTTTATCCTGTTCTACAGGGTCGCAGGCAAGCTGGAGCCTATCCCAGCTGACTACGGGTGAAAGGTGGGGTACACCCTGGACAAGTCGCCAGGTCATCACAGGGCTGACACATAGACACAGACAACCATTCACACTCACATTCACACCTACGGTCAATTTAGAGTCACCAGTTAACCTAACCTGCATGTCTTTGGACTGTGGGGGAAACCGGAGCACCCGGAGGAAACCCACGCGGACACGGGGAGAACATGCAAACTCCGCACAGAAAGGCCCTCGCCAGCCACGGGGCTCGAACCCGGACCTTCTTGCTGTGAGGCGACAGCGCTAACCACTACACCACTGTGCTGCCCTATATAAATTTTATATACAGTATATATATATATATATATATATATATATATATATATATATATATATATATATATATATTTTTTTTTTTTTTTTTTTTTTTTTTTTTCTCCACTGAAGCAAGGTTGATTAAGAGTTTGTGGATATGTCTTATGCCCAGCCATCTCTGAGCACCACAGGTGCATTTCAGTACGAGATAAGAGGCTAGGAAAGTCCTGGGGCTTCAGAAGCTAGCAATACCAAATTGGCTACTAGTTCGAAATGCATTCAGGCTTTTGGTTCATGATACTTTGGTCAGTGGAAAAATCTTGACCATACATGACTGAATATACAGTACCAGTCAGAAGTTTGTATACCCCCACTCTACTCATTCATAGGTTTTTCTGTATTTGGACTGTTTTCTACATTGTAGAGCAATACTACCATTTACCTTGATGATGCTTTGCACACTATTGGCATTATCTTAACCAGCTTCATGAGGTGATTATGTGGAATGCTTTTCAATTAACAGTAAATAGTAAATAATAAAAATACAGGAAATAGCCCTCTTCCACAACTGTAGTAATCCATATTATGTCAAGAACCGCTAAACTAGGTAAAGAGAAACGACATCCATCTTTACTTTAAAGACATGAAGTGTTTTAATTAATAAAGATAAAGAATAAAACATTGAATTAGAATGTGTCTAAACTTTTGACTGGTACCGTCCATGATTTGAACATACACTCACCGTCCACTTTATTAGAAACACCTGCTATTTGATGCAGTTCTCTAATCAGTCGATCCACTGACAGCAGCACAATGCATAAAATCATGCAGATACAAATCAAGGGCTTCAGTTAATGTTCACTTCAAACATCAGAATGGGAAAAATTGTGATCTCAAAGTGTGACTTTCACTGTGACATGGGTGTTGGTGCTAGATGGACTGGTTTGAGTATTTCAGAAACTGATCTCCTGGGGTTTTCACACACAACAAGAGAGTTTATGTAGAATGGTGCGAAAAACAAAACAAAAAAGAACACAGAGTGAGTGACAGTTCTGTGGGTGGAAACACCTTGCTGATAAGAGAGGTCAGAGGAAAATGGCCAGATTGGTTTCAGCTGCCAGGAAGGATATAGCAACTCATACAGTATAATCACTCTTTACAATCGTGGTGAGCAGAAAAGCATCTCAGCATGCAACAGCAGAAGACCACATTGGGTTCCACTCCTGCAGCCAAGAACAGGGACCTTGGAATCAAGAACAAGTTCCTATTAAAATGGCTGGGGAGTGAATGAGCTGAAAACCAGCAGGAAGTGGTTGAAAAGACCAGCCTTTGGAAAAATGTATTAGTCTGATAATTACGGGCGGCACGGTGGTGTAGTGGTTAGCGCTGTCGCCTCACAGCAAGAAGGTCCGGGTTCGAGTCCCGTGGCCAGTGAGGGCCTTTCTGTGCGGAGTTTGCATGTTCTCTGCGTGGGTTTCCTCCGGGTGCTCCGTTTTCCCCCACAGTCCAAAGACATGCAGGTTAGGTTAACTGGTGACTCTAAATTGACCGTAGGTGTGAATGTGAGTGTGAATGGTTGTCTGTGTCTATGTGTCAGCCCTGTGATGACCTGGCGACTTGTCCAGGGTGTACCCTGCCTTTCGGCCGTAGTCAGCTGGGATAAGCTCCAGCTTGCTTGAGACCTTGTAGAACAGGATAAAGCGGCTACAGATAATGAGACGAGTCTGATAATTATGTGTGGAAATGAAAAGAAAAGGTCAATAATTAAGTCAAGAATTAAAGAAGAACACCTAGAAGACACTCTGGACACTTACAGTAATGCTTTTTTGGCTGAGGACTGCAGTTGTCATGAACAGTTTTGCACTCAAGTTTCCATCAATGAAGAGTTTATAACATCAATGAAACTGACTTCTTGTTAAAACTGTTAATGTTATAGTCATGCTGTCTGTTGTTGCCCAAATGAGGATGGGTTCCTTTTTGAGTCTGGCTCCTCTCGAGGTTTCTTCCTCATGTCGTCTGAGGGAGTTTTTCCTTGCCACTGTCGCCACAGGCTTGCTCATTGGGGATAGATTAGGGATAAAATTAGCTCATGTTTGAAGTCTTTCAAATTCTGTAAAGCTGCTTTGGGACAATGTTTATTTTTTAAAGCACTATACAAATAAACTTGACTTGTCCAGATTGAAACTGATGGACGGACGGAAGGACAGATGGATAGACAAACTCCATTCCTATATCCCCTGTGCACTTTGTGGCAGGGGATAATAATGCCTCGGTCCCAATATTTATTTATTTTTTTATTTTTGTCTGTGCTGCAGGCATCAAATTCTAACGGCTTTTATCTTTACAAAATACAACTTAGTTAGTAAAACTACTGAAAATCTTTTCTTTGTACTTTTGTCAGTTAAATGTAGGTTCACGTGAATGAACAAATCACAGATTTGTTTTTATTGCAATTTGGAAAATATCCCAACTTTTCTGGAATTGGGGTTTGTATATTAGGAAGATGGCTAGAATATTTAAAAAAAAACACTGGTTAATAGAAGAGAAATAGGAAATGAAGGGTATACACTACTCTGCAAAAATCTTAGGTACCCAAAAATATTTTAAAAATTTTATCTTATGTTTATGTAATGTCTCCTGCCTTAGTGTGTCAGTAAAAAAGACCACAATTATGCTGTCCAAAAACTGACTTTACAAAAATATTAATTCCACAAATACTGCATGATGAAAGAAAGATGTGATGTAATAGACTGTTTTTCAGATAACATGAACATCACTGAACATTCAGAACATCATTAAGGCTGTCTGGAATTACTCCATGAGAGAGCCAACTTTAGTCTTTTACTAAAGTTCACAAATAGGCTGAGCACTGAAGTGCTACATGAAAATTGCTTATTTAGATAAACAGTTAACATTAGCAATAAAGTCAAAACTAAATGGTTATATTTCAACCATAAGTTCCTCTCTCTCTCTCTCTCTCCTCAGTGCAATTTTGCAATAGTGCAGTATGGGAGAAACATAAGGACAGAACTCTCTCTCCAAGAAAATGAAGATGGTGTCAGAGCCTTGAATAAGGTGAAGAACATAACACAAATTCATGAAATCACCAAGACTGCTTCAGCTCTCCACCATGTTCTGTAAGTACTCAAACCCAAAAAAATTCTTATCATGAGTTTGCACAAAATTGCACCAATGGCTGATAGTCTATCAGTCTTCACGGCACATCTTACTACAAAGTCTTTATTAGCTTCTGTGTCCTGTACAACCGGCAGCACGGACGTTTTTGTTCCTGAAAATGGATCAAAAAAGAATGCCAAAAAAATTATTATTCTACTGTCTGATGGGCAAATGTTAGGAGATACAAGAAACCTCACAGATGTTTTGAACATGCCACAGATGGAGGGGATTGTTCGCTATGCTATAGGGGTAAGTATACACATTTACACTATTTCATACCAGCTCGAGTGACAAGAATAAAACAGATCTGTTAATATGTTATGCTATGGAATTCGATTCTTATTTCGTTAACACCATGTGGCTGCCACAGAGAATTTAAACCCTTTTACATTTAGTTTCTAGCCTATGCCTTGTGTAAGACTGCTGGTTTGGATATTTAGAATATCAGTTGGCCATATTTTATCCGGGATGTCAAAGATAATTCATTGATGTACAGAAATATTTGAAAAACATGTAAAATGGTTTTAAGAATGTGTGATTAATAACAAAAACTGTCATTTGTAGTTTTTTTTTTTTAAATTATACATTTTGTATTGGGCAGCACGGTGGTGTGTAGTGGTTAGCGCTGTCACCTCACAGCAAGAAGGTCCGGGTTCGAGCCCCGTGGCCGGCGAGGGCCTTTCTGTGCAGAGTTTGCATGTTCTCCCCGTGTCCGCGTGGGTTTCCTCCGGGTGCTCCGGTTTCCCCCACAGTCCAAAGACATGCAGGTTAGGTTAACTGGTGACTCTAAATTGACCGTAGGTGTGAATGTGAGTGTGAATGGTTGTCTGTGTCTATGTGTCAGCCCTGTGATGACCTGGCGACTTGTCCAGGGTGTACCCCGCCTCTCGCCCGTAGTCAGCTGGGATAGGCTCCAGCTTGCCTGCGACCCTGTAGAACAGGATAAAGTGGCTACAGATAATGAGATGAGATGAGCCATTTCGTATTCAGACAGCCAAATTTGACTGTATGTAAATGGGAATGCATCTTTAATGCAGCTGTTATACATTGTATATAGCTATATAAAGGGTTCATTAACAATATAGCACTGATACAGTGATGTCTTATTCTCAGGTTGGGCCAGAGGTTCTGAATAAACAAAAGGCAATGGAAGAGATGATGGAGATAGCTGGCAGCAATGACAGATTTTTCAACGCTTCTGATTATGCTGCCTTGGAAAAAATTATTTCTCCTTTGGAAGAAAAAATAATTGGGATTGAAGGCAAGGTATTTGAAAATAAATGCAAATCACTTGTTTACTACTTGATCAGTAAATTATATCATGCCTCAGCAATGCTGAATTTTCACATTGGTCAGATTGCTGCTCTTTTATTTTACAGGTTTGCATTAATGTGCTTGTTCTAAAATATTTCTACAGTAACAGCTGATTCATAGGGACTTGTATGGTCAGCATTGCACATAATCTAAGGCTAGTAATTAATGAATTTAAAAAACGTTAGTTAATAGTGTTTGGGTGGTATGGTGGTACAATGGTTAACAACGTCACCTCACAACAAGGCTCTGGGTTCAAACTACATGGCTGATGGGGGCCTTTCTATGTGGAGTTTGCATGTTGTCTGCATGGGCTTCCTCTGGGTGCTCTGGTTTCCCCCACTTTCAAAGACATGTAGATTAGGTTAAAATACCCAGCCACTGGGATTGTACAAGCCAGTGCATATTTAGTGCTGGTCCCAAGCCCAGATAGACTGGGGAGGGTTGTCAAGTTTATTTGTATAGTGCTTTTAACAACAGACAGTGTCCCAGCTTTACAGAAAATTAAAAGCTTTAAAGGTCTGATGACACGAACATGACTCTATGCAATTTCTTAAATAAACTATACAACATGGCAAACATGTTAGATTTCTGTTATAATTACGTGAAAAGAAGCTGTTGTTACGCGAATATCCAACTTTTAATTGCACAGCGCAAGAAAACTGGGTCCGTGGCTCGCGGCCATGCTGTGACGTCAGCGGAAGAACAACACTGCGGTTCACTGGCTGTTCTACTCAATGGAAATGGCGCATGAAAACGCCGGTCTACTTGGCAGCTGGCATCACAGTTCTGAACAAAAGAACAACCAGATACTGGTACTTTAAGCAGTGATCATGATGGCATGATTTTATCTGATTTTAAATAAATGAGATTGATAATAATGTGAATGTTCACAACTAGTACATACAAACTCTGCAGCTCCGCAAAAACATCAGCAAGAACCTACAATATAAATGGAAATGCAATACACTAAGCTCAAATGACTTTTGGAAAGTATAATTTCTACATTTTTTCTACATATTCTTGAAGTCGGTCATCGGGGTACTTGCTACCGTTCCCTAACAACGCATGGCAAAGGGTAAAGTGTAGTGTTGCTACGAGTACTTGCTAAAGCCTCCGGTGGAAGATCCTCGATGTGCTGATAAGACATACTGTACAGTTCTATATAACACACAAGTGTCACGATAATCACAAAACAGATGCAAATTGTTAAAATACCTAATTTTTAAGCAATCATGTATTGATCTCTTCCAAATAGAATCTCTGATAGCCTATCCTCTTTACCCTTTGCCTCTCGTTGCTAGGCGGCAGTTACATGAAAGCCGCAAGCTTTCACAAGCAAATGCATGACTGATATCACGCCGACTTTATGATTACATTTATGATTATCATGAATCATATCTATCACTCTATGATGTATACTCTATGATGTGTACTCTATGAGCACTCTGGAGCGAGTGGCTTCCAAGATGGCCGCACAGACCGCATGGTTACTATTTTTAGCATCATGTCGGAGCACTCTATAGCTCTACGTACCTTTATCTTATGTCGTTTCTCAACACATATTCTGACAGGAGGACCGTCTTTGGAGGAGTCGCCTTGTCCCAGGCGACTGCTGGATCCGGCATAGCTACTAGTAGACCCCCTCCGGAATACTGTAGGCACTGCTGATGGTAGTAACACACGTTTGTGCTGAACTGCACACCCAAGAGATTCTTTTAAGCTGGGAAGGGTGTCAAAACAATCCAAATCGAAGTGTTCAGAGCACAGGACGGATGTTGGTGAGGGCTCCCACTTGTCACGAGTGCGCCTGACTTGCTTCACCCACTTCGCATGCAGCTCGGGATCTCTGGGAAACTTGAATAAACTTACCCGGCAACAAAAAGCCGGCAACACAACGCGAAGGCATAATAACTATATATATATATATATATATATATATATATATATATATATATATAATGTATAATAATAAGACTAATAATGACAAACTGAACACCTGTCGCATCAACAACAAACTGGTAAGTTAGGAGGAAGATTCTTTTGCAGACGTCATATAGCCCCTCCTCCTCATTCATCTCCTGGGTGCTGCAGCCCCGTCAAATTTGCCCAAATAGCCGCGTTTATCATAACTTGTAAAATAGGCGCCTTCGTGAATTAATATATGGATCATCGGGAATTACTTTTCATGTTATAAAACATTGCCAAAGATGTCCAAAACGTGTCATCAGACCTTTAAACATGAGCTAATTTTATCCCTAATGATCAAACACTTGTCCAGGGTGTACCCCGCCTTTCGCCCGTAGTCAGCTGGGATAGGCTCCAGCTTGCCTGCGACCCTGTAGAAGGATAAAGCGGCTAGAGATAATGAGATGAGATGAGATCAAACCTGTGGCAACGGTGGCAAGGAAAAACTTCCTCAGCCAACATTAGGAAGAAACCTCAACAGGAACCAGACTCTAAAGGGAACCCATCCTCATTTGGGTGGTATAGGGTAGTGTGATTATAAATCACTCACTTGTAGGGCTGAACGATTTTAAGAAAAAATTGAATTGTGATTTTTCTGGCAGATATTGCGATTTTGATTTCAACCACGATTTTTTTTCTTTAAATCAAGTTTCAGTGCAAATTAATTAATACAATGAATTCCATAAAGCTAATGCAAGAATGAAAACTGAGGTCAACAGATTTCAAATGTAGGCCTGTTTATTAACATTGAGTGCCTGAGGAACAAGTTATAACTAGACCAGACAATTCCCCCGGGGGAAATTGTGAGAGGATGCAGTGCGCGAAGCAATTTGGTCACTCATGCAAGCTAGCTGTGAATGTGTGACTTGCTATGAGGCTACAAAATTGATATGTTAAACATCAAGTTATTACTGAAAAACTATTGATTAAAAAAACAGACACTGAGAAATGGTCCTATAAACAACTTTACCAATATAAAAGCTTACCAGGACTATCAAATATGTGATGTGAACTTTCCCAGTCGCAGGTTCCTGGTCAGGACAGCGTGGCGCAGCAGCAGGTGAGATTTTTATTTTTTTTTAACAATAAGTTAACTGGTTAATATTTAAAGTTTGTATATTTGACCAGACAAATATTCATACGGGTTTTTCTCTTTCACAGGAGAAGGAGTACTGTACTGTGTGAATGTGTGACTTACTATGAGGCTACGATGCTAACAGCTAGCTAAAGGCCCGGTCCCACTGGCTGATGGACACAAAACGTATGCAAAAAGGACACAGCGGACGCGCAAAATTTCGGGGGTGGCTCTATCCGTTTTCATCCGCTCCAGAAATGGACAAAATTGGCGAAAATTTGCGAAAACAGAACGGAAAAGAACGGACGTGGGTAGTATATAGCGGGGATGTTAAATGCATGTTCATAGGAAGCTTAGCGGATGAAAGCGGATGGAAGTGGATGACAGCTCCGAAGGGGTTACCGGTGGTAACTGAGAAGCGGACGCATAGCAGAAAGAGCGGATGCATAGCAGATGAAAGGGATGCATCACGTACGCCTAACGGAAACAAAGGGGATGTTGCGCGGATGTATATCGGATGCAGACCGTTCACTGTGCATGCAGGGGGTATGAATTGCGTCTGCTCCGCGGATATAAAGGGATGCAGCACGCCGTCAGCATAAAGTGGAAAGACGTGCTGGCGGCTACATCGATACATCTCTACTACTAGATGATTTTCTCCCCCTTTTTATACAAAATATCGATTGTCCGCTAGGTGTCCTTCTACATACTCTAGACATACTCCAGACATCCTCAATATACGAGATACATCCCAGATATAAACGCTTTGTCCGTTTTGAATACTTTATATACGAGATGCATACGCTTACATCCGTTCTATTTCCGTGCTACTAACGATGAATAGACATTTCATGTACCTTATCTTTCCTCCCTCTTTCCGTTTTCAGCTGCAGCGGATGTGAGTTGCGAGGATGCCCAGAGGATGCAGAGAGGATACAGCAGACGTTTAACGGATGATGACGGACATAGAATGTTTGTTGCTCGTATATGTCGCGGATTTACATCGTACACGGCGGAAAGTTCATCCGTTCTAAAAGTTTTGTGCAGCTCAAAACTTTTTGCGCGGATGAAATCACAGTGGACGGATGCTCGATGGATAGAGCGTATGAAGCACGTATGCAATGAGTACACAACGGATGCATAGCGTTTTCCAACGGATGGCAAAGATTTTTTTACGTTTTACATCCTCTTTGCATCCGTAAGTGCAGTGGGACCGGGCCTTAACATGCTAATACCTAGCGAGCAATAATAAAACAACCATAAACAGACATTTTGTAGCAGATATTTGGTTTATTTTTCCATAAAACACAAGCAAACAACCAAGGCATTGAAAAACACCTGATGAGTCAGCAAAAATCAACAAAAAAGTCTATTTGTATAACGCTTTTAACAAACATTGTCGCAAAGCAGCTTTACAGAACTTGAACGACTTAAAATATGAGCTAATTTTGTCACTAATCTATCCCCAATGAGCAAGCCTGTGGCGACGGTGGCAAGGAAAAACTCCCTCAGACAACAACATGAGGAAGAAACCTCGAGAGGAACCAGACTCAAAAGGGAACCCATCCTCATTTGGGCAACAACAACATGAACAGTTTAACATGAAGACAGTTTCATTGATGGAAACTTTAGGACTGCACTCAAGTTAACAAGTCAACTGTAGTCCTCAGCCATAAAAGCATTACTGTAGCAACAAAAAGCAGATTAGGTACTACCGGTCAACTAATCACAGGCCCTAGGACCTGGTGCATATCCTCCCTACTAAATACAATGAGACCTAATCTAAGAAACAAAGCTGTGAAAACAAGACAACCGAACCCATCAGGAAACTAAAGATAAAAAAGGGAAAAAAAATCTTCTGGAGGTCTTCTTCCTGAGTCTGTTGTTCTTCCTGTAACATTAAAACAGTATTCATTAGTCAGGTGCACTTTTCAGAGTGCTCTTTGATATACAAATCAATGAAGATACAATGCTAAATGTCTCTTACATTCTTCTGCTGGGTTGCTGTCTTCACTGGAGAGTGAGCTGCTGTAGTCTTCTGGAGGTCTTCTTCCTGAGTCTGTTGTTCTTCCTAACATTAAAACAGTATTCATTAGTCAGGTGCACTTTTCAGAGTGTTGTTTGATATACAAAATCAGTGAAGATACAATGCTAAATGTCCCTTACGTTCTTCTGCTGGGTTGCTGTCTTCACTGGAGAGGGAGCTGCTGTAGTCTTCTGGAGGTCTTCATCCTAGATATGTTCCCAGATTTAAAAAAAACAAGCAAAAAAAAAAACCAGACATAAGTTACAGGTTTCAAAGCACTGTGTTAAAACATTGCTCAAAAGTTATGAAATATTTCTTTGCTTTTTTGTGATTGGTTGCTGTCCTCACTGGCACGAGATCAGCTGTGGTCCTCTTCATTTCCTCCTCACTCTGCTGTGAGATACTCCTGCTGTTGAACATGGACAGTAAAGAGAGACTGGAGAAGAGAAAGGGAGGGGGATTTAGTTACATTACTCAAACGCGAGTGAATAATTCAAAGGAAGAGAGATACTTACCTTGTGATGGACCTTGTTGACATGCAGCTAGATTTTACATAAAGCAACATTACAAGATTTACATTGGCTTAGCTTAATGTAATGTAGCTAAGTACATTAGCTAAGCCAATTGCATAACATTTTACATTGACCGCCGTTCTCATCAACTCAATAAATGACAAGATAATGCTGAGCCCTTTATTACATAAATAAATACAATTACACTTAATTTACATAATAAGATTCAACCATTTCCAGCCAACACATGCCACTACAATGATTAGTCTTAACAATAACTTAAAACTACACAATTGAAAAGCTGGGCACTCACTGAACAAACTGAATGAGTGACCTGAAACACGGATATGAAAAACAATTAAATAAGAAAAACGCCCACAAGTTATGACAAAATGAAACACAATGTGAAGGGTTTTTTTTACAAAAAAATTTATTTAAGGGGGGCGGCACGGTGGTGTAGTGGTTAGCGCTGTCGCCTCACAGCAAGAAGGTCCGGGTTCGAGCCCCGTGGCCGGCGAGGGCCTTTCTGTGTGGAGTTTGCATGTTCTCCCCGTGTCCGCGTGGGTTTCCTCCGGGTACTCCGGTTTCCCCCACAGTCCAAAGACATGCAGGTTAGGTTAACTGGTGACTCTAAATTGACCGTAGGTGTGAATGTGATTGTGAATGGTTGTCTGTGTCTATGTGTCAGCCCTGTGATGACCTGGCGACTTGTCCAGGGTGTACCCCGCCTTTCGCCCGTAGTCAGCTGGGATAGGCTCCAGCTTGCCTGCGACCCTGTAGAAGGATAAAGCGGCTAGAGATAATGAGATAATGAGATGAGATTTATTTAAGGTCAATTAACACTTTACATTACAGAGAGAGTACAATAACACTGAGAATAAACTACTCATTGACCAGGCTCAAGGAGTGCCTAGAAACTACGTATTATGTTACATACACACCTTACAGGATACAGAAACTCGAACTTTTCTATGGACCATGTGTTGGCTGGAGAGGCTTAGTCGGTCAAAATACAATAAACCGGACTGTGGTAACTGTAGTACGTTTGGAGAACACCTGATTGAAGACATTTATCAGGATGTGAAATATAAATGTGGTCAATCAGCGTGTTCTCGGTGGTGGACTCTTTAATTGAGTGTAACCTCTGGACTGAAATAAATCTTTGATGCTTTTTTTTCCTTTTGAAAGGAGATCCTCATTAAAATCGCCACAAACAACGATGGGCTGGTGATTTAAAATGGCCAATGAGTCCAAGAGGTTTTTCAAATTTTGGAGAAAGATTTTCCAATTGAAAATTTGGCAGTTTGTAAACCGTCGCCAATAGTACTTTGACCGGAGCCTCGATTTTAACAACAAACTCCAAATCCGTGACCTGTTGCATGTACCTGCGAGGCTCTGCTTGCACATAGTCTCTGCAGTACATTGCAACTCCACCTCCATCTTTTTTAGCCATGTCCACACAGCTGTTGTAAGACAGCTGTCTGCTACGTGGGAACATGGCGTACCCCTCCAATTGAAAAATTTCAGCTACAGAAGACCCCGACAAATGAGTCTCTAAGGCAAAGCACATCCGCTCGTTGGAGCTCGTGATGTGCTCTCAGGTCCACCATGTGACACGGCAGACCCTGCGTGTTGTGGTGGACGATTGTCAAAACCTTTGGAGTTTGTTGCACGGATTGAAGAAAACTCAACAACGGTCTACAGCTCTGGAAAGACGCTCGAGGCATACTTTCCATAGCCGTCTTGATCTCGGGGTCGGCGAAGATCTTCTCATCGAAGTCACAGACGGTAAGACCTCCCAGCGAGGTTGTGCGGCTTAGAGCTACATTAGCCATGCCCGGTTCGAAGACGCGTTTCAGGCACACAACCGCCAACGCCATCGTCATGCCTTGTACTTTGTGGGCCGTACAGGCAAAAGCCAACTTCATGGGGAACTGGCGACGAACAACGCCTTTTTTGCTGCTCAGGTTCTCCTCAGACCTTTCAATATAGGCCAGATTATCTGAGGGACCCAAGATCTTTTTGCGGAATCTCTGCCCTGCTGTGGGATTGTCCAGCTGGAGTCCAATCAATTTTACATATTTTGGCTCGCGCTCTGTCATTACAATGTGCGAGATGGTTCCGAATGTTCCGTTAACAATTCCGTCCTCCACGTCGAGATTCCTGGTCAACATAACACGTACTCCTTGAGCAGCCATCATGTTGTCAGGCAAGTCTCGCTGGTTACCTTTAACGGCGAACACCATCGTCATGCAGCCGGTCGTAGGCATTTTATGGTAATCCTGAGCTGCGATGTCGATGGCATCCTCGTGGAGGGAGGCTACAGTGTTGGAGTTGTGACGGTCAACTTCTTTGTTGGTGGCGTACATGTGTAGCCTATCTACTGGACAATCCTTGACATCGGCCACTGCCTGTGTGAGCAACCCTCTATCTTCATCACTCAAAGGATCGCGCTTTTGCTTCACTCTCAGGCAGTTCAAGAGCTCAGCAAAAGCCCGATCGTCCTTCTGTCGCATGATCTCTGTAAGGATGACCATTTTGAAGTGATCCTTCCAGAGATCAAACTCCATCTCCTCGTACACACACAGCGGCTTGGCTCTACCGAGAGGCGGCAATTGATAAAAGTCACCTACAGCAAGGACAGAAATTCCTCCGAATGGCTTCTTGTTTCCTCGGATCTGTTGAAAACACCAGTTGACGTAAGCGAACAGCTCTTTGGAAACCATGGAGATCTCATCAATGATGAGAATCTCCGCATTGGACAGCGCCGCTCTGACCTCATCAAGGGCGTTTCCAAGACCTTGATACGGTGGCTTCAAGGATCTTGGCAGTTTGAGGACGGAGTGCAACGTCACGCCAGTGATGTTGAAGGCTGCTGTGCCAGTGAAGGCACAATCCTTGACATCGGCCACTGCCTGTGTGAGCAAACCTCTATCTTCATCAATCAAAGGATCGCCTGCGGTGCTGCTGACCGCCTTCACTGGCACAGCAGCCTTCAACATCGTTGGCGTGACGTTGCACTCCGTCCTCAAACTGCCAAGATCCTTGAAGCCACCATATCAAGGTCTTGGAAACGCCCTTGATGAGGTCAGAGCGGCGCTGTCCAATGCGGAGATTCTCATCTCATCTCATCGCATCGGAATCTGGGGAGCTCACGCAGAATCCTCGTTGCCTCCTGGTGAATGCACTTGATTACGTGCGATTTACCACAGCCAGCTCCCCCGGTCAAAAAGTAATAAAACGGCTCGACGTCGCGACCCCACACAAGTTCAAAGCACCACTGACGTATGCTGTAGAAGATAGAAGCCTGCGTTTCGTTCAGACTTTGATACATTTTTCTCACAAAGTCTGGACTCAACTGCGGCACTTCTATCCTAGGCATGGAGCTCCTACCGTCTTTCTTGACTTCGTATTCAGGAACTTCTTCTTGGTCTTCATGCTCGTCGTCAGGTTCTCGCTCTGCAAGACACTCTAACCAGTCTGCCTCTACTTCAGGCGCATAAGAGTCCAACTCATTAACTATAGGGCCGTGCACTCGATACTGTTCCAATGCTTCGTCAAGCTTCTGACCTTGACCTTCATAGCGTTGTTTGTTGCAGTCTACGATGGCTCGGACACGCACGCCATACTTTTGGCTACACTTATAAAACTGCTAGTAGGTCGGGTGTGCTTCATCTCTCAGGTCGTCATCAGATCTGTGTGGGAGATAAAGCTTGAGCAGTCTTCTATAGAACTTCTCAGGCGTTTTCTGCTCTGAGAAGCGAGGAAATCTAATAATTGCTGGTTTCCCAGTCCTCTTCTGAACAAAGCCCATGTCGTGTAAGAGGGGGATGCCGCTTCTACTTTCAGTTTGCTGTCCATACAGCACCCTGTACTCCGACGCAAACTCGGCCATGCACATGTGCTCGAACTCCGGCTCGACAGGCCTGCAGGCGTATTTGTCAGGCAGGCCCGACATCCACACCTCCTCCGAACCCGGCTCCATTGGCTTGAGTCTGCCAATAGGGTGACTCATCTTCAGTCCCTCCTCGTCGGTCTGAAGGAACACAACGGAGCGGGAGCACCTCTTCAGATGCAAGCTGCAGGTGCGAGCAACAGCCTCTTGAGCGCTGACCTCTCTATGTTTAACATAGGCCTGCATAATCTGCTTCATTTCGTCGTGCTCATTTACATTGGACTGTTTTACATCTTTGATGACGTTCTTAAGGAATTGAGTCATCTCGTGCTCTGGCTTCAACACATAGGACATCATGTACATGATGCAACTGTAGTCATCCACAACGTACTGAATGTCCATGTTGGCGTTCCAGGCACGAAGCAGGTCTGGGTTGTACTGATTAACCCAGCAGTCATTCGGATGCCACTTCAGGACCACGACGTTGCTGTTCGTGGCACGGTCGAAGAGCCTACGGTATTGCTTACGCGTCAAACCGCATCGGTCGAGCAACTCCGTCAAGCTGCTAAATGAAGTGCCTGCATCTATGAGCAAGTCTCTAACTTGCTGAAGCTTGGCTTTGGCTTTCTTTCGCTTCTTAGCGATTGCCCGCTTCTCCCTCCGTTCTCTAGCAGCAGCCTCGTCTTGGTTTTCGTCTAAAACTCCAGAGGGGCGAACAACGGGGGGCCTAGTGATGGTTTCATCCACAGGCAGTTTAGGGAAGCCAAACCTACAGGCAACATTGCCTTTTTTGCAGGACTTGGAATGGTTCCTGCTGTGCACCTGAACCTCCGAGACAATTCTGTGGAGCTCCAGGTCTGTCTTGGGGTCAGGCATCTCACACGAGATGTAGCGATCTATAAACGCCGCTACTTTGTCGTCAGAGGCGTCGTCAAATTTGGGTGAGTTTTTTATCCAAATCAGCATGTGTATATGGGGACTTCCTCTAGCTTGGAACTCAACCCTATAAAAGTAATCCTCTACTTCACCAATGGGCTGTGCTGGTGAGAGGATAAGGTTGGTCATCAGAGCATCGACTCGCTTTTCAAACATGCGCATCACCGTTGTGGGGTTGCTCTGCAGAATGTCACATTTTGCTTTCCAGTCGAGCTCTGAAAAGTCCCCTAGTTCTCCCTGCTGAGCTTTTATGACCTCTATGACCTCAGGCCATCTCATCTCAGCAGCGGAGAACGTTGCAAAAAACGTTTGGCTCATTTCTTGAAACAGAAATGACATTCTCAAAGCGACACGGACAATTTCCCAAACCAACTTGCAATTGTTCACAAGAGAATGGCATTTCTCATTGCTTTCATCACATTTCAAATGAATAGATCTTGTTTATCTGAACTATAGTCAATTGTCAGTCTAATGGTTGTTCTCTCCAACACGTCAGCATGATTTTGTAGTGTAAGTCATCATATAGTAGGGAGACGTAACATTTTGCTTGTTATCTGGAATGTTGCGCAGAACTGTAAGACTGGCCAAATGATCTTATAAGAATGTCATTTCAGTTTCAAGAAATGAGCCAAACCAATGGAGGAAAACTGTAATGAAATGATTTGAATTTAATCATACTTACTATGTGATTTAACAGATTGACAAAGATGTCATCCCTCTCATGGAGGACAGAGAGCTGGCAAAATACATCTCCTCATATGGAGATAGGTTGGCTGTAACCAACTTCTGCAAAAATCAAACATCAGCTCAGAGGAGAAAAATGGGCCTCTTTGAAAAACTAAGGGCAAAGATGCAGCTGCAGAAAGAAGGGCATGGGAATAAACCTGTAGATGAAGTGCCAAAAAGTACATCCTCACAGTCACACCCTAGGAGGAGAGGGAGGCAAAGTCACCGCAAAGTTGAAATCGGCTGGTTAAACCATGAGAAGGGACAAGCAGGGATAAAACAGATGAGAGCCAAACAGGGAGGTGGAACAAGAACGGTTGACGTGAATGTGGAATGCAGGATGAACACAATACTTGAAAAGGGTAAAGAATTATTTTTCCCAAATGGAATGTCAACAAAAGGCCATGAAAAACAGTTTAACTTTGAAATATGGGATTACAAACACAATCCTGTAAATGAAAACGTTACCGTTGGATTAATTTATGACACCCTATGCATGAACAGATTAAGATTCTACATCGCCACATTCCCAAAGGAGGACATTGAAACTGATTATGCCATGGACAGTGAAGATGTGATAGAAGATGAACCGGTAATAGAAATTGCAGATGATAATGACGCTCAGCTGATACACACTTATGTGTTGGATCTTGACCATGAAATCATTTTGGGTCCGTCCAGTGGAGAATATGATGGTGACAATGATGACACTGAGCCGTTTGAATTTCCCATTTTACAGTAGCCCACAACTGCAGATGCATTCAGAGACGATGAACTACAACTCCTGCCCTCCGTGCCACTTGCCGCCTCTGATCCGCCACTACCCTCCATGCCGCTCTCCATGCCACTTGCTGCCTCCGGTCTGCAACTCGCCGCCTCTGATCCGCTGCTGCCGTCCAAGCCAAAACTGATTGTTATTCACCATGGCAACTGTCTTAATGAAATGATCAGTGAATTCATGGATCCAGCAGTGCTAACACAACCCTTGACAATCAAGAGATTGCTTCCTGATAACACAGAAGAAAAGGCTGTTGGCTCAGGTGTGCTCAGGGATGTGTTTTCGTCTTTCTGGCAGGAGTTTTACGACCGTTGCACAATAGGAACAGATGTAAAGATTCCTTTCATCCGCCATGATTACAGCAGTGAAACATGGAAGGCTATTGGTAGAGTGCTTGTGGTGGGTTATAAAACCTGTGACTACCTGCCAATAAAGCTGGCACTTCCTCTACTAGAGGAAGTAGTTTACGGAAAACTAAGCAGTGACCTACTCTCAACTTTTATGCGGTTTGTGAGTGCACAGGATTCTGTCATCCTGCAGAGGGCCCTCGAAGATTTCACATCAGTCAGTTTTGATGAGTTGCTGGAGGTCCTTCAGACTTGTGAGTGCCGCCGACTTGTTGCTCCTGACACCCTCAAAGAAACACTGCTGGAGATTTCACACAAGGAGCTTCTGCAAAAGCCCATGTATGTCATCGACTGCTGGCGGGAAGTAATCCAGGAAAACATCATCCTTGACCAAGACGAGCTTCGCAACATGATTGCCAAACTGACACCAACCCCTCGGAAACTCCAAGCACTCCTCCACTTTCCTGAGGTGATGACTCCAAAGCAACGAGAGGTGGAGAATCATCTGAAAAGATACCTCAGGGAATTGGATGACACAAAACTTGGCAAATTTCTGTGCTTCAGCACAGGAAGTGATGTTATCACCTGTGACCGAATTGAAATTATGTTTACCAACATGTCTAAATTTAAAAGGAGGCCTATCGCGCACACTTGTGGGTGTGTCTTAGAGCTGTCTGACAGCTATGACAGCTTTCCGGACTTCCGCTCAGATTTCAACGGTGTATTTGACAATAACATTTGGATCATGGACATTGTTTAATTTCAGGCCAGTTGTGTTTGTGTGCATGCGTGCATTTTTCTCTCTCTCTCTCTCTCTGTACAGTACGTGTGTGTCTTTGTGTATGGTCGCGTCAGGGGTAACAGTAATCGTCTCTTTCTCTGTGTGTGTGTGCTCGCGTCAGGGGTGACGGTAATCATCTTTCTAAAAGGCAGAAGTACAATTTCTGTTAAGTGTGGTATGTGTGTGGGGGAACATCAGGGAAGATGGGAAAGGGAATGTACACAAATATGTCAGTGTCACAAGAGTGCACACGAAATGCGTGAACATCGTGCATGTGTGTGTTTGTGGTGCCTGAAGGGCGGTAACCCTGATTGGTGTGCGTGCGCACGTGTGTGTTCATTTGAGTGTGGTGTGTGAAAGGGGGGGGGGGGGCTCTATCTGACTGACTGTCTTCTATGTGGATGGGGGTAGAGAAGGGGTACGGTAGAGTGGCCTGGGGAGAATAAGGTGGGTTGGGGGGAAATAAGATGGGTTGGGTGTTGGGGGCTCGTACCCAGACTGACTGACTGACTGTTGTGTTGTTGTTGCACTATACATTTGTTTATGATGAGTTTTTCAAGCTGCTGAAATGTTTACACTGTTTTTAAAAAAGATAATCAAAAGTATTGTCTCAAGTTGAAATGTGTTGGTTCACGGCAGAAGCCCATTTTCTCTTAAGTGTGGTATGTGTGTAGGGGAACATCAGGGAAGATGGGAAAGGGAATGTACACAAATATGTCAGTGTCACAAGGGAGCACATGAAACATTGTGCATGTGTGTTTGTGGTGCCTGAAGGGCGGTAACCCTGGTGTGTGTGTGCCCATTTTGGTCCAAACTTCTGGATGTTAGACTTTATAATGATACGGTTCAAGTAATGTTCAATATGCATTCCTGCACACTAAATGTCTTATTAAAGATCTGTGCTAAAAACATTGTGTCGATCATTTCCATCTTAATGACTGTTGAAACAGAGCCTAATTACAGCAAGGTGTCTTATGTGGAGCAGCAACATTGACCAAGATGACTGAGTTTGATTATATTGGTATAATGGTCACTCAAACTTTAAAGATGTGGAGGGATCAATTACTTATTTTTCTTACATACAAATAATGAATTACCATGGTTGCATCTACATTACATTTGGCAGACACTTTTTAACCAAAGTGTTTTACAATCGAGGACATAAACAGAAGCATACAATACTGTATGTGTAGAAGTACAGAGTATACAAGCCAGGTAGGGTTAGTTTTATCTACATATCCAAGACCTATTTCTGTGATAAGTCATTTTATAGGTTTATAAAGTCATGTCATTGTCTATAAACATTCTCTGGCGTGGCAACAGTGAAAGCTGGTGAATAGTTTACCATACAAAGAATGCTGCATGTACACACAATGCAGAGGTTAAGGGCCTTCTAGTCTCTTCTATGAGCTCATTTGAGAGGATGTGGGAAAGTGTCATTTGATTACAGAACTGAAAACTTCATTATTTTTAAAAACCATGGTGTCTTGCACTGTCAGTACTATAGGTACGACAAATCATTCAACTTGGTTAGTTCAAGAGCCACCATCTATGAGGGTATAGGGTAGTGTCTTGCTTATGGGCTCCTTTACTCATCTGGGGAGTTAAACTAATGGTGAGTGAACTGTGAATTCTGAACAGCATGAACAGCCACCATGTGTTATCTTGAAGGAAGGCCTTTTAATATTGTCACATAAAAATGGTACTACATGTAACTGTCTGATGGCACATCTAATGCAGGCCACCAAAGACATTTAAGGATTTTAATTGTTATAAAAATGAAGATAGCTTCACCTCTTTTTAAGGGGGGGCTCTGTAATCATACTGCACAAGTATAATCTTCATTCAAGGTATTTGATGGAGTAGGCTACACAACTGCCATATGATCAACACCTGTTATTTGGCAGAGTTAGTTTTTCTTAGCCTTAACTGTCTGCTGCTGTCTGTCAACACTAGGGTTGGGCGGTATTACGGTAAGAAGGTATCCCGAGGTATCCAAAAGTACCAACGGTATCAGTCTCATTACCGTCATTTTAAAAAAATATATAATATCTAAAATATAGAGTACATGAGGTCATAATATAAAATAATAAATTGAAGATCATCCCGAATAACTGTGTGATCGTATTTTCACTAATTCTATCAATTTCCTAAAGAAGTTCTCATCGCGTGCAGGGTTGTTTATGTCGTTACCATGGCAACCCTGCGTGACATTTGGAGTCTGACAGAAAGCTTCGCAAGAAACTGAGACCGGGGGTGTCATGGCTCAGATGGCTAAGGCACCGTACCATAAATCCGGGGACCCGGGTTCAATTCCGACCCGAGGTTATTTCCCGATCCCGTCTCTCTCTCCCCCGCTCATTTCCTGTCTCTCTATACTGTCCTATCTAAAAAAAAAAAGAGAGAGACTGAGACCGCGGTTGAAAGATGGCAAGTCAAGATAACGAGTTAGTGGCAAAAAAAATACAACATCGGCAGTGTGGCAGTATTTTGGTTTCAAACCAAACGAAAAATCTAATATGTCCCCTAAGGCACACCATAGCCTGGGGTACTCCACTTCCACGAGATCTCTCCAATGAGTTGTGTTTTGAGTAGGTTACATGAGTAACAACAAGGTAAAATAATATAACGTATGACATTTGGGATGTGGGTAATAAACGTTTGAAATGTCATCTACTGAAGAAACGGAAGAAAACATCGTAGCGTGAACTGTTAGGTTTCTGGTGGGAATTAGCAATGCGCTTGCTATCTTTGTTGGGTGTGTTAAACCGTATGGATTTAAGTGGAATAATTGTAAGGAGTTATGTGATCAAGACAACGTTTTAAGCAAGGTAAGGCCATTTGATTATTAATTTCCCCGCCATGGCATGACGTGGGCCCATATGATTTTGCCTTGTGCAGGTATCACGCATTTGAATTAGGTTCACCTCATTTGCGCTGAAGAATATGGTTTATCGCGCAGTCTAAACGGACTTGGGTGTTGGTTGATTCTTTTTTTTATTGCCCATGCTTGAAAGGGTATGATCCTGCTCATCGTGTACTTTTTTTTGATGGAGTAGGTGAAATAGTGCTGCAAATGGCGTTTCAACGCAGACATGTGTAAACGACAGTTGAATGCTATTTTCAAGATGAAGGAAGAGTTGCGTGATGCTTTGAAATATCTCTTAATCCATTCATCAATGCACAAAATTCGCTTTGCTGCTTAATCCATACCACAATGCACACAATTCGCTATGCTGCTTTTAAATAGTACATTTGAGGCATAGGCGCACGTTACACAGTAGGCCGAAACAAAATATTTTTTTTTTCTCGGTAATACCGTATACCCCGGGAAAACAGAGACGGTTTAAAGGTATCAAAATTTGGATACCGCCCAACCCTAGTCAACACCACCAATAATGACAGGCATCTGCAACAAAACACCTTTGAGGATACCATATATCCGAGGTGTGCCCGCAGCCAGAGGAAAAAGAAATATGAACAGCATACAAGGTCATTTAAAAACATGCAATTTAATGTGACAATTTCTATATATCATACATATGACAACATGCAATTCTATATTTCATAGAAATGACATGCTATTCTATATTTCATACAAATGACAACATGCAATAGGCCTATGATGGAATTTGTATATACACTATACAGTTGCATTATATACACTATCCCTTTGTAATATACAAGTACATTATATAAAATACTGTACAACTTCCTAGGGATGGGCACAAGACCAAAATGTATTTCCAAATGCAACATCAAATACCCAACACTCAAAATAGATACAAAACCCAACCACACACACTTGTATTAAAAACGCTGTGTTCTGTATTTTAAAATACCTAAAACACAACGATAACTTATAGGGCTACAGTTGAATGAAGATAACTATTGAATTATCCTTAAAGACAAAGTACTTTGCATGTAAACACATGCCCCCTACATAACCATGATTTTCAATCACTGCACACACAACAATGGTGAATTCCTGTAACATAAGGAGGTCATCTGTACAATGGGCCACCTGTCACTTTCAGCTCAACTACCTTTGAAAGCTTTTTATCTTTCTAGATCAGCAAAACTATAAGGGAGTTTTTCCTTACCCCAGAGGATTTTGACATTTTGATTTTTGACTTGGCTACTGGGCATGTCTAAAAATCTTCCAAACCTGTTTTGCTGTCATTATGTTAAAGCGTTGGGCTACATTGTTGTATGAATTATGCTATACAAATACAGTAATAATAAGTTATTATTATTATTATTATATAAAGCTTGGTATTGACATGTTGATGAGACTGTATAAATCCAGAAAACAAGAATACAAACCTAGGCTGTTCCTGGTATTTTGGGGCTGGCCTAATTCATTTTGTCACAGCTGTGCCATTTATGATCTTAGAGTGCCATCTGGGTGATACATGTAGCTGTATTGTAATTCAGTGGTTAGTATATGGATATTTACTCATTTAATGCAGGTTTTCTTTTATTAGTTATGGCTTTAGTTTGGTTATTTAAGGCCTACAGATGGTTTTCACTTACACTACTCAGGATGACATTTTGCATTTTTTAACAAACACAAATACCACAACATACAAAGACAATAAAACAACTGACCATGGACTGTACTACAAAGGCAGTAAGATTTTGTTTTCAGGTTTTCAAACCTGTCAGTATTTGCCAATAAAATTGGCTCTTCCTCTGATGGTTGAGCATTTTTTATGTTTTGGTCGAAAACACCACAACTGCTAAAGATGGGTGCACTCAACAAAGTTCAGTTGAAAACGGCTTTTTAGACCGTTAAAGGAATGCTGCAGTTTAAAATCAAAATTGGAACATTAAATGGTCATGGCTCGTCAGTATGTATTTTGAGGAGCGATTCTGGGCTAGACCGCAGCATTCCAAAGTTGGCTGATTTCACGCTTTTAGTGGAAAACACTGTTATTGCAAGTGAATGGGCATTCAAAAAGATCCAAGATATCGGTTGTTTTCAAAAGTAAACAAGCTCGAAAAAAACTCCATACTTCAGCGACAGCATAACAAAGGTCTTATCAAACCGAGGCACAGACAAGTTTATAGATTGAAAGTTGAAAATGGCAGCAGCAACTTGGACTGGCGTAAGGTAAACCCTCTTCAAACACTCTTTTACAATTACATACTTCTCTGTGCCTTGGTTTGAAACTTGAGACCTTTGTTGTGCCGCTGGTGAAGCGTTGAGTTTTTCCACGCTTGTTTAAGGGTCTAAAAAGCCGTTTTCATCTGAGCTTTGTTGAGTGCACCCATCTTTAACAGACATCAAGCAAATAATCACAGCTGTCAGATGGTGGTGAGGGTCACATCAAGAAGCCAATGCTGGCGAGACGAGTACAGCAGCCGAGGTATTGGAGTTTGGCACAGCACCTAAATCAAGGGAGATGGGGGCAGCTGCAAGGAGGGCAGAGAAGATGGGCACTGCAGATGGCAGTGATGAGCTGATGCTGCAGTTGAGGTGGCAGTGGGCACAAGGCACAAAAAGGAGAGAAACAACAGATGATGGTTATGGGCACAGCTGAGGAGATGGGCACGGCAGTCGAGGCGGTGGTGGAGATGGGCACAGCAGTCGAGGCGGTGGTGGAGATGGGCACAGCAGGAGCTGATGCACAGCAGCAAGGAACACAGAGGATAGTTGAGATTGCCACAGCAGTCAAGGCATGGGAGATGGGCACAACAGAAAAGCAGAGGACATGGCGGTGATGGCCACCGCAGTTGAAGCAGAGGAGATGGGCACAGAAGCAGACGAGATGGTGGTGATTGCCACTGCAACTGAGGCAAAGGAGACAGTGATAATGGCCACAGCAGCAAGGACGGCAGACGAGATGGGCAGGCGGTGGTAATGGGCACAGCAAGAGCTGATGCAGGTGAGATGGACAACAGCAGCCGATGCACACAAGATGGATTCAGCAGTTGACATGGTGGCAATGGACACAGCAGGGTAGGTGAAATGCTCACAGATTATTTGTTATCTCCTCTCGTAACAGCGTGTACAATTCAGCAGCTTCAAATGCATCTTTAGGAGTTGTCCATCCATTTTCCTGCATAAGCAAAACCGACAGCTCAAACACTTTCATCACAAGGCAATTGACCCTTGGGTGTGCACTCCTCCTTACAAAGATCAACCTCTTCTTGATTAAACAACCTCAATCTGTCCTCCCCACCAAAAATCTGTGGGGCTGTGTATAATAGGACTGGACGACCCCCAGAGCCACCCCTGGATGGAGCTGGCCTGATTCTATGTGCATTCCATGTCTGCACAACCTCGTCCAGCTCTTTCTGCAAGACAATGAAAAGTAAACTGAAATTAAAATTACATGTGTAAAACACTCAATGGATCTGTTCGTTAACTTAATTAGTAGGTCTGCTACAGTACATGATTATAATGATGTCAATATACATTTAAATAATTTCCTATTCATTTTTACAGCGGGCGGCATGGTGGTGTAGTGGTTAGCGCTGTCGCCTCACAGCAAGAAGGTCCGGGTTCGAGCCCCGGGGCCGGCGAGGGCCTTTCTGTGTGGAGTTTGCATGTTCTCCCCATGTCCGCGTGGGTTTCCTCCGGGTGCTCCGGTTTCCCCCACAGTCCAAAGACATGCAGGTTAGGTTAACTGGTGACTCTAAATTGACCGTAGGTGTGAATGTGAGTGTGAATGGTTGTCTGTGTCTATGTGTCAGCCCTGTGATGACCTGGCGACTTGTCCAGGGTGTACCCCGCCTTTCGCCCGTAGTCAGCTGGGATAGGCTCCAGCTCGCCTGTGACCCTGTAGAAGGATAAAGCGGCTAGAGATAATGAGATGAGATTTTTACAGCACTACACTGTAATGCAGAAGGAAATACAGTACAGTACTATTGTTCTTAGAAAAAAGGTTTAAGATTAGATTCTACTTTGTCAATACACATGCATGAATACAGGGTAAACAAATATAAAATTGTACAGATTGCATGCAGTATGCCATTATTTACAGGTAGTGCAAGTAAGACAGGTATACCTATGTGAAGAGTATGTACAGACACGTTAAGGTTGGTAATCGTTATATGCAGATAATGTAGGCCTATATAGGAGCAGAATGTAGGTAGGCCAATGAAAAAGGTGAATATTTAAATTAGTATGTTTGGAAAAGGTGTATGGGACATTGATTTTTTTTAACATAGTGAACATAACCCTGATAATAGCTCTTCACCCACAACAATTTCATTGAACATAGCAGATTCCTGGCATTAATAAATTACTGATTAGTTGTACCCTGCAGTATCTGGTGGTATTCTGTTACATGTTTTCCTAAAACATCGGAAGCTAGCATGACCGCCTAGAAGTAGAAGTAGGCCTAGTCTAGGATT